>NC_088099.1:115858610-116510656 GCF_036370855.1 Dromaius novaehollandiae | reverse complement strand
CATATTTTCCAAATCTCTTTCATGATGTTGCAAGGAGGGAAAGGAAAATGTTGCATCACAAAGAAGAAGTTATGGTTAAGACAAATGCAATTATATTTACTGGGATGATATTAGATTTTTTTTTATTCCAAGGTATGCCTAGAGACTGTTGCATGGCTTTAATGCAGGAAATGCTCCATGCTACTTGGAATGCAAACAGTAGTTACATTGTGTGGTTAGCTTGTGTCAATAAAAAAATTACCATACAAAAAAAAATCCAAAAGGATGATTTCATCTTAACATAAACTTCTTTTCCCAGTTATACTACATTTGTATGGCCCCCTCCAGAAATAACAAGAGAAATCAGCAGGTAGAATGTGAAACAGGGCTGGCTGCTCAATGGGGTGGTATCATAGAACCACAGAATCACAGAAGGGTTGAGGTTGGAAGGGACCTCTAGAGATCGTCTAGTCCAACCTCCCTGCTCAAGCAGCATCACCTAGAGCACGTTGCCCAGGATTGTGTCCAGACGGCTTTTGCATATCTCCAAGGAAGGAGACTCCACAACCTCTCTGGGCAACCTGGTCCAGTGCTCAGTCACCCTCACAGTAAAGAAGTTTTTCCCCAGGGCCAGACAGAGCTTCCTGTGTTTTACTTTGTGCCCGTTGCCCCTTGTCCTAGCACTGGGCACCACCGGAAACAGTCTGGCCCCATCCTCTTGACACCCTCCCTTCAGATACTTCTACACAGTGATAAGATTCCCCCCTCGGTCTTCTCCTCTCCAGGCTGAACAGGCCCAGCTCTCTCAGCCTTTCCTCACAAGACGGGTGCTCCCCAGTGCCTTAGTCATCTTAGTAGCCCTTTGCTGGACTTTCTTCAGTACCATGTCTCTCTTGTACTGTGGAGCCTAGAATTGGACACAGCACTCCAGATGGGGCCTCACCAGGGCTGAGAAGAGGGGGAGGATCACCTCCCTCAACCTGCTGGCAATGTTCTTCCTAGTACACCCCAGGACACCATTGGCCTCTTGGCCACAAGGGCGCATTGCTGGCTCACGGTTAACTTGTTGTCTACCAGGACTCCCAGGCCCTTCTCTGCAGAGCTGCTTTCCAGCAGGTCAGCCCCCAACCTGTACTGGTGCACGGGGTTATTCCTGCCTAGGTGCAGGACCCTGCACTTGCCTTTGCTGAACTTCATGAGGTTCCTCTCCGCCCAACTCTCCAGCCTGTGCGGGTCCCTCTGAATGGCAGCACAGCCCTCTGGTGCATTAGCCACTCCTCCCAGTTTTCAATCATCAGCAAACTTGCTGAGGGCACGCTCTATCCCTTCATCCAGGTCACTGATGAATAAGCTGAACAAGACTGGACCCAGTACTGACCCCTGGGGGACACCGCTAGCGACAGGCCTCCAACTAGACTTTGCACCACTGAGCACAACCCTCTGAGCTCTGCCATTCAGCCAGTTCTCAGTCTACCTCACTGTCCACTCATCTAACCCACACTTCCTGAACTTACCTATGAGGATATTACGGGAGACGACGTTGAAAGCCTTCCTGAGGTCAAGGTAGACAACATCTACTGCTCTCCCCTCATCTACCCAGTCAGTCATCCCATCAGACAAGGCTATCAGATTGGTTAAACATGAGTCCCCCTTGGTGAATATGGATTCATACTGACTACTCCTGATCCTTCATATCCTTCATATACTTGGAGATGGCATCCAGGATGAGCTGTTCCATCACCTTTCCAAGGATGGAGGTGAGGCTGACTGGCCTGTAGTTCGCCAGGTCCTCCCTTTTGCCCTTTTTGAAGACTGGAGTGACACTGGCTTTCTTCCAGTCCTCAGGCACCTCTCCTGTTCTCCATGACCTTTCAAAGATGATGGAGAGTGGCCTAGCAATAACACCTGCCAGCTCCCTCAGTACTCACGGGTGCATCCCATCAGGTGCCGTAGACTTGTGGATGTCAAGTTTGCTTAAGTCATCTCTAACCTGATCCTCCTCCACCAAGGGAAAGTCTTCCTTTCTCCAGTACTGTAGCCTTGACTCTGGTATTACATGAGAGTGTAATTACCAGATTACCAGAGTGCCTGAGCACAGGCAGCAGGATGGCCATATAATTTCCATTTTGCCATATAATTTCCAGGCACTAGTTTCAATACGGTGCTTAGGGAGGAGTACACCAGAAGAGCTCTGTGTGCCTGATCCACAGAGGCTGATACAACAAGGTATCCTCCTCAGCAGCATCGCTGGCCACCAGAGTGGGGCCAAGTGCACTGCAGCACACCACAACTTTGTGCTTGTTGGCCTTAAATCCCATGAGATGGTCTCCCAAAGATGTTTGCTCCTGGGGAAAGGTAAGTCTGCCTGCTGAGCAGTCCTGGTTGTGGCAGCGATGAGAGCCACCCCCATGCCACACTTCTTGTGCTGGACCAGTCTGTGGACTTGCCTGGATGGGTCCTCCTCCCGCCCCGGTAACCTTTAATCTGTGGACCACTGATCCACATGTAGCTGTTCCTATTAAATACTTCAAATTCTGAGAACAATAAAAGCATCGTGAAAGTGTGGGGCATCATGCTTCGACCGATAGCAACTTGTATCTATTGATGATTTCACCCTGCATTTTCCTGATGAGGGGGTAACTCAGGGATGACATGCCACAGATGCTGCCTCCAAATTCAGTAAAGTATTTGAACATGTCTTTCAGTGTCACTGTTTTGCTCAGTGACAGCAGATTTGTCTATGCATTCAGGTTCTTGGATTTCATAGTTCATGGAATTAGTTGCTTAATATTGCCAAAAATTAAGGAACTCTTACAGAATATATAGGCTATGTGGATTAGGAAAAATAATAGAACACAGTATTAGCTAGTTGGTGCCTAGAAATGAAAAAGAAAGAGAAATCAGCAGTTCAGACTGCTCTACTGTGGGCCTATAGAGACTCTAGTTTGTAAAAATGTGTTGAAAAGTCTCTCGAACATCAGGCTGGCCAGACTAAGTCAAACAATAACTTCAACATATATTAAAAGCCCTCTTAGTAAAGTCAAGGTAACAAGGGTTTTGATCTTGACAGAGCAGTCCTGTGAAAACCCACAACACCATTGTGCATTCCTCCCATCTTTTGGATTTGGCATTTGGGCGTTACTAATCCTGAGTTTGACAGCAGCAAACTAACTTTTTGATAAAAGGAAAGACCGCACAAGGGTGCCTGGTTTCTGCTATGAAACCTGTGCTGAAGTGATCACTCTTGTTGCATGTTCAAAGTTTCTAGGCTAGTCTTTTTTTTGATCCTGTTCAAGTTTTTACAAGCTGCATAAATTCCATATTAAAATCGAGTCAATGGCTACTGATATACCGGTTGTAAGAACCGTACACCCAGACTAGCATTCAGCTTGGGTATTCAAACAGGAAAATTTATACCTTTCATTCAGGATTGCTTTAACTGGCCACCATTGAGATAAACCAGAGAGTCCATTTTCTACAACCAGGTAGTGATTTGTGGTGCTTCATGTGATTAACAGCTACAACTTCAAGTGTCATGCCAGAAGCAAAATATGTATTTTATAATGTTATTTATTACCTGAAATGAGCCTTCTTTCTAATATCTAGTCAAGCTGGTGCCTACTATCCACTCTCTCTCTCAGATGGTAGGGAATGTCCTAGGCAGAAGTGGAGCTGTATGTGTAGTGAATGCACACAGATGAGCACTGTGTTTAATATAAAGAAAACAGCATCTTCTAATGACTCCTTTACTGACTTACTGCATTTTTAGGACCAAGCTCTTCTAAAAAGAATTGCTATAATTAAAACTACGGTATAAATTTGGTTTGAGGCCTTTCTGGGACTAGAGACAAAGCTAAAACTTCCCCACTCTGCCACAAAACCTAAGTTTTTTAACCCTCATTTTGGTTTGCAGAGTAACTGGAAGTTTATTCTCCAGCCTTTTTAGTGTACTTTTTTATCCTGTTTCTTTCTGCAACCAGTTAAGAATTCTGTTTAAAACCTACTGCTCATATTTTTGGCATCATATTGGGACCCTACTTTTTCCTTATTTGAAATCTCTCATGCTCCCATGGGAAGACATCAGACCACATAGTCACCTTTTCTTTTTTCTTTAGTGTAAGACAGTTTTGGATGGTTTGAGACTCCATTTTTTTCCTGGGAGTATCTTCTCAATACTTTCTTAAAAGCAGAAATGAAATGTCAAAATTCCAGCTCACTTGAACATCTTGGGCTCACTCACCAAACATTAAAGCTCATAAAACTGGCTTCCTGAACATCAGACATTTTACATTTCCCCCTAAGTGAGACCGCAGCTCAAATATACTGAAATATATACTTAAGTATAAGACCATAGTGTACTCAAGTATAAAAGCATTATGACAAATTTAACTCTTCTGTGTATGAGTGTTGATAGCATTTGGTTATGAACACATATCTCTGGAGATGCATGTCAGACAGTCACAGTAATTCCTGTTACCTTTCTGGTTGATGTGAGGAATGCTTGCAGTAAGCCACTGTAGTTGGAAGAACCATGAGAAGGAGAAGAAAAAAACTAGCAACTCTGAGGCCAGACAGGGGCAGGGAAGAGAAGGTATCATATAATGTGATTTACAGAAGCCTTTTTCAACTTTGGTTAACTGAGTATTTGAAAATATTATTCATGTTGGACTCTGTGACACAAAGTTTTAGTATGATACTAAAACTGAAAACCTTTTTATATTCTATCCTTCAATAGCAAAAATATAATCAAGTTATACTAAGATATCAAATATATTTAATGTAAAGATTGATTCTTTAAAATAATGACTATGACATTTTGCTAAACCTGAATTTTGCAACTATTTTTTAAATTAAGAGAGAAAAAATTTATGGTCTCTGAAAAAATGCTGTATGATGTATTGTCTCACTTTTCTACAAAGTTAAAAAATTATATAATATTGTACAAGCTCTGCATGTCATATTAGTTCTACCTTTACAGAATCTGCAGATTTTCTTCTAAGGCTTCTTTTATTAGTTCTGGACACCCAAAGACTAAGCAAAGACTTTCATAAGTAGCAACTAAAACAATTTAGGGATTTAATGGACTGTCATTTTTAGGGAAAATTACCTGAATACAGGCAGCGATTGGGTTTCACTGTAACCATTCTGCTTTCAGATCTTACCATTACCCTAACCTTTTGCACTGTGGTTAAAATACTTTAACAAGAATTTGTACACGGCTGAAGTGATGGTTTAACTTGGCAAGATTCAGGGCCATGTAAGTAAATTTTATTAGAAAGTCCTGGTAAGGTGGACAGAAATAATATGGTCCCATCCTCCCATGTTCTATTTAACTGTATCTGAGCAGCAGCAGTTCAATTTGCATAGGAATTAATTTACATTCCTATCAATAAAGAGAAAAAACCTGGTACAAACTGCAGTCAGGAATTTGACTTCCTTGCCTATAAAGGGAATGGCCGTTTGCTCTATACTTAAAATACATGATAGTAATATGAGAAATACTTCTATTTTACTGTTGCAAGTAGTGCTTGAGAACTGGTGAAGGAAATTTATGTGTTTACCTTTTCTCTCCAGAAATCAAATGAGATGTGTGAAATTTAGCAACAGAATGTTAAAGCTTCATTGTAAATTCAGTATATTTTTAGAGATGTGCTATCTGCTTTAAATACTTTCTAATTTGGATCTGAGCAAACAAAATCTGCTAGCTGAGATAAATACCTGTGTAGGATGGGAAGATCTGGGTTGGGATATATGCAATCACCCATACTAAAAGCCTTTAATACTGCACTGAAAATCTGTATGGTACTCTATTAACACATAATAAAATATAATATTTAAGATACAAATTTTCACTTACATTATACAAATAAGAATAAAAATATTCCTCACTTGGGAAGTTGTGAATCTGGACATGTATCCTGACCATCGCTTTAGCTGCCTGCACTCCCTCACAAAAAATAGTGTGATATGGAAGTCCCCAGATAAGGCTAACGCAGGCTGGTCAGTGCAAGACTCAAACAGAGCCAGTGTGGGCATCCCTGGACCCACAGTGAACACATGCTCTTAAAAACCTAGCAAGTGATTTAGGTACCTCAATGTGAACAGTAGTGCCATTTTATTTGCCCTAGAGTATGCCATTCAGTTGCCTTTCCAGAAGAGTACAGAATTTTCTGTAGGTCCCATGCCATATCTGCCTAGCTTGTGCAGATATTTTGGATACCATTGGGAATCTTAAATGGCACTAGACACCTATGCTTAGGAAGCTGAACCCCACTCCAAGCCCCTGTTGTATTCTTAGGGGTTAGTATCTAAATATCTTCAAATACCTAAACCCCAGTGTCTCAAATCTTGTGCTGGCACCAAAACCATGAAATAACACTACACTGCACATGGTAGAAGTATTCTGATAACTATTTTAAATTATTGCAAAACAATGTCTCAGAGAATTGGCATGTTAAATCTAAGCTGGTTTCATTAAGCTCTAAAGCTTCTTTCTTGGCTGCAATGTAACTGCTTTAGCTCATATTAAAGATGGCATATTTGGCTACAGCACATTTTTTAAAAAAAGGTTAGTTAGAGCACATTAAACAATATGTTCTAACACTGCTTCTTTTCCCTTGGGCTAGGCAAGTGCTAAGTGTTCTCAGGGGTCCTCTCATACCTCTGCAGAAGGAAGGCTCCTTTAATGCTTCCAGATTTGCGTTACAGTAAGTGAAGAGATTGCTAACAGAAAAAAAGACAACCATATGTGCTCCCATCCGTTCAGCCAACTGAATCTGCTGTGCAAAGGAGAGCAAAGATCCTCCTTTTTCCTTCTCAGTCAACACCTGCTCTCCATAAATCACAGCCACAACATGCTGCTAAGATGGGGACCCCTCAGTTCTGGTCTCTGATTTCAGGGTTATTTCCACTTTTTATTCTGTTATTGTGCAGTGTAAAACAGTCCTACAGAAACAGCTCTTGCCTGCTTTTATCTGTGTGCTGACAAACTTAAGAGTCTGCATCCTTAAGATCTCTCCTTCTGGTTCAATGAATCTTGCCCTGCTGCAACTCTCATATGCCTCACTCAGGTGCCTAACCTCCAAAGAGAGCAGAGTCCAGCCTTCGCTCCTGTTCTAATCCTTTCCTTCAGCTGGCTGTAAGCAGGTCTTTGCACAGTGAATAGCTTTAAGTCATCTCCCTCAGTCCTTGGATTTCATTGCAGTCAGCATGGGTTGAAAATGAAGAATTGCAGCATCCTAGTTATAAGCACCCAAGGTTTTTATTAGATATGGTCCTAAGAGACTAATTCCATGGTTTAATCATTAGATAGGTCTTCGTGCTAGAGATCAAACTTCAAAGTCAGTCTTAGGTCAAGTTAACATTATCTCTTTAATAAATGTTCCTCCATACAGAACAGTATACTGTCAAGAGGTTAGTGAGCACCCACCACACCATTTGCTTCTTGCACCTCTGGGGTCAATTGGCTTCAGATAAAATCACGGTGAGAAATAGTTTTTCTGTTATTTAAGAAAACAAAAAGCCTCACCTACTGAATGTTACAAGTCATCATTAGGATGTAACAAACAATTGAATGAAACTTGTCTCAGTTGTGAATGAGAATCATCTCATTCATCTCAGAAAGCTCTGTGTGAGAGACTATACTCGCTGAAACTATATTAGTCTTGTAGAAGGAGTTTTTTCCTACACTTTTTTGTGTTAATAAAAAAGCTTTCCCCTATATTTCTCAGAGGAACACCAGAGCTTGATGCTAGTAACTTTTAATATGAGCCCTTTATTCAATATGAGTTTTGGGCACACGATGGTTCTCTGTTTTGGGTGAAGAGTCGCACAGAAACCGAGCACTTCACTCTTCTCATTCCAAAATATCCAAGTTAATGATAAAGGGATGTTACTGTGGGACAATGCAAACAGGAAAGGCTCAGCCTCCTGATATACAAAGATCAAATTTTCAAGAGATATTTGAAGTGACCAAAGAGTGTTTTGGGAAAAATTCTGTCCTTATGGAGTTCAGGCTTGGATTTTTGGCAACCAGTATTCCTCACAATAGAAGGGAAATTTGCCAAGGAATTTTTTGGATCAGGTCTCTACATTTATTCTGGGCTTTGAAATGTGTTTTGCAAACCACATAGGAAAAAATGGGGAAAAATTAAAACCATGAGTCAGAACTGTCCCTAGAAGGTGTAAATTAAAGGGTTAGAAGACACCTCACTTTTAAATACTATTCACATTCAATAGAAAAAAAAACAGGCCCTTGATGTTGCACTGACTTTCTGATTTAGAGCTCAGTAATTAAAAGCAGCTATTTTTAAAATTGATGTTTGTTAATCCAAGATGCTATTACTTAGTATTTCATTCCAGGCAGCAGTTTTATAAGTTTGCTCATGAAAAAGCACCCCAAAAGGAGTAATTTTAAACAGAAAATCCTGTGAATATTTGTCTTCTGGATTTAAGCTGTAATGAATTTAAGAAGCTTAGGAAAATGCCAGTGAAAGTCCACTAACTTTCTAGCACCGCAACTGATGCGATATAAAATTGAAAATGAATTTCCTTCAGAAGAAATGGCTTGCATTGGAACTTGTACACTCTCATGGGGTCTCCAAAGAGAGAGGAAAAAAAGCTGCAGTTCTGCCTTGTTGGATCCCCTGCACAGCTGTTCACTGTAGTGGAGAGAACTGGGCTCCTCTCTGCATTGACTGAAGGAGGGAAATTTCAAGGCCCTAAGTTGCTATCTGATTAGGTAAATATAAGGTGGTCGTTAAGGTTAGACTTGAAACTCAATGATGTTAAGTCACTCAAGGAAAGTAGTCATAGCTATGTATTCCAGAGCAGCTATGGGGAAAAGCAGCCTGAACAGCATTGAGATAGATTTTAATTAGCTTATGAAGGGACAGCTGGCCAGGAGAGATCCTGGAGTTAAACATTAAGGTTTTGTATGTGAATTTTGAATGCCTCATTATGGAATTTTAAAAAGAAACTCTATCCCTGTCTGATAAAGTGTTATAATTATGTATTCTGTAATAATTTATTTTTTCAGATTTATGCTGCTTTTTCTGTAGTTTCCATTTTCCTCTATCCTTCTTTCTGTAGAACTTAGGTCTAATAATTTTTAAACTTTTCTCTAATGTACAAGTAAGGAGGTTGAAAATGAGGTGGTAGGCAGAATGTGTCACTGCTTCTAGTAATATTCAACTCACTAGGTACCCTGCTAATGCATCTTATGCAGATGTTCACATTTAAACCCATCTCCAGACCTGAAATAGGTTTCCATCTCCCCTGAACAACAAAGGAGAGATTTCCCATCTTTACTGGATGTGGAGCACAGTCTAGTTTCTAATGGAGGAACCCTTAGAAGCTTAACAAGTTTCCTTCCATGGAAGGGATCTAGGATACGGATATGGTCCCAGCCTTTTCTTGGTGGCAGAAAGTTCTTTGCAGATTTTCATTCTGCAGTTTACTATAGACTACTGAGAAGTTTTGGAGTGTGTGACATCAAGGGCTCCATTGCCTGCAATGGTGAGGGACAGACCCCAGCAGTAATCCCTCTCAGCCCTCTTCGATTTGCCAGTGCAGAATCCAAATCTGCGCTTCTTGTAAACTCAGTTTCACAGGGAGAAACCTTGGTGACCAGAAGATGCCAGGCTAGAACTTCAATGATTTTACTCTGCAAGAATGTTTGCCAATATTAAACAAGAATGTAGAAGCATCCTTAAATTCAGTCCAAGAACTTCAATAGGTAAGCAGGACTTCATCCAGATACATGATTGTTCTTTGAATACTTCCATTCTTCTCAGTTTGTATTTTGTCAATCTTTGACATATATCATACCTCTTTTTGGAATAAAACAGAGAAAAACAGAAGTTCAGAAGCATGTCAACACCTTCTGTTTTGTCATCAGCTATGATAAGGTTAATCTTGAATATTTTTGAATTTATTTGGTAAAGAAGATAAATGACATCTGTTTTGTAACCTCACATCTTCCTACACTTTCTGACAGCATGAAGTGTTTTCACTGAACTGTAAGATTTGCTCATGAAAGCTGAGCTAATCAGATGTGACTATCCAAAGTTCAGTCAATAAATAGCTTGGCTTCCTAGCTAGTGATAATATAAAGGGAGATCAATAAGAACTATGAAGATTATTTCTGTGTTTCCTTCTACTTCATGTTAAGTTACCCATGAAGGACAGACTGCTTCTCTGCAACCATTTATTTCTGCACCTGTTCAGTGGGAAGAGGGAAGTGATGATCTTATATGAATAATAGACTCCAAGTATTTGCACTTTTAAGTAATTCATTCTTAAATAAGTACCTTTTTATCATTTTTGTGTATTTACTATCAAAATCAGAATTCTAAAGAACAAAAAATTGTAATATCAGTCCTTAGTATGTTCATGGATTTTTTTTTTTTTACACTGTTCTTACAGAACAGACCAAGTTATGAATATTTGGATCAAATCCCTGTCCTGTTTTTGTAATGAAAAATTCCTATTGATTACAAGAGCAGAGTTTTATTCTGAAAACAAGTACATAGTTTCTACTTGGACAACACAATGTAACCTCAGCAATATCAACCCACATGAAACTTGTGAAATTAATTATGTCAGATTACTTACTAGAGAAGGATTTAGTAAATGGCTGTATCAAAATGAGGAAGTGTCCAATCTGAACTGAATATCAATATGAAGATTAAGCATTGATCAATGTGAAGTGAAGAGCACTTCTGAGACAAAGCTGAAGAAGCAAAGGCCAGTAAAAACAAACAGCAACTTTCTACATATAGTCTATATGAAAAAAAGCAAGAGAAGGATCCAGGGTACCAGGCCATTTTTTTTTAGTATTTATGTTGAGGCCAATTATCAGGAAAAGCAGTGGCTCCTGATGTTGGGACTTCTTTAAACAGTTATTTGTTACAGTGAGTGTATTACATTTAGGTCTGTTTCTAGTCTGCATTTAAGGCTAATTGTGATGAGATATTTAATGCAATTTTAGCAGAGGAATAGGATACAGACCAAAATATGGAAGATACCACATATTCATAACAAGTTAAAGGTATTCTAGCCATCAGGATGGGTGAAATTCCAGGAAAGACTCTAGGTAAATAAGCCAAAATAATCTTGAAGCAATTCTCTTTGAAAATTCATAAAGGACAAAGAAAGTCCGAGAACAAGAAAATTTCAGAAAACATCTCTGAAAAAGAAATTCAGGGAACAAAATGGGAAACTTAACTTCAATACACAAAGAACCAGGTAACTGGGTGTTAGACTATCAATTATTTAAAGACAGGAAACAATTTGAATTTGCCAAGAGTGTCATGAAAAAGCTATTTTTTGACTTGCTGATTTGCCTCAGCATTGAAGAAACAGAGGAAAGTTGTTGTGACTGTCCTCGTGCTCGCTAAAAGCTTGGGGTAGTATGTAAGGCAGTGCCATGATCCAACATTTCCATTAATGACTTCCACCATGAAATAGAGATCAGCTGCCAGTTTGGAGAGAGCACTCTGAAAAAGGGAATCAAACTCTGTACCCTTGAGAACCAGGCATCCCCCCACAAAAACCAATAAAATGAATTTCAAAACGTAACTACAGAGGAGTGTGCTAGGAAACAGAAATCAAGTGCAGAAATACGAAATAGGAACCACGTGGCTGAACAGCACTACTGCAGAAGCTGAAATGGCTCAAACAGTTGATTATGAATTGAGTGTATGCTAATGTTGTGATGCTATTTCCACAAAAGCAAACTTAATTTCTGTATGGTGTTACTTGAGTATCAAATCTAAGATATGAGAAGCAGTTTTATTTTACCATGTATGGTGCCTAGGGTCATCAGCTAGAGTTCAGCGTCCAGTTCTGGAAACCATAAAATGCAGTCAGAATTACAAAGGAAATGAGGAAATATATCTGTTTAAAACATATCTGAAGTGGAAAGGGTGAAGGAACTAGACCCAGTTTAGAAAGATGACCAAGAGGTGAAGTATTCAAGTGTGTGAAAGATTTGCTTTAAAGATGATAGCAGGAGGTATTCTGCATATTCTTTAGGACTACATAAGAAATAACCAGCCCTAGTAATCAGCAAAGATTTAAAGTAGATATCAGAAAAACAGTCCGGTCTTTTTCAGTGGAAGTTTGATGCTTTTCCAAGAATGGAGACTGCTCAGCCCCTCTGGGCAGCCTGTTCCAATGCTTAACTACTCCCACTGGGAATTACTTTTATTCTATACCCAGCTGGAATTTACCTTGTCTAAAGCATTGCCTCTTGTCCTGTCACTGCGTACTGCTGCTAAGTCCATCCCCATCCTCTATAACCACCCCCCATAAGCAGCTGTAGTCAGCAATTAAATCTCCCTTACCCATTCCCTTTTAGGGCTGAGCAAGCCTTCAAAGCTCTTCATATCTTGTGCTGCAAACCCCCAGCCATCTTTATGACCCTCTGGGGCCATGCTCCAGCATGTCCATGTCTTTCTTTCATGGGGGAGCAGTACAAGAAACTGGACACACTTGTCCTGATGTGGTCTCATGAGTGCCAGGTAGAAAGGAAGAAACACTTCCTTGACCTGCTCTCTGTTGTCTTTCTAATGCAGAGCAGGATGTGGATGGTTCCCATTGCCATAAGAGTGTATTGCTGAATCACATTTAATTTGTTGTCCATTGGGATTCTCAGGTCCTTTTCTGCAGAGCTGCTCCCCAGCCAGTCAGCCCCAACCTGTACCGTTGCATGGGGTTGTTCCATTCCAGGCACAGGATTTCACAGTTGGCTTTGTTGAGCACCATGAAGTTTGTGTCAGCCACTACTACAACTTGTTGAGCATCCTCGGTACAGTAGTCCTGCCCTTTAGCATATCAGCTGCTTTTCCCCTTCATTTGGTATCATCCAGCAATTTGCTGAGAGTACAGTTCATCCTATCATCCAGATCACTGATAAAGACATAAAACAGTTTTGACCCCTGAGGAACGTTAATCGTACCTTGTTGCCAGGACTCCTAACTACTGACCACTGCTATTTTAGTTCAATAGTCCAGGAAGTTTTTCACCCACCTTGCAAGACCCACCTTGGTCCAAACAGTCCATATCACTGTATCACCCCAGTTTGACTTCAAGCTGATTATAGGAGTCCCTGTCAAAGGCCTTGCTAAAGTCAACGTACACAGTCCACTGCTCTCCCCTTATCCTCAGAGGGAATCATTTTTATCACAGAGGGCAATCAACTTCAATCTCAGTTTGCTCATGCCCTAGCTATTTCCAAACACTTTCTTGTCTTTCACATGCCTGGAAATGGCTTCTATGAGGACTTGGTGCATAACATTTCCACAAATCAAAATGAGGCTACCCTGGATGCTTCTTAATTACTTTTTTGAAGGTGGGCACAAGATTTGCTTTTTTCCATTTATAGGTGATGTCTCCTGATCACTTTGATGCTGCTAGTGAGCAGCTTTGTGTGACATTAGCCAGTTCCCTCAGCACCCATAGGTGCACCCTCTTTGGACACACAGAACTATCTATGTCCATCTTACCTAAAAATCCTGAACTCAGTCCTCCTCTACCATGGGTAGTACTTCAGTCTCCTAAACACTGCTACCAGGAACAGAGACCTGGAACACCCCAGAGCAGACTATACCAGTAAAGACTGAGGCAAAGTAGGCCTTAAGTACCTCAGCCTCTTCCATGTTCTCTGCCACTAGGTTGCCCACCTCCTAGACAGCAGTAGGCCAACATTTTCCTTGGTCTTTTTTGCTGTCAGTTTACCTACAGAAGCTCTTCCTGTTGTCCTTCACATCCAGTGTCAAATCCAGCTGTGCTTTGGCTTTCCCGATTCTGTTCCTGGAATAATTATAGGTAGTAATTCTGCATTCCCTCTGGGTAGCCAGTCCCTTCTTCCACCTTTTTTCTTTCTGTTTGAGCTCATTTGGAAGTTATGCACTCAGTCCAGTTGGCTTCTTGACACACTTGCTTATTTCCTTGAGCACCTTTCTTGCACTTTGAGAAGGCTGGCTAGAATGCTCTCCTGGGCTCCTCTGTCTTTCAGGGCAGAATCCCCTGGGATCCCAGATACCACTTCCCTGAACAAGCTTTGTCTTCTCTCTAGGGATCCCAGATACCACTTCCCTGAACAAGCTAAGTCTTCTCTCTAGGCCCAGGGTCTTTATTTTGCTGCTTGCCCTCCTAACTACTCTGAGAATCTTAAACATTACCATTTCAAGGTCACTGCAACCAATGCTGCCATTGTCTGTAACATCCCTAATTCTTCGCTATTCATTAGTAGTAGGTCCCTCTAGTCAGCTCAATCACCTTCATCAAATAATTGTTACTGACTCACTCCAGAAGTCTCCTGGATTGCTTGCTCCCTGCCATTTTGCTCTTCCAGCAGATATGGGGGCATTTAAAGTCCTGTATTGAAACAAGGGCCTATGATCATGGGGCTTTCTCCAGCTGTTTGAAGAAGGCTTTACCCTCTTCCTTTTCTTGTTCACAGCCTGCAATAGACAACCACCTGCTGTTGGTCTCTCCTCTGTTCCCATAACCTCTGGACAGGCCTGTTACCTATTTCATAGCAGTCCTCCATGCATTTGATGGGCTCCTCTACACAAGGTAGAGCTTCTCTTCCTTCCTTACTCAGGCAGTTCTTCCTAACGCATCTGCAGCTGTACTTTGGAGTACTCCAGTCGCACAAATTACCCCACTCCATCCCTGCAATCCCCATAACAATCTCTGCAATCAGCCTGCTCTGGGGCTGCTCATGGACTTCCAGCTCCTCCTGTTTGTTTCCCATGCTTTTTATGTTTGTGTCCTTTTTCTTCTGCTGTCACTTTCAATGTATTGAAAACACTTCGTAAACCAAGTGTAGAGTTAGAAACAAAACCCTTCACAAAGCCTGTCTCAGAGCAGGCACACATCAAGGTGCAAACATCGCAAGCCAGATCAGGCCTGGATGCAGCATGTGTTCATTGGACCTTCAGCTAGTAGATCCTACCCTGTTTGCATGAGTGCAGTACCATACCAACGTGGCTATGTTACCTCTTCACCAAGCAGACTCAGCAGCTCAGAGCACTGTAAGGCTGCTGTTTATCAAATACAAGACTTCCCAGCCATCTGAGATCATTAGTTAATTGGTACATATTCACGTGCAACAGTTCCTGCAGCATCTGGCAAGCTTGCTCCCCATGAGGTTGACTGCAACCTGGCTGACTGGAAACCACTATATGCACTTGCTTGGAAATCTTTTTTACAGACATGCTTTGTATTATACAGGCCTTCCTTTCGCCATGCTAAGACAGAAATAAGCAATTCCAGCTTTAGCAGGAAACATCAGAAAGGCTCTCCAGAAACTCTAACATCTTTGATTTTCAGTGAAGTCAGAAGAACAATCTCCATCTTAATGCAAAACCTCCAAACCAACCTCCCCTACCATCCATCTTCAATAGTTTAATATCAGTTAAACAGGAGTTTAACTCGCTCCTCACTGCAGCAGGAAGATCTGAAATTTGCAGTATGAATATTTTTTACAGTATTTGCATGGCCTGACAAACAATATTAAGGGCACCCCTTCGCACGGTAGAGTCAACCTGTTAAAAATAGAAATAGATCAAAGGCTCCTTGAGGAGGGATTTTTCTTCCTCCCACCATCAGATGATGAAGCTGTTCAGACCCACAATTTAATTCTGTCTCATTCTAGACTTGCTCAGAAAATTGTCAAAAGACTTCAGCTAGTAAGTCTGCAATTTAGCTTGAAAAGTTTGGTTCTTTCCATTCTTTCTAGTTTCTGAATAAAGAGATAAGGGATCACGCCTGCCTGCCATGGTAGGTACATGAGCTATAATTTGCAATGAAATATCATGAACTGTGCCATACTACAGAAGCCTTAATTAGAGTAATTTAAACACATTGTAACTTACCAGTGATTTTGCATTCAGTATATTTTAAACAGCTGAGCCCTGAAAAAAATGCAGTGATTTGCTCACCACCACATATCAATGGGCTTCTGCAGCTGTGGAATCACACATAAATCGAGCTTGCACAGGCAGCCAAATTATTCTACAGGAACTGGAGAAAATCTGAGAATAATATCCCTAGGGACAGACACTTAAAGAAAAATTAACTGTTAGGTCTTCTATATGTATTTGTACCTGCATGGCAGACTCAAAGTTTTTTGGTTTTTTTTATTTTTGTTTTTTTATTTTTTAATATTATGCCTCCTAGATATTTCACCTGTTCATTTCTTTGGCCTCACAGATTAGCTATACACAATAGTGGGCAGCTGGCTAGTCTGCACATAGACAGATATCAGTGTGTTTCCTTAGCCAAAGTAGAGACACAAGCTCCAAGAATATGCTCTTCTCTTAAGGGTACTGTGACCACAGGCTAAGGCCAGAGCAGTTAGAAAAGAAAAGATCCAGGTACTCCTGACTGGCAGTTTCAAAACAGCTGTTTGTTGAAGGACAATCTTGCAAGACTACATTTAATGAAGGAATGTTGCTTGTGAGTGAAAGAACGAGTGCCGGAAGTCAGTTTTTCCAAACTTTCTTCTCAACTGCATTAGCATTGTGTGTATCACTAGAGTATTTTATTATATAGGTCCTTGTCACTTTTAGAAGATGGGTAATACAAAAGATTCTTTTGTTCTTTGCACAGCTTCTTTAATGACTGCTACCAACATGTGTGAGACATTGATACAACTTTTACACACACTGCAAAAGTACTTTGTGGGAAAACATGTAGAAGATTCGGAATTGATCATCAAAGTCTCTCTGCTGCATCTCCATAAGGCAGCTCACAAAGGCCGAGTTCACACTGTATCTGAAGCAGGTCTAACTTCAGGCTTATGCCTACGCAAACTTGTTTACTATGTATAGAGAGACTTCTAAGCACAGACCACCAAGTACCTCCTACCCTGGGTCTACCAGCAGAAGAGCAATCATACCCAGCTCTGATACACAGCAAAAAGGGGGAATAGTGGGTCATGAGCTAGAGGGTAGCTTAGGAGCTATCTTAACCTCCCATCAGTCCTTAGTTGCTTCTTCATGCCAGGCACAAGGACAGTGTTGAGCTTACCTGTATGAAGGTGGCAACCTTCTCTTAGCTGGGGCCCATCACAGACTTTCATTTGGACAGAAAAATAGCGGCTCATGCATCAGACATGCAAAATCCTAGACATGATTTAGATTTCCTTTAAGGAGAGGCCAGCCTGTTTAAAAAAAAAAAAAAAATGTTTGTACTTCAAAGTTTAGAAAGGTTGCCATCTGTAAGGTTAAGTGTTCATCACAACTTCTTAAATGGTAGAGGAAGGTATCAAATTTGTAAAGGGCATATAGTTTCCACACAAGAACAAGAGATTCCTCTGAAAACACTACCTTTAGGCAAGGATAGTTCTGACAGTATTTTCAACACAGACAGCCCAACAGAAAGCTAATGATTATAGGCATCTGGAGGAAACCCTACATAGTCAATTGAGACCTAAAAGAGGGAAGACTAAAAGCATTTTATTCAAACACTGTTGCTTTTTGTCAGACTACCTTTCTGTAAATGTAGTTGAGTCAGCTGTTCAAGTGACAGCATTCACAAAAGGGAGAGAATGAGTCTTCAGTGAGTGATTAAACTCTGGAGCAATCCATTTAGTTACCATAAAAATATTTTATTGTCAATCTGCTCCAAAGTCAGGAGTACACTTGTGTCATAGGAAAAGGAAAGAAAAAATAAAATGAGCCTTTAAAATGGAATTTTAACTTCTTAGTTTTAATTTCTAGATTATTTTTGAGATGGAGATTTGTTGCAGGCCAGCCTCTTGCTGCTCACCCTTCCCACCAAGCTGTCCCAGGGCAGCTGTGGTGCTGGCACCTGAGCAGCCCTTGGCAGCTCTCAGTGCCATGAGTGTCTTCTGCCCACACACCAGGCGCCAAATTTCATTAGTTTGCCGAATTAGCAAGGGTGTGACTATGCCAGGGAAATAGATGAACTGTTGTTTACATCAAATATTTGTTTTATTTACAAAATTAATAAAACTAAAATAACTAAAATCAGTAACACTAAACATCTACCTCAACAGCAATAGTATCTACTAGTAACACACCACATGCACATCTCACTTATGTGAACTGGTACACTACAGCCCATCTGCAGCCCATCCCCCAGCTACACCAGGGCAGGCACAATCCCATGCAATGCCCTGACAGGTAAGCAGGGGAGGACACCTCATTTGGCTCACAACCCTGATAAGGACAAGGTCATGCCAGTCACAGCCCAAATCACAGCACGACACATAGCTTACTTCATCCTAGGTCCAGCATCAAGGATGCTTCCTCTCATGAAACAGGGCACAGCAGTTGAGCCCATAGGCTACTGCTCCTCTGGGGTCTCCAGAGGCTCTTCCCTTACCCAGCATAAGGTTTGCTTTATCATATGGGGTTTCTGTCACCAGTCACCTGGGCTGAACATTACATGGGTCTCCCAGTTGCTTTCAATGCTATCACCCAGTTCTTATCCTTCATCTCTGGCAGGAGTAAGGGGCCAAGGGGAGGCTGCAGGGGACTGCTCCACAGGAGATACCCTTTGTATTGATACCATGAGCCAAGAGAAAGCTGGCTAACCAAGTGGGGGCAAAGAGAAAACAACCTGGCTCTGGCTGCCCTAAGTCAGCTGGGCCCTCTACCGACAGAAATTCCTTCAACATGGTATTAGCTTAGAAAAAGAAAATAGCCTTAGCTTCTGGATATACTGCATAAGATTTCAGGATCTTACTATTTTACTAGTCAATCCATCTTTCACTCAATCTATAACAATACTTTAATGCAATCTTTCCCATAAAGTACTTTTCTCAGCATTGTATAAAGATGGCATTGAGTTGTTGTAATCTAATGTAATATATTTTATGATCATCAAAATATTAGGAGGAGAGTTATCAACAGGGATTACAATACAAAATTTTGTTGTTCCTGCAACATGCAAGCTGTATTCTTCCTCTGAAGCATAATCAGAGGAAAAAACATCCAGCAGTACCAGTAAGTTGTGCAATACCATTATTTACTGCATTAACTTTTTTGCCTACTCAAAGGTCAGTCTACATCTGAAAGAATTGTTACCTAAACACTCACTGTTCTGCTTAGCCACATTACTGTCTTAGGGGCACATATTTAATACTAGTCCATTTATTATTTCCAAAATCCTAAAACAGCCTCAGATCAAATTGATTACTTGCCTTACTTCAAAAGCAATACACTAAAGAGCTCACTTTTCTGTGAGGCTTTGCTATGCACCTCCTTAGCTCAGCTCCATCTCTAAATACCACCAGAATCACTTAGCAAATTCCAAAGCACATACAAAGCAAAAATAATAATAGAAAAAAAAACCATAGAAAAGGAGAAACTTTTGTACAAGTAGGTCACAACTAGCCCTAGGTTCATTCATTAACACTTACCCGAGAGTGTCCAGGGTACTCAGGTGCACTGCATAAGATAACAGGCTGCAGCAGTCAATGTTTTGAGGAAATATTTGGTATTTCAGTTGTGTCAATGTATGCCTTCATGCCTTTTCAGTTTATCAGATAAACTCTAGTAGCTCAGCTGCAGGTTTTTTCCTCCTAAACAATCACTTTCTTCTCTACAGGTGCAGGTAGGTCACATTTATGAGAGAGGCTCAGTCACGTGAATAGGACTTGGTATAAAAATTCATCTCTGATAAAAAGCTCTGCCTATGGCTAACATAATATTTAATCAACAATTTTAAGTAAGTGTTGTCTAGTAGTTATTGCTGACTAAAATGCTTGCCTTAATGTGAAGGGCTCCTATAGGAAATATTTGTTAGTGCTATCAGCAGGTAAGTGGTTAAACAGCTAAGTAACTTTAGTTTTGTAGACTTTTTTTCCTTCATTTTTAAAGAGCCCTTGCTCTTTAAAGAGCTTTAATAGGTTGCACAAATGTGATATGCACAAAAAAAATGACAAACTACATTTCCTTTTAATGTACTTGAGAAATGGTTAAGATTAATGAGATTTTAGGAATTGGAAGAGAGGAGAGAATGGTATGACAGGGGTTAATTTGATCTTAATGGCAGTAAGATAAATCTACTAAAAAAAAAAAAAACCCAAACCTTGCTAACTGCTTATCATATTTATGCTGTGGCTTTTCATTATGATTCTGTACTGTGCCTTATGATCCTGTCTTCATTTGTAAGCAATCTTCCTCAGAGATGTGTTTCTTGATATATCAAATGTGTTGTAGTGCAGTCTGTTACTACTGGTGTATGTAGCAGGAGTTGGGAGTCTGCTATGAGTCTAGATTTCAAGTTGTTTTTATCTTTCCTATTTCAAATCATTATTCTTAATGTTTTTGGTTGTGCCTACAGGTGAAGCTAAAATGGTTAGAAAACTCTGAGAGGAGCTGAACTAAAGCTTATCTGAATGGAGTATGTATTTTCTCCCTTAAGGGGTGGGAGGAAGACAATCATAAAAATAGCTTTTTTTTTTTTTTTTTTATCCTTAACTAAAATTTGTCCTTTTAGAAAATTCACCTCAAACACAAAGTAATTGGTTAATGTATGTCTGTAGAAACCTGACCCTTGAAAACATAGCTATTTAGTATGCTAGGCTATCTTATTATTGTCTTTAATAGGTCTTCATAGGCGTGTAGCTTGAATAATGACCTGAATTTACAGTTGCTACCAACTGGCTATCAGCCTCATAAACCACCCCTATTGGGAACAGTTAATTACAAGAGTGTCCCATTTGTTTGCAACTTCTGTATGCAATTTTTTTATGCTTGTGTCTCTGCTGTCATGATGCATTTCAGAAATAAGGACAGTAAAGTTTCTCTTATCCTGAAGGTTGGCCTTTGGGCTTGGCATGTGATAACAACATCAAGCTGAATTTGATATTGATTGGAAAAATGCCAGGTCAGCAGCTTTGAAGTGTAAATCTCTTGTTTTGTTTGCCCAAGACCTGTAGATCAGCACTGGTATTGTAGGGCTGTCTTGCCCCAAGAATATTCTGCAGTGTGTCTCAGGAAGTGTAGCCTGTAGCCGAGAGCACTTCTTCATCTCCAGAGTGATATCTTGTGGGTTTATAATATTGCTGCTGGATTGGGGAGTGCTGCTTGGACAAGACGTAATGAGAAAAGTATATCCTTTTGCCTCTGATTCTCACTGACTTCTCCCACTGCTTGTTCTGTATTGCTGCCTCTGAGAGCCTGTTTGTAGCTGCTGTTCCTTTTTATCTATGGAATAGCGTTCCTTTTTGCCTCTTTTCTGCTTGATTATGCAGTAAATCTATGACTTTCTCCTTTCTCTAACTGCTTTAATAAGAGCATGGCTGTGGTAGATATCTCAATTTGAAAGCCAAGAGAGGTTCAAGGTTCTTCTCTGCTCACTTCTCTAGCCTGTTGAGGTCCCTCTGAGCTGCAGCACAACCATCTGGTGTAATAGCCACTCCTTCCAGGTTTGTCATTAGCGAGTTTGCTGAGGGTGTGTTTGGTCCCATCATCCAGGTCATAATAAGGATGCTAAACAGTATTGGACCCGGTATTGATCCCTGGGCGACACCACTAGTGACTGGCCTCCAGCTGGACTTTGTGCTGCTGATCACAACCCTCAGCCTGGGAGTTCAGCCAGTTTTCAGTCCACCCCACTGACCACTTATCTAGCTCATACTTCATGAGCTTGTCTGAGGATGTTACTGGAGACATTGTCAAAAGCCTTACTAAAGTCAAGATAAATGACATCCACTGCTCTCCCCTAATTGACCGAGCCTGCCATCTCATTGTAATAGGCTATCAGGCTGGCAAATCCATGATGACTACTGTTGATCTCCTTCCTGTCTTTTGCATGTCTGGAAATAGTATTCCAGATTAGTTGCTCCTTCACCTTCCTATGATTGAGGTGGGGCTGACCGGTGTCCAGTTCCCTGGGTCCTCCTTTTTGCCTTCACTGAAGACAGGGGTGACATTTGCTTTCTCCCAGTCCTCAGAAACCTTTCCTGATTGCCATGCCCTTCTAAATATGATTGAGAGGGGTTTGCAATGACATTGGCCAGCTCCCTCTGCACACATGGGTGCATCCCACCAGAGCCCATGGACTTGTGTGTGTCCAGTGGTTTTAAGTGTTTCTTACCCTCGGTGGAGTAGGATCAGGTTAAATCTTTGTTGCTTCAGGCTTCCCCCGATCTCAGGGGCTTGGGATGTCTGAAGGATGGTCTTGCCAGTAAGGACTGAGGTGAAGAAGGCATTCAGTACCTCAATCTTTTCTGTGTCCTTTGTCACCAGAGTCTCTGCCCATTTAGCAGTGGGCTTGCATTTTTTCTGGCTTTCCTTTTGCTGCTGATGCACTTGCAGAAGCCTTTCTTGTTGCCTTTCACACTCCTTGCTGTTATCAACTCCAGGAGGACTTCAGCTCTCTTAACCCCATCCCTGTATGCTTAGACAGTATCTCTATATTCCTCCTAGATTGCTTGTCCTGCTTCCACCTCTTGCATCTTTTCATGTTTGAGTTTTATCAGCTCCTTCATTCAGGCAGGCCTCCTGTTGCCTTTACTTGATTTTCTGCTTGTTGAGATGGACCATTTTTGAGCTTGGAGGAGATGATCCTTAAATATCAGCTAGCTCTCTTGGACCTCTCTTCCCTCCAGGGCCATATCTCATGGCATTCTTCCAAGTAGGTCCCTGAACAGGTTGCAGTCAGCTCTTCTGAAGTCCAGGGCTGTGATTCTGCTTTTGCCCTGATTCCTCTTAGCAGGATTCTGAACACCACGATCTTGTGGTTGATGCAGACAAAGCTGATCCTGACTTTCATGTAAGTAACCAGTTCTTCCTTGTTTGTATGTCTGAGGTCCAGCAGATTTGCTCTCCTTGTCAGCTTCTTGATCCCCTGAGCTAGGGAGTTCTGGATTGCTCGTGCCCTGCTGTGTTGCCCCTCCAGCAGATGTCAGGGTGGTTAAAGTCCCTCATGAGCACCGGGGCCTGCAAATGTTGTCTGAAGATGACCTCATTTATTTCTTACCAACTAGGTGATCTATAGCTGACACTCACCACAGTTCCACCCATATTGGGCTGCCTGTTAATCCTCAGCTGTCCCATTACCTATCCCCAGGCAGAGCTCCAGGCATTCCTGCAGCTTCCCCTCCTTGCTTTCCCTGGCTGTCCTTCCTAAAGAATTCTTAATTCTGACAAATGGCCTTCTTCCAATCCAGAGCAGTTTCCACTGTATCTTTGTTTTTTTTATTATTATTATTTAGGTCTCCTTTATCTTTAGGTTTGTGATGTTCCTTTTTCTTGTACATGTCACCAGATTGCCCTGAGATGCTGAGCAGAGTGCCAAAAGATGTCTTCCTTAAGATTCGATTCAAACAAATTGATATTTCTGCAGTGCTCTTCCATGTTTCCAGATATGATTTCATGAATTTAAATAGTCAACTATAGTTGATCTATTTATGGCTATTTATAGAAGATGGCTCTTCTTGACCTATTTGAATTGCTTCTGGAACTACTAATTATTTACTTTTGTTTCCTGTGTAGTGGTGGTGCAGCTGTTTGTTCATTCAAGGTCTGCCTCTTGAGGTTCTGGGATTATTCCATGCCTCTAAATTGGCTCTGTACCTGCTAGTTCTTACAAGTTATCACTTCTGGCAAAGACTTGATCCACACCAGTATTTTGATGGAAAAGTTCAATTACTTTCTTTTAAGCTTCTTTGTCAGAAACCAAAGGAATAAAGGAGATAGGACAGATTCCATAATTTTAATGATATTGTGTCTTACTCTGCAATTAATAGTATTCATAGCTTTATGAAGTCTCCCTTGTGCCCCCTTCATACAGAAAGGTGAATTACTGCTTCTTAAAAATCCATAATAAAGACAAAGTAACTTCTGTAAAATAACTTTTATACTTCATTTGAGCAGTTAATTGAGAGTTTAGTATTGTTTCTCTCTTCAGTGACTGAGCAAAATTCATACAGCAGTTTCTTTAGAAAGCATGGGTCTATACACATGCCAAATGTGCACTCCACAAGTATGTAGTAATTGCTTATCTTGTAGCATTAGATAACATTTTATCTTTTGTGGGTGCTTCTAATATCTTTGCTAGAACTTTGTTATAGAACAAGCTTGCAATTTCAGAAGTTCCTATTTCTTTGCTCCCTAGGGAATCCCATCTAGTAATTGCCATAAATTTCCTTTTATGTTCTTTCTGCTATCACTTTGTGCACTGAAGTGCATGAGTGCAGCATCACATGATGCAGTGGAGATGGCTGACCTACAAAAAACCTCCTCTTCTGTGGGTATCTGACCTGCCTCCAATTACACAAGAATTTTGACCACTGAAAATTAAAATATCTCCAAGATGTTTGTACCATATTAATTTTGTCTGAATTTGATAAGCACCTACAAGAATTCTGGTATACCTTACAGGCCAGAGCAAGTAGGAATTGTTTGTATAATACTCACCCAGAGCTGTTATTTTTCCCCTCCCTACATAGAGCCTACCAAAGCAAGATGGCAAAACTGTCTTATCTGTCAGATTTGTGTTTTCTTTGAAGTTTGAACAAGGATCACGAAATATGTAGAGTTAATCTGCTTTACTTAAGTGTCAGCAACAATATGATTTTACAGCTTCCTGCTGCATACCTAAAAAGTAATGTTTGTCATAACTAGCAAACAGAAGGCTCTCAACCCATTATGCTTGATAATTATACAGTAGCTTAGGTAATGGGGATATTAATAGGCCACAGTGAGAGGTCAGTTCTTAGCTGTCACATTTGGGAATTAATTATGAAAGATATCCACCATTGGGGATGTCCCAGTGATGGTTATAGAAAGACTTGGGGGAGGGGGGCAAGTCCTGCATTTGATGAGATCTGCTGCTTCTGAAGATCTGCTAACTTGGGTATCCAAATATAGAACAGAGCCTCTTCTAAAATCATGCCTATAACTCGAATATGTCATCCCATATCTTGTAACTTTGGTATATTTGGTGGTTTAGTAAAGTGTTGTGTTGTACCATACTAAGTATGTGTGACAAACCTTAATTCCCTTGTGGCTAACTTCCCAGTAGGCAGACAAGGGTAACCTTCCACCCATCCCTCTTCAAGCTCTGTTCTTAACCCATACCAGCTAAGCTGGTGCTTTCACTGGGTGAGCTGGTGCAGATCCTGCGTGTTGTTACTTCTGTGGATGGTTGGGCTTCTTCCCTCCCTATGCATCCTGCTAACAGGGGAAGCTAGAGGAAGCCATATAAAGGCTTTATTTTCTGTCAGACTTAGTCAGAGTAACAGTTTTCATAGTGATGACTGGGAGCTGGTTGCTCTTAGTTCTTTTGTTGTCAGTAAAGCTTCACTTCCCCACACCCCCCTCCTCCCCCCAAACAAAAGTACACAAGCAAAGTGTGATAGAAGCACACTATAGTAGGCTCTCAGTGAAATAAGAGCCACGGTTTCTAACTCTCAATCAGATGTATTGATGTAATGCAGGTGGAAATACATCCTTAAAAAAAGAATGAGGGAAATTTGGGAAACTTAATGGGCATCATCCTGCCACAGTGAGCACAGAAAGAAAAAGCTTTAGGGATAACTGTTCTCGTTGTATCTAATAACCATTCTTCAATCTGAGAAGAAAATTACTTTCTTGATAACAGTTGAGAATCACAAACACTTTGCTCTGTTCAGTTCCCCCTGCTACATGCTTGCATATATCGCAGGATACAAATGCAATGTTTAAATTTAACAGCAGATACCAATTCATACTTACACTACTGTGTAATAGTAATGCATCACATAATTTCACTACTGTCCAGTGTACTTCTGGCTTCAAACACAAATGGAAAGATTAGTAACTTAAGAATTCTATTTTGCTAAAGAAGACTTACTGTGCACTACAGGGCTATGTCTATAACAGCACACGTCTTTTTGGAGAATGAAAAAAATCTCTTCTGGTGTTGGAGTGTTAGATACAGTCTTTGTGTCTAAATGTGGTGAGCATATGAATCTGAAATGTAAGAGGAGATTTGCCAACTGCTGATATCTTTCTTATTTTTCTACCTCCATATGTCTTTCCACTGGATGCCTCTTACGTCATATTTTCCATCCCCCTGCTCAAATGCTTTTATATCATCTTTGGAAAAAGGATCTCTGTTCCTCTAACAGAAGGCATGCATAATGAGAACTACTCATTGAACCAGAAGCTTTTTTTAATCATACATATGCATTGATTTTTTTAATTTTATTTATTTATTTATTTATTTATTTTGCCAGGATCTCCTTTGAGCAGCACAGGTAGGGAGGCTGTGCTTCTGAAGAAAAGCATTAGCTTTCATATCTGAATAGGTCTGCAGTTCCTCAGTGCAGAATGAACTGCAAGAGGAGCAAGGCTCTGCAGAGGCTTTTGTTTATATGGCAGAAAAATTGTCCAAGCTGTGACTTAAAATGGTGCATTTTGTTTACATACACCAATACACAAGACTCCTGTTATTCATCCTGAAATGTTCCCAAGGAAGTGTGTGTAATAGATATTCTTAAACATTATTGACAGAGAAAACCTGAAGATTTTTCAGATGAATACTGTTACATTGGTCCAACTGAAGAATGGAAAATACTGTTTCAAATCTTTCAATACAGAAGCAAAAGACACTTAATAGATGTCCATTTGCAAACAAATACTTAACCAGAGAACTTAAAACTATTGTATAAATACCAAAATTGTAATTTGCTCATGTAACCACTTTATAAAAGCAAAGTGAGTTTGGTTTTGGGGGGGCTTTGGGTGGCTCTTCTTTGGTTTGAGATCCATTTTCTTCTGAATGTTCTCCAGTCGCCCTGCTGTGGTGCTTTGGGAGCAGCACGCTGACGGTCAGAGGCTCTGCACCCTGTCTGTCCGCCATGGGTCCCAGGTTGCTGTGGCTGAAGCGGGGGCCTGAGTGCTGCCATGGGTGGGTGTTAGCCTGTAGTACTTGCCATCTGGCTGACACCCACCCCTGATGTGATGGGTTCAAGTCTAAAGAACAGCATAGCCGAAGTCTTTCCATGTTTATTCCTGGAAGTGTATTTGTGTAATTGGCTGCTTAGTGAGACTTTATGAAGAGATGAACTCAGCACCTGACAGTAAGCAGCCTGGATGCTTATGCTGAGTTGGAAATATGCATAAATTAAAACTTACAGTGAAGTCATAGCTGTTCAGGTACTGTATTTTCCTCTCCTTCCAGGGCTAGGTACTAAATCACTTAAGATGTAGACTTCTAGATATTTCTGTGTATTTGGAGACTTTTTTTTTAAGGAGCAAATCTATATTTGCTTTTTCAAGTAGATATGAGGTACTTAAGAGCTATTAGTTTACTAAGTAAATCCATTAGACTTCAGACTATCATTGTGGCAGATTACTGGAGACCATCATAAGCACAGGCTGAAGTGATAAGGTACACTGTATTTCTGATTAAAGATCATCTTTTTAATTGGCAGCTGGAAAGCAAACAGCTAGTATAGTATTCTGGCTTGAGAAATACTACAGAGATAATGGAATGTGTGGAAGTGTAAGAAGAAAGTGTCTCTAATAGGGTAATTGTTAGATGGTACCCAGACCTCATTCTTTTAAATATACAAATGTAGCCTTTGGTGTGAAGCTCACAGTGCCATGCCTTGCCTTCACATACAGAAAGTCTTTTGAGATAAAGCCCAAACCAAGGAGGTATTGTGTTTAGAGCTGACTTGATGCTATGAAAAACACTTCCCAGGTCCTTCAGAAATGCTGGTGCCAGAATTGGTTGCAGGCAATGCTGGAGAGTCTGGTGGAGCTTATGGTAGCCAGTGGTGTTTATAAAAGCTTCAGATGTGGATGACCAGACTGAAGGGTTTGGATGACCAGACTGAAGGGTTGGCCTGACTGAAGATGAAACCTTGCTTACCAAAAAGGGTTTCCTCAAATCAGTCTTGGGTTTAGCTTTCCCGTTTCTCTTTAGTGAGAACTAAAAAACCTTCCTCATGAAGTAGTAACAAAGTCCAAATGTCCCTGCAAAATCTGTTTGCGAACAGCTGGTTGTCTGTCACCTCATCCTTTATTTCTGTCCTGGTATTTTGGCTTCTTTATGTATCAGAAGTGATTAAATTTCTTCTAAAAGAATGTTTGCTTGTATAATTGATATGCCTAGTAAAATCAAAGTAATCTCAAGTGTGTTCTAACTGATTATCTTATGTAAATAACATTGTTTATCTTAGCTAAGACTCTTGTTTCATCCTAGACAGTATAAAGACACACTTTGAAGAGCAGACTAACATGATTGAATGAATTACTGCTTAACCAAGTTCTTGACTTCACTCAGAGGAAAAAAAATACAATTAAAACCAGCTGGAAAGGTACAGAGCCTCTGCCTCTTATGCCTTAAAGACCAGTACAGAAGCAAAGGCAATTGCTATTTAATGGCTGCTTAGAGGACTTGAAGAAAAGCGATGACTGGGGCACTGCTTTCATGGATGTATCAGCTTTGCTGAAATAAGAATATATCAGAATCCTTGTGGCATGCTTTTACTATAGAGAAACTTTTACAAAAATGCCTTTAGTACAGTGTATAATTGCTATAACTCACAAGGGAGTACATATTATTCAAGGGAGGATGGCTTATCTTGTGTATCTAACTTTTTTCTAACTCTTTATTAACCAATTTTCTTTTTTAAAAAAAGAAAGTTGAAAGCTACATTCCATTTTAGGGGAATATTATGTTTGTTTTTCTTTTTAGCTAGATACTGGTGGTCTCTCTGCAAGACTCTATGGTCATTATTATATGCATATTGTATCAATGCAAAAGGCTAAAACTCTACCCACATACAGATATGTTAATGGTGGATCATTAAATACAAGTCAAGCCTTTCTTATCTTTCATCTGTACTCTGGGAATAATTCATCCACTGTGGTCTGACAATGTGTTGAATTGTAATGAGCCGCTAAGGAAGAAGTGTCTTCGTAGGGTACATGATGACTCTGAAGGGCTGGATGTATCTCACTCAAATGTCTTCTCACCAAACATAAATAACTTTTAGTTCATAGATATGATTTCTTTTATTTCCACCCTCTACCTTTCCCCCCGCCCACACACACACCCTTCCCTGGCTTTATCTCCGTAGAACAGGGGAAACCCTGTAAATTTACTATCTTAATAATGAATTAGTGGCCCTCTGTTAAACAAACTTGCAATGCTTTATGCATTTGTTGCCTGGACTAATAGGCAAAAATAATGTCATCAGATATAGTATTAGTTTTAAGTGAGAGTTGCCTCATTTTTCCACTTTTCTACTAGGGAATATGTAGCTAATAAATGAAAAATGTCAAGAACCTCTCAAACCTCAGTGCCCTTTGATTAACTGATAACCCTATATGCAAAGGTGGCAACAGATGAATTTGCTTTGCTCTGAACAGGTTTAGTTTAGACTTCAGAATTCTGTATATGCAAAACAAGGAGAATTCTGGTATTTTGATCACTAAATCTGTATTCCATGTTGCTTAACTGAGTCTCTATTTCTTCCCCTTCCTACTCTTTTCACTTCTTTGCTGCCCTGCATTAGGTAAAGGTAAGGTAAGATGAGATGGGATAAAATATTCTCCAGTAAAACAAGTTCTCTAGCTAAAATAATTTTGTAGAGATGACTTGTTGGCTTACTGTATTTAAACTTGGTTCCTCAATTCTTTGTGCCAATATTTCTTGTCAACTGTGACAAAATTTCACACTTACCAAGGTGCAATAAACTGGTAAGAATGAGAAACTCAAGCCCAATAAATTCTATGTGCTTTCTCCTGATCTAGCTTAATTTAGATTTAATTGCTATGGAATTAAATGAATAGATTTTGTGACCTACTGTGACTTAAAAGGCAATGCAACTTCAGACAGAAAGCACATTATTGAAGAGTATTTATGCCAGGTTCCTTGACCTTGCACTTCTTCCTCTCCTACATAATAGTGGGAGAGCTGAATATTGAAATGGCATCTCAACAAGTGCATTATACAGGTGTCTGTCTGCGGCTTCCATTTAGTAAAGCATGTAGTTATGGGGGGGGGGGGAGGGGAATATGGCCCTGTGACTGCACAAATGCATCATATATGACTGAGGAAAGTGAGTTGTGTAAACACAGTCTTATAGCAAGGCTGGATGAGATGGGTGTTTTAGACCCTAGTTGTCAGAGGGCAATATTGTTTAGAGGCTCATTCTCCTGTTGCACCAGGATTTGAATGCTTCAAATGCCTCTTGCCTCATGTATATTACAGTATTTAATAAGCTTAATATTAGAATAATTAATAAGCTTACAGCTTTATTAGGAAGACCAATGGGGGAGTACTGGAGCACCAGGCAGCCATTAAGGTTGTGGGTAAGGTGTGAGATAACGAATTATAGCGAGCCTATGTCTGTCTAGGAGCTTGGAAAACCTCCCCTTTCTCACCAGCACTCTGAGCTGCACTCTAGGACCTGGGTCTGCCCCTCGGCTGGATGTGTTGCATTCAGTTGTGTCCTGTACTGCCGCTATAAAGAGCGGACCTGAGACCGAGCAGCAAGGGGAAGGGACTTATGCCAGAAAGCAAGGCACATAGAAAGACTTGTCTGGCTTTTCTGATTAGGGCCAGCAGGCTTGCTGTGTCAGTGTATCTCAAATAGCTCAGGAGTTTGACATATTTGATGTATCAAACTGTAAAAGCTCTTGCCATGGCTTATCTTCTGCTTAGAGAGGCTATCCTGCATGAGACTGGGGGACTGCAGCACATCCCCAACACTATTCTTCAGAGGTGCTGGAGCAGAGTCCCTGTTCAGCAGTTTCTAGTGGCAGTTTTCTTAGAGTGTAAAAACTGTCCTGGCAGCAGCTATCATGGCCTGGCTTCCAGGGTTTCTGTACTATGTAGCAGTTAAATGCTAGCACAGGCAGTGCAATCGGTTAGGCAAAGGGGGATTATTTCACACTAGAATTTAAGCTTGGAGTAGCAGAGTTTAATTATGTCTGTCATCTGCATTCAGCATTTGATTCCTGTAAGCTTAAGCAGATGAGAAGCAGTAGAGGATAGACTGAGATCTTTGTCAAAATACTGTCTACAGCTGTGTGAGACAGGTCACCTTTACTTCTGGATGTTTCTGGAACCTTTTCATCAATGGTGACAGCAGTTGAACACACTCAGTGGCTGTTTCCAGACTCTGGCATGGGGCTGTGGAGGGTCCCTGCCTTTGGAGCTTGTGCGTTTGCTGCTTCAGAGCTGCTGGCTGGGTCTGCACAAGCTCTGTGGGTTAAACCTGATCTGGAAAAAAACTTTTGATGAAAGAGCTATCCTCATAGCTAAAATATTTTTGGATGCAGATGGGTGTTCTTCCTGCTTTATTTAGAAGCCCTTAAAAACATTTTTCATGTTTTTTCAAGGAATACAGGGACAGGAACTCTTGTTATTCATATACACTACAATATTCATTTGTTTTCTTGCTACCTGCCTCATACTGGAGTTTCCAGCAGATGGATGAGAATGCAGTGCTCACATCTGAGCTGAATGGGACTGGTGGGCATGGAGCAACATGGTGACGGGGATCTTGGGGAGGCTGAGCCCTCTGGGATGTTGCTAGCTCTCAGAGTCTCTCTCTTTTTCTTTTTCCTTAATTCTAGGCTTGATGACAGTCACAATGACTGTGAGGAATCTGAATTTATAGCATAGGTATGCTAGGTAACAGTTGCATCTCTAATATTTTTTTTATGTGGTGGAAGTTTCAACAGAAAAATTTTTGTAGTAGTCATGTGCACTGGAACCAAGGCTTAAGCAAGGCTTCTTAAACCCACATGAAGTAGGTTTAAGAAACTAATATCATGCAGGACAAGAACTTTATAATATTGATAAGACTTCTTAGATATTATGTTTTGAATAACAAAAATATCAATTACTTTGTAAAGGATGTTGAAACTTCCTACACACTGCTTTCGCATTCAGTTTGAGCTGTCTTGTTCCTATCTTTGCTACGTTGGCAGTAGTCTGCACAATCCCCACTGAGGACTATCGTGCAGGTACAAACACAAGGCAACTCTGTATAGCATACAAGTGTTAGCTTTAAAAACAAACCCACAAACCCAATGCCAAAATATCCACCACTGTGGCAGCTTGTTGCCTGTTGCAGCAAGCTGTTACATGCTTCAACAAGTTTCCACATAGCAACTCAAGCTGAGCGCAAAAAGCGGTCTTCTCAACCTCTGCTTGCATTATGCCTCCTCTACATGTCACTACTAAGGCAGATTTTGGTGGGGTTTATAAAATTCTGGTGGGATGATCCCTTCTGTACCCATGGTAAGAGCTGCCCCTCTTTCACAAGTATTTTTAAACATTATTTGTGATGGTTCTACATGCAACTAAATGTTTGTTTACAAAGAAGGTATATGCTGTTCTCTGAATTTGATTGAAATGTATTATACTTACCAAGACTTTATATAGCCTTGAAGTTAAACTTATGTGATTTCCTCTGAAAGAGCAAAAGGTTTTTGCTTTCTCAAGTAGCTTCATTGTAGCGAAGGCAGAAGAGTGGAGTGGTGTCTCAGCAGCTGCTTTTCTGTTACAAATACTTTAAAAGTAAATGCACATGTCATATAGCAGTTAATAGTGGGAATGGACTGTCTGCAAGACTTTTAATATTGTTTTCTTCCAGTTCCTCATATGAACAGTGAAGACATGACAGCAATGGCAGAGCTTCCCTTTATCAAAGCTGACATCAGAGAGATATTTGAAAGTAAGTTTAATGTCATTCCAGGATGAACTAGTATGCTAGATCCTGTCTTTCATCAAGGATCACCTACTAGTTGACCAGGGACTTGCCATATCCCTGACTAAATACTCTTCTAGAAAAGATAAAAATCTTCTGTTAGAGTCCAGAGCCAAATACCATGGGTAACAGCTGATTTATTAGTTTGACCACAATGCTTCCTCTCCAGAGGTGGGATCCTTCTACCTCCATAAGCATTTGATCTATTGCATTTAAAAAAAAAATGTTCAGTAGTCTCTTTAAAAGCATTGGGTTTGAAACATACTCAACAATTCTTAAAACATAATTGAATACAAGAAACAGAAATATCTGTTTAGTGAAATCACGCACAAAATACATGCAGGCAAAACTAGCCCTTTTTGTGGAACAACAACTCCCATCTGGAGTCTTGAAAGAAAGTGTAATAGTCTTCATATGAATTTGGGTTGAGTTTAAACTCCTCATATTTAACTGACTACAAAAATAAAAGATGACTTTTTATATAGGGATATAGATATACTACCTTGGTTTGGATTGACCAACATGAAAATATTTAACTTACAAATTTTTCAGACTATGCCTGTTCAATTTCCAGCTTTTCATGGATGTGGGTTTTGCATATGTGGTTCTGTTTTTTCCTGTGAACTTTGAACAAACTCTTTGGTTGCCTTGGAGAGCAGATTGATGAAAAAATATATTATCTGCCTACATTTTTATACCTTCAGAGAAAGGCCCATTGTTGCCATGACTCGGAAGAACTTGAAGTTAAACAAGGTCGTAATCTGGGTTCTGAAGTATTTTGCCCGCAAAAATGAATCCTGTTTAGTCTTACAATGTATTTGTTTGGGATGTCTTCTTTGTGAGGTGGCACTTGTGTTCAATGCAGCTGGTGCCTGAGGACATATTGTGTCCTGAGACCTGCAGTGACCAATGCAGAATGTTTGTTCTTGGCCACCAAAACTAGTAGCAGAAGTCCCTTTGGGCTTTCAGTGCCTTCTCTGTTTGTATCCAGACAGTGTGAATGAGAGAAGCTATGTAACTTTGCTGCAGAGAGGGAAATGAGATAGGATAAGTGGGAGATATAAAGGGGGATATGGTAGAAGTTTGGATTAGAAACTTCTATGTACTTGGTTAGAAACTACTGTGTACTTGGTAGATAAAAAAGCAGTGTGTGCTGGTCTGATTAGTTTGGATCACCTGTCTCTTACAGGAGACTAAAGCTATGTGGGCAAACTTGATTCTGAAAATATTCAACTTCTGAGTCTTTGGCTCAGGTTATTCTATTCTGGTTCTTGGTAGGTAACTAAAGTATTGCACATGCAGTCCCTTGACAAGGTCCATGTTTCTATGCAGCTGTGCATTACAAAGTGGTATGCTCCTATCTTAAAGTATATGAAATCTAAACAGGCAAGGGGCAGAAGTCAAGAGTGAGGTAGTGACTACCCAGAGCCCACAGAATATTGGAGGATGTGGCTGATTGCAGAAGTAGGTTTTGTTGGAATGAGTTAATTGACTCAGTTGGTGCTGCTTGTAGTGAGTCAAACTGCAGAGCTGAACCCAGAATGAACTATTGTAGGTAGTTATTTATTTTGCTACCTGCTGGGCTTTGTTTTCTTTGTTTTCCAGTTCCTCTTAAAAATGTCTTCAAGCCCCAAAGAAAGAGGAGGAGGATCTGGGTGAAGCCTCAGCTTGGGAGGAAAAAGTTTTGGTGTCGTAGGATGAAGATGGTAAAAGGAGAGTTGTGCAGGAATAGACATCAAAAGACAGCCCCAAAGCAGGCTCAGATGGCTGGAAGTTCAGAGACATCTCAACAAGTGTGCTCACCTGTGCAGCTGGGGCAAGGAGGAGGCAGTCTTCCAGAAGCACAGACCCAGCCTCTGGCGCACAGCTGGCAACCCTGTGGGGACAGTGTGCATATGCAGGCACAGAGGCAGATGGGACAAGGAGGAGGCATGGCCCCGAATGTGGGACCACAGCCAGTAGACCATGGTGGTGAGGCTACAGAGGTGACTGTGAAGGTGTGCCCTCAAAAGCTGAGCCACAGGTGGGAGGCCCCAGGAGTGACTGTAGAGGTGCAGCCTCAGAAGCTGAGTCATGGGTGGGAGGCTCCAGAGGTGACTGTGCAGGTACAGTTACAGCAGCAGGGCTCGGGACCAGCAATCTCACAGGTAACTGTGCAGGTACGGCCGCAGGGACAAAGAGCAGCTGGCCTCAAGGTGTCTGTGCAGCTGCAGTTAGGCCATGACCAAGAAGAGGTAAATTATGTCCAGGACCAACGTGAGGAAATGTTAGGGAATGGAGAGCAGCAGACTCTGAAACAAAATCAAGGAGAATCAATGGCAAGATCTGAAGGTGAGAGGGAATCTGCTGTGGTGGAGTTGGTGTCACAGGGTGTTCGGAGCCAAGAGCAGGACCAGGTAGGAGCAGTGATAAAACCTCAACACAATGAGTGCCAAGAAGAGGAAACAGCAGAAGTGGTGCAGCTTCAGGAGACTCGCATCCAAAAAGCAGATCTGGATGGGATGGTGACAGAGGAGCAGCTGCAGGACCAGAGCCTGGAGCAAGAACTGAAAGCAGACTTGCCTCCACAAAAGGAAAGTCAAAGAGCTGCAGAGACAAGACAGCAGCAAGGTGATGTCCAAGTCCAGGAAGGGCCAAAAGGTCTGCAAGAACAACAGGAAGACCTGGGGCAAGAAGTGTTTAAGAAACGCCCACGTGATATACCAAATTATTTTGTCTCCATTCCAGTAACAGATGATCAGGTATTTTGAAGTTGCTGGTCTACTAAAAATAATAATCTTTAAAGTAATGCTTAGCTTCTTATTTAAGTTGCCTTTGTTTAAAAGCTTGTTAAGAAGCCTGGAGTGGTCAAATTCTATTCTCCTGCCTCAGGTGGTTAGAAATTTTGCTTCAAGGCTCCCATTTTCCTTCTCAGAAGGGGTGGTCTGAATGGATATGTGCCTCTTTTGAATAGTATCTTCTGTTCTATAACCATTTTTTTAAGGAAGGAGTGGCTTTCAGTCTTTCATTGTCTACTCCTACACTGTCTTAAAACAATTTTTAATGCAATAGAAATAAGAATTATTTTGTCCCCTTCTCCACAAGTTCAATGGTTGCTATGGAAGATAAGAAATTTCTTCCATTCTATGGAAAAGGGGTGTTAATCTATTCTCTTCTCCCTCTTGTACCCCCAAAACTTATCCTGACATCTTAGACTGTTAATTCCAAGAAAGCATGTGTGGAGTCGGTATGCTGATTACTTTATCCAGGTGTGGCAAATTCTGTGGTTCCTATGTTTGCAGAAGTGTTGAAAAAGGAACAAGTTCTTTCATCTCCATAGTGCTAAACCAAAGCATCATCAAACAGCAGAAGTCCAAATAGAAATATTTCCTTCTAGGGGTTTCATGAGGAACCTAAAGTATTCCAGCTACTACAATACACATACTTCTTCAATCTGTCAGAACAACCTTACTGGGCTTGGATACCCTAGGCACTGTATTATGATCTTTGGAAGTAAATTTTAAAGATTATATAAAGCTGAAGACATACATTTGGCACTTTGCTCTTTAACCTGTTAGGTATGAATTCAAGTCCCCAACTTCTGCGTAACTGTCACTGTCTTGAACATACAAGGGAAGACAATGGTTCATTTTGATTTGCTTATTCCTATTCTGCGGGTATGGATTTCTAAGCCCACTTGAAATCTTCTGAAAGAAGTATACAGTGTGCTTCATTTCCCAAAGCAGTGCTCTCAGTTCCTTTGCTAGCAAGTGTCCCACTGAGAATGCTGTGACTTGCTGAAGGCCATGTCTTGTTAGTGATATTTTTTGCCGATTACCTGTTTTTTCAAGCCTGTTTCACAGAGTCCCCACAGATATGCTCAATTTGGGAATCTTGAGATTATACTTACTGGAACTGAAGTACCACACCATTTGACTCCTGTTGTGGAGAAGCCATTTTTATTGGAAGCACAAAGTTGCATTACCATGAATTTCCCAGCATAATTCACAGGATCATAAAATAATTCTGTTAGGAAGGGAACTTGGGAGGTTTATAGTCCAAACTCCTACTTAAAGCAGGGTTGGCTGCTTTGAGATCAGACCAGGTACCTCAGGACGCTATCCACGTGAGTCTTGAAAGCCTCCAAGGACAGCGTTTGCACAATGTCTCTAGGCAACCTGTTCCAGTGTCTGACTGTCCTCAGGGTGAAAAAACTTTCCTTACCTAGCTTGAACTACTTGTTTCAGCCTATGTCTGTTGTTTCTAATCCCACCTACTATGCATTGCTGTGTAGAGCTTGGCTCCAACTTTTCTCTAACCTGCCTGTAGACACAGGGCAGTTGCTGTTAGGTGCTCCTGAAGCTGTCCCATCTCCCAGCTGTGGTCCCACAGCCTCTCCTCACAGGGCAAGTGCTCCAATCCTGGCCATCCTGGTGGCCCTTTGCCAAACTTGCTCCAGTTCATTGATGTCTCTTGTGTTTGGGTGGTGCCCAAAACAGGACACAGTACTCTAGATGTGGTCTGTGTGGAGTGCTGAGTGGAGGGGGATCCTGGCTGTGCTCCTGTAGATACAGCCCAGGGTGCTGTATAACCTTTTGTGCTGTCAGGGCATGCTGCTGGCTCATGCTCAGCTTGCTGTCCTCTGCAACCCCCAGGGCCTTTTCAGCAGAGCTTCTCCCTAGCTAGCCAGTCTCCAGCCTGTCTTGTTGCCAGGGGCTCTTTGTTCCCATGTACAGGACTTGGTGCCTGTCCTTGCTGAATTTCATAAGGCTTCTGTTAGCCCTCATCTCCAACCTGTCTAGAGCTCTGCCCTGGAGTGTATTTGACTGGTCCCCCAATTTGTTATTATCTGCAAACTTGATGAGTGTCTGCTTTGCCACCTCCTCCAAGTCACTGATAAACAGGATAGGTCCCAGCATAACCAACTTCCAGTTGTTACTACTGCCACACAAACATCTAAAGATAACAAAGCAATATGCACCCAGTATGATTATTGATCCATAAGTAATGTCTGGAAGGGGACTCCATCCTACTGAGAAAGCTTGTAAGAATACTCACCAGGAGTAATTGAAAATGGAAGCCTTTGCTTCAATTCAAAAAGCCACTGCTGCTATGCTAGGACCTGTCTTTGGCCAGAAAGATGAGAGGACCTGGTAGCATTAGGAAATGCCTGCTGATGTTCAGCCTATGATTCCCCTGCCATTATTTGGACTGTTTCAGAGCATGTCTCCTGCAGAAAGGCCTGGAACAGCTTTGAACTGCCTCAGTGGACAAGAGCCAAGCCAAACTGAAAGGCAGCATTGACATTTCCTGTTCTGTCATGGCATGGCCCTCCTTCCATGACTTCCTTGTCTTTTTTTGGTCCTTGGCTCCTTTTGCCAAGTAGCCTCTTTAGCTTTGCATAATTCTGGCTGTTGCAACCCTGGCAGTGACTTCTATGGCAGCTGGCCCCTTCCAGGTAGCCCTGTAGGTAGCAAAACATACAGAGCCCTCTCCCACTTTGTACCAGCACCCACTGAGCCCCTGGTATTCAACTTCTGCTGCTGAATAGCAGCATCACTAGATGGAACATGCCTTGCACGGTGGACCTTGATCTAGGAGTAGCAGGTGACCTTGCTTTTAAATATACTATGCAGAAGAAAGAAAGAAGACAACATTGGGTTGGGAAGACGACATTATTCTACCTGGCAGAGCTAGGTGGAGGGAAGTCTTGATTTGAAATGCCAACTGCTCTGTGTTCCAGCTAGCATCAGCAAAACTGAGATGCAGGATAAATTATGTTGAAATATTAATATTTATAATATATGTATCTTAGGATTTCTTTCTACAGAGCAAATATAAAAGGCAAAATCTGCATGGTAACTTGTATGAATGTTGTGAAAATGTACCCCTTGGCTACCAACTGATGCTGTTGGTTTATGGTGTTTTTTTCCAATGAATCTCACAGATGATATTGTTTATTGCAATATATAACTTTGATTTCTTCTATTTTCCATCTTAAGTTTTCATGTAGTACTCAGCATCGCCATATTTGCACTACTGAAAGGCATTAAGTAGGATGACCATCTGTACATCTTTCTTTCCTTCTTTTTTCCAAGCATGAAAAGCATCTGCGCTATAATAGCTTATTTTGGCAAGTTTTGAGTTTTTGTTTTTACCTTAGTTAAGTGTAAAAGCTCTTATATACATGTTAGCAGGAGATGTCAAAGGTCCTTTCCTCTTGGTAGGCAATTATTTGTGCTGGCTGTCTTGAGTAGAGTAATCTCTGAAGGTTATCTTAAGGATGGCCTCATAGAACTTCCAGTGATTTGTACATATGACTGGCTTTGGAGAGGTGAACAAAAGTGCAGAGCACATCAGGAAGATAAATGCCAGGAAGGGAAAATAACTGTGCAAACTAGAAGACAATGTTGGCAGAGGAACAAATGGGTATGAAGTGGGCGAAAAATAAATCTAGGCTGGAAACTAGAAAGTTTCCTGCCATCTGAGGAATGACATCATGGAACAGCTTGAGGGTACACAAATGCCTAACTTATTCTTTTTTAATGGGATCTGAATGTCCTAATATGTGGCCTGTGACCACATTCAGTGTGATTGTATGAATGTCCTTCCCTTCTTGAGTCTTTTCTTCCAGATTTCATTGCTCTTGCATAAGCTCTGATAATTAGCTCTTTGTCTCTGGCTGGCTGCTCTGCCTGAGATATTCCAAGCTTACAAGCCTTAAGTGCTCAAGTCACCTATAAAGGTGACAGTCTCCTGAGACTGCTCTGGGTAAGAGGGAATGTGAGAGAGAAGTGATGGTTTCCACACCAACCAGCTTGCCAGAAATTGGGGGAGTGTCATCCTGTGGAGCGCGTGGAGGCTCTGGCTGTGAAGTTGGGCTGTGCAGATGGCAGGTGTGAGGAAGCCCATGGGGCTGCTGGGTGGTGAGGTGAGGGGGGAGTCCTGGTGGGTGTCCTGGGTTGGATGTAAGGCAGAGTCTGTGCCAGATGAAGGACTGGGGTGATATTGCATGGTATGGGGAAGGGGGGCTAGAGAGAAGCTATCAAATGGGATGGCTGTGCTCCCTTATCCTACAGGAGAGCAAGTGTGGAGTAACACTGGGAAGGGTAAGGACATTATGCCTTGTACCATAGGCCTAGTGTGAAAGAGGTAAAGTATTTGTCGTCAATTTCAGATGCTTTTAGCTCTGAAGTGGAGGTTCTTGATCCCACTGCATGGGACTATATGAATTCATTGCTTGTAATAATGCAAGCCTTCTGGTCCCTTACAGAAGGGATTTAAAGATGCTGTTAGTCTTTTGGGTAGAATTAGTTTGCTTTAATTCTATTTGCAAGGCAAAGCTCCAGATGACAGGGCCTAGGGCTGTCTTCATTTTCCTCCCTTTTAATGGGCTAGAAGAAAAACCTTGTAGTCTTGGTGGGTGCAGCAGCTATTTTCCGTTGCATCCAGTAGAGCTCCAGGAGGCAGGATACCCCTCAAGGAACTTGCTGAGCAACATTGTGGTCTCAGACTTTCAATACTTTATTATATGTTCTTCCTTCCTGTCCCCTGCCCCCAAAATGGAAACCCAGTCAGAAGCAGGCTAAATAGCATTTGTAGCAAGCATTACCAAACAGATGCATGCACACACACCAAAACCAAAGAAGTTGGTGTATGGAAACAGTCTTTGTATCACAGGAGGAGGAGAAAAGGCAGAAAGTTCTGATGGCTCATTTGTACAGCTTGCTCACTGACAGAAAAGGGTGAGGAAAGACAACAGAACTACTTTGCAATATACAGGTATCTGTATGAAGAAGGGTCACTTAAACTTGACTTCCCAGCCATCTCAGGCTGGAATTGCAGAGGCAAAATTTCTTATTTCAAGAATGTTCTTGGAAAGATGGGGAGAGGGGAGGAGAGCATGAGGCTCTCTTGCAGAATTTCTGCCAATACTTAACCCATCCTGTTGAAGCAAAGATCTTGGTTTGTGTGGTCAAAAACTTGATGTTTTGATTCCTACTGCATGTTTTCACATTCTAAACAAATGTGCTGTAAATAGCAGGCTGTTATAAATAGTGCTTTAGTCACAGTAAGGAATACCATAGTGTAAGAGTTGTTTCAGTGATACATTTTTCAGAGTGAGAAATAGGCCATAAGAGCTTGAGAATTCAAGCAGTTCATTGTTTGCATCTTCAGATGCACTATATTAATTGTGTGTGGCTTCATCCTGACACTTACCAGATACTCATTATACTAATCTCTACTGCAGTGCAGGTTGTGAAACCAAACTGGACTGCACAATGACTGCCAAGGCTTTATGTAGAAAGATTGCAAAACAAAAACATATTGACCCAGCTGTTTCAAGCTATGCAAGAATAAAATGGATTTCTGACACACGTGTGTGCATGTAGGCCAGAATTTGCGCAGTGAAATAATTTGAAAATCTATAAACTACTTCACTGTAACAATGGCTTCTACTAGATGCTTAGTCCCTGGTGTGATTGAATTCTTTTCCACCCTCACCCTGTTCCTATGACTTGTTTCTAACTTCAACAGACTGTTTTGAGAAAAACTCCCCCTCCCTCTGTAACCTACAGTTTGAGTCAATTGCATCAGGGCACAGATAGACCCCGATGAGCTAGCAATTGGCCGTGCAGTTCTACAGAATATCAACTTGGAAAACATCATGTTTACTCAGTTGTTCTAGTTTGTTTGCTGTTACAGTTGCCTTTTGGGAAGAGACATCAATTTAATCTGTGATCAAACTTGTAATCAGAAAATGGCATAAGATTAATTATGGAAATGCTATTCAATTTCCACAGTCTATTAACAACTGACAACTGCATGAAGATCACATTAATATTTACACAGCGCTATGAGCTTTATTCCAATATAGTTAGGGTCAGATTCAGAGCTAGTTTAAGATCCAGGGAGCTGTCTTACATGTGAGCTATGGATTTAGCCCATAGGCTTTAAAAAGGAAAATAGATAGGTTGGTTCCTGAGTTAATCTTGAATAGTGTTTAGTGTCCTAATGTTGATTCCTAACTCAAGCTGGAGTTGCATTTTGTGAGTGTGTGTGTGTGGCTTCAGAGCCCTTCCAGCAATGCCAGGGCACTTGAAAATGAGAATAAGGTTTTACTACCCTGTCTCTTACTGCATTGCAGATTTTGGACAGAATTGAAGATGTCCAAGAGCTCATATTCACTAAAGAACCTGACTTGTTGAGAGCTCTCGTTCCTGTTCAAACGATGCACCTTACCATAATAGTAGCTCATCTGGGAACAGAAGAAGAAGTGAAAAAGTAAGAATTCTGTGAAATTTAAGTGTAGCTAACTCATGTAGATGTGATAACCTTACTTCTGTTGTTGTGAATAATAAATTGTAGTAGGTTTTATGTAAAATTTCTCTCTTAAACTTTCTGAGCAGTTTCTGACATTTTCTCAAAGACAGTCAAGACAGTACTTGAGCGTGTATGGAATCTTTATACATCTAGATACAGTGTTTCAGAGGATGAAACTTCATGTATCTGTAGTGGGGTGGAGAAATAAAGCAGCGCCGTGGTCGTAGTGTTACTGCTATACTGTTCTTCCCATAAATTAATGTAACAGATGTAAACTTCTCTGAGCTGCTGCCTTGTGAAAAACCACAGCTTTTCAGAACAGCCATGCTTTTATCAGCTGTGCAAAATGTTAGCTGATAGGACATATTATCACGAAGAAAAAAAATCTATCCCATTCTTTGAGTTCCTCTGTTGCCTAACTTGAGCTGTGGGCTGCCACTGGCTTCTGTGAACTGTAATGGGGTTGGCAAAGGATGACCATAGTCATTAAGGCTGAAGTTGCTAGAAAGGGCCTGAAAACAGAGTCAGTACTTTGCAGGTTTCTTCTATAAGCTCTCTTACTGCATCCTACTGGGAAACTTCAGACTTATTGGTGTGACTAGGCAGGTGAGGGAAGGCTGTTGAGGAGCTGAGACTGCAAACTAGGAGGCCCCAGCAAGGAGGAGGCAGGAACATGGCAAGAACAGCCCTGTCTCCAGGGGCCTTGGCACATATCAGCAAGCAAATGACAAAACTGAGCAAGGACTCAATGCTGTGCAAGTATGAAACACAGTGGGGGAGTAACACAATACCTTGCTGGGAAGAGGTCAAAAGCACTAACCTGAGTGGAAGAAAACTTTTCTGCCCATACCGGTAGAGAAAGCTAAACAGGACTAAGATGCAAATGCATAAGAAAGATCTATATGTGCTGTATTTTAAACTGACCTGCTTTATTGTTCCTTCAAGAGGGTTGGTTTTTTTTTTTTTTTTTTTTTGAGGGAAAAGATAGCCCTTTATATGCGCTGATGAGCCAGTGTGCATAAGATGCTATGTATGGTAATTCAGTAATAAAAATCCCTGCCAGTGCTGCTGACTAGGCAGGTTGTCATCCAAGAGGACTGGAAGCTAGAGAAGAGCAGCAATCAAAATGCGAATCAATCAGTTGGAGAGGTGAGTGGAGCTAAGTAGCGTTAATGAACTTAAGAGTGGATGTGTGCCTGTAATATAAAAATAATGGGCATACCTAATGAAAAGCAGACCTTCCCTGCCAAACCCTTTTCATCTTTTATCTTCTACCTACCTACAGAGCCCTGCTAAATAATGCTGTAGTTCAATGGCTAGTGCTCTGTACTGTCACATGAAAGACTGCTTTAAGGTGTTAGTCTAAGTATGTCTTAGTTCTCATACTAATAGCATTGCTGAAACAGCAGGCTCAGCCTCTGGTGGTGGGGCAGTAAAAGGCATCTTCAAACCAGTATGGCAGAAGTCCTTCCAGCAGCGTTTAGTGGTAGTTTGGAAATCATGGGCTTAAATGAATGGCTAGGTTAGTTCTATCTGTTATTAAGGTGGAAGAAGCAATATCCCCTGAAAAGAATTCATTCCCTTTTCATCTCCAATCCTGTCCTCATCAAAACTATAATCTGAGGAGTCCCCAAGGGTCCCAATAAGCAGCAGCTACTCTGTTATTGTAGTTAACAAGAAACTTCAGTGTAGTAGTGAGGGCTGTTCATAATGTTGACGTAGTTCTTGGCTGAAGGGGCCTGTGTATGCATGTACACACTTTCCTGAGGGGATTAGCATATGCAGTTTGTGCTATGTGGATTGTAGTGCCTGTCTACTATTTCAATAATATTACTAAACTGTAAGATTTTTTTTTTAAACAGTGAAATGAATATAGTCAAAACTTGTTCTAGGTGTAATGACAAGAAAAAGTGTGGCTACAGGAGCCACAGAAAACCAGGGACTGGTGTCCTGCAATCCTTAGTTGTAAGGCCTTATTAGAAGGTTTCTGCTCAGACTCTGGGCTTCAGGACTGACAGAATCCCTTTTCCTGGGGTACCAGGATAAAGAGGGACAAATGTTACTCTTCAGTGAGCATTAAGTTACTGAAAGTCTTGGTATCTATGTTGGGAAGCCTATTAGTTATACAATATTTTCTGTATCTTTAAGCAAAGTGGTTGACAGACAAAAATATTATGTCTGTGGGTAATCTCACTTTGCTGGAGATGTTTGCACAGCAGCAAGGTACATATCTAAACTTTGTCAAGATAGGACCTAGAGTTCCTACAGGAAGCAGCAATTTGATATTTTACTAACTGTCCTGGATTTGTAGCCTATAATGGAGACAAACACTAAATGTACTTCTGCTGGAAGAATGAATTTATTTTGGAATAAGAATAAAATTAGTGAAGCAGTTGAAAATTGCAATGATAAAGGTTTAAACTTCATGACACAAAAATAAATTCAGTTATATCCTTTTGACTTTTGAATAGTAATATATCTATATAAACATTTCTAGTATGCTAAGACTTGAATATTCAGTTTGCTAGCAAAGCTGAGCTTGAAGCTAGTGAAAGACAAAGTACTTCAATTTATTTAAAATACTCTGGATCTCTTAACTGTTCCAAAATCATTAGCACTAAAAATAGCATGTTTGTTATACCTGGTACAGTAAAATCAGGTCTATTGTCTGATATTAAAAATGTGACACTATTTCCATATGTAATAGTCAAATAACATTCCTTAAGAATATAGAGTTTTTAAATTTTATTTTAAGGGCTGTTCTGGCACTGAAACAGAGCAAGACTAAAGTGGAAGCCATCTTGCAGGGTAAAGACCTTAATATGACATTTCATGGGATTGGACAGTTTAACAATCAAGTGATATATGTGAAAATGTCAGAGGAAGACCAGAAAACACTCAGCAAAATTGCAGGTAAGTACCTAACTTGCCTCTTTACCACTTGTGGTAAAACTCTTTGTGGACAATGTCAACTCTTGTAAATACTGGCCTGAGCTGTTGCATGTGGCTATGGTGCGCTGCTCTCCCTTTCTTGCCCTCTTTTTCTTCAGTTGTTAAATATATGTTAACCTAGACTTGGGCATTGAGAGCTGGAACAATGTCTGTGTACTAATTGGGGACAAATGAGATGCACAAACATTTGACTTGTCAAGATTGCGCACCAAGGCTATGCTAGCATGCCCTGCAGTCAGGATCTCGCTGGGGTACAAATAGGTCTTCAAAAGGACACCTCAAAATTGAGGTCCTCCTCATTTGAATAAACTGGAAACCTTGCAGGTGTTGCTTCCAGTTGAGTTTACAAGTACTTCCTTTAAATTAGAGTTTGCCTGCAATTACTATTAACCCTGGGACAGGAGGTGACAAATAGCATTTGTGTGTGTGTGCCCACGCACGTCATTGCCAGGCTGGTTCTTTGCCTCCACCATAGAAGATTCAATAGGAATCAGAGTAGCTCATATTCTTTGTTCTAACTTCCGAAAGCAGTGGGGGACTTGCAAAGATGTTCCATATCTGACCTGCTTACATGGGTCTGAATGCAATTCAGAGCACTTGATTCTCTTTCCTTCCTCCCATCCTGTTCTGTTTTTAGGGGCTGGTTCAGCTGGCAAGGCAGAACCTAATCTGTATCCTGGGCTTCAAGTTCCAACAGAGCAGATATAATCAATATATGCTTTTCTCCCTTGCTGTTTTCATACTAAGCAAAAAGAAAGCATGGTTCCACTAATGCTTCTCAAAGGCATGCAGTACAAAGGACTCTAATTTTTGGAGGATATGTTTTTTAGCAATAGTCTGTTTTCTTTTTGAGGCTGCTTTTCACCCCTTCCTGTTCTCAGCTTTGCAATACACTCCTGTTCTCTTCTCCTCCCATTTTTTTTCTTCTTTTGTAGTCAGTCTTGCAACTAGGCATACAATACTTCTTAATCGGACCGGCTTCTTCACCTCAGCTAAAAAAAATTAACCACTTCGCTATCCATTACTTTTTGCTTGACTCTAGCCTTTGTTTACTGTATTGTTTCATCCATAGCAAAGATAAATCAAAGTAGCTGTGCTTTTGTTAAAAGTAGTCTGACATTGTCCCTACTCATTAGGATTAGAACCTCAGAAAACTTCACCATGTCTAAACTGTTTCTTCTAAAACACTTGTGCTAAGTTTAGCACAATTATCTTGACTGGAAGATGACTAAGTAGAAAGGGCACATGATGCAGATTCCTTCAAGATCAGTTCTGGTACATGCTTGCCCAGAACATACTATATGTGCTTGAATGCTGTTCAGAAAAGAGAATGCTTGAATGTTTTGATGCCCCTCCTGTTAGCTCCCCCATCATTTGCTTCCGAAGGATGCAAAAGAGCACTTTATCTCTTCCTCCTTTCCCTTGTCTGACTGATGCCTTTCCCCTACTCTGTTTTGTTTTACTCAATCCCCAATGAATCATGACATATGAGATCAAAAATTATCATGTAATTTTAGCACAGGCAGAAATATTTAATTTTCACTTGTTCTGCAGAATGTGCCCTCCATTTTTTTTTTTTAATTCTGGAGCTGCACTAAATCTATGCCATTGCCGTAATGGTGGCAGATTCCTGAAAGCGTTCCCTGTCTGGATGTCCTGTATCTTCATAGTTCTGGAAACCTGGTGACTAGCTTGTGATATGAACCCTCTTTGTAATGAGCTGGAAGGGAATAATTTTGATTGCAGGCCCTAGGAATATACTGTCAGTACTTGACTTTTTTGTTTAATGCAATGTGATTGTTCACTGATTGCCTGAAATACTTCCTTGACTGTGAGACAGGCTGCCAGTTTTCAAGCTGTTAACTCTGTCACCAATGGCTTTACTATCAGAGCAATGTAGCTTCTACTGTTGTTCTCACTTCTGCATAATTTTTGACCATTTCTAGAACTTAGAGTTGTGGGACTAGGCAAATACGTATCAAAATCTATCCTTTTTAAGACCTCTGTGAAGAAATGTTTTCCTGTTCTTCTCCTTTCCCCTCCCCTCAGCATAGCAATTCAATTAATTGTCACATAAGGAACAGTGATCCCCCCACCCCCCTTAAGTTTTTATCAATCTTTTTGGTTGCTTTTGTGGGGTGGGGAGAGGAGTGGATTTTGAAACATTGCCTTTTGAGGCAGCGCAATGGGCAAATGCATTCTGTGGGAATGAGACTAGCAAAGGTCAAGCTACTCCTGCCAGCTGTGTCTGCCTCATTGTGCCCTTCTTGGCTTTAGCTGTTTTGTCAACAATGCTTTAACACTTCAGCCTCGTCTAATTAAGTTTTTGAACATCTAAAGCATTGCTGAGTTTTAGAAAATATGAAAATAGGTTGCTGGCTTTTCACTTGTGTTAGTTTTGATGTTGAAGACTTTAATTTCAAAGTGGAGGATTATCCTGTCTATTGATGACCAATTTACGGTTAATTGTAAATGTGCCAAAGGACTGTTGTTGAAGGAACCTGGATCACTGATATTTGTCCTTTCCTCATGCTTTCTGACCAGTTTCTGGTATGACGGGGTAATGTTGCTTGACCTGCTTAACCTGACAACATCCTTTTTTTTTCCTCCAGACTTGTGCAAGTGACTTGCTTTTTTTTCACAAGACCAATAGTGGGATTCTCTAGCTGCTAGTGCCTTAGTCTTTGACAGTGGCACTGCTTAAAATGTCTGGGAACTTTCTTAGGATGTCCACCAAGTAAGCTAAGGACCACTGCCTGGGAAATTCAGTGTTGTCCTGATGTGGGCAGGGCATTAGCACTAGCCCTGTTCCTTGAGCTTTTGAAGAGGTTGCACAGCCTTGATATTTCTTCGGTCATCAGCCTTTTGGTGAAACTCTGATCACGGCAATAAAACCTACATCAAAGCCATGCATTACTACATTAACACAGTACTAACTCCTTTCTGTTTGGAAGGACCAATGCCTGGTGAAAATGGAGACAAACTAACCTCTAACCTGTTGGTATCCCATGCTCTAGCTTACTGCTTTTTGTACATCCTGAAAATGCTATTTGTCCAGTTGTGTGTGGGGAAGGATTTTTTGTACTTTCTTGCTGTTTCATGTATCCTCTGGTGCTTGCTCTGTTTTGACCTAGTGGCATGGGAGCAAGAAGAGTTAAGGGAAAAATTCTTCCTGTTAATGTATTTTTGCAAAGAACCAGGGCACTTCAGCAGTGATTTGATGCCTAAACATAATTGTCCATACCTTTTCAGATGTTCCAACATATTTGAGATGTACAATCAGGAGCCACAGCAGAATTGTACCCTTCTGCAGTGGCAGCTAGAGTCCAGGTGGGATGCTGCAGGACAGCTAAAATAGCATTAGTTGCTTGTTCAGGCAACTAGATCCTATTTTTTAAATATATTTTCCAGCTGGAAGACAAAGTAGTTGCCTTGGCAAAATGACCAGACAGCCCCAGCTGCTCTTCCCTCACAATAAGGCAGACATTTGGGATGAAACATTTTAATGTATTAATTAGCTAAACTCCAAGCCAGAGACTTGGCCTTGATACAAAGGCATATGACATACTAGTAAACACACGTGTGGTTAGACTTTCTGATAGATGGAAACATAAAATGAGAGCAAAGTGATTTCAATCAGTGCAATTACCAAACATGCAAAATGCTATTTTTAACATAGAAATTCCAACACTGTGCCTCTTGTTCTCAGTGTCTAAGCAATTAAGGAGTAACACTGAGTGTAAAGGAGTGGGGACTGGCACAAGTCAGTCTGCCAGGAAGAACCACGCACACTTTTCAGGCTTCCAGGGCAGGTGTTGCTCTTCACCTTTTTTTACCTCCCTTATAAATCCAATATATAAAGATCTCTGGCAGTAGAAAAAATGGCTGGAGAGAGAGGTCCCAAGTACTCCAGCCTTAGACAAGGCTTTAGGGTTATTTTTCCTGTTCACTTCTGCATTTGCCAGATTTGCAGGGATCTGCCTAACGCAAGCTTCACCCTGCTGCTCTTGTGAGACCCTGCATCACTGACCCCAAAGTTCATGAAAACCAAAGATTGATACAGAAGAGTCAAACTGCAAACATGAAATAAGAAAGCCTGGGTCTAGTTTCAGATTTGAAACACAGACCAGTGTCTTTATGTACAAATTTGTCCTCACTTATTTCTTCATTTACCTGAGTATGTCACCCATGATGGTGTGAGAAATAGTGGTCATGTGCTGTGTTCCAGCTGTGCCTTTCTTGCTCAAGAAAGGCGTAGTGGTATTTATAACTTCATTGCAACTAATTTTCCCTCCAACCCCATTACTTTTTTTTTTTTTTTTTTTTTTTTTTTTTTTTTTTTTAATATATATACCAGAAGCTGTGGAAGAATGCTTTAATGAAATGGATCTTGACATTTCAGGGAGCAAGGATTTCAAACCACATCTTACTTTTCTAAAGCTCTCCAAAGCGCCAAGGTTGAAAAGAAGGGTAAGTAACTATGTTTAAAATTTGTAATGGGGTTTGTTCTAGAGATTATTTTTCTTCCAACAATCTTTTAGATGATCTTATGCTAAAGTGATCTTCATTGTAACTAGAGGAAAAATATCATTTTCATTATTTAACAGAGCTTATATGAGACTGACAGTTCTGTTTTCTTCATATCCACTTGGAAGAGATGGAGTCCCTTGCTTATATCATACATGGCTCTTCGGTAGAATATGGAGCATTTTGTTTCTGCAGTGGCCGGTAGAATCTGCATGAAAATGCTATACTGAGCTGTTTCCATAGGGCAGGATGGCTTCTAAGCAATATCTTCTCTGAGAACAAGATTAATGTCATTTTGGAAGCCAGTCTGGTGGTTTCAGTTATGACATAAGTGTGTGATGTGCTTTTCCAACCTTTACTGCAGCATTGTATGGGATTTTATCAGGTACAATTAAAGTAAGAAACCACTCTGATTAGTTTGCTCATTTCCCAGTGGAATATTGTCCTGCTTGTTTCCAAGAATAGTTCTTGTATTTTTGAGGTCAATATATTGCAAGCCTGAAACACTAAAGGAGCATGCACAAAGAAAACAGAAAATGCTATAACAGCTGAAGAAAATGACCTTGTATTTGTGTGCATCAAGTATTTCATATTGACTTGATATTTGCCTTCTGTATACATAGTACAATCAAAGCTAGGCAGCACTGGTAGTTCTGTGCTGGAGGCTTTCTCTTTTATATTGGCTATGGGGGATTTCATGAATACAGGCATCATCAATGTCTGTTGCAAAAGAAAAATACAATATCATGTAGGAATTATTGTTGACTTTAGTCTGGAATTTCTTTACAATTTTTTTAGTTCAAATTTGACAGTAATTTCTTGCATGTTCTCATTTCTCTAGGATCTCTAGCACTAAATATGACTTACAATATTTTCCTGCGTAGTGTGCTTCAAATGTAGAATCTCCAGTTCCTTGGTTATAAATCTGTAGGTGTATAGAGCTTTGAACACTTGAACATCAGTATTTGTAAAGAGTGACATGAAGGCTTGTGTACCTGAAAGGTATTTCTGCTCAAACTGTATCAGCTGGTCTACATCTCCCTACAGGTTTAGAAAGACACCAGTGTATCTTTTGAAATATTTAGTACTGCTCAGAGTCCCAGTGGGCTTTCAAATCACACATTTGTTAGGAATTCTTAGACTCAAGAAAAAAAAAAGGGGGGAGGGAGGGGGGGGGCAATGAGTGCTCATATTTCTATAGGACAGAGGCAAGTTCCTTACTAATTGATGTGGTCTAATGGGTACTTCTGGGGAGTTAAGTCTGGGCATGGTCTCTGTCAGATCTTGCTTCAGGGCTGTAGCTCTTGACAGGGGATAAAAATTGAACTTATGTTTAAATGTTATTTGTGTCTGCTTTCTGGCAAAAAGCAACCTGATCCTGGAATCCAGAGTACTGCTCACTCCTGTCCAAATCCATAGGTACCTTGAAACTGTGGCTCCTAAAATATTATCCTACTCATCAGGGCTGAGAAACCAAAGTGGAGCAGGGCTGTATGTTAAGTTAGGTATTACGGGGACATGTGGAAAGCATGTGGATGTTGTATGCCCACATATGGTCTCACTGAGATTGTAAGGCTCAGTCCCAGACATAGGATTTAACCTCAAAGATCAAACCGGAAGATTAGTGTGCACGAATTCTGATCTGACATGCCAGCTGAAGATAGAGAGAACTTGCTTTGTCTCTTCAGAAATCAAAAGGTAATGGGAAGGAAAGAAGGAAAACTGACTGCTACTGTAATAGCCCACTGCTAAAGACTACAGGAGAGAAATCAGCCTTCCTAAATGCTGGAAGATGCCAAAGTATGAAAAAGACAAAATATTGTTTTAGTTATTATGATGCCATCTACTGGCTATAATTACATTTTTTCATTCCATAAATAACTATTTCACTGTAGTACAGATGCAATTTAAGTACTTCATGCAATTTAAGTGCTTTTTATATGAAGCTTGAGAAATAATTACTAACATTGCCTGTTTATATTTTCCATCTCAAGAATACTTTATACTAACAAGAAGATAGATATGTGGTACTAGTGATGCTGTTGCAGGCCTTGTTTTTTGGAGGGGGAGGGAGGAAGGGGAAACCATCTGGTCCTCTTTAAAACTATTTTTATGAGTGTTAACATTGGTCTCAGGAAACTGTATATCTTTGTATGTCTAAAGATCCCAAGAGGTAGGGGGCTTGGTTTGCTTGTTGTTTAGCTTGAATAGCTACCAAAGGAGCAGTATGTGCTGTTTGCTGATCAGGTTTAAAAATGCATATTGCACCTCTGGCACAAATGTAAAATATAGGCTCTTCAGATTTTCTGACCTCTTGGTTGCAGATGAGCCAAGTGGGAACAGTCCACATCTTAAGAGAATCCACTTAAATGTCTGCCCTTACTAAGAGCCTTCTCCAGCACACAGACTAGAAAACGCTGCTGTCAATGCAGGTCGCTAGTCTCCTGGGCTGGGCACCTTCTGTTGTCGCTTATGCTGGAGCCAAGCTGGCATCAAGTGTTGCCACTCTAAAGTAGCAAATGCTCGTTCTTGCTTTTATGCTGTTTAAGTAGATTCACTGGGAGCAGGGCTGCTAGTGACTGCTGCTCATCCTGGGTGGTGAGAAAACACTAATTGTGTAGGGACAGATACTTTCATTGGAATATTCTCAGTTTTAGACTGAAAGGGCAGCCGTACTCCTGCCCCCTTCTGGCTGCTTCATAGGTTATCTTCAATGGCATGAACTTACTTGGGCATTGTTTCCCTCACGCCCAATGCCCAGAAATCTGTCCATGCACAGTATACTTGTGCGTTTAAGCAGAGTATGTAGCCAGTGGTGTATATGTGGCATGTAGCTCTTAGCTACGGAAGAGTCTGGATTTGGCTGCCACATTGGTACCTGCACAGGAAAAGGCTTGCAGCTTGTTCCATTAAACTCTAAAAGTATTTTGGTCCTTAGATCTGCATCGTGAGACAGCAGTGCCTATTGGTTTGAAATGTTCAGTTTTGAAGTGCTTTATACTTGCTTCTGTCCTGGTGACACTGGCCGTTCTGGTCATCCTCCTGCAATTCCCATGGCATGAATTATGCATGTGCACTCGCACAGGAACCTACTGAAGGTGCTGTCATTAGGAGGAAGGTTGTAAAGAGGTTTTTTCTTTTCTTTCTGAATGTACAATTTTATGCATTCAGGGAAAGGCTGAACAAAATGATTCAGCCTTTAAGGGAATGTGGTGCGAGGGGCTCCTTGGAGTCTTGTTGGTATTCTCTCATTAGGTTAAAGGGAGGCTGAGACAATTCCCTGTCTCCTAACAATTCATCTGTCCTTTATTTCATCTTCACATGTGCTCCTGGAGTATGTGGTTTGTTAGAGGCTAAATGCTTTGTGGGAGCCCCTTATTAAAATTAGCAACCTGTTGCTGAGTGAATTAAGCCCTCAGGGATTGTAGAAGTGTGAGATTATTTAAGCATTCTCAGTAGCATCTGTACAGGGGAGCCAGCACAGTTGCACTTGAATTTGTCAGGAAGCAGAACTGCAAAGAAATTACTCAAACCATACTTTGTCTTTGGAGACTATAGGCTACTGCTGATTGAAATAATTTTTAATCTTGACAGTCCTAAATTACAATTGTTTCTGAACATACACCTCAGTTATGCAGATGGTATTTTCTCTTCGGGGTGGGGGGGTGGGGTGGGAAAAGAACTGCCAACATCTGAAAACACATCTAGGAGTAAACACTTTCATTTATATGCTGGGACTGCTGTAGTATTTGGCTATTCAGATACTAGCAGTGTTTGATAGTTATTGAAGAGCTGCTGTGGCTTTCTCTTCCTTTTTTCCCCTCTGGTTTGCTGAGACTAACTCACTAGTTTATTGTGAAAGTAAGCTTGTGTATTTTGAATACTTCCTTGCTAAGAGGGAAGAAACTGCATGAGCTCTATTTCTAACCTGTTTCTAGTGAGCAATTAAACTACTATTGTGGAATGTATTCATCAAGGAGAAGCATGAACTCTTCAGTCTGTACAAGGTAGTAATGGGCTTAAATTGAGCAAAGTGTACTTCAGGTGGGATAAAGAAACCTTCCTAAAGGTGATTAAGGAGACTATGGAATAGTGTCTCAGTGGATGTGGTGACTGCTAATTTGCTTGAAAATATCTAAAAGTATATGGATGCCTTTGAACAATAGTGAGAGGATGGAGTTGATCTGTTCCTGTACCTCTGTCAGGCAATGACTCCCTAATATCTCTTTTGCTTGAGGGGGCAGTGGATTCCTCATGCTTCTCTACTCAGAAAAAGCTAAACTTCTAATAATGTTAATTAGTCAGGTTGAAATTTCTCACTTAAATACTACCAAATAAAGTTGAATACTTCTAGCCTGTGGGGGTTGGGGAGGCTTAAAATATTTTCTTTGACACTAAGTTCTGTTAAGATGATACAAATATGACTTGATACATCTTGTTCCTTTCTGAAGTGTATTTTTATATATATAATATATTTATATAATTAATATAATGCCTTTTTGCTCCTTTAATATTTAGGGCTTCCGAAAAATTTGTTCGGATCTATATAAAGAATATGAAGACTGTTATTTTGGCACAGAGGTCTTCAGTCAAATTGATCTCTGTGCCATGCGTAAGAAGAAACAGGAATCTGGTTACTATCACTGTGAGTGTTCAGTTTATGTGGGCTCTGGAGGTACAAAAGAGAGTCAAGAGCAAGAAATGCAAATGGAAGACATTGGAGAAACAGCCAGCGAAGACTCTCCAAATAATGCTGCAGAGGCTGAAAAGGGAGCTATTACTGAAAGCTGTAACCTTGCCTCGTGTTTAGTAGTAGCTGATTATAAACCATTTGAAAATATTGCTGAGGCTTCAGTTGCAAGTAAAGAGAAAGAAATCAATGAGGTGAATGGAGAGCCTGAAGCCAAGGATGAGACTTCCCTTGCAGCTGGAGGGATCTGCTCAAAGCCAGAACCTGGTCTCTTGCCAGTAAGACCAGATGCATTGAAAAGTGTGGATGAGGGAAAAGAAAAAGCAAAGATAACAGATGGTAACTTGCAGAAAACTGAAGCAAGAGAATATGCATCTGATCAGCCAGATATTACAGGATGAAACTGTTGCAGCCCTTGGTGACCTGTACTCACTGGTGGCGATGGTGGATGAAGAAGGGAGCTGCTGTGGTACAGTACTGGGCTGGGTTAGGCTGAGGGGACACAGGAGGGGGATGATGAATTCCATTTTGGGGAGGAAAAAAAAAAAACAGTCTAAGGGATTGACAGAACTGAAATAAAAACAGAATCTGTGGGGGAAAACATCACCAATATTGTGTCCAAATGGCTAAATGCCTAAGTCTAAACAAGAACCTAATACTGCAGATGTGTGTGTGCATTTGTACTATGAAGATGAATGAGTTCTGCTTTACAGCATCTGGCCCTCTGACACGGAGGCTGTTGCAGGACACCTCTGGTGACCCAGGCCCTTTTCCCTTAGTCACACCTTCTGCTTCCTCCTGCCCTGGGCCTGCAGCCCCTGCCTTGCTGCCCAGCCCTGCTCCTCGCTTTGCCTTGGCCCTCTTCTCCTCTACCCCCAAGGAGCCCCTGCAGGCACCCCCTCCTCACCTCATCCTTACAGCTCTGATTAAAGGCTCCCAGCCATTACTGTGACACAAGCAATCATTCATTTCATGAATGTAAGTGGTAGATGAGTTTAGCTCCTAACATGTTTTTCTGAAATGCAGGCTTTCCTTTGAACAGTAGCTTCTTAATGAGAAAATTATTTTGACTGACTTATGGAAATAGCTCATTTTACGCAAAAATAATACTGAATTTTTTTTAGTTAAAGTGCAAAGTTATGGAGGGAGAAGAATCCATAATGAACCATTTTTGTAAAATGCCTTGAGGAGGGAATGAGCCACAACAGCCTTTTTCTAAACTGATATCATAGTCTTGAATTCATGTATGAATTGGTAAAGAACAGGATAAAACAGAACTTTATTCGTCTCTGGCAAGAAGAGATTCGGGTTTTTTAGCATTGCTCAGGCTGGAATCCTTTGAATATTGTCCAGTGAAGTCAATGAGGTCACTTGTGGGGAATCTCCCAAGCAAAGCCTGCCTTACCTGCTGTATAGAAAATATTTTCTATAGAGTCTTAAGGCAGAAGGAAACCAGTAGATGGCACTACTGGAAAAACAGCTGTAACTGAAACAAAAGAAAATGTGCTGCCTCAAGGCTTTCAATAGTCACATTAGGTTTAGGAATCAATAAAAGGAGGAATAAATGTGGAGGAAAGCAATTAGATACTGGGAAAGTGTTACCCTTCCCTATTCTGCTCTAACTGCTCATTAAACAATGATAGCTGGTCTTTTAAGAGCTCCATCTTTCCTTGGGAAATGTGTACATTTCAAAGTGTGTGATCAAGTGGTCTTTTTTAAAAAGAAGTAGTATTAAGCATATGGTGTTTGGTTTACACACACGATGTGTGGGAATACATCTTTGTGCAGTGTCTATGATGCAGTTTGTTAAATTAACACCAGGTGGTTTTAAACCTGCTCAGTTTATTACTAGAATTCTAAATTTATATTTGTGCCCCTTTCATAGGGGGGATAAAAGCAAAACCCCACCAAACTGGAATTGTGCAAATGAAAGGGAAGGCCCTGCATTTAATGAACCTGTTTTACCCTTTCTGCTCAACATTGGGCTTCATGTCACATTCCTTGTGTTGCAGGGCTTGGCAGAGCACTTATTTTTGTGTCACTCCACTGAAGGCTGACTTCCAAAAGCCTGTTCCCAAACAGTCCTCTAAATACAGATGCAAGAGTAGTTATTCATGGCTTCACCAGTGCCTTCAAAAAGCAGCTAAATTGCTCAGTACTAAAGGAAAAATTGAAATCTTTTTGGACTGAAAGGTTAATTTCAAAGGGTAGTCAAAGTATGGAAGTCTTATTCTTTTCTCTGTATTAGCACAATCTGTATGAATTTTTTTTCCAGAAATATTTGCCTTAAATATCAACTGAGGAAACTATTTCTTAATGATTTTCTACTTCAGAAGAGGGACGGTAGTCATTCATCTTATGAATTTAAGTGTATTGAAATTTAAGCGGAATCAATGGCCTAGAACCAAGTATACTTTACAGTAAGCTGTATTTGTTCTTATTGAAAATGTTAATTATCTTTTTATAGACAGATGGCACTGGAGTGTAGCAAATGTGTGGTGAACCTGTTCTCATAAACATTTGGGTTTTTAATGCATACAGGTTCCAATTTAAGTTTAACTCTGTTTTAGGATTATTGTGATGATTGTAGGATAATTAATTTCACTTATCTTGGTATAGTACTCTTGGTACATTAAGTTAAAATAAATAGTTGTATTACTGCCATTAATCTTGACAATTTAGAATTGCTTGAAATGTCTACCAAATACAATATTCAGTGCTCTATTGTCTAATGACAAGTCAAAACAAGTTTCTACAATGCTGTTGAAGTCATCCAGTGTTCCCCAACACATGAAAATACACTATTATAAGCACTGAATTTCACTGGTGCTTTGTTTGAGCTGTGGAGATCCATGTTTTTGTTTCCTGGTGTGGTTTTGTGTGTGGGGGGGGTTTTTTGTTTTTTGTTTTTATTTTATTCAAGCTAACTGAAATACCTTTGATTACACACTTAAGATGTTGGTAAGGCAGGTGGGAGACAGACCCTAAAAAGAAAATCTGTACCGCTAAAGCAGATGAATTGTCCTTCTTTATGGCAACTGTGTGAAAACTGCAGTGAAATCTGGGTGTAGAAGTGAGCTGGGCTCATTCTTTCAGCCATAGGTTTACTGTTCTTTCTGTATGATATTTCCTTTTAAGGCCTGTAACTTGCCTGCGTGTTTTTTGTTTGTTATCCCCCCCCCCCCCCCCCAATCCCTCCTTTGAGAGATTTGCTTAATAAGCACTGGTAGTTTATGCAGAAGAGGAACACAATTTGTGAACTTGCTCTGACTGAGTTTAGTTTAATGTAACTTGAGCTATTGAAATGCTGGTATAACTGTGGGGCAGGAGGGAACTATCACTAAGTATTACCTGCTGGCTGTGTCTTTTCTTTTAGTAAGAACTAAATGCTGAATTGCATGGCAACAATTGTTTTCAAAGTAAGCTGAGAGGAGGCTTTGACAACCGCCTCTCCCTGTTTTTTGTCTGTTTTTAATTGTATGTTTAACTGTCTGAATGAAGAGGATGCAAAAGCCAAAGGAAGGAGTCTTCTGTAAAGACATTATTCTCACTACTCCTTTACTGGACAGCAGATGGGACTCTGCCATCTGAACAGTTGGGGTGGTTCTTATTTCTTGTTTCTGGACTTGACTTTTTTTTTTTTTTTTTTGTTAATGCAACTAAGTAAAATTTCAGTACCTGTAGGCTAAAGCATAGTAGAGATCATCCTGGCTAGTCCAGCTGGCTGCTCTTTCCTACAGTTCTCTGCTTTCTGCATACACAAAAAGGACCACAAACACCTGGCAATCTTTGCTGGTGCTGGCATAGAGATGTTAGGGAACAGCTTTGGGTCAGTGCCCTACAATTTCAAGAGATGAATGTCTTAGAGATGCCTGATCCTTTGAGTTGGTGCAGGCAGAGTTTTAGGGGTGACTAGCAATCTGATCCTCCCTCTCCCTGTGCTTCTCTGGGGGTTTCATTTTAGTGTGTGTGTGTGTGTGTGTGTATGCAGCTGTTGTCAGTTAACGGTTTCTGCCTTGGTGAATACTGTACAATGATAGCGCTGTTGTTTCTCTACTAGTGCAGATGGACATAATCTCTCAAATCAGTGTGTATGTAAAAATTACTAAAACCTGTTTTTGTTCCTCCTACTAACCTGTCTTCCCCCCCCACACACACACACAGCCCCATAAGACAAATTTCAAACTTAGTGTTTGAAGCAATTTTTGTACAAGAGGAAGCAACTTTTTGCACGTTCACGTTCTCATGTTGCTACCCTGAACCTCAGTCAAAGGGATACAGTTGCTTATCCAAGAGTGTGAATTGCTTGTGGTGCTCTGGAGCACTGGTGAAATGGCTTAGACGGATATTAAGGGACTTTCTCTGGGAAGCTGGCTAGTTCTTCCTCTCCACGTTATCATGAAACTAAGATCTAGGGCTGAATGACACTGTATTTGACAAATGCCCCATTTTTCAGATACTACTTTGGGAATATATGAGCTTGATCTGGTTAAATACTCTTTGTGGGAGTGGCCATTCAGAAGTATAGCTAGGAAGGCACATACCTGTTTATTGATGAGAAATCCCAGGCAACTTACTGCATTGTACAGTTTCCCTCCCCAAACCACTCTCAGATTGGCTGAAATCCAGGTACTGTGGAGGATTAACACCTCTGAAGCTGACTTTCTGCTATGGATTTCAGTCACTGACCTGTGCAACAGAAACATGGAGCAAGCCCTTATGAAGAGGCTCTCAAAAGCCTATGTATTTATATCACAGCATGCTTTTCACACTCACAGGAGAGAACTAAAGTGCTTTCTAAAAACAAGATACTTTAAGTACTGAATATCTTCCCAGAGCGTTTCCCCTTCCTATCCTGAAGATTGGCTTTAATCTTCCAATAATTAGAAAACTGCTTATTATCTTCCAGAGCCAGCTGAAAATATATTCAGATAGCTGCTTTCAGAAGTGTTATTTAAAATGATTCTTTCTGTGTTTCAAGGCATGAGAATTGAGGGTTTCTTATCTTAAATTCCAGTACTTGGGTCAGAGATGGAAAGACAAATCTTGGCTTTCCAAACTGGAAATGTCACTTAAGTAGCTCTATCTTCAAAATAAAAAGGCTAGCAAACTGTTGCCTGGCTGTTTTCTAGCCTTTCAGCTTTTAAAAAATTATTTTTTTTAAATAAAAGAAGACAGAAGATCACCTGCATGTGATAGTAGTTTGTAAACCTTTTTGAGAAATCGGGCATTTGTTATATGTTGGTAGGTGTCTGATTCATCTTTGCTATTGAATAAGAATAAAATACTGTTTAAACCAAGGAAATAAGTTGGGAAAATGTGATTATGCCAAGTTTTAATATACAAGATGTAAAAGTTTATTGAAACAGTTTGACTCATCTCTTCTCAATTAACAAAAGTTGGTCAGCTGTTCCTGTTGTAAGCAAATGGGAGTTGAAGATCTTTTGGGGGTTCTCTGACAGAAGTCCTAAACTTTAGATGCTGGTTGGTTCATAAGTATTTTTAAAAGTTAAGTTGATTTCGAGGGTTAAATTCTGTTCAAATTCTGTTCAGACTCCAATTGCTGCAGTGGTATTGATGACACTGATGTCTTAGCTATGGAGACAAAATTAAAAAAACAAACAAACACAACCACCTCTTCCCCCCTACCTTCCCCCCCCCCCCCCCAACTCAATAACTTTCTGCATTGTAAAAGCTGGTTTTGATGATGGCTGGAATTTGATTTGACTAAAGAAATTCACACTGACAAATGCAGATATTCTTCTGTGCATGAAAAAGCAGATCTCTTAATACTTGTCTCCATTTACAGTATCTTGATCTGGGCATGCTGCTTCATAGGATTATTGGTTTTTATCCATATTTTCTTCTATGGACATGATTCTTGAGCCATACCCCAGGCTGTGCTGCCTCCTTACATTTGCTGGCCTGTGGGCAATGGGGTCCCTGCAGCCTGAGCAGGGACCCCAGCCAGGAGGGAGAAGGAGGCTGTTCCAGGAGGCTCTGCAGTGTTCCCAGAAGCAGTATTTTCCTCTGTCAGGTCTAACTTTGCAGAAGATATCTTTTTGCTCTTGACTGACTTTACTGAAAACTCCCAAAACAGGTTCTAAGGTCTGTAACTAAAACAACTCTATGTAGTAATTCTATATATAAAGGGGCCAGAGATGAGTTGAATATCATTTGAAGATGAAGTACAATTTTGGCCTTAACAGCTGTAAGTCTTTATGTACTTTTATGGGAGCACTTACAAAGTAGATGGGTTTCTTAAACTGTGTGTGTGTGTGTGTGTGTGTGTGTGTGTATATATGTATTGCAGGACTGATAACCTTGCCAGTCAAAACCCAATCAAATCTTAAATCTTGAGGTTGGCTTAAAAAGTGATATCTTTAAGATATGCTTGAGGGAATTTTTATCTCCCTTCCAGACTGCATCTTTTGCAGGTATGGGTTCTAAGCCTTCTTTAGCGGTCACAAGAAAAGCTTAGAATGCATAAAAGATGATATGCATGCCTACCTCATAACTTCAAGAGCTTAAGCTTTGAGGAAAACGTTTCATCTGATAGAAGTTGTAAACCTTGGTGGCAGTCTGTGTGTGTGTGTATATATCTCTGTGTGTGTGTGTGTGTGTGTGTGTGTGTGTGTGTGTGTGTGTGTGTATATATATATATATATATATGTATATATAAAATATTTCTCTCCTCCTCCCACCACTCATTTCTTGGTATTCACTGAGAGCAAAAGCCAAGAGTCTAGCATGCATGGTTTATTTTCTGGCTTGTACATCTCTCTGCACAACCACTCATCTTGCAGAATGCAGGACTTGCAGTGACACTGTGCATTTTTTTTTTTTTTTTTTTTTTAAGAGCAGGGAGAAGTGCTTATGAAAGCAGTGCTTCAAAGCAGACCTCCCTACTCCTTTATATCAGCAGATTATGCCTGAATCCTGCTGACTTTTTCCCCAGAGCATCTTTTAAAATAAAGCCCTTCTATTCTCTATATCTGTCTATAGATTTCTCTCTGTGTCTCTCTCTCTCTCTGTGTCTCTCTCTCTCTCTGTGTCTCTCTCTCTCTCTGTGTCTCTCTCTCTCTCTGTGTCTCTCTCTCTCTCTCTGTGTCTCTCTCTCTCTCTCTGTGTCTCTCTCTCTCTCTCTGTGTCTCTCTCTCTCTCTCTGTGTCTCTCTCTCTCTCTCTGTGTCTCTCTCTCTCTCTCTGTGTCTCTCTCTCTCTCTCTGTGTCTCTCTCTCTCTCTCTGTGTCTCTCTCTCTCTCTCTGTGTCTCTCTCTCTCTCTCTGTGTCTCTCTCTCTCTCTCTGTGTCTCTCTCTCTCTCTCTGTGTCTCTCTCTCTCTCTCTGTGTCTCTCTCTCTCTCTCTGTGTCTCTCTCTCTCTCTGTATGTATGTATATCTATATAGGTACAACTCCCAGGGTATTCTCACTTCCTTTGTTATACTCTTCTCTCTGCCTTTGGCAAATGTAGTTCAGCCATACCCATGTCTGATCAAAATGCTGCTGCAAAGAGTTTCCATCCTATGGCTTTACCCTGTTTGCCTGTGGGTATGCATCTCTTTGTGAATGCCTGCTCAAACACAAGTTACTCATCTACCTCCTCCAAGACTCTTTAGACTGCTCTTCCTAGCTCATTATCTGTTAACTCCCACTCTGATGTCTGTCTGTCTGTCTTAGATTTTTCTCCTGTCAGGGAAAAAAAAAAAAAAGGACACTTCACTTTCTCCTTCTGAGGAGAGGAAGAAGTCTGCATAGGGTCCTCAAAGTTGCTTTGTTACCTTCCTGCTACATCTTCCTGTAGCACTGCTCTCTTCTGTTGCAGTTTTTCCTTGTTACTCCTTTTTTTTATTCTCCCTCCCCTCCATTTAACCTATTTGGCAGATTCCCATATTTCTGCTCCTTCCTTGATACTTTTGTATCTGACTATGCTTCCCAGCTCCTATTCCTCTTCTTCCTTTATGTCCAGGACAGCAAGGACAGTGCTTGTTGCACCATGCTATCTTTAACCCCAGGATGTTTTCCTCCTGCCAGAAACAGCCTGGGGGTGCAGGGGAGGATTCCCCCGAACCACCCTTGCAGCTTGTGAGTGTTTTGGGATAGCTCACTCTGGTGGCTATTAGTCTACCTCTTGTAAGCTCATTTTGCTGTGGTTTGTACAGCCCCTGTTGCAAGGGGGGTGCTGATCCACGACAAGGTCTCCGAGCCACTGTAATGCTACTACAAGTAACTGAATGATATGTGTATTGCTGACTGACTTTGAAGGGAAAGAAGACCCAGCACAAAACCAGGTTGCAGCAAATGCGCTGCTAAGCATGCATCAGGGCCTTGCAGAGCAGCACTTTAAAACAAATAAACGACCCCCCTCCCCAGCTTCTCTAAAGGGTAGGATCAGATAAAAAGAGCGTGAGCTCTTCCTGTAATCTTCAATTTATGCAGATTACACAGAGAAGCAGCAGCAAAATGCAGAATTTGGTGCCCTGGGCTGTCCTGTCTCAGGTTGGCTCTGGTTTCAGACATGTGGTAAGTATAACAACAAATAATTATCTGGTAGGTGCCACGGAGATGGGGAAGGAGGTGATTCTGCCACGTTCCCACTCCTGAAGGCTGGACTACATCACAGGTGGGCTGCCACCACTGATATCTGAGCTCCTCGTTTAAAGACAATTTCTGTTCTCTAGATAGCTGTTGTAAGAAATGCTCCATAGGTCTCTGAAGTGGCAATGCACATTCAGGAAGGATTAGCGCACAAGCCACTGTAGTGTGGTGCCTCAAAGAGAAAACCTAGTATGAAGGATCTTGCTGCTGTGGGAATTGTCCCTGCCTTCACTCAGGCTCTTACTATACACCCAGTGTACGATGGGGGTTTGTGGAGATAGCTTTGGGTCCCGGGAGAGGGCTCTGCTGTCCTGCTGAGGTGCTCCTGCTTTCGTGGTCTCTGTATCGGCTCTTTAGCTCTGCCTATAGTGACTGGGGTTTTTCTTCCTTGTAACTTTTGGCAGGTTTAGTCCCATCTCTTTCATACAGCTATAATTACCACACTTATGCCTTTAAATTGCTGCTATGATGAGATCAGCTATTTCCTCATTACCTTCTCTATCTAGGACACCTGTTTTACCCTGAGTGCATATGTTACTCCATGTGTTGCACCAGAATTTCAGAGTTTTCAGCATTTGGCTCGGTTCTTAGAGCTATGCGGAAGTAGTGTATTTTACTTGTGCATAAACATGATGATTTATATATGCTATGTCTATGCAGCATGCAGTTTTGAGCACGTGTAACATAATTGCTTACACTCTGTACTGTAACAGTATTATTTGTTTAAACAAAGGCTGGTTGGATTGTAGCCTGTGACAGGCAAAAAAGGCAGCCAAACCATTCAAAGAATCCTCCCTGACAGATCAGGACAGATCAAGATCAAGACCATCTTTCACCTAAGATGGTGAAAACACTGCATGAACATTACTGTTTCACAGTCCTGCAGATTGAATACTTTCTATGTTCATCAAACAAACATTTTAACCCAGGGCTGCATACTGAATACTGCGCCCATTTACTATGTGTAGTATGCATTTATTTTATGGAGTAGGAAAGAAAGCAAAAACCAGTAAGGACGCCAGTGTTGTGGTAAGGAGTGCTTATCAGCATGTGTTTGAAATGGGTGTATTAATCTTTGATGCCACCCGTAACTGAGTTATGCAGGACACCAGCATCACGTGCCGAGGAAACCTCCCTGTCTCCCACACCACCAGATATATTTCATTCTCAGTGATATAGAAGAAATGTTTCAGGACTGTCTAAAGACATTTACTGGGACTCTTTATTTTTCTTTCAACTTATAAACATTCCTGCTCAGAGGAATCCACCGCTCATTTTAAAATAATTTGAATAACTTGTGCCTTAACTTTCTCATGTTTTGACATTAAATCTGTCACAGTATCTGGGGATTTCTGAGCTCTGGTGGTGTGAAAATTCAATTCCTAGGTCAATAAGAAGCTGAATTTTAAAAATGATGTTTCTAAGAATCTATTGTTGATCTAAATATGATTCTTGTCTCCCATACAGCCATCTAGGCTGGGATTTAACAAAATGCTTGTGTTCCCTGTCATAGCTGGGTTTGCTAAAAAAGATAGCGCTACCATTTTCCTGGTGGCAGAATTACCTAAGTATACTTGGCTAACTTACCAGTGAGATTTATCTGCAACTGTAAAAGAAAACAAGATATTCTACTGAACACTTTGGATACTTACTTAATATAGCTTGCCAGAAAACATTGCTGTTGAGAAATCTGTTGCCTATACGAGAATTAATTCAACATGCTGGTGAATCATTAGGCAGCATGAAATGTTTATTTGAAAAGAGGACTGGGCCAATTGGTTGGTGAAATGAAAAATAGAGTAAATACTATCTTAATGTTGCTTTACAAAAGTAATTAGATTGAATGTGTCAGCCTCCTCTGACTTCAGGCCTCTTAGCACCTTTGGATGCAGGAGGCAAATGCAGCTAAACAGAAATATGTGCACCACGCCAGAAGGAAATTCCTGTTGCAGGCAATGGAGCATCGAGGAAGCCCAGCTGCTCAAGAAGAGGAAGTACGTTTGGAAAGTGAGCCAGGTGGATGCTCTGCTTATTTGTTGCACAAGTTCTCCCATTAGATGGAAAATAAGCCTTTTATTCCCCTACTTTCATTTGCCTGAGGTAGCACTGGCACAGCTGGGCCGAGAGCTCTTGCTGAGGCTGGGAGGAGTTTCAGCAGAGCTGGTGCCAGCTGCAGCGCTGTGAGTGCTACTGAGAGCTGCTGGGGTGGCTTCGGTGCTTCGTGGCTCCACTTTGTCCATGTCTGACAACCAAAAACTGAAAGGAAGAGCAAGATGGCGACTTCAGCAGCTGACTTCCAAATTGGTGACAGCTAGAAGTTGCTGAGCTTCCCTAGCCCATCATGCTCCTGTTCCCTCTTTTGTCATGCAGGATCTGATCTCCTACGCAGATCATCAGTGCAGAGTTCACCTATGACAAGCGTGGACTGACCAGAGGGCTGCAGAGACTCAGCAGTACTGCAGCACCAGGAGCTCCTTGATCCAAGAACTGTGCTATGGCTTTTAATACAAGTTTTCAGCCCTATGTGCCAGAGCAGAGGCAGCAGATCCTTGCAGACAACATTGGTAGGAAAGTGTCCTTTCCTGATGAATAGTCCTGAACAATTCCTAAAAAAAGTAGAATTGCTTCATTAAGGAGATGATGCACCAAAACTCTAGTTTAAGGATCTAAAAGAGAACTTCCTTCCAGCGATTGTTGGTATTACTGTCTGATCGGATGCTGAGAGATGCAGTCTTAGCGCCTGTCCTTGTTTCAGTGCTGCTGCTCCAGATGCTGGAAAAGTTGCAAAGGCAGGTACAGGGACAAGAACTGTCCCACTGCATTTTCAAGCACCACAGCAACTTGTAGTGTTAATTAAGTTTGTAGTGCCATCCAGCAGATCTAAGTTTCCAAAACCTGAAGAGCTGCTACTATCATCACCTTCTGCTGTGATACCACAACAGACTAATCATCAGTGTCAGACTTTCCCTAGCCCCATTTTGAGTTCCTCACTTAAAACAAAAATGACATTAGTTCTCCAGTATTGCTTGGGTCCTTTTTCCTTAAATATTCTATAAGAACATCTTAAGTCTTATGCTTTCACTAAGTTATTTCATGTAACATTCTGTGCAGTGAGCCTGAAATACAATGAAATAGCTTAGCACTTCAGTGTCTTTTATGCAGAGACTAAGGCTATGCTAAAAGATGAGGGATGAGTCTGCTGCTTGAGGAATGGGATTTGATGCTGTCTTCTAGAGCAGGCTACTTGCATGGTTTGGAGAAGTCACTTAGAGGTAGATATTTGCATGTTGTCATCATTGCATGCTGCTGCCTACATCCTTCTCCCTTAAAAGAAAAATCTGGTTGTTGCATGCTCCTTCTGTAGCTATTTCTTTGTGCCTTGTTTTTACAGAGGAAGATAATAGCTCTCTGGTCCTGAGGCACGTTACAAAGAAATATGTTAAAGATTGCAAGGTGATCTGATACTATTTTAATATGGACTCTACAAGCATTTGAAATCGGTTCTAAGCCCTGAGACCAAATTGCATTTCTTTAAAATCCATTTCCATTGTAAAGTCAGGGAAGTTAAAGAAAAACACATGCTATATCCCTCAGACTTAAAGTACACTTCAAGAATGAGGAATGAAGGCTATTTTATGGTGTCACAAATGTATTATATACTAGCTCACAGGGAGTTTATCCTGATGTAGCTGCCTCCAGTGACTTTCATGTGGCACGTGCTGGAAACACTGGTTTGCCGGGACTCTCGGGGGGGCCTTTGCAGATAGCCCTTGTGAGCCCTGACACTAGGCTTCTGTGCTGCTCCGAGGTGTGAAGCCAGCCGTGCTACCCTCTAGTTACTGAGCTGCCTCTGTTTGCAAAGTCATTATTAGCTGTAATTCTTACCACAAATTTTGGTTATGTTATGAAGTGCTGTGTCTTTAAAACCAGCTGACTTTTTGTATCAGCTTGGAAACTTTGCACAAAATGGGAGCTTTACAGCTTGGCCCCAGCCTGCTTCTGGACAGGTCAGGGAGGACGTGTCGGGAATGCGCCAAATCTTACCGTGGCAATGAACAAATAACAATCCTAGTTTATGTGCTGGCTTAGAGACTCTGAAGCCGAAGGCCTACCAGAGTGAAAAAGGATGCTCTACTGCATGTCTGATGAGAGAGTCTTGGCTGCAGAATTTAGAGCTGTAACCTTTGTAGTCAGGCACAAATACCAAAGCACAGTATATGCCACAGTTATGTATATACTTATTTTAGTAAATGATTTGCCTGAACTTTTTTCAAGCACATAATCTGATTTCTAGCTGTCATCTAAATTCCCAGTCTATATACCTACACTAAGTAGGCATATTGCATAGATCTTACTTTTTACAATTCACAGAAAATAGAAAACAAATCAAAATACAATTTGTATCAATATATTTAGATATTTCAGTAAATAGCATGATGGTACTTCCAGTTGTTTGTTAATCTATAAGGTCACTGTATAATTATAATGTTTTCTTTGGAATTGGAGTTCATTTAAACCTTTATGAAAATAATATATATTATTATTGTTTGTTTTACTTGCTGTTTTTGGTCTTAGCTCTGCAGCTTAGTTTAGAACTGACTAGCTGTTTCTCTAGGTCCAAAAAAATCTCTCCAGTCTTCTAAGTTAAAGTTTGAAAATATCACTTAAGGATTCTCACCAGAACCAAACCAGTCATGGGGAGAAAGTGAAAAGGAAAAATCAGAAAAGTAATACACAAAATCTTAAACTGAGTCTCCCTTGTACAGAGAAGGGAGACAGAAAAAAGGAAACTTTATGGACTGAGGTTTTAATAGTGGTTGGTGTTTTTCCTTCTTTTGACATTCTGTATGAGATGAGTTAAAGTGCTTTCACCTCTAGACTTTAGTGTATCTGGAGTTCTCTTAAACTTGACTTACTTTTAAAAATTTCTTCCTTGGTACCTAAAACATGAGGAATTGTTGGCAAATACTGACTTGAAATCCAGGTAGGTGCACTGATGTGCAGGCTTAACTGGCTTGAGATGTAAGATGCCACAGCAGTTAACATAATTCAAATAGTATGGAAAGAAGTGTCCAATCCCTCCAGTAATGCTTGATGATCAGTCCACTAGGATGAAGGTATTGAGTTAATATCTGTTTAGTTTGTATCTCTTTTGATGCTTGCTTTTCTGTAGCTATCTCATCAAATGAACTTTGTCTTATTGCAAAATAATTTAAAAAGAATAACTGCAGAAAGAAGACTTTAAAAAAATGTGTTCTGACTGCTGTGAGCCATTGTCTTCTTTTAATTAAAATGTAACTAAAATAGAAGACGCTGCAATGGATCAAGAGAGACCATGCTCCTCCAGCTACTGAATTATCCTATGATCCAGTCAGATCCTTTCTAGTAACCTTGTTCCCCCATCCACACTTTGGTGCCACTCTGCCTGACCATTTCTGCCTCTCTTGATCCTCCAGGGTTAACCTTCATCTCTGCCCTTACAGTGAAAGCTAAATGGCAGAAGATATTTTCTAATGTGCTTAGATATTTCTGTTTCGGAGATTTTAAAACTGGTAAATAGCAAGCTTGGCTTCTGGGGAAAAATAGATAATAGTATACTCTTCTACTGCCAATTTTTTCCTGTGGCAGTGAGACCCTATTTATCCTCTCAGATTGTGCCTGCACATGCTGTGCATCTTGCTCACTGCTTGTGGGCCCAGACTGAATCTTTGACTCATCCTTGGTAGAGAAAAATAGTAATTAAACAGACTAGATAAAGCACTCCATTATTGTCTCTGACAGTCTTGAAGAAGTGAGAAAGAAAAGTAGCTTTTTCTGAGGGAAGTTTGATGTACTTGTTTTAGAAAAGAAAAAGGCACTATCTATATATTTTAAGATTTTAGTTGGCAGCTACCCACTGTGAACTTGTGTTTTGTGTGTTGTTTGTGTAGTGAGGTCTGATTTCCATTTTGGATATGCCCAGAAATTGGGTGTTACTTTCTTTTTTCCTTTCTCTCTTTTCATGTGGAGAGAGAAATTTGAGAGACTGAAACATGTTATTGAGGAAAGCATTAATTGGTGATCTATTTAGGATATGAGTAATCTTTGTTTTAATTTCTCACTCTAAGTACAGTTTTGTTTTATTATATCTGCATGAATATAATCTTGTTTAGAAGGAAAAACTGTTCAATTCTGTCAAAAGCTATTCCTCATACTGAAACCCAATAACCAGTATCATTGTGCCATCTTCATTATTTTTTAATAAAAATTCTTGTTTAATTGAAGTCTTGTTGCTTCTATTGTGTAAATCTTGAAACCACATTGGCAATTATGGAAATACATATTCTAAAGCAGACTGCAGACTTACAAGTATGTTAACAGTTATCTAATTAGATGTTTGTACATGAGCTATTATTCACTATTGGACAATGTGATTTCTTGAAAAAGGTTGTTAAAAATCTATCTAAAAAACACAACGTAATAAAGTTGGGCTTTTGTCTTTTGTAATAGAACAACTGATATGGCATCAGTTGAGCACAAAGGTTAGAGTCCTCTCCAAGATCTGCACTTTTCTTTTTATGTGCAGTTCACAAAGTTTATATGGATGTTGTTTTCCCCTTCTTCTCTCCATTCTCTCCCTTGCTGCCGCTGCCCCTTTTTTGCCATCAGCTGAGGTCTGTCAGCTCAGCTTCTGTGAGAATTGAATAAATCAGTCAGGTGAGCCAAGTTAACTTAAGGATTTTAAATACTAGGTCTTTGCTAACCAGCGAAAACTGAGCCAGAACTGTTTCACAGCGTGATCATGTGAGCATCTCCTCTGGCGTCCTGAGGGTTTTGGTAACAAACAGCAGCACAACTGAAGTACAATTAGGGCATTTGCTTACGTCCTCAGACTAGTCCAAGAAACATCTATAGTCATAACAAATAGTTGCAGCCTTGTATCTAGTCATAAAAGTATTCTGAGACTTCAGGTTGAAATCTACTTTTCCCCTGGAAATTTTATATATATAGCATAGCACTTTTGTGCTAAAAAAAATCATCCAAAAACATTTCTGGAACAAAAGTTCTGGAGCAAGAATTTATGCCTAGAGACTAGCTTAACATATCTTCAGGGGTATCATTTCATCAACAGAGTGACCAATGAGTCCATCTCACTAAGTATTTTGTATGCTAGTTCACCCCTTTCTGCAACATTGAGGCAGGCAGATACTATTAGATGGAGACAGCTTCTCAGCTCTTGACAAGGACTATGCAGGAAACTGGCTGCAGGATACTGGGAAGGGAGGTTGAAAGGCAGATGTTAGAGGAGAAAATGTGCAGAGCAGAATAAGCACATGGTAGCCAAGAGGCAGTCTAGCGGGCCTAAGCAGTCAAGGCCAACTGGGAGAGAATCAAGAAACTGTCAATGCACTAAACTGAGCACTTATATTCCTGACAGAAACCACCAGGAAAGCTTTGGTTCCTTACCGCTCGCTGTGTTTCTCACCAATGGTACTGTGAACATTCAGAGGTACCAGGAAAGCTTCGGTTCCTTACCAGTCACCACGTTTCTCCGCAGGGGTACCATGAACATTCACAGGAGACAGCTGATGCACAAGGACTGGATTTCTCACCCATTTTCCAACATGTGTGTTAAAATAACATGCTCATGTTGATTTTTTGAAGAAAATTTTCAGACCTCAAATTCATCACATAAGTTGTCCAACAAACGTTTTTAATAAATAAATTTGCAAAAATAATGAGAGATTCTTGGGGTAACTTGCAAACAGAGAAGGCTTTCTCTGTTTATTAAGTTATATGTTACAAATAATCTCTAGCTTGTGTTATAAAATCTAGCTTGATTGATGAACATTCATTTTTCACACTGTTTTTTGACAAAACAGGAAAAGGCTATAAATTTACATATTAAAAAAAAATTTCATTGTAATTCTGTTAGTCAGAAGGTTTTGCAGAAAACTAAATGTCTCAAGAGTTACTAGACTGCTTTCTTTTAAATTAATCTGAGGAATATACAGAGGTTTTTTTGTTTTGTTTTGTTTTTTTCAGGGCAAACTGTAGATTCATGTCACTAAGGAAATATTTAGTGACCACAAATATGAAAAGAATGCAGTTGTTTCCTCTCAGAATAAAATAAAAAGTGGCCATGCTTCATGATGACCCAATTATCCAATGACTGCCCTCCTCCCTACCCTTCCCCCATGACTAGCCTCTTTCCCTGCACCTCTATGAGGAGTTTTCACATGGAAATAAAATTTAGGGAGCCTTCAGTTGTGTAAATAACCAGCGTTTCTGTCAGCATCAGATAATGCTGTTCAGATGTCTTTCATAAATCTTGCTAGAAATCACAGGCAAGGCACAGAACAGAAGTTTAGTCCCATCGATGACTTGGAACTGAAATGAAAGAATTGTGCTAATGTCAGTTCCAGCTGAACTGCCTTCTCGCAGTTACAAGGCCAGCCACTTTATATAGGGCCTAATCAATCCTGTTCCAGTCCAGGCAGTTTTAAAGCATATTTTTTGCCAGCTGTGTGCTAGCAGCTCGATAGGAACAATATTGTAATGATGTCCATACTGTCATTTTACTAGTTTCTACTGACAGAAGAAAAGATGTTGCCATCTGGATCTCTCCACTGCTCAACAGAACAAGCACTTTCTGCTTTCCTAGTTTGAGAATTCTGATACGGCAAATTGTTTCTGTTTTCTTTTTTAATTAGGCTTACTTAATATAGGATTTTGCTGGATTACTTTTCGCAATTACATTTAGTGATAGTTATATTCATTATTGCAATACACTGTAGTATAAGCAACAAGTTAAATACATAACTAAACATTTTAAAACATGAGGCCATAATGAAAACTTCAATTGCGAAAGAAAGCCTATGAACTGCCTACATGTTATATTTGTTTAATGTCAAATTCTCTTTACCTAGTAGTGGAATGCCACATCCATATTTAAAATTTGAAGTACCGACAACATTTTTGGAGCATTGAAAGATATCCCTTTTGGAAAAGTAAAAGAATGTGTGGTGTTGCAAGCATGAAAATGAAACAACCGATCAATTTAGCAAAAATCTGACTAGAGAACAGGCATTCTCCAGCCTCCAGGAAGCTTGCTGCTTCTCTCACTCAAGAAGAAATCCTCACCACACTAAAGCCAGTGAGAAACTTTCACTGACTCAATTGGGCAGCTCCTAAGAGATAAACAGGACTATCATTATGCTTTAAAATTAAGCTTATGCACACGCATTCACGAAATAGGAATCTTAACTCAGAAAGGCTTAAAGCAACTGTTCTGAGGTGAGAGATCCAGAAAGAATATGCTACAGTTTGAGATTAATGTTTCTCATGAGAAAAATCTAATTTTAATAGAAGGTGATACCTCCACAAACTTTTTTTCCTTAGAATGTCAAAATCTCAGATTTTTCAACTGTCACAAAGCACTGTTGAAAATGGAGACAGAATATGCTGATTCAATTAAAGTGCAGTTTCTCAGAGACTGAACCAGTATTTGTTTTGAAATTACTCCAAAATGGTTATTATCCATTCAAAAGTATAAGTAAACCTTTGACTTTGTAGCATCTCTTCAGTCTTTCACAGTATAAAAACAAAAGTTTCTGATATCTGTAATTACTTACCAAAATAAAGGACTATTTTAGGGTGGCAGTTCTGTTTGTAATATTTTATTAAAAAAAAAAATCTGTTAATGCTATTAGTCAATACATACGTAATAATACTTAATAAAGTATCATGTGGTAATAGGTATTTTGGATTCAGGAATGTTATGGTTTTAACTAAATTATCAGAGCTCTGTTCAGCTCCAGTCTCTTCCAAATTGTCATTTTTCCAGAATTTAAACAAACAAACTCATTCTTTGTCAAGGTACATCATCCTTAAGGCCTTGCAAACTTTTTAGAGTGATTGAACCAAAACAAAGAGAGAGCTCAGCTTTCCTGAACTGAAGACCACATTGCTCTGGAGCTTAAAAAGGTGCCTGCAGTTTTCAAGCAGTTAGTGGCATATCAGCAAGAAAGAAATTAGAGGAGAAGAAGGGGCACTTGGAAATCAAAACAGTAAAGTGCACAATTATACTGTCCAAAATTGTATTAAACTGATCCGAAGAACTTATTAGACTGGATATTTAATACAATTTGGCTTGCATGGAACATACAATCACGATCGGACTGAAAGGATTTTCTTTTGTCCTCCTGAAGTCAACTACAGGATTTATTGAAATCAATTTTTAAGGATAACATACTGCAGCTCTTTGGATATTGATTGGTTTCCTAAGTCCACAAGAAGATGGGAGGGGAAGGTGTGGAAAATCGCAAGGTGTCCTCAAGCCTTCTCTGTTTTGTTTAGATGCCAGTGCTCTCCAGTTCCCCATCCTCCAGCTCTAACGCAGTGTGCGACCTAGAAATCATAAAGAGTTTCTCTTTATTTGTGTATTGTTTTTGAGTTTGTTGAGGTTGCTCCCCTGTTTGTTCTCTGCTGGTAGCCTTGAGGGGGTCAGTCTTCTCGACTGGTTTCTCCTCACAGTCCTGGATTTTACTGGCTGGGGTGTTGGCAACTGACTCCAAGGAGGTGCCTGCCTCCTCCAGGTGGCTGTAGCCCTTATTGCTGCCGCTGGAAGGCTCGGAGTGGGAGCTCTGGGAGCCCATCCTGGTGATGGCCAGGGGGGTAGAGGGGGGTGATCCCCCCAGATCCAGAGATTTGGAGTAGTTAGAAGATGCCTTTACCAAAAGGCTGGAGTCTGGGCCCCCGCTGATGGCCGGGGACTGAGGGGGTTCGAGGGAAAGAGGGCCCCTGGCATCAGGCAAGCAGCTGGTGCTCTGCCGCCTTAGGACCAGCTTGTGCCTTCTTGTCCCATGGCCTCCCTCCACGTGGCTGCTGCTGAGGTCAGTCAGGCTCAGTTCAAATTCCCCCCGTGGGATCTCCTGGGCTCCTCGCTCACCAGGGGGCCTCCGCCAGCCTCCCCCTCCACCACCCTGCGTTAAGGGCAGGAGGGTGAAGGTGCTCAGCGAGGAGCCCACGATGGAGCTGGCCGTGCTGCGCCTGTCCCAGCATTCTGTCGGGCTGCAGGGCGGGCTAGCGAAGGGGCGGCCAGAAAGAGCAGCACGCTCCCGGTAGATGCTGTACACAGCCTCAGCCAGGCTGGGTGGTTGCGGCGGGGTGCAGAAGGAGGAGCGGCGTGGCGAAGATGCCAGGTCAGGTGGGGAGAGGGAGACACCCAGCCCTGGTGGCCAGGAGCTCTTGGCCAGCATGGCTGCAGCACCCAGGCCTTCACTGCCAGGCTTGAGCTCCAGGCTCCGGGCCTGCATGTAGTTGACAAAGCCGTTGAGAGGGGCTGAGGCCGGGGTGCCTCCATCCTTGGCCCGCAGGCTGTGGGCATCGATGACTGTGGAGTAGAGGTCACGCAGGTTGATGATCTTGGTCTTCTTGTCACGGTTCTCGTGTAACACTGCATTGGCGCAGATGAAGAGGAAGATACCGATGCCCATGATGAGGGGGCCAAGCACTTTCAGCTTGTCTGAGTGCAAGTAGCCTGAGAAGAGCCGGAAGAGGAAACCCACTGAGGCCTGGGGGGATGAGGAAGTGGGGGGGGACTGTCGGGACCCCCGGATGGTGGCAGTAGTGGAGGAGTTGGCTCTGGGGGGTGTTTCTGGGTGGGAACCTGCTTGTGCTCCAGCCTGGCTCCAGGAGTGGTTCTTGGGAGTGCCCCCATGTGGCACCAGGTGTCTGCCCCCACTGAAGCTGCCTTCTCTGTACACCTGGCTGGGCTTAGGCCAGTAGCCCACCACAGCCAAGGTGATGCCCACCAGCAGCACCAGGATACCGCAGAGGGCGATGAGCCCCGAGAGGGAGCACAGCTTGAGCTTGCCCTTCACCACTACCACGTCGTTCTTGCGCTTCTTTTTGGCCTTACGTTTGCGTTTGGGGACTTGGCTTTGGGGTCGCAAGGGGTCCTGTTTCCTAGCCGAGATCCTCAGGAGGCCTCCAGTAGCAATCATGGTTGGCTACCCAGGGCACCACTCCAGCTCCTGCAGTGAGAAGAAGAAAAGAGGGTGAGGACCAGGGGCAGCCCTGAGCCAGTACAAGAGGTGCCTGCTTCCCGTTCCCCCTTCAAACTCCTGCTAGCTAAAATCCTCAACAAGCGTGTGTGTGAGGGTGGGTGGGTGGTGGTGGGGGTGACACCAACAGGCTGACCTCCCTCACACGTACAACTCCTGTGTGTGTGAGAGAGAGATAGATTAGGAGATAAACAATTATGCAGCTCCAGGAAGGGAAGCAGCAGTATGTCCCATCACAATCTTAGCAAACAGCTAATTGAATTCTTTAGGCTCCAGGTAAATGGCAGAGGGAGTGGTACTCATTGACGCAAACAAACAGAAAATGATCCCACTGGTCTCAGAAGGAGCTTGCAAGGCACTGGGTTGACAAGATGCCGACTGCTACCCTACCCTTGAGCCTCATTCCCTATTGGGGCCCGGGATAACGCTGCACAGGGACTGTGGTGTTAGTGGTGTCACAGGAGCTGGATTTGAGAGGAAGAGGGAAATAAAAATAGGAAGGCAGTATGCTTGATCTATAGATACCTTTCATTTTATTATACTACTTACACATTAGTGAGGAGAGAGGGGGTTAAACATGTTGTTTGCCTTTTTTTTTTTTTTTAAATGAAAGGGAAAGGTATTACTGCAAAAAGCACAAGGGAAACATCTGAATACCCAGAGAGCAGTGCCTTGTGCAAGTTTCTTCAAGGCCATTTCCTTTACATTTTATTTGCAATATTATAGAAATCCATCTTCTGTCTATGGTCTGGGTACATCAGCTGGACAGCTGCCTGATTTGGAAACGTGTAATGTTCAAGGTAACTGTTATGTAACGTTAACAAATTCCCCCCGCCCCCAAAATGGGAGACAGTGGCTGGTAGGTAGGTAAAAGACAGCATGTCAAATCTTATTAAAGGAGGAAAGAACCCTTGTTTGGCCCCTGGAGAAGTAGCAATGATTTCTTGTAGGGAAACTGACAGGGGACTGAACATTAAGCATTTATTGCTTTATTTTACTGGACCATCAGGAGTCATCTGTGTTTTCCACTGATCTGGGCTACAAAAATGCACAATGTAGAAACAATTCCTGCACTATTGCAATCCTTTTTGGAAGGTTTTCATTCTACTGAGCAGAGGTTTTCCCTCCCCTGCTTCTCTTTAAGTGATTTTTTTTTAAAGGAGAGAAAGATGACAGCAATGAATATAGTATGGTTCATAAAGTTCAATTCAGTGTATTGAGAGGCAATTAAGCAAGTATCTAAAGCAATCTTACCCCCCTTCCCCCATTCATCAGCTTTTACATCTCATTTCTTTTCTCTTCCCAGATGTGCCCCAGATGCAGCAATTCTGTGTCCCATTTGCTCTGTCTGTATTTTCCCCATAAATGGACAGTATTATCACCGAGGACATTGTTTTAAGCATGTAATACCTTAGAGAATAATTTAAACAAAGAGCAGAGACTTGCCTTCTCTTTCCTACTGCTAAACTATTTATTTGCCTTTTTTTTTTTTTTTTGGAGAAAAGCATTATTTGGTGGTGTAGAAGTGCAATTATTGGGGCATGATTTGCTTTAATTGCCAGTTTGATCTCATTCTTTCTACTGCCCCACTAGACAGGAACCTGTCTTCTCTAAGATGGCAAAAACAGATGGTAATCATCTCTGAGCAAGCTTTGCAAATCAGTCTCACTTGGTACTTAGTTTTTCAATGCAGGGAAAAGAGCATGTGATGGAGAGTATGAAGAGACCACTGGCTGTCATTAATGATTATAATATAATAGGATAACCCATGACTCAGGGAGGCTTTTCAAGGCTACAGGCAGAAATCACATTTCGTATGAACTGAAGGCGATCTCCAGACACCAACAAACCTATTTCAGCTTCTTAAACAAGCCCCCGAGGATGGCTTTCGTGTTTCAACTAGGCGCTCAAAGATTATGTTAAGGTTACTCAGCGAGAGTCAAATACAATTTTAACACTAAGTCGGCCACTCGTTTCGACACACGAAGAAGGACCGATTTAACTCTTTCTCTCCCGGCCGCGAGGAGCCGGAATTGATGCCCTCTTACCGGGTAGCGGCGAACAACAAGGCTTGCTGTGGCTTCGGCTACTTCGGGGAAACCGAAGGGCTCACGCTGTGGGGAGGGGGCAATAACACACATTTTTGAAAGGATTTCAGTATTAGACCACGGGGCGCTTGCCGGAGACGTTACTCGCGGCCGTTTCCAGCGGGCAGCTTCGCCGGGCGCCGCGCGAACAGGGCGGGACGGCGGTGCCCGCCGGGCTCGCCCCGCGCTGCCGCCCGTCGGGGCAGCCGGGCCCGGCCCGCCGTTGCGCTCCGCCGCCGCCCGGGCGGCTGCCAGCCGTGCCCGGGCACCCCCGAAGAGGAACTGCCCAGGAAGCCCCCGCCGGCGCTCCGCTTCCCCGGGGGCAGAGGCGCCCGAGAGGGAGGTCGCCCCGCAGAGGTATCGGCCGGGGGGAAGCCCGCGGGTGAAACTACCGCTCAAAATGGCAGCGGTGCAGCCGAAGGGGGGACGCGCTCACTTACCGAGGAAGACCGGGGAGAAGTCGGCGCTGGAAGCGGCGGAGCCACCGCGGAGAAGAAACTTTCCGGCCCGAGCAGACATCCCCGCGCGACGCCCGCCCCGTCGCCGCCTCGCCGCTCCTCACGGCTCCAGGCGGGCGGGCGGCGGGGCTGGGCCGAGCGCCGGGCGCCCCCTCGGCCCCGCCGCCGCCGGCCGCCTCAGGGAGGTCCGCGGGAGCGCTGCCCCCTCGCCATACCGCATCCTTCCCGCCGCGGGGCCGCCCGCCGCGGCTGCCGGACCCGCCGGCCCGGCGGAGCCGCTGCCTCTACCGCCGCTGCGGGCGGTGCGCGGCTGCCGGCCGGACTCGGTGCCGTTGCTAGGAGACGGGAGCCGTGACACAGGGAAATTGCTGCAGGATGGCCGCGGCCGCCTCCCCCCGCCCCTCATCGGGGGCCGCCCCCGCCCGCCCGTCGGCCGCCACCTGCGCACCTGCCGCCCGCCGCCGCGCCGCCAAACCCGCCCCGCCCCGCCTCCAACCGCCGCGTCCCGCCCTCAACGGTCGCGCCCTGCCCCGCCCTCAACCGTCCCGCCTTCAACCGCCCCCAACCGCCCCGCAGCGCTCCTTTCTTACGGGCTTCGTTAACGCACTCTTTAGGGAGGCGGAAGACAAGCGCCACCTACCCGTTTCTGCCCTTCAGCTACCTCCCGGGTGCTCTGAGAGATCAGGGCAGTCCCCGCACAGCCTCCGTCCCTGCAGGTGCTTCTTGCTGGTCCAACGTGTGACGGGCCATCAGCGAGTTGCAGTGTCCTTCCCCTTCCCTCCTGGCCATAAGCCCTCTGTGGGCTGTTCTCTCAAGTATGCTTACCTCTCTTGGGCTGTGCGGGATCCTGTCTCATTTGCCTGCCCTAATTCTTTCCGGTCTTTGCTGGGTCTTGGGTTTAGGAGGTCAGCAATGGGGGGCAAGGGGCAGAGAAGATCTCTCTGTGTTCCCTATCAATAATTTCCTAGTAACTTTATTGCTAGCTATCTGACCTTTGTTTGCTAAATGCTTATCCGGAACAAGAGGGAGCACATGCTTCTCAAATGAAAATACACTGGTTTTGAAAAGGAAAATAGCAAATACAGTGAGATCAAGCTTTTTTTTCTTTTCTTTTCTTTTTTTCCCCCAAGTTGCAGGAATGACTAGGAAGATAGCCAAGACACAGATGAAAAGATGGAGAAAGTAATAAAGGAAGAAAGAAGAAAGTCACAGCTGAGATGTGGGATTCAGTCTGACAATACTGATGTTTTCAGTAGAGGCAAGGAAACAGTATTTTGCTCTGAGCTTCTTTGTGAAAATTCTGATTAAATTGAAACAATATTAAGCTATCACATAAGTGAGATATAATCTAGCACACCCCATCACATAAATAAGAGAAATCTTATTTATAGTAAGAGACTACTGTTGATCCCTTTAGTAGTGTCTTGCTAGAGGTCCATGAGCTCATGGTGGCAGGTGAAAGCTGGTATCTCAGCAAATATGGAAAACTCCTCCTGCAATTCAGTTTTGCTCTTAACATATGTTGCATGGTTTTCTAGGATGGATAGACTGAACCTGCCTTTTTGCACCTGCCCTGGATTCCTGTTGAAGCTGAAATGTGATCTGGTCTGGGCTCAGATAGCTCTCTTCTGCCTCTGCTTGACCAAGACTGTGCTTTGTGCAACTGCCAGCCAGAAATTGAGGGGAAATAAAGGGAATATTTATGGCATCAAACTGGGGTTTTAGAAATAAGGGACAGGGTGAAAAAATCATAGGAGACATTGCAAATATTCAGTTTTCTTCCAGACTGTGCTGTTACTTGTTTTTGACCCCAACTATCAATGCCTGGTTTGAGAACAAACAAATCCTAAAACAGTACATATGCATTTTAATCTCAGTTGCAGTTTGTCTCAACAAAATCACTTGAGGCACATTTCCTTCAGTATATATATAACTTTTTCTTATGCATCAGGCTTGAAATTTAAGATTTATTATTTAAGAACTCCTTTTAAAAGCGTGCTTTGAACGCTCTCATCAAACCTGAGTCTTCTGACGTTTAGTAATTTGCTTTGTGTTCAGCCCAGACTATCAGAGAAAACTAAACATATCACATCTGTTTCCACTGGAGACCTGTATCACATCAATAATGCAGCATCACCAGACTCTCCCTGAAAGGCTCCTGTGTTAGAGAAGGAAGGAGAGCAAGAGTGAGATTTTAAAGGGCAAAGAGCCCTTTTCCCTTTCTGAGTCATATTTTCTATTTCTGTCAAACCAAACCATTTTATTTAGCTATTTTTTTATACAACAGCCTTGCCATATTTTCATTGCTAAAGTTCTGAGTGATGAGTCTATCATCACATTCACGGTTTTTGGATTACTCTTAGCAAAAGGTGTTGTAGTTGAGGCCAAGTCCTGAAAAAAATAAACTTTTTTTGGACAAAAAGCTGCTGAGGGTGTTGTTATGCAGTAGTTAGTAATGCAATCTTAATTTGCTGTACATGGTAAGGACTAGTCCTACAACTGCAGGCCAAATCCCTTAGAGCAAGTTACCATGCTGAGTTACGTATCATTATGTATCCTACAGTTTCTTTTTCTTGTTTAACAAATACATTGGGAGTTTTAATGAAACATTTATTTTATTTTTAATTGACGTGGATTTGCAGAAGATTGATTGAGTATTCCCAGAAGTGGAATGGTTGTGAAAGGCAGCTTTCCTATTGGTCTGATTTACTGGTTGCCTGTGTTAATTTGTAACTCTCTCTGTAGTGTTTAGATTGACTGTTGAACACTGCTGGCTAGTTCAGTTTGTGCATTATCCTTACATAATTTTTTAAATGATTCTGGATGTTCATTATTAAACTGAGGTGTGCCTAAATAATTATTAGGAATTGCAGAGACCTTATTAGAGATGTGTTTCCTGTCCCTTTCCCCCCCTTTCCCCCCCTTTCCCCCCCTTTCCCCCCCTTTCCCCCCCTTTCCCCCCCTTTCCCCCCCTTTCTCCCCCTTTCCCCCCCTTTCCCCCCCTTTCCCCCCCTTTCCCCCCCTTTTCCCCTTTCCCCTTTTCTCTCTTTTTTCCCTCTCCCTCTCCCTCTCCCCTCCCTGTTTAAATACATAAAAATAACTAAATTTTAAGCATATACCTGTTGTTAGTAGTTTGTTTGAGCTCGAGATGGTAACCTTCATGTGGTCTTTCTCAGAAAGTGCTTCAATACAGCAATGCCATCAATTTTAGTATATCTACTTGAATAGGTTCCACTCCAGGCTGGCTGGATATGGCAGCTCTAGTCCACAAGACACTTAGCCAAGTTAATATATCTCAGCCCTCAGCAGGCCCAAGGTCCAAAACAAATCAAAGTGTAACTTAAGGTACTTGATGTACTTTTCTGTAGTATTGTAGCATCTATGGGTTCTAGCCATGGACCAGGAGTTCCCTGTGATAGAGACCTTACAAAAGGTCTGGTTTGATATACTTGATATACTTGGAGTCTGAACACAAGATTAGAAGGATAAGAATTAAACGGATTCTTAGAGGAGTATTAGAAGCATAAGAGAGATACCTATTGCATAGAGTTCAGATTTCCCCAAGTAATTTATCTTTACAGTTTCTCAGACACAGACTAAGTATTCAAGGGTCATTTCCAGCTCAACCTATATCCTGCTACCAAGCAGAATGGCTTCCAGTCATACCAGTGACTTTAACCTGAAAGTCCATTTTAATTTTACATTTAGCCTTAGCTAATTTATTACATTAATAAAAATAAAAGCTGATGTACATTTTGCACATGTGCTTCAAAGTATATTGTGTTACATGCCAAGGTTTTCTGAGTCTTTATTGCTGGAATTCATAGCCTTGTCTTATCCAATAGTTAGGAAAATTGTAAAAGTGTCACTCCCAGTCTAACCACTGGTCTGAGTAAGTTGTTTTGTCTTTTTTTTTTTGTTTTGTTCCCTATGTCAGCTGGGATTCTAATATGATTAATAATGATTTGATAACCCACACAGAGGAAAAGAGCAGCACTCTGACTGAATTATGAGGAATCATCCTTACTGAGAAAATACATATTTGAAATCCTTGCAGGCCTACATCAAACACAGTGCATCCTCATTGTGAGTTAGATTTGGCCAGCTTATTTGATACACTGTAGAATTAGAGGCAACTTTTCTATTTATTACATAGCAAGCCTAAGTCTAGATAATCCACTGAGAGCAAATGGCAATTTGCATGTCTGCTCTCCTTTCAAAATTAATTATAGCAAAGATGCACATTGCTGGTAACATTTGCCAGGGTGAAGGAAATACACAGCCATGAAATCTTGCTATTGAAAAGTACAGGGAATTAATACTTTAAGATGAACAAGCTTTTTCAGAAATAATGAAGAAACTACTAGTTTGTCTCACTAAAGTTTTCCTTGACATTCTCTGTAAATAGATTTTTATCTTTTGAGGCATTGATGAGATTTCTCACTATAGAAAGATATATTTTTAAAATTGACATCTTGCTAAAGGCTTGAAACTAGGTGGACTGAATGTTAAATGCTCCTGGGTCAGATGTGACATATTGCAGGATGTCTATGATGGTCACACCCTCAGGTTACAAACCATATTTGGGACACATGTCACTCAGATGCTTTTAAATGTTTTGTGTATGACTTAGCTGGCATAAAAAGAAGTAGGAATCATTCAACCATGTTAGTTGTTTTCACTTTTGATTTATTGATACTAGGCAACTGCAAACACATTAATCCTTGTGCTTATTATCTGTGGACACAGAAACACATGAAGGCTAATCAGGAGCCCTTCCCAAATATTGGCCTGAGATGGTAAAACCAGCACAATATTTGTCAAAAATCACTGCAACCCATAATTTTGTACGTTGTCCCCTCCTCTGATTATCTTGTTGCTCTACAATGGAAGCTCTTTGTGACAAGAGCCATGCCAAAACAACTTGACCCCAGTTGCAATGAGATGTCTATGTACAACCATTTCATGTTGAAGAACTCCTTATTGTTTAAACATTTTTTGCTGTCAGCTGGAAGATCTCCAGCAAATGCACTGACAGACATGAACATGTATTTTATAAAATAAGTTAACTGTCAATAGCTCACTTTATCTTCAAGCCTTAGAAATATTTTTTGAGTCAGTGCTGCACAGCACTTGTTTCTGAGAGAGCTAATGACAAAGTATACTGAGGAGATGTTTGAAAAAATATTTTAGTTGTAAGTGCTATTAAAAATAAATTACACACATGCCAAAGCACTTGTTGTAGGAGATGAACATTAGAATACACCAATAACATATGGCTTCTGCTGTCTCTTTTTTTCTTCTAGGGCAGTAGGTGCTAGAAAGGGTTTTACCCTCAGTAATTTAAAATTGTAAATATGTGTTGAAAAGTAAACTTGATACAGGCATTTTTGCAACTCTCTAAAGGATTTTTCAACAAGGAGAGAGGTGCTTGTGACTTTTACCTGCAATGTCCATTGCAAGTCCTAACATCAGAGAGTTCTGGTGCTTTGAAGACAGCTTAATCAGTAAGTGCTCAGTGAGGAGCTGCGGGCAGCTTGCCTCCTCCACACAGAGACCAGAAGTCAATGGAGTTGTGAAGGAGGTAAATTATTCAACCACAATGAGCCACCATCACCAGGAGCAGGACTAGTTAGCTGCTATTCTACGATCTTAATCATTTCACTGTTTTCCCATCTGTTTCTTGTACACACCTGCTGCTTCCCATCATACACACAGACTGCCAGGGACCAGGGCTGTCTTTTCATTATACCAAATACACAATGCCTACTGTAGTTGGGGGAATTCCAGACTGGTCTGCCGAGACACTAGAACAATGCAATCAAGCGTAATCACACTTATAATTAATAATAAGTTGATTTGTGGCAATCACTATAAAAGCACAGTCTATCAGTCAGGAGAATAAGACAATGATTGTATCTTTCATATTTGAGAAAGGGATTTTCTCAGACCAGTACTCACTACATACATACTCCCGTAGTTTGATAGGTGTCTTTGCCCTACATTATTAAAGGATTAACTTAGCATTTAATAAATAGAAACTATTACAGTATCTTTTTAATATGCTGTCAAGAGAGACTAACCCAAATTTTTGACCTGTATATTTTGTCGTTTCCCTTCCCCCCAAACTGTGCTCACAATTTAGTTACGTATAACTACATCCCTACATGTGTGTCTGTTCATCACTGTGAAAAGACCACAAGCTAATGTAGAGTACTCATCCAATAGCAATAGTTTTTATGGATTATTAATGCAATTTGCCACAACCCTGGTAGACTGTGAAGGCCCTTAAAGCTCCATGTTTCATTGCTGTCACCTTCAGGAGGAAACAAAATCTCACATCTGAGGGTCAGATTTGCCCAAGATTTAATGGCACATTTCAGCAACATAAGGGAACTCAGAAAATGTATTAAGGCTGTGACTGAGGAAACCTTGGGCTGCCAGAACAAGACAGTTGTCTTGTTTCTGCCAGCTCTTCACAGCTTCTCTGTAGAGGATGGATGCTGGGTTAAAGTCAAGAGGGTATTTTAAATGCTGTTAAATACTGTTAGATACTATTACTACCCACCACAGGTGTGAACAGCCTGTGGCTTTCTTGTGGTAGGAGCTAAACATTTCCCAGGCTTAGGGTAGCACTCTAATGACTCATAGTTCTCTGGACATAAGTGCCAGAGCCAGTGTGCTGAAACATTTGCTCTTCAGTCACGCTTAAGCTGTGTCTTAAATTATTCTAAGCAACAAAGGTAGCAAAGAATATTTCCGTAGCTTCTTATTAGAACAATGAAATTTGCCCTAAGTTGTAGAATGGTGGCTTAATAGTGATGAGTAGGTGGTAAATCCTAAAGATAGACAGAAAAATAAATAATGAAATCATATTCAGAATTAGATCTTGAACCCTGTAGTTAAATGATGCTTAGGCACTCAGATTATAGACCACTGTTGATTAAATATAATGAATAATACTTTACATGGAGGACTTAATCATTATTCCTTTGATATTCATGATACATGTTGTACCTCTAATTTGATTTTGAACATTAATATTGCAACATTTAGTTATGTTAGTCAAATGCCTGGTATTATATTAATCATTCTCAGTCCGTCTTGTAACTTTAAAGGTATCAAATTATATAACTCAGATAAAGCACAGCTTGCTAAATTGCTTGTCTGTGTTGATACAAGTGAGCTGAACTTATGGAATGAAGTAGATATACAGGAAGCATCCTGTTTTTGCCAATGTCAGGGAATATTCACAGCAGAAAACCAATAGGGATGTTCCTTCCTTTAGTGTAGGAAGCATTACCATGAAAGAGTGAGGCAGAATAAATGAAAAGGGAATAGCAACATCACATCTGCTTGCTGTTCCTTTTGCTTTCATTATAAAATAATGCTCTTTCCTTAAATTTAAGGGGAAAAATGAAACAGCCTTTTAATTGTGCAGGCTATAACAGTGTTGCTTGCTCTAATCATTTTAACAGTCCCACTGGGGTAGGTTATGACCTAGTTAATCTGTACATCTGAACCAAAGTCAATTAACTTACTCTAGAGTTTTGCCAGAGACAATGAAAGGAAAATCTGGCCCACAGTTGTTGTGGGATTATACGTGAGCAAAGCAACCATGCTTTGGCCCCAAATGTCAAATAGAAACCATACTGTTCATGCAAAAAGGTAGCAGTTTTGAGAGTCACTATGGAAATGAGCATTCCTGAAAAACACAAATGTCATAGGCAGGATAAAAATGCATGTGTCATCTTGTGATGCAGAACCTAGCTGATTTCTAGTTTGCATTTACGTCTTTATTTATTTTTAAATGGTTATTTTTCTGAGTTTTGTTTATAGATATTAAAGGTGCAGAGAAGGTAATTGTACCCTAAAGCATTCAAAAAAGAGAACCTGGAATAATTTTTGTTCTTCCTGCCATTTATCTGTGAGTAGATTGGCCTGTTCAACAGAAGAAGGGGAAGGGGCTTTTCATGCTCTTTTTTTTCCCTGTTTGTTTGAATATTTTGGGAGTGAAATGAAGCTTGTCAGTTATGCTGATTAAAAACCCTCACTTCTCTATTTATTACGTGTTCATTTTTCAGTGGATGTTTATTAGTCATGCATAGCCGAGAGTATGAAGTTCACAGATGCATTAAGAACTGTTTATTTAACTTTAAAAATAACCAATCAGAGCTTAAGAAAATATTAAAGATATATTTTCATGTAATACCTGAAGGTATAAATCAGGCAATGGCTAAATTAAAAACTATCTCTTTCACAGCTTCTGATGAGGACATTCATCCATAGTCAGAGCACTTATACTCTTGGTTACTTTTACTGCTGTTAGGAGTCTTCACCATGAAAGGCTGTGTCAGTTCCTGAGGATATATTTCACCACAAGTAGGTGGAATTTATCTCACCTAACTTTAGAAGGCTACAACATTTCTGCATCACTCCTGGAGCATGACAGATCTGGTCTTCTGCAGGAACTTCAGTTTGAGAGGAATTGTCATCTAGAATTACTAGTTTCCTCCTGTTGACCGTAGCAGAACTCTAAACTCTAGATTTTGATGTTGCAGATTTCCGCATTGCAGACCTTTCCCCTGCTTGTCTGTACTATTTACACAACAGCCCGTAAAACATTTTTGCTTAGCATCATGGGACTTCTGGGAAGTACTAAATCTCAGAATCAGGTTCCCACAGTTTCTGCTCTGCATCTCATAATATTTTCTATATCATAATACCTATCTATGGTCACACCTCAGTGTCTTCACGAGGCTCTTTCTACTTCTATTAACAACATGGATCCTTGAGGGAATTCTCATATCTATCTTTCAGACTGGCTATCTTTTTCCTCTGTATTCATGCATTTAAATTATTCCTGTTTAGAAATTCAACTGATGGGTGTGATGAACTGTAGACAGAATTCTTTGAAGAAAATGAATGGATATGAAAAATACTCCAGAAGAATGGCAGGCTTTTACGCTTCAAAGAGCAACAATTTTGAGAACAGTAAATAACTCCTGAGTGGCAAGATCACATTCTATTGGTCATTTAAACAACAAGAAGTTGTTGCAAGAGTGGAAGCCACATTCCTGAAGTTGTATGATGAGTTTGTTCCAGCCCTTCAGACAGATACCAGAATGAGAGGTGCTTGGGTAATATGGAAAAGTGCTTTGACTGCACTCTGAAAGCCTGCTACTCTAATCTGCTGTTGATCAGCAGACAGCGTGCCTGAGGTCCAACTATTTTACCTCTGTGTATCAAGGAAACCATGCTGTTCCTCACCCTACATGCAGACATAAACCCCAGACTCCCTTAGGGTCCTTTTGTAGCTAATGTTTTTCTGTCTCAGATATAACATAGTGGAGAGGTTGTGTTTCTTCCATTTTCAGGGCTTACAGACTTTCTCTGTTCTAATGGGGGGAAAATTTCTATTAAGAACATCAGATCTGTCATATGGGATCAGGTAGGAATCAATGTCCATCAAGTTCAGTGTTGTCTCTTTCTCACCCTGAAAAGCCTGAAGAAAATAGAAAAATCTCTCAGGAAAGCTGTGTTGCCTTGTTTCCACCTCCTCCTCCAAATCAGGAAAACAATAAAAATATTAGAAAGGTAAAGAATTAACAACTTGAAAAGAAGCAAAAATTATCCCAGGCCAAGTGAAATACTTTTTCTTTGGAGTATTAACTAAAATCTTTTAATAAAAGATCAATTTTTCCCTGAAATTTTCAGAAGGAAATGTTGGCTTATAATTGCTAAAATTAAAATTTTTTTGAACCCAATTGTTTCCTGATGGTTTTGATTTTGCAGGATTAGTGACTTCTGTCGAAAAACTATCCCTCCCCTGTTTCCCAAATGCTCAGGCAGCTCTGCTCAATTTGTAACTGGCTTACTGATCTGACCCTAACTTATCCGCTCTCTCATGCAGACCCTTGAGCGACTAAGGCAAAGATACAGAGGAATTGTCTGAGGAAAGTGAAAGGTCATGAAAGGGACTGATCTGCCTAATTTGAAGGCTAGGTGGAGTCCTTATTTACTTGAAATATAGAATAATGGAGCAAGGCTCATGTGAATAGATTTTATTGATGGATTCTGGAAATGGGAATGTAGAAGTTCATTAGACCTAGGTATGTTACAAGCAAAATAAGCTGACTTGGGTTCTTTATCAGTGAAGATAAAGACAAATGTCTTTCCTGTGTGTTCTTTGACACAAAAGGCATGCAAAAATATTATCTGAGCAAGGAAAACACATGACAGAGTATTAAACTTTGTGGTGACAAGATATTGTGATGGATTTCCATCCTCAATAGCTTTGTGCAGATATTTGAAAGTTATTATAAAATAAATGGGATGCTTGGCGTTTACAGAAAGGTGATCTGGGAACCAGTGGAACAGATAAGTAATTTCTTCTATCAACTTTTCACTAATTCATGGGAAAAATTGGGAGGCAGATTTTGTTCCTAGTCATACCTGTGTAAATCTTCAATAACACTGGTCTCAATGAACAGTATAATTGATGTAACAGAAGGTGGCCTTTGCGTTTCTCATGAGTGAATCTCAAAATCTGTATACTATTAGTTTTATGCCTTGCAACATCTGTTTTTGTAATTTATTTTACCTAGAGGACATCAGCTCAGCTTAAAAAATTGTATGTCAGTGGCACATCATTTTATCAACACTCTAAATCCACACGTGGAATGAACCAAGCTTAAATGTGAAACAAACTAAACTGAGTTGATTTTAAGTGAACTATTATCAAATTAAGGAGTAATTGGTGAAATTAACCCTTCTGTGGGTTATAATCACCAAGCAAACTAGAAACTTGTAGATTCATTTTCTGGAAGACTTAGCTGAAATTTGTGTCTCTCTTTTGACTGGCTCAGTGGATTGCATAAAGCCTTTCCCCTTTGATGTTCACAGACGTTAGCAGCCAACATCCATCTGCAGAAAGCCCATGGTAATCCGAACGATTATGCAATTCATAGTATTGCATGATTCCATTATGGCACAGTCCTCCTAAACCTTCTGCCGCTTATAGTGTAGGGGTAAAGTTCATGGGCAGTACTGCTCTGTTCGAGTGCTGTCAGTGAAGTTGCAGGGGATTCATGAGAGGGGAAGGGACAAGTTTCTAGCTTGTTCTTCCACAACAAGTCTATTCATTTCACAGCACTAGCAGTGAAGAATTCCTATATAGATACAGTGAGGATAGCATGGAATTGGCACTTTCTAATTCGACTCTCACACTTTTCTAGAGCTGTTGCTGTTAGCTCCCACTCAGAGACAAGTGTCCAACACTTCATATGTATTTGACGCGAAGAGAACTGCAGACATGGAGCAGAAACCTGGCTGGACTTGCAACATAATTTGCAGCACTTTCTCAGCCACACAAACTGCTAAGACTAATAAACAGGGATAGAAAGATAATCAGTAGAAAACCGCTGTAAAGATGTTCTACAACACTTAGTAAGACATAGCTGGGACTCATTTACTAAAATAACAGGTAAGAGAAAATTGTGTTTAATCCTTCATGAGGAGTATCAAAAAAGTTCGTTAAAGCATTCCTTTAAAAAACAAGGAGCATGTCCATCATTTTTCCAATACTTCTCTCTAAGTGTTTAATGAAGATATAAGACCATCGTATATTCTGTAATTATATCTTGGCTTCCTTAATGCATGGTATGCACCAGTTGTCTACCATTAGACAAAGAGAACACCCTAGAGTGGGATTTAAAAACAGGCTAAAGTCATTAGTTTGGAGGGAGAATAGAGCAACCACTAGGCAAATATACACAAATTTTTATAGCACATTTTATATCTGCAAAGCATTTGCCAGTTCAGCTAATCCTCACTAAAGCAAATGTAACTGCTGTCTGCATTGCTGATGAACATAAGAAATGGTCAAGTTTCTCTTTAAAATCTACTAACTGAAACAGTTGCGGCCTCTACCTTAAACATAAGCACTCATCACCATTTAAGACAATGGGATTTTGGGGAGCATTATTTAGTGTTGTTATGCATATTTGTGTGTGTGCAGGACAAGCAGAAGAAACAGAAGATGTCACAGAGAAGCTGAAAATGAGCAACCACAAACAAAAGACACAGACTGAATAAACATTGGGAATGTGACCCTGAGAGGAATGCAAGCCTACAGAGGAAGAGCTATAGGACTAACATCAGCTGGAAAGTGCTATGGAAAGAAGGCCAAAATGCTAGTTTCATTCTTTAGAATGCCTGTTTCATCCTTTCAAAAGTAATAGGTAGGGGTCAGGGAAGGGTCCCTTTACTTATACAAGTAGAAGACATTTTGTTACGAGGAAAGGAAAACCTAAGAAGTGATACAGAGCCTTTAAGCAAATGTACTAGCCTCCTGAAGATGCTGTAATAATGTGATAGTTTGTTATTAAACTTGGAGCACCTGCAAGCTAGGAGCTGGATTTACCTTACATACTTTCTGTGGTTTGTTTGTATCAACAGTGCTCAGCAAAAGTCATTTATCTTGAGAAGGTGACTGGAAGATAATTACTGACTCAGCTGTGAAACTATTCTAACTTTTGCCATCCTATGGCTTTGTGCTTGAATGGACACACTCTAAACACAACAGGGAGATGAATACATGGTATTGTTGCCACCATTTTCTGCACACATTTCTTAAAAGCATACGTGAGTCAAAATAAAGGAGACAACAACAGAGCTAAATATAATCTAGCTTTGTAAAAACAGTGCATGACATAAATATTCAAGGTCAGAGCTTGAATAAATGGTTCCATGCCAAGGGAGGATGTTTTTTAAATCCTAACAACTGGTGTTGACACTGGTATTTTAATAACAGAATCTTACTTGTGGAAAGTAATAAATATCGGGGACACCGTGACCCTCCTATCAATATATCAGATATGCCACCAATTAATATATGTGGGTGATACTGGTGAAAGGACAATATGCCAGTCTGAAAATCTATTTGCCTTTCAATCTATTTATATTATTCTGTTTGGCTGGTGTCTCGAGTGATGACAAACATATTCTTTTAGCTGTTGAATAAGTGTTCTATTGGACTATTTCTTTATAACAAATTATGACTCAAATTTTGTGCTTGGATGAAAATGAACAATTAATCATGGTGGTCATTTGTCACAGGCTCTCTGACTCTGGAGAAACAAACCTCATACTCAAAGACTCATGGAGTCTATTCATACATTAGCATTTTCCCCTTATATTTTTTGACAACAATGCCTTCTTTTTTTTTTTCTTTTTGTTCCTATGGTAAAGAGCACTGGGAATCCGTGCACTATGGGGTGAGGTAAGTCTTGAACTCTCTGTGCTTTCAGTGTTTACTGTAATAATGAAAAAAATACTATTTTTCCTTTCTTTCCATGATGTTACAAAGGGCTTGAAAATGTGGTGAGAAAGAGCCATAGAAGTGGACAGTTGCAGTAAAAAGAGCAGTTTTTTAAACATGCTAACTTCGGTTTACTATAAATAATTATTCCAACATTAAGCTCTCCTTGAAGGCCTGAATCAAATCCTATTCCCTATTTGGTAAATATTTTCAGGAGTCTGTTATTTTCTCATCCAGCAAGGAACTGAAAACAATGGGAAAAGGGAGCTGGGAATCTTGACAATAAATTTCTTCTGTCATCCTGCACAAATGCGTTTGAAATGCACAAAGAGGAGAGCTGTGGTTTAGATAATAGGGACTTAGCAATGGCTTCAGCTGAAAGGAAAACAACTGCATTTGATTCTGCTCCCGCACACCTTCATTGCAGTAATAACTGCATTGTATTAAATATAAATTTACCTTGGTGTAAATGAGAGAAGGTTTAGGCCTAAAGCTTGGATGCTTGGGAAGCCAGCAGCAGACTGCATGCTGAAACTCGGGGAGTTCAGTGCCCATTTTGTCCAGTGGGACCTCTTACCTGTCAAAAGCAAGAATGGTCAAAGGCTGCTCTTCCATTGTTCTCTTGCTTTAGGCCTAGTTTTGTCACATTAAATAATACCTTAGTTTGTACATAATCTGTGGGTTCGAGCAGAGCTACTTGTCCAGCTGTGAAGCTGGCCCTGCTTTGAGTGGGGGCTAGACCTCCAGGGGTCCCTTACAGCTTCAATTATTCTATAATTTTCTGGTTCTTGGACACTGCTTAGCATGAGGAAAATGGCAGAATTTGATGTTAATTCTGATGTAAGTGGTAGATTATTTTTACTACATGGTGGGAAGGGACAAACTGAGTTTGTTTTTCTGTATTGTGATTAATAGGCATTGTGATGTAAATGGTTTTGGGTTTTGTGCACTTTCTGGCTACTATATTTCAGAACTCTTGAATCTTCATTTGATTAGCTGTCGTACAACTATTGTCAGCCAATATGTAACCATACCCAAATTACTATTTTTACTGTTTCAGTACTAAATTTGGTATAACCCATTTAAGTCATTTTTAGAGACAGATTTGCATTTGGGCTGATTGTGTGAATGCCAAATTTCAGCCTACAATGACTGAAAACAGATGAATAGTAGAATGGTAAGTGACACTGTTTATGAAGGAAACAACTCCTGACCCTCAATGACAGCTTTGTGAATCTGATGCTACAATCATTAATCAGTTTCGCTCACAATTATTATGACATGGGTTCCTAATTTGTTGCCTTCCTCCACCCTTAGAACATGTCTTTCACCTCACACTTTTACACTCCTGAATTTTACTTGTCTGTTTCCTCTGTGTGATATCTTGTGAAGGACCACAATATTTACAATACCACTTGCATTTATTTTCATAGGTCTACACTCTGCCTTTAGGCAAAGCCTTCAGACAAAGATGTTGCAATATGTTGTGCTGCAGCAAGGGTTGCCCCGGGAAATAATGTGCATACATCCCAATGAAGAACATATTTTCCTTGTTTTTCCCTTTTTCTAGAGGCTAGTAAGTTGCTATTAGCCTATGCAGCAGTGAATTTGGCTAGTCCTTAAACAAGCTCAGCTGTGCTGATTGGTGTACATATGTGTACGTATATGTATGTGGGTGAGTGTATGTGGAACTGAGTACCAATGCTTTACAGTGCATGTATTTTTTTTTATTATTTCTTACTCTCTCTTTATTTTCTATCTGTTCTCTGTGGAGTGAGTCTGAGCTCTGGAGAACACAGGCATCAGTTCATGTTCACAGCACCTATTTCCCTGTCTGAGTCTTCATCTCACACTGGCGTTCTAATTTACAGAGAGCAATACAATTTAGTTTCAGGAAGACTGATGAAAGCTCTAATTCCATATTTAGTCCAAAGTGCAAAGTGTGAATGTCACCAGTGTGTTGCTTAGGCTAAATGGTCTATCATTTTTCCTGAAGCATATCAGTAAGCCAAATTTTTGTTTTTGGAACATTTTGCATCCTCTTCTAAAAAAAAAAAAAGTATTTTGGGAATATTTTTATTATTTCTCTAAACTGAGGCCCAAATTTTATCCCAAGATGCTCACTTACCCATTATATGTATATAGCTGACCAAGTTTAAAACATGTGATAGTGAAAAACTCATATGATAATGAAAAACATAAAATATACATCTCTTCAAGTACAACATGACTCTGGATCTGTAACATTTACTCATGTTTTTCTGTGGGAGTTTAGGAGCTAAAGGGAAGGAAGGGCCTCTGTTTTCTCTGCATGTTGAATATAGGTGTGTTACTCAATATATTAAAAAAAAAAAAAAACCTTTGAAGAAAATAACCAGTTTGAATCTGTGGCAATGTCTCTACAACTATAGTTTGAATCACTGTTCTGTCAGTTCTTCCCTTCACATTTCACATTGAGGGAGCCCACTACTTCAGTAAATAAACCAGTGATACCCTCCAAGATTTTTAGCAGGTCCAGATAGTGATCAGGAGTCTTTTGAGGACCAAGCAGATGAGTGACTGGACAAGGAATGGTGTGGGAAATAGAGTGACCCTTTGGCAGGTAGGGAAAAGATAGGAGAGAAAGTAAAAAAAGATGTAGATGTGACCTCAGAAATTTATACAAGCTTAAGATTTCTCAGTTGTCTGAGGCTTTCTGTATCACTGGAATTTTAGCCATCACTTTAAGTCCCATTGGTACTGGGACTGCACTAAAGTCCCCAAAATGACATAGGTACGCACTTGAGGAAAAATGGTATATATGCTGCTTTGGAATATCTTTGTATGTATGATCTTTGTTAATAGATGCCCTTCGTCTTCTAAATTTACAGTCTTTAATGTCATCTTTTGACTTACTGGCATCATAGGACTTTTTAGCAAAGAAATCTTGACATGTCATTTATTGACTGCTGTAGTTGAATGGGATGGGACAGGCTTACGAGTACTTTTGGTATGACCAATTGGTTCTGCTGTAACTTCTACAGAGCCTTTGGTACAGCCTTGTTAGATTTTCTGTGCTTCAGAATTTATACACTATTTGATGTGTCTCCTCATACATTATTCATGTTCCCATCAGCACAATATTGAATTTTGGCTTCCTTTCAAGGACTGGTAACATTCAGTTCCAAAATGAGACTGAAAAGGAAGGGGGGGAAAGATTTTATTTCTTAATTTTTTGTTCAGATTTGTCTGACCATTGACCTACTTTATTTTCTTACATAGCACGAGAGATAAAAGTGGATTGGTGAAATAATTTCTACAAATATCTGAGTACAAGTGAAATCAAAATGAAGGGAATATAATCTTAAAGAGACTGGGACAAATTCACCATTGGAATTATGCCAGCTGGAGGTAGTATAGACTACTGGAGTTTCCTCATGGCAGAAACTGAACAAGTAAGTTTGTATTGGTAAAAAGCTGCTATGATCTTTCAAACACCAGCGTTTGGGCAGTGCTGCAAGCAGCCAATCAAATGGGGGAAGATGACATTTTTGCAATGAGATTTTGTGGCACATGTCTTGTAAGTGCACCTTTAGTACGCTCCTTCAGTAACTACTGCGTTAAGCTCTGAGTGCTGTAAATTCTGATGTTAATAGAAAACTAATCCTATATCCCATGTCTTCAAGGAGAAACTATGAAGGAATATTAGTACCAATGCCTTCCCTCCATGAGAATAACTCTCCTGTGGCTCAGACTTTGCTTCCTTTACCAGTAAAAAATATCTCCTCCTGCAGCTTTGGTAGATAGGATGCTACAGAGCATGGTTTTCTTCCAACTTGTCCTAACTTTAAAATAAGTGCCTCTCCACTGAGTTTATGATATTCATTGATGTAATAACTTTCAATTAGGCTCTCAGTATATATTTTTTTTATTATCAAATCAGGGAAAGATAACTGATCTTGTTAAAACAGATATGTAGCGCCTTAGTGTTATCATCCTGATCCATTTGGGTTACCTTCTACGGAGAAGATTCCTGTGTCTTTTCATGATATTTAGCAAAACTACAACATGAAAAATTTGTTTTGGTTTCTGTGGAGTGGGAGGCCAGTAGAAGGCAGGAGAAAAGGAAGATGTGAACTGACTATGCACTCAAAACATTTTTGTTGAGCTATTCAGACAAAAAAAAGCAAGGATTATCAGCCATGGTAATGAACAGTATGTTTTCTCTATAATTCTTCTATTTGCTCAATGGAACAGCCACAACATGACTGTTCACAGCAACAAAGGGAACCATGATCTATGCTCATCTCCATCTGAAGGTAACAACTCTGTCCAGATGCTGTCAAATCTAATAGTACGGAGCAACAGTCAATTGGTCAAAGGGGTACTGCTTCTTCCTGGACCTTAGCAGGATTTCCAAAAGGTCAAGGTACAAGTAAGGGTAATGAATGGAAATGCCATTTGGACTTTCAAACACCTTCTACTGTGCCTGAGACTGTCTCTGTCTAAAATATACAGGATAAGAATCTACCTGGCTCATGCTCTCTGGGGCCAAGCATGCATTCAGGAGCATCATGTTAGGCATCTAGCAGATAAATGATTTTTTGAATAGTCTGTATGATCATTCTGTCTTTTACCACTAAGCATGTGCCTAGGTACTGTGCTGAGCAAAGCATTCTGAATGCTTCTCTCCATGTGGTATCCTTGACTTTGCTGCTGTTGCCACTATTTTCCAGAGATTTTTTTAGTCTCTCTTTTTAACCTTCAAAACTTGTCTTTTCCTCAGGCTCTTAGGGAAGACTGGGTTGAGAAATGAACAGGCTTCAGCTTATTTTTCCTCATAGTAACTGTTTAATATTTATGTGCTGAATTGTGATGAGCTGTCCTTTCTATATTGCATATTACGGGGTATTTTAATTCATGAGATGGGATTCAGAGCAGAGAGATGTTTCTGAAGGTTTTTGTAACTCTAGGTAAATAAATGAAACAGACAAGTTCTTGTCTTTTCTTCTGCCTCTTCAGCAGGCATGTTTTTTTCTCTATCCTTTACTTTGTTTTTCTTCTGAGGGATCCAGTTACCACAGTGATAGGCACCATTTGAATCAAAATAGAAAAAATCACAGTCTTAGTGTTCTCTCCTTTGAGAGAAGAATAAAACAGAACTGAGAAAATATTCTCCTTTTTCATTTATTTTGTGAGTCTGCAACACAAACAGTTTTGCCAGTGGATTTGGACAATATTTCTCAGCTGTTCTCAAAATACCTGCTTCAGAAGTCTTCCTTCTTTGGGTTCTACACTTCATGCATTCTTCCCATCACGTGAGTGTGAGGCAGCCTCTTAAAAATGTGTTACAACAACAGCAGTTTTACTCTTTGACTTTTATCTCCCTCTTTCCCAGGCTGTTGTGATTTTCACTGGCCTCAAATATTTGCTTTTTGTAAAGATGGAAAATCACAGAGATGATCAGAAAATACGGTCAGTTTAACCTTTCCATTATAAATGCAACATGCAATAAAGGCTTTAAATATCAATTTAATAGTCACAAACTTTTGAGCTTTGTTTAATATCTAAGGGTCTGCTTCTGCAAAGAGTCGACTTGGCACAGGATTAGAATCACATACTACTAATACGCATGAGACTAATCACTGGGCAAGGACTATGTGTTAAGATTACAAACAAAGGAACACAGTAGAAAAATCTTTGGGTAGATTAGGCAATGACTGGAAACTATGGTCAGTTCCTGGAGGTGTTTAACCATGGGTTTGTTTCTCTTTTTTTCAACAATTACAGAATGGTAAAAAGCTAATTCTACCACAGGGAACTTTGAGCTTTCATATCAAAGGATCTTTATTCATGCTTCTTTCTGAGTAGAGAGTCAGGGAATGTTATGTTTTGGGAGCACAGAATCACTGTGCCCAGCAGCACAGTGAAAACCTCACAGCAGAAGTTGTATCCTTTTATACAATGGGTAGGCTCAAATCACCAGGGCATTGTGTGCAGAACAGCAGACTCTGGAAATTGTCCTATACTACCTGTTCTTTAGAAATTACAGTGTCACTACAAACACTAAAATCCACACATGCATGTATTTTGAGAGGATGTCAGGTTATCCATCCCTCTTAGCCCCTGTGCAAGGAAAAAAAAATTCTTGCAATATTTTCTATACCTTAATTGTCTACAGAAGTAGGGGAATAGTCTAATTTCACAGTTTTCCTGTTAGCACAATGGGAAGCCCTCATGATTTCTTTGTTCTTTTTTTCTTTTTTATTTATTTTTTGTCTGAGTATATAGGATGGAAGTCGATATGATAAATAAATAGTTAAGTAGAAATGAATCACTAGCTAGAGTTGCTACAGCCTGGAGTTTAGTGGGCTATGACAATGTGCTGTTTTATCAAGAACAGTAAGTAGAAGAGAAGTATTACCTCATGTAGATGTGTTAAGAACTTTGAGGTATGGCTTATACCAAGAGTCATTTGTTATGGGTAGTAAAAAACAGTAGTATTGAAGTATTAAATGATAGCTTACTGAAAACAGTGTACACTAATATTGCAGACAAGTCATTTTGCAAGCTTAGAGAAGTGAAGAGTAAGTTTGTCTGGGATGTCAGAGTAAAGATGATGTCTCCAGTTTTCTGAGTGCTTCTTTCTTTAATAGTCTTTAGTTTGATTCGAGAGACTGAGAAGAATATTTTTAATGAGCTCTTGTGTGTACAGTGAAAGCTTAGGGTAGATGTTTCTTCAAGAATGGTGGCTGAGGAGCTGAGGGCATATTTTATATATGTATATATATTTATAAGATTACTTCATGCTGGTTTTGTGGCAATCTATGGTTTTATTGAGTTCAAAAGCATTAGATTGGTTTCTTTATTTGTCATAAGCTGCTTAAGAGAAAGATTTTTAATGAGTTAAATGTTGCTTGGAGGTGAGGCACTGGAGACTTAGGTTGTCATATGGCTGTGTCACTGAGATATCCAAAGTACTGCACAGAATAAAGAGAAACAAAAAGATCATTTCTTCTGCCTGGGCCCCTGGGAAGAGAGTGAAACTCTATTTGACTCCTTCTTCCCCTTCCTCTCCTTTACCAACACTGATTTTAGCGAGGAGGTTCTGTGTTTTACCCTTAATTTGAACATTTAATAATCAGTCTAAATGAAATAAAAAGCAATGGCTTTTATAATGAATTGTTCTCAAGCATCTTTTGGTAGAAGCTGGAAGCAAAACAGAATTATGGAAAATGCAGCACTTTCAAGAGCAAAATGTGTGAAGAAAGTCTGGTGAAAATTAATATTCAAAATAAATATTTATGCAGGAGAGGAAGGAATACTTCTGATTTGGAGATCAACTCTGAACAACATGTGGCCACCCTGAAGAAGTGCAAGAAACTTTGGAGAAAGGGAATCAGAGAAGTATTTGTGCTTTTGAAATATTACAGCCCAATTTATGCTGGTGCTGAGAGCCAAATAAAGTGCTGGAGAACATCTATTTATTAGGTACAGAAATGAGATATGCAAAAGGAATGGCTATGCCAGCCCACTGGTTTCCCTGCATGTGGCAGAGCCTTGAAACATAATAATAATTGTTGGTGAACCAGTAACATAAAATAGATAAGCCTGAAACGTATTCAAGATAAAAAATATTCCTGAGGATCATTTAATTCAATTGCTTAAGAAGGATTTCTCATATCCTCTTTCTTAATGACTACCTGATGCCATTAAAGGAAGAATTGCACAGAATCTATTTGGCAGCAGTTTATATAATCTTTCAAATTCAATCATTCTTACCTCTCAGCAAGTAATAATGAACCATTATGGTTGCTAAACATGACCATTAGACTGCCGAAGCTGGACACACCAAAATGGAATGAGTGCAGCATCTCCCTGCTCTTATGAACTTACAATATCCTTAGGTCTGAAGAGAAGCTCCCTATTTCATGTCTCCAAGCTTGATACCCAAAGACAGCGTGAACAGTGTTCTTGTGGCATTTGGCTGTGTGCTTGCTACACAGGCAGAGAGATTTATACTTCGGGCTCAATAGTCTGCCCTTTTGAGATATGGTATGTGCTGAATGACAAAAGAAAATAGATCTAATGGTGAAACCTGTTGTTTTTCTAATCGGAAAGTACAAATTTTTGCATCCAGTCTTCATAAATCTTAGTGGGTTCCATAGTATCCTCAGTGAAAAAAATGACAGGGCTCTGACAAGTTTCCTTGGACATTCAGTCACGCCCTCCTGGGGCCAGTGTTGGGGGGGTGCCTGGCGGGTCAGGGCTAGGGCTGGCCACCAGAGCCCGTCTCACCTCCCTGGGGGCCACCGGGGACAGCCAGGGCAGCCCCAGCCCTGGCTGTTTGGCACTGCTGCAGGGCCTGGCCCAGTTGGGCCAGGCCAGGCAGGACTGGGCTGGGCAGGTGCCTGCCGGTCAGGGTCAGGGCCCAGGGCCAGGTGCTACATGGTGGGTGGTAGCTTGGGCCAGGCCCAGTGGGAGCCGTTCAGCCAAAAGCAGCTCCCCTGGGCACCATGTTGGCACTCACTGAAGCGTCACAAAAACTTTCTTCAAAGCCACCAGCTGAGCTCTGTCCAAGCTGACCCCATGCAGCCAAACCCCCAGGAGGGGCTCAGGATGTGCTCAGGGCCCTGACAGTCCCTTGCCAGTGTATGGCAAATGTTTGATAAATTAGGGTACCCATCAATAGCTAAAATCTGCCTATTAAAACGTGTGGTAGAAGGCCCAGCTTTAGATACATCATCCTCGGCCCTCTCTACGGCAAAAAGAAAGGTAAAACTCTTTTCACATAGGAACCAGCTTTGGCCAGTGGCATACTATAGAGACCTGCCTCTTAAACTATGTGGTCTAATTCAGTGCCCAAAGATAGTTCATGCAGGTATATTTTAGATTCCCTGTGTACAAACAAATACAGTATTTATTTGTAGCAAAGACAGACAAGACTGAATGTGTGGGGAACAGATTATAGGAAAAATATTCACAGTTTAGGTTGTCCTGTGTACAGGTGCATGTGATTTAGGCTCCTAACTTCAGGTGATCTGATTGTGCCTAAGCTCACTGAGAAGGAAAGGAGGCATGGCTTGAGAGTGAATCAGATGCCTGAAATTAGATGTTATGAAACCCCTTCTGGTTTAATACATACTTCAAAGGATATCTCAAAGGCCATACTACAGACACAAACAAAGGAACAGGAGCCTATGTTATACTCTTTGTATAGACCCTCTAGGCTTTACCTCTGTAACAAAATGCTCCACTCTGCTCACACCTTGCCTCCTGTCTCCCCAGAGCTGCTGTTACATCAAGCCCCTGTAGCAAGTATATGCAGTACTAGATCCTTACTCATCAAGGGAGAAGAAGGCTGACAGCAGAAGCTGATGCCTGCAGAGAGAAAACAGTTACCAGCTGATGCTTCGAACAACAGCTGCAGCATCCTCAGATTCACTGACTCCCACTCAAAGACCTTGCCTGAATCCATTCAATATGCAGCAGACAGGGCATGTGCATCTATGGAGAGGCTTTCTGTAGACAGAGAAACAGCTGGCTATGGATATGAGAAGGTCTTTTCCCCACTGAAACCATCAAGGAGAGAGGTGAGAGAGCTCTATATGGGGGTGGGATGGGGGAGAGGGGGAATGGAGTCTTTCTAATATGAATGATGTCCAGACACTCTTTGCTGGGAAAGGGGTGAAACAGTGAGAAAAGCTGGTTTTTAGAGTGGGAGTGGTTGAACCTTAGATTAGTATTAATGCAGTGGAAAATCAAGGATTATATCTAAACTGTGGGACCCAGGATGCCTTCCTGTATCTGGTGTCTATCTGAGCACATATAAAGGATATCTGGGCACAAAGGCTGTAAGGCCTGTTCTGCGGCCTGGTTTGTTTAGGCCCTGATATTGATGGTTGAGGGATCAGGCTGCAGGGCATGCTGTAGAGCTCCCTGCTGTGCTGACTCTAAGGACAGAGTCAACACGTTCTGGTTTGTATCTTCTTGGATTTCTGTTCTTAGAAACAAATTCTGAGTTTTACTTTTCAGCTTTCAGTAGATAATAAAAATACTTCTTTAGGGGCTGCAAATTATGGACTAGGTTCCCAACTGGTTAACCAGTTTTACGCTACTGATGTCCATGTAGGCTTCTTACTCTGTGTGTCTAAAGTACATGGCTTCTGAGAACATAAACTATGTCTACAGTGGAGGAATGCTCCTGGCCTCTTGGTTCAAGTGCATTTTCTGGCTGTATCCTGACTCCATATCCCCATATGGAGTCCTAGACCTAGACCTCACCTGCCATGCTCAGGCTCTGACAAAAAGAAAGAGGTGTGGGCTGGACAGAGGGTGAGCAAGCTCCCACAAAGCCCACAGTCTGGTCAACCAGGAGGTGAGGATCCCCCATTCACATCAGTGGAGAGGATTCTGTGCTGGAGCCGGGCAAGCTGAGCAGATTGCTTCACCTTTGGCTTTACTATGTGTATGTGGTAGGAAGCTAATGGCACTGACATTCCTATCTACAGAACTTCAGAATATTTTTATGAAAAATACTGTAACAGAATACACTGTACACTCTACAAGACTGTATTTGCATTCATAAATGTATATGTGTCTGTTTCTCTGTAAGTTACACCAATATATGTAGACAGAAGGAGGAAAAGAAGTACACACAAAAGGGTAAAATATGGGACTGTGGCCAAGCATTCGTAATGAACAGCAGAGAGGTTCAGAATAGAAGAGGGCAATATTTTTAGTGCCTGAAATGCACCATAATAATTTTAAAAGGCTCTTTAATGTTGTGTTGTTTGGCTATTATTTTCCAGAAAAGCATACATGATTTATGGCTGAATATCACAAGGAACTTCTGGGAAGGAAGTATTTTCTAGTTGTCAATAGACAGGCAGTGTAATTGAGAAGAGAATTTCATCATGCTTCCTCCAGACTGCCTAGCAGGCAGCCTCTATTCACCTCCCAGTGGCCCTCTGCTCTCCTGCTCTGGCAGTGCTTAATGTTTTGCCCGAGAGACAAAGGAGGATTGTCCTTTCAAAATGTACATACATCAGCATTGCCTAAAAGAAAAATACAGCAGGAAACACTGATTCCAAATTGCTGTTTAAAGTACCAGCTTTCTTCTGAAATGCAGACAGAACAGAAATAAAACAGAAGCTAAAAGCAGTGATTTTTGTTCAAGCAGAGAAAGGAGTCCCTTTTGGCACCTTTTCTAAGGCATTAAATGTACCCAAAGAGCAGTTCAAATGGGGCGAGAAGAAAATGGTACTTCTGATGTAAACAGTGAGGCATTGGTAAAGCGATAACAACTCCTTTAGACACAGGTCTCCACTGAACCGGAATTTGGGAGGTAAAAACTGATTCTTATTCCTGGTGGTAAATCTGCTTGGTTAAATCTGAAAATAAAAGGTTCAAAATCTCCAGAGAAAGCTTGCCAAGTCTAAAGAATCCAACTAAATATATGTCAGCTGGAGACTGATACATGGGTTGCTGTACATACACTGCACAGAATTATGCCAGCCTCTTACACAAGGTCCCCAGCATAGGACACTGAGGTTTTTTGGCCGAAGCAGTGAAGCTGGACCTGCTCCACTGTTTGGTGTGAGGAGAATGATTATCACAGACTAGATGGTGATACTGGGATATTGCATACAATAAGCCTTTTCATTGGGGTATGTCTCCTATCTAGCACATCAGTAGTCAGAACCCAGAATCTGCACAGAACAGCTTCTGGACTAAGATAATTTGATGTATCAATTGATTTGAATCTGCATGCTGAAGCCAAGTGAGCTACGCTGGTTGAGAATGTGGTCCCTTTTTTAATCTGAAGTAGGATTCTGGAAATCTTTGGGGTACCTGAATTCAGTGAGGAAAAGCAGAATGACTCCTAACTGTGCCTGGTGTCCATGCTTAAGTGCTTTAAAAAGTTAATACTCTGAGTATGTTTCTAGATTCAACACTGTTTTTTATCCAAAATGGTTAGCAAGGAGGTAATATTATTCAGCAAAAAGAAGCTTCCTAACCAAGATATTCACATTCTTTGCTGGACATATATTCACATTCTTTACTGGAACAGGAAAAGGTGCTAAATCATTACCCTTTACCATATGTTAAAAATAAATCACCTCTCTGCTGTGCTGCTCCTCAGATGTTCTTTTATTACACTGTATGTGCAAGGTCATAGTAAGTGTTGTTCCTGAAGTGATAATAAATAAAGATGATACCCCAAAATCCTAAACTTTCTCTGGGGTTGCAGCCAAGATTTTATGTATTAAAACTGAGAAGAGATATATGCTACTTATATTAAGAAAAGTTTTGGTAAAGAGATGGCAAGGTGTCCAGTGTTAGCAGCACCATAGACCAGGCTGTCACCTGCTATCGTGAGTTTATCCTTTTCTGATTGTAGTCCAATGCCATTTAAATCTAGCTAACAGAAAGCATGAGGTGAAGTGTCCAAAATAATAAAGAGAACATGAAGATCACAGAAGGAGATTCATGCTGCATTCACAGATGAGTATGGTGCTATCCACTAGCAACAGACTCAGAAGAAAATGCAGAAGAAGCAGTCTAGAAAAATAATAGTGACTGCATGAAAAAGTCAGCCTGCACTTTAGTCTTCCTTTTCACTTAGAATAAAAAAAAACAACTGTCTTATCTCACAATGCTGGCATGAGCAAGGGCTGACATTTTAATGGTATACTCTCTAACTAATGTACTCATAAATACGCTTGTATGCAGAAAAGATGTATGTGCAAATTAAACTGTTTTTCAGAAAAGGCCAAGAAGGAGTGGTGCAACTGCTCATGCTGCAGTTCTCTGTGTCTGGTCATCTCAGGAGCCACATTGCCTCCTATAGTGTCAGATATAGACACTGATACCTTTCCAAGTTGCCACCAAACTTATGATGCTGGTCTTGATGGTGCTGGACATGCATCATTAGCACCACCTTCTACCCTCCCATGGTGTGGGATAATCAACAATAGGCCACTCATTTAAGGATGAAAAGGCAGCCAGTAGATAACTCGATGTGGGAGCTAAGGGCAAGCATATGACCAAAAGAGAGGCTGTATTGGTTCAGACCACACACAGGATACTTCCTCAGTACTCTTCAGTTCTGACTGCTCAGACCACTGCAGGTCATTTTCTGAGATTTTTTTGTGGTTTGTCTTTTCAGTAACCTTCTATGTAGGGTTTGTCTTGTGTTTGCCTGTCTATCCAGTGCTTATCTGGTTTCGTCTTGAATCCATGTGCGTTTTTTGCAGCCACAATAGCAAGGACAGGTCTATGACTTGCTGCATGAAGAAGCATCTTCTTTTGCTGGTTTTGAGCCTAGCTTTCAGTAGCTTTGTTTGTTGGTCATTAGTTCTTGCATTGGAAGAGACAGTAAGGAATCGGTCTCTATTCATCTTCTTTATGCTGCTAAGGATTTTGTAGACCTTCAGTGTATGCCCCTAAGATGCCTCTTTTCCAGAGTGAAGAGTCCCAGCCAACTCACTTATTCCTCTTATTGAAGCTCTTCTATGCTTTTGATTATCCTTGTTGGTGTTCTGTGAACCTGTGTCCTTATATATCCTTTTGCAGATGAGAACAGAACTGAACACATAGTGTAGGCAAAGCATGGATTTATACTGCAGCATGATATTTTCTATTTTATTCTCTATTCCATTTCCGATAATTCCTAACATTTGTTTTGCTCTTTTGACTGCTACAGAGCACTGAGCTGATGTTTTTATGGACCTATATATCATAACATGAAGTCTTGCTCCCAAGTGGTAATGGTCAGCTCAGGGCTTATAACTTCTTGTGTGAAGCTAAGATTGGCTTCCCCCATGTGCATCACTTTACATTTATCTACACTGAATTTCATCTATCAATTTATTGTCCAGTCACTTGGTCCCATAGAAGATTAAAAAAAATTCTTTGTGGTTAGTTATTGTCGTGGTTAGTTGTTGTCCTTCGTACCTTAGAAAACAGGATAAGCAGTGCAATAACAAAGTTTGCAGATAATACACAGCTATCTATGTGATTTTTGAGCATGTTAAACAGAACAAGTTCCAGCACCAATCTAGGCAGAATTTTACTAGTGACTGCACTGAGCATGAAATGACCGTTACTCTTATCTTCTGTTTCCAGTTCTGCATACAGTTTAGTTTTCTATGCATGCTTAGTTTCTTTATAAGTCCTTGAGGAAAGACTTTGTCAGAAATCTTTTGGAAATCCAAGTAGATCAATTGCATCTCCTTTGCCCACGTGCTTGTTGACCCCTTTTTAGACCTTACAGAAGCCATATTGATTGTTCTCAAGTGAGGCACTTCTTGTGGATAACAGGGCCCTGACAATGAATCCTGTTCCCTCCTAACACATGGTTGGTGCTGTGCTTCTCTAAGTGACTCATTTTTGACAAGCAATCATTTTAGCCAGGTTCCCATTTCCAGGCCTCTATAATAGCTCAAAAATGAGCATTCACCAGTTTCTGGAAGCTGGCCATGGCAATCTCATGTGGATAGCTGTCATGTCAAATCCACCTATAAATACAGTTGTTGTGAAGGTCTTTGAGGCATAGTCCAACTGATTTACCCTCATTATCATCCATAGTGTCCAAAGCATTGTGTGGGTGTTCCGAAGGCATGAATGGGACCACAGATGGGATGGACATTCCTGGGGTCATAAATGTGATATGCACTCCCCCTCTGCAGAGGGCCCAGGATTGTTATAATTGTAAAAGAGACCTCATCAAGGGCGTCACAGATTGCCATGGGCAGCTGATGCACACTGTCAGCCACACTGGCACCTGTGTGTTTTGAGGCCTGGCATATACCTTCTGGTGAAAGCAGCATCCTGTCTGCCCCACAAAATATCAGTTTCCACAGTGTGAAGGCACCACCTGCATGCATGCTTGCAACAGCAAATGCGATGGACCCTTGTACCTATACTCATGCTTATGGTGAACTCTCTGTGTGAATCAGTTCTCAATTTCTATCAAGTAACCCCTGAGTGCACTTTCAGGGCAGCTCGAAGATCATTGGGTTTGTTGGCTCCCAGTGAGATTGTGTTCATGCTAGCGCACAAAAAATCATGAGGATCACTGTAGCACACCTCAGTCTCTGCAGAAAGCTGTGCCAGCTTTCTGTAGCAAGCAGAAGCACAAGCATCCTGGACAAGCAACCCTGTGATGGGTTTGCCTCTGTCTTTAATGAGGAAGGACCATGTGTTGCCCTATTTGAAGAGACGCTGGTATGATATGTAGAGCCAAAAAGAATTAGCCACCTATGCTCCTGCCTGGCCCAGAGGATATAGTCTTCTCTCTCTTCACTGCTTCCAAACTTCTACTTCAAAAGACTCAATCTTAGAGTCTTCTTGCACCACTGGACGACTGAAAAACAAGAATAAGTATCTGCATAAAAAGTAAGCTGCCTTACTGCAGATGGAACACATTAATTGACTCCACATATTTTCAGATTCATGTATGAGAGCCAGGCCATAGGCACTCACCCCAGAGGTTGACACACAAACTGCCCCTTCCTCAGTGGGGTCACCTGGAATCCCTCTAAGTATTTTCAAATGAAACCCAGAGATTTCCCTCTATGTCACAGCCTGGTCTTGTTAGTCAGGGAAAGATGGCACACAGGCAAAATTCAAACACATATAAACAAAGAGTACTGGTTCATAACCAGCATGTGCCTAGAGAAGCATGGAACAAAAATGAGCAGCAGACTTGTTTTAGAAGGAGGAAGGACCTACCTGCTAGGCACCTTGGGGATGGTAACTTAAAAATCTTTGTGGGAAACTTGGGCCTCCTGACAAACCACCTTCCCCAGCTGCCTTTGAGAAGCTGATGAAATGCTTTTACTACACATTTAAACAGATTTGCTGATGTGACAGTGGATAGTAATAGGCACTGATGAACCAGTAGCTTATTTAAACTGAAAGTAAGTCCTAGCTGGTTCAGTGTACTAGATATTTGGCTACTGTTCTTTGCACTTTAAGCCTACTAGGGTAGGGTAGGGCAGGATATAATAACTGACAGAAATTCCTCTGTAGCAAAACAGATGGGACCTAAAGACTCAGGAAAGTAGCTGGCAAAAAAAAAAAAAAAAAAAAAAAAAAAAAAGAAAAGCAACACATAGATGCTGGGATTCAAATGCCTTTTGCTAGACCTAAATAAGATCTATCATGCAGACATTGAAAATTTCCTTTGGGATGGGAGGATCTGTTTTGAAGAAGGGGGATGTAAGGGCTGCCTGAGCTGTTGAGAACTGGAAGAGATTTGTTTTGCTGGGGGAATGTAGGTAGAGATCCCATGTAAAGCTTTGAGCTGCTTCAGAAGAGGCTCTCCTAGGTAAGGGTCATTCACACTAGGTGTGGAGGTGCATAGTGAAGTGTTCAGTGTTATTACACTTAGGCCTATTGCTTCTCAGCACACCAGATGGAGTGCGATCAGGGTGTCTTGAAGGGATAAGCTGCATGGAGGGACAGAGAGAGGGGGTGGGAGAAGTGTAGCAGGGTAAGATAACTATAGCCTGAAAGACCCCATAGGCAGCCTTTGGCTCTGTTTTGTACTGGATGCACTGGGATAGGAATTTGGGGAAGGAAGAGAATGAGAGAAAATTTAGTAGTTTAAAATGACAATTATATTTGTAGTTTGAGAAAAACAAAACCCATGATGTCCTCAGGGAGTTAGCTCAATCTCCAATATTTTCCATTAAAATAATAGAAAATTTGAAAGAAAATATTCTCAGAAAACATGCCTCTCCATGACTATCAGTTTGCTCAATATAATCTGTATATGTTTACTGTGTACAAACACTCCTGACTTTCAATCATCAGTGGAAAACATCCACATGGTATGTGTGGAGGTGTCAGACTTTCCATCTAATTTCCAGGTTGAATAGTTCTTGTGTATAACAGAAATGACAACTGGAACAAAGACAGAAGAGAATTAAGAAACCATGAGAACATGTACTTCATTTATAAGAGATATAAAATAAAAGCATTCACTTTTCTAAGCACACACAAATCTCACTAGAATTATATTTAAAGCACTAGGTTCTCTTATCTTGTACAGTGTATGTGTGAAAACTCTTCACAGTCCAGATGGCAAAGCAGTGCAATGCTCAGATGTTTTTCTGATCAAAACACTTAGAACATATTTATGAATACTGCTTTTACAACTCAACTAGCTGAGGATTTTCTCACAAAAAATATGACATCACTTGTAGATCATCTTCTACTATGACATTTTGTAATGACGTATCTAAGGGTCAATGTTCATCAAAGAACACAAGCATTTAGGCTTCTCTGTGTATCTAAGTTGTTGCTGGCTCTTGGTCATCAGAATCTCTTAAAAGCATACAATTTTTACTCAGTTGCTATACACGGCCCAACTTGAAGGATAAATTCTAACAAATTCACTTAATATTTGTTGCATTTCATGTGTGTATATATACACACACACAGATAAAAATATTCAAGTCTTGTACGTCTGATGCAGAAACACCTGCCTTATTGTCTTGTACATTAAACTAGCATGAACTTTTAGTACTGAATCTGTTTAAATGCATGTCTTCTTTTCACCTTTATTTTGGACCCGTGTTCTGGGTTGTAGCTATCCCAGCTCATATCTAGCCTATAATATATGACACAACTCTTTCCAAAAGGTTTCAGTTGGAATTCAGTTCCTAAAAGTAGGTGATTTTAGTGATGTCTATTCTGCCAATACAAATCTAGTAATACTGTCGTTCTAATTTCAGAGACCTTTTTAGCTGCTGAGTTGTAAATGGCTAATTTACAGTGAGCTGAATACATTTCACTGACTGTATTGGTAGCCTAGACAGCTAACTTACATGTAACATCTGTATTTAGATGGCTATAGTCTCCAGCTGGGTGCCACTCTTTACATCTTCCAATATTTTATCTTCCCAGGTTAATTGCCAGCTCTGCCTCCCTTTCTTTTTCTTCCCTTTCTTCCTGGATTTTTGTATTTGATCAGGATTCTTTTTTCCTAAACATAATATTGGGTGATCTCAAAAACCTTTCCTTTAGCAACCTAGATATCAGCTCCACATCATTTTTTTTTTTAACCTCCATATCTCTTTCCTTTCATAGGCTTTTAAAAGCATTAGTAATAAAATACTTCTGAATTGTTTTTTATTCTCCTTTTTTGCATGTCTAGGTTTCTTCATCATCCAATAAGATGCATCTGAATGTTGCATTATGTATACTTTATCTTCTGATGATGGCTAGATCTCTAGATAAAATGGTTAAAATGCTGTGCTTGACTTCATTAGCGCAGAGCTTAAACATGCACTACTAATGAGACTTTCTAAATAAGTACATTGTGAGGCTGTTTAAATTCACATTCCTTACATTTTGCAATAAGTTGGATTTCTATACATCGATCTTTTATTACAATGGGTTGTTTCCAGCTGATGTCATCTATCTTCATGTTTAGGTCATTCACAAACTTCATCCTGATGTTCAAGAAACTCTATTCCTGAATCACTTCCATCCACTGTATTTTTCACTGTCTAGCCTGTGACTATGCAAAAACTCCGTGGTGGAAAAAGGCACTCTTACTTCTGCTATAATCTTGAATTGACTTGAATATCTGTTAACACAACATTCTTAGTTTGTAGTATGTAGTAATAATATTAACATTCTTCTTGGAGGGGTTATAACTTCTATTGACTATTTCTCTGCTTTTTCTTGGTGCATGGTCTATGTGGTGAATCAAATGCCTTTAATACTATTAGCTTTACTATATATCTAAGTTAGCAGCGAGGATATTTTGCCATTAACCTTCTATGAAATTATATTAAAAATAAGTGGATCAGGATGATTTACAGTAAAGGACAATTATCCACAAATTTCTGTGTCCAGTTATACATATAGCAATATACTTTCCAGAAAAATAGCAAACTCCTTTTAGTAGATATACTATACTACAAAACTATACTGTAAAAACAGGCATACATCAATCACTTTTTTGGAAACTAGTCTGGTAATCCAAGTCACCATGCAAGAGCTGATTTTTTTTTTTTTTTTTAATGGCTAAAGGAGCTTCAAATTAAAACATAAATTTTACATACCTTTGGGGTAATTCATTTTGAATTATTTAGATGGACCAGATGATAAATAGAAACATGGATTAGCTTGGGTTTCTTGAGTAATATTTGTTGTAAATTATGCCTTAGCTAACCTATGTTTTTCTAAATCTTGCTGTAGGGGATCATAGATAATAAATACATTTCCAATTCTCTTCTGGATTGTTCCAATCCAAGCCTGTGTCTGCACAAATAATTGCTAGCAGCTTTGTGTATTTGCGCATTTTTAAGGATATTTATTCTATACAAAGTGGAATATAACTAAAAGGCAGTCAAAATGAATTGCCAACAAGCATTTTCCCAAGCACCACCCCAGGGTATGATGCTGAGGGAAAGCCCATATGCACTTTACCACGCGCTATACTCTGAAGTCTTGTTTCTCCCTCTCCCTCCTCCCTAACTGCCTCTTTACTTCTAACAGTTCCTGCTTCGCATTGACACAGGATTAAACAGGATTTCTCCAAATATATTCAGAAGGTACTGGAACTATGCGTTCTTGGATTCTTGCCCAACCTTTCAAGAAAGTGATTCTGGATTTTAAAATGGAGTTTCTCCTTACTTTGTCCACATTTTATTTTCCTATAATACTGCTTTATCAGCTTCCTCCAGGCTACATGTTACAAGGCACAACAGAAACGTGTAACGTCATATAGCACAGCAGTACCCATGTTTGTATAGAGCAGACACTATAGTGCTGTGCCATGACCAGATGCCATACCCAAGAACAGTATGGCTGTATTTAAGATGATGTCAGACCTAAGCTAATAAAGGCCTGCCTAGCTCAAAAGTAGCACAAAATTGACGTGATCTGATACAGATTTCACACTTCAGCATGCCACTTGGTGTATATATGCTCATGGCCAGCCTCTCTTCCATGACTATTGTCTTTGTAAGCCTTTGTCTCTGACCTGCATCTCTTGTTGGATCCACCCTACAACTTGCATTGCCAGTTCTTCACATGTATGAGCTTTGCTTGGTTAACTTACTGGTGTGGCTGTAGACCTAGTGACTGAGATGCCTAAACTCCATAGCTGGATAATTGCCATGTGTTTTCTGGTACCCATAATGAAAACTGAACTTCATTGATTCCTAGCACACAGTGGTTAGAGAACTGCAGCTACTAAATTCTTTAGCTGTATTGCTGAACTTAATGGAATAACACCTTATTAGGGGCTTCAAACACTCACTGAAATGAAAGGAAGGATTTCTAAGCACAGGATCAATACACTACTGTTGGCTTTCACCTAAACAGAGAAATCAGGCCTCTAAGGAGTTACCATGGAAAATATCAGACCTGGTGAATGCTGTTGTGTAGTTGGAGGTAGACAGCCCAATCTGTGAAAACTCTAGTTTAGTAACAGGGTCAGGTGGGAATCACTATAAGAATCATAAAACATGACCTAAGGGTGACACTATGGGAACCAAAGACTGCTCATCTGACTGCAGTATATAAGTTAATGAAGAAGTATATAAGTTAATGGAGAAATCCACTGTGCATGAGGGGCCCTGCTTACAAGAGTCACTAAGCCAATACAATTTCTCTTTACTAAGTGCAGTTCATATGGTATATGCAGAATTCAAGCACTGGTCTAGCCATACTTGTTAAAAAAGGACATATGTAAGTATTTATTCAGAGAAGAAAACCATAGAAATGAGAATACAACCTGTGTCTATATTTGTAACAGATGAACTAGTGCTAATCCTTGGGAAACAACTGAACAAAGTCCTTTTGACCTTCTTGCTTTCCAGAGGAAGTTGTGGGGATTCACTTAGATGCAGAAAGGAAAAATGTCCAGGATTTTATCTTCTTAAATGAACATACACAGAGATACATACAGTAATGTTTTTATGATGCCATTTGAAGAATTTTGGTATTACTGTAGAAATGTCTTACTTCTCATAGTAATAGAGGATTTGATACCTATGAAAAAGAGCAGATATTTAGACCAGAAATGGATAACCAAAACATGTCACTGGTCGAAGCTTGTCTTTTCTTGGAACAACTGCTAATATTTCTGCAAGTAACTACTTTTTAAGCAACAACATGAGATAATGTCTAATGTAACTAGACAATGGCATAAAAAAAGACATAACCTGTCTTAGGTAAATCTGTTTGTCGATTTTTATTTCAGATTGCATATGCAGAATGTTATACTAAAGTAGTTACTTGAATGAAATATTTTGTGTTCCAGCTCTAGCATGTGTAAATAATATAAAAGGAGTCACAGTAGGTATTTACAAGATTGTAATACTAAATTGTTATGTCACATGTAAGTCATATCTAGGGATAGCTAAAAGAAGAAATACAGGTTTTGCCTCTCTATTTCTACCTGAAAAGGTTGTAGGGTCCAAGTCAATCCACTAAAGTGAATGGAAAAGCTCCCGTTTCTGTTTGTCCTTTGACAAATTGTATTTTGCTAAATCCAAACCAGATTTATCTTTGGAATTAGCACTGAAAATGTAAATCGAAAAGTTGCAGTTCTAAGAAGGAGAAAATGGATTGTTGTTACATAATGAAAATGCTGTATTATAAACACACTTAATCATGGTAGATGTAAGCACACAGGCAGAACTGATGTTTTAAGTGTCTTTCTCCTTGTGTGAAACTGCTTTAATGACTTTCAAAGTTACATCAATTTGAATATATTTTTAATAAGTTCAGTAAACTCATAAGCGTGATGAAGAGATGGCAATCAAGCATCTTAATTTTAAGTATTAAAGTGACATGAAGACTTTGAGAATGCAATCAGTTAAAGCGTCACTTTTGGAGAAATTTTTTGACTGGTCATAACAGTGAAAAATTGACATATTTAGCTAAACCAAAGTCAAAAAATAATATTTGATGTCAGAAGCAAATGACCCTTTCCAAATAGCATACTAGAATTATTTCCCAGATCTTTGGGAATCTTTGGGATCTATTTAGGGGAGAAAAAAAACATCAGGAAAGGAATTACCTCATAAGAAAATATCACTGTCTAAGGTGATAGCTTGATAAACTTTTTAAAAACGAGGGAGAAATGGAAGTTGAGAGATGACATATCCCATAATATTATAAGATTGAATATTCTTAATATATGACTGCAAGTAAGTTCCCCTAATGAGTTAGCTGCTCTCAATGCTTTTAAGATAGGAAGAGTTTGCTGCCCTTAACAGGATGTGAGGAGAGAATAGGAATATCAGAACAATTCTCATCCTTAATGACAAAGCATTACATAGATAAAGACTACTGTAATAGGTAAAGACTACTGACCACTGTGATACTGTTAATTGTATCACAGTTCACTGGTATGGATGTATCTCTTTATTCATGTGGACCTTTGTGAAACATCACACTACTCCTTTTAAGAATATACCTCTAAATAAACATGTATATTTTCATGTAAAGCCTTCAGTGCTCATGTTTATGGGCTACAGCATTTGTTGTTCTGGAATGATATTCCTTATAAATGTTTACATGAGAACATAGACCATTAATTATGCAACAAAGGACACCCACCAAACCAAGCCAAACAAATTTCTACTTTCCTAGTGGGTATTTAGCCTAAGGAATGCTGAAGTACTATAAATACACTTTTTATTCCAGATCAAATGTATTTGCTAGGGCACATTATTCTCTAATTTCATCAGAGAAACACAGTGCTGTAGAAGTACTCTTGTTCCAACCCAAAAGGTTACATAATAAAAATTCTTAGTGGATATTTTCAGATAAAGTACATTGGCTTGTGAATATGCTCTGTTCCCCCTTCTGCTGGCAATTACAAGATGCTTCACATGGGATGCCAGGTTTTATGCAGTATTCTTTATTTGTGGCAAATTAGGGAGATGTTCAGCACTGAGGATGCTGAATCTATTTACCAAATGCCAGGTGACTGCAGTTATCTTTTTTTATAGGTAAACAACAAGAACTATCCAATTGTACTTTGAGTGTATACAGCCACAGCAGTCCAAATTACACCAGCAGTAGTGTTGCTATTTATGCAGGTGGTAATGGCACTACAGAAAATACCACCCACATGGGAATAAGAGCCTGTAGTACAAGTCCTTATTTATCTGCCTATCAAAATATTCAAAGGCTGAATTCACAAAAGGATATGTTTACATTATCAGTGGAAAAACTGTACCTACGTTCTTTTTATTCATGGAAAATGGTCTGTGAGCTTTTGTGAGATTTGCAAAGAAAATTCTCTGGCAAAATACTATGTACTTGATTGTCAGTAGAAATACTGAACAGGTATAGACTTGAATCCATTTCGTATGAGGAGCAGGTTTTAGAAGATAGAAAGTGAAACTTGCTTGTGCCTATAACGGTGTATATGCCAACTCACCCTTTTGTGAATACATAACTCTGGCCTGCAATAGTGCAATAATAGTACTTTTCAGAATACAGCTATAAGTAGATTGCTGTTCAGTTGTAGGACATACTGAAGACCTGCCTAGACAATGCATGGCCTTGCTGAGTGTAAGGATATCTATCCTGTTCAGTAGAGTGCTGCTGAGACCCCGATGAACCCAGAGAAAAATACCAGGAACCCAAATTTGCCGAAGCAGTTAGTGCACACTACCGAACATCTCTATGTGCAGTGTTTCCTGAACGGGTATGGAAGGTGTAAAAGCTGTGTTTGTGCAGGGTAGCGTTGCTTGGATGTGCTGGCATATAGTCCCAGCTGTACAGCTTTGAGACCCAGGGGAAGCAGGTCTTTCTGCCCAGTGCTCCTGGGAGCTTCCAGAGGCAGGGCAAGAGCAGGCAGAAGCCCTCATGGACTTCTCTACTCTCTGCAGGGTAAACACACCCTAAGTCAATAGGGCATTTGCATTTTATTAGAATACTTAAATGCTGTTGGGTTGGCTGAAGATGAGAAGTGCTCTAGCCATGGTGATTGATGATATCACCCAGATGAAGCTTCTGGGGGAAGACATGATGCCAACTGACCGAGCTGGAAAAAGTAGTCAAGCTTACATGCAAATAAGCCATATACATTCAGGTCTATAAGTCTGTTTTGGTAAAAAATGGGATTTAAAAAATCTCTCCAGGTTTGGCTATTATTATCAATCTTTTTAAGAAAATCTTCATTTCCTCGCAAATTACTATATTAACAGTTGTTGGTATTGTTGTATCATTTAATAATACTTTACAAATAGTTCACCTCTGCTCACCTCAGTTCAGCACTGAATGAACTGTTCTATAGTAATATTTGCCATAAGCTAACATTGACCCCACCATTTCAGCTCACATAACTCTCATGCATAGGTCCTCCAGAGACTTTGAGAGTGATTTTCGTGTTAACGTCTTCATAATTGCAAAAGCTCAGGGGGCCTGGCAGGCGGGGAGGGAGGCTAATCCATCAAAGTGATGGATAGATGGATGATATAGTGAGCATTACTTCTAACAACTGTTATGTTTTCTAAGTGGGTTATTATGGATTTTACACCTTTGCTGATAAAAATTTACTTTTTTGTAAATGGATTTGGATTAAGATGGGAACTGGGCTTTAAACAGTAATGTAGTACTTTCACATTGAATACACGTGATTGTTTTGGCCTGGTGCCCAAGAAGAGCATTCTTAGCTTTTCTGCCTTAAAATTTAGCATTCTGTGTTTTTCAAGATCTTTAAACATTTGCCAAAACTTAGGATGGCTGCTGTCCCTCTTTCTATGTATTTCAAGTTCTATATCTTTTGGATGCATTCTACTATGGGTTCTAATGACTCTAAATGTTTTAATTCTGGAAGTGGGATTAAATGAAACAAACATGCATGGTTAAAGTAGAGGCTTGGTCAGGCTATTTCCCACTAAAGAAAAATTGTGATTTGTTTTGGCCATTATAGTCACTGCTTCAAACCTTGTCCGGGGGAAGTTAAGGGTACTAACTGGCCTGCCTGGCCAAACTGTCATATACATGCAAGTATAGTTGATTTGTGAATACAGATACAATTCTGGACACCTAATTTTTTTTCCCAACTACTGTCAGCCAGCTGAGGACCTTCAGCCCCCACTAACTTCCCAAAATGGTTTTCTTCATTTGTTATACCTGGCTGATCTATGCTGATGCCTGTAGAAGCCTTGCATATGAGGGAAAATGTCTGATCAGAGAAAAACGCACGTTGCTAAAGGTCAGTGTTAGGAAAGAAGTGTGTGAGAGAGTCACCTGTTGGCATTTTAGTTTGGATTAAATTTGGACTTTTTAGATCAATTTGTTTAGGGCCAAACATTGGTTTAGTGTGTAGGATTTAGAAAGGGCTAATTTGTGACAGGGTTGATAAGGTATTTCAGCACGGATGGGAAAAGACAGTGATAGCTGGGAGAAGACTCAAGTGTTGAAAAGGAATGTGTGTGGAAGGACCTTAGGGACAGACCAGGAGCAGTGCACAATGCTTTTCCCAGGGCCTTTGTAGGAGAAGGTGGCAATGACAAGGAGTTTGCACACCAGCCCCTGCATCTACCAAATGTATGCTTCTGCACCTCTGCCGTGTCAAAAGACCTGCTCTGAATTAGCTCACCTGTGGCAGATCTAGGCAGTCCAAACAAGTGTCCATGTAAGCACGCTGAAGACTCATCGCAAAACAAAATACAGGACATTACTTAGGTAATGCCTAGGCCTTGACAAGCCATGATTTTCAGGCCATAAGTAGGATGCTCCAAATACTTGACATTGTAATGGCTTATAAGATTCAAGGAGAAACCCTGCTCTTTGTCAGCCATCACAGAACATACGTGATGAACATGACAGTGATTCCCAGTGGGTGTCCTTGAGTCACCACAGTTTCTGCTAACACCCAGGCTCCTGTGACAATGCAAATCTCCAAGCCAGGCCTGACTTCAGCCACAGATTTTGATTGCCAGCATCTGGTTCCTTGATGACTCTCTTGCATGTTGTCCTGCTTGCAAAAAGATCTTCCTAATGACATTTTTCATACTTAAATTCTGATTAGATGATGTGGTCAGCCCAATATTGACACTTGCTTTCATCACCACCGTGGCTTTGTGTGTTTCATATTTCCCCTACTTGATTCTGTTTTTCAAAGAATCATACTTAGTTCAACCTGATTTATTCGAAATGTTTAAACCCAGTGTGCAGTGAAAGGACATCTTCACAAGGTATGCAGGTGCACATGCGTTGCACTGACAATAGTGTTGATATCAGTATCACTTCAAGTGTACCTTCTGTTCACTGCAGTACAGAAAGTAAGTTTAATATCTGCAACATGTTGCACATTGCTGATAAAGGCAGGGATCACAATATGTCTTTGCCAGGGAGGACAAGAACCAGGTGGGTGACCTCATGGATCCTTCATGTCCTTCACAGATCAGACTTGAAGAATTCATAAATAGCTTATGAAGGCCAGATTTTACAGTTTATAGTTGCTTGGTCCAAACTGTGATGGAGTGAGAAAATAACCTTATGAAAGAAGGTTCAAAAGGGAGATGTTCAGGATAAAGAAGGGAAAGCATTCTGTTTCCTTTTCCCCAGTTTTTGGGGAATGGTGATTTTCCCTATCTATAGATCTCTGACAGACCTTTAGGCACTGAGTGGTTATGCAGGTACAGACTCAGGCTGGGTCTGGGCCGGGGCCGGGGGGATCCGTGGCCAGGCAGGAGCAGTATCGTAGCGGGGCTAGAGCTGGTGCTGCTGCAGAGTAGCATCACTGGGCAGGGACTGACGGCCCCAGGCTGGGCTGAGATGGGGCTGGGGCTGGGCAGGGGGAAGACTGGGGGTGGGCAGGGACAATGAAGACTGGGGGTGCCTGTGGGGTCTGGCAGAGCGCTAGTGGTGGATGCACCCACCTTTCGCTTTGTAACTGGATAATAAGAGCACTCAAGAAGCAGAAGGCAAGGTCTCCAGCCTTTTCCACCCAGGGAGATCTTTGCTCACCTCTTGCATGTTACTGGAGAGTGCCCATGTGTTTCAACCCTCTCACCTTATTTGTCCTCCATGCTGTGAAACCCAGTCTGAAGTTACTAGTTCTTTCCATTCCCTGTAGTGGAAACAATTTTGCCCAAGTCAGACTTGTGAACTCTACCCCTAGTGCTATGTCTGAAAGTCCATTTGTAGGTATGGGTGTGCTAAGATTCTCAGTGCTGATTATTGTAAATGTTTGCTTGTGTTGCTACACTTTACAGTATTATCCTTTTATGCAAAAGCTGAAATTTACAATGTTATACTTCATTAATTTAGAATAAGCTATGTTTGAAAACATGCATTTTATTGAGCTTTTGTTTTTTGTATGGATACGGGTATATTAAAGCCATGGATGACATTGAAAATTATAATCTCCCTGGTATGATAAAGGAAAAGGATGTAAATTAGAAAGCTTTCTCAAAGTCATTGTTCAAAATTTCCTTACAGAGAAGTATATGAGCCAGTAATACCATAAAAAGTCCCTTACTTGCTAGTTCTCAAGGAATCATAAAGGAAATATGTGTTTAATTACTCCAGTGAGCTTTGGAACAATCCTAGCACTGAAACTAATAGAAGTTCTCAAACCACGGAAACTTTTAAAATAAATCCACTATGAGCATTCATTGTGAATGTAAAGTAAACTAAAGGAAGACTTCAGGTGGCAGAACAAAGAATTCATTTAATTTAAAACACTTTAATTGCATGTGAAAATGAAAAACACATTCTGTGTAGGTAAAATGTATATCTGTCCTAAGAGATTTATAATCTTCTCAGAGGTGCAGAGAGAAAGGGGCAAGGGACACAGCTCACAACAAGAGAAATTCTGATTATATATTAGGATACATTTTTTCACTATGATAATGGTCAAACATTGGACTAGGTTGCCCAGAGAGGTTGTGGCATCTCTATCCTTGTAGATATTCACACCTCTACTGAACAGGTTCATGAGTTCTCTAAGCAGATACCTGTCTAACCTGTCTGAGCAGGTGTTTGGACCAGATGATGACCTGAGGCCCATTCCAAACTATATCATTCTATGATTTGATAAGATTGAAAGAACTGCAAGTGCATAAAATGCAAAGAGATGAAAATCAAGGCTAGTGGAAAAAGTTTTCTACTAAAGCTTGGATCCTGGCCTTTCACTGCAGCACACTTTATTTGAAAGAAAAAATGAAGCAAAACTATGATGTCACTAGAACAATTTCAATTTCAGTTACTCTAGCAACATGTAGAATGTAACAAAAAATGTATTTTAGGTCCTGGAGACATCATTTTTATAAAGACTATAAAGTAATATAGAACTGAAGGATTAGATAAATAGAAGATATACATTCTGCATACAAAGACAAGACCAGCATGTCCCTGTCTGAATTGTAGCACGTTGTTGTCATTTCTGGGGTAGGAAAGTAAGTGATTTATTGGACAAAATTAAAAGGACCAAAAATAACATTCAAAAATAATTGCTACAACTTGGGGTTTAATTCCTCACACTTGACGTGTTGATTGAATGATGACTGAGGATGTTCATTCTTGTTGAAACTGGTGGGAGTAGCGGAGATGCTGCATTATGCAGGGTCCAGCCTTTGGTATTGTGGGCTGTATAATCTCATAAAGCACCAAGCATAAATCATGAGTGCCTTTAATAGGGAGTAAAATTTGATGGAACAATGTGGCCTTTGATTTGTCCTCGAATTTATGCGATTCTGCAAGTGGGTCCATTTTCAATGTCACGAAGGTGCTGGCACACAGAAGCAGGGTAAGGAGGGAAAGGGACTCAGTAAATCATTGAATGGCAGTCTTTCCTGGCTCATCTGAAATGTTCGTACCCTCCTCCTTCAAATGTAAATCTTAACAAAGTTTTTGACAATATCTAATGGCTGGAAGGATTGGTCTGTGTTATTATTGATATATTTCATAATCATCCCACTGAGGTAGCACAGGGTGATTTTTCAACAGCAAAACAGAAATTTTACAAGGAAAGCAAAATTTTATTTAAAAAATTGTATCAGAAACATGTTTGTGCTACATTTTGTATAGCCTCAAGCTCTGCCGGCTTGCCCAACTTCATTTTGTTGTTGTTTTAAGTGCTAATTTTTGTGCCTTTTTTTTTCCCCCAAGCTAGCTCATATAAGCAGCAAGCATGTTTTAGGGACTGATATTTTTGTTCTGTAAGGAAGGCCCTAGTACATGTTTGATACAACTGAGAGTAAATAATAATATATCTACTTCCCATGTCTGAGTCCTAAGCAAACACAGAAGTAGTTTACCATGCAGCTTGCAGAAGGGAAGGTGTGAGGAAGAGCGGGGCTTTGTCACAACTGGCAGGGAGGCAGCTGGATGAAGTGTTCCTTTGGGGCAGAATTCTGGAAAAGATGATGAGGCCAGAGGGAGCATTTCACTCCAGACAATTCCTCATCCTGGAAGTGTCCTGCCCTTCTCCAGCCCTGCTGTGTAGTCTCAGCAAAAGAAAGATAGTTAACTGATATTTTCTCACAAACTATGGAAGTTTTTTTCTTTTTTGGTATCAATACTGGTGTGTTATATAGGACTCTGTCTGAAACTGTGTAGCAACTATTGTCTTCTGTGAAGACACAGATTTCAAAAAGAAAAGAAATCAGAATAGAGACAACCAAAACAATTGATGCAATAACAAGTAATTAAATCTGGGATTAATAAGAGTAGGAAAAAACCATCAGGGGGAGGGAGACCATGAGAAAGAATCAGCAGAGAAAAATGGAGAGAAAGTTGCAAAAAGACAGCAATTATGTTCTCAACAATTTTAAGTGATCTTGTCTATATGTTTTGAAGATATGGCATGTACAGAAGCTATTGGATGGGGGTTACAAAACAGACTGGATAGTTTCCATGAAAGTGTAGTTTGGATTTAATTTTAGGTCCCAAACTTTGTAACTTTTACCAGAGCTGACTAATCAGTCCACGATATACCAGGAGGGATATACTAGAAGCATATCGGCCTTGCAAAGTTTATAACTGCGAGGGAAGAAAATGGGTGCATGTATACTTTAATTATCAGGGGAAAATCCAATCAAGTTCGAGGAATTTGCCAGTTACTGTAGCAGTGGAGCTAGTCCCTAATATTTTAGATAATCTCACTTAAATTAATGCAAACATATAAATATTTTTAGCAGTCTGTATTCTAGCTGCATTATTGCATACAGTAGATCAAATAAATAATAATACCATAATTGAAAGCCTATTATGATGGCTTGTATCTTGTTAACTGGGTCTGAAAATATGAAGTAGCTATTATGCAAATGTTACACCCTTGAATTAATTACACATTTTAGCTGATGAGTCTGACCCATACTTTACATAAGTCTCTCCACTTTTGTATGCCTATTAGAAATCAGAAAGGTTTTATGATATGAATAAGCTTGTCAATCATCTGACTTGTCCTAAAACACTGCATTATGTCTCCACATAGATGTTTCAGGCATGTGTAAATGATGATGAGAAAGCAAGAAAATTCCTGAGTTCATACATATTTTTATGCTTCCCTTGCATGCGGCAACATATGCACTCTTCATACTGATTTGTCCGACATTGACCTTTTTAGTATGTAAATAGGTTATCTTCCTGCATAGTGCAATCAACAGGATATAAGGTGAGAGATTCAGAAGAAGAAATTTCTTTGAGAACTTCAGGTATATGCTTTTATGTAGAAGTTGGCATGTGTTCAGAAAGCATGCAGTCTCAATACCATGTTTAACAGAGAATGTCTGTAGTCAAATGGCATTTCACTATTTCGGTGATTGTCTGCAGTGTTTTTATTTGAAAAGAAAAGCAGTAAAGGCAGATGCTTAATAGTACAAACTAGATGATAAATAAAAGCTGCTATATTATACACATTTATAGATTAATTGACTGTGTCAGGACCGGTGAGGTACTATCCTTTCAGAAACAAAAGATTTCCATGATGAAAGACAGAAATAACACACACAGAGGATTTCTTTGTTATAATTTATTGCAAAAAGTCTGTCCCAGTCCTGTAATATGCAGAGCCTTCAATTCCTGTGGGTCATGCAGCCTTTATTTCTCCTCATAAAGGCAGCCTTAAAACCTGTATAAATGTGGACTGCATATCAAGCAGCCAGGTTCAACTTCTGCAGGGTTGTTGTAGGTAGGATGGCAAAATGTCATTGACATTTTTGTAGGGCATAAGACTTTGGTTTTTTTCCTTATGAATTCCCTCCGCTTTGAGTGTTTTGGTGACAGCTGGGGTCATTGGGCTTTACTGTCTCTGATACATGTTTAATGTCTCTGATACCCCCTGATATCTGTGAAGATAACAAACAGGACCTACTTATGTTTTAGGGGATAAAGAAAAACTGTAGCATAAACACACAAATTACTAGATTTTGCTGATCACAAGTATTACCCCTGAAAAACAAATTTTTAAATACCAAAAGGAGATCCCATTTTTCGATAACTAGAGCTCCAAACCTTGGCTGTAGCTGCTTCAGGATGCCAGGTGTTAACGCTGCTGGTGTCAATCAGTTCTTTTACAGGAGCCCTTGTTTCAGTCAGAAACATCACCTGAAGCTGCTGCAAAGGTCAGTCCTCTGTGCTGGCAAAGCGGAGCTATTTGCTATACATGCTAGATGAAAAATGATATTCATTCTTACTGGTAAGGAGAAGTAATCTCTTTGACACAGTGGAAGCTGCAAGTTCCCCATCAGCTGAGACACTGTGGTGCCAGGTCTCTGACCCTGCATGTAGAGGAGCCTGCATTTCTGGTAGCCACAGTAAGTTGGAGGTAATATGATTATCCTCTTTTGCTGCTGACACCTTACGTCACTGTTACATAACCTTATGCCTCTTGTCAGTTTTGTCAGGAACGAAAATGGAAAGGTTGAATTTGATCATGTGGTACTAAAGAAAATGAAGCACTTCATAAAAGTGCAGCCACAAATGGATTTGACTGCAATAGCTTTTAAAATGTTTTATTTTAGTTTGTTAATAATCGTATGGTGAGCACTTGTCTGAAATTAGAAATATGGTATATAATATGCTGCCTTGTATTTAATTAGAATGTTTTAGAATACCACTTGTATGAACAGCTTTGGACAGCATGCAGTTGAGTTGTTCTTAATTTGGTCACTGGAGTACTGCCATATTTTTTCACTTACAACAATAGAAAGAGTGAAAAAATGACTACAAAAGCTGCTGGCCCAGAATCTCAGCTATTGCTAAACAGCTTACAGAACAGCTTGGGAGTGAGAGTGTGTAGGCATATAAATATAGACTTTTCACTATCCTGTGGATGTGTATGCCGGGATGGTCTCCATATTTTCCAAACACTGTATTTCTTGTAGCAGTTACTATAAGTTTAAGTCCAACAAAATATTGTAAAAATGGAGAACACAGGAAAATTGAGTTCAAATAGAAGAAAAAGACAATCACCTCTTTTTTTAAGCATTGGCAAATGGGTTGTAAGACTTCCATTTCTGTCTACGAGGCCTATGGGTACCTGTAATGAATCTGACTGCGTATTTTGTATGATTTATAAAGGTGTACTATACTAAGCGAGAAGTAGCAAAAAATCCAGATGCACAGCACTGTGTGGTATATGAGGCAAGTCCTTCTTACTATAGCAAGGTGCATTGTGAAGTCAGGAAGAAATTATCCCACACTGTATTGTACTCTTAAAAGGGATAGTACAGCAATGCAGCACAAGTTTCTAAAATATAATTCTCTAAATTAGCCGTATTGAAATACATTAAATTAGGATCTATCGTAAAGGACTCACCCATCTTCTGTAGCAGAATACTTCTGTGCAGAATGAACATTCCTCTGCCTGGAGAGACCAGTTCTGTATTTCAGTATCAAAAGATGCTGAGCATATCCAAGGACAGACCTAGGCAACATTTATAGTCTCTGAGGGCTGCATATGTTTGGGAGATGTTATATTATGGTACTAATCTTGGAAATATAACTAATAAAGTACTTGTTTTCAACATTTTCTACCATCATTGTGCTGTTTGAAAGCTGTAGATGTGTTTCTCTCTCATTTTTTCAGGGGCCCAGTTAATCCTGTATCTAATCTCACAGGCGCAGAAGCAGCAAAGTGGCTGAAATAAATTGCATAATGCTGCGGTCTTTGCCAGAGATAAGCAGCCTAATTCTCCTCTCTGTTACACTGATTTGGTGCCAGTGTTACTCCACTATCTTCAATATATTCCCTCTAACCTATGTAAAACTGTTTTAACAGATTATGCAAGCAAGTCCAAAGGATGATGTTTGAAGGCAGGATGTGCATTGGCTGTGTTGCTCTTACATAATAAGTGCATGATCCTCTTCAAATATGTCCCCCACAAGAACTAGATAAATTGGAAATGCCTCAGTTGAGCATCAAAAAACATGTTTACCATTGCACATAGGTAATACTATCACCTCAACTAATTGCAAGCAACTTAGTATAACTCTGTCTAAAATAGTGTTTTTTCTACAGGGAATTTTACTTCAAATGCCTTACTCTTCAGAAAGCTTTTCTTAATGAACAAAGCTGACATTACACTGAGACATTAGCTGGAAAAATTTGTTGAGTTTGCTAGCCCTAAGTGATTTGAAGTGCGATAATAATCCCAGGACAGCAAATGGCGAATGAGACAGTTTGATGTTCTGGTTAGCAGTCTTCTCTGCCACATTTCACTTAGACTTGTCTCTTCTCAGTGTTATAGTCTAACCCCTACAATAAAATCCAAAAGCAGCATCTAGCACTTTTCCTCTGTGTTTTGGGAAAATACTTGGTGAGTCTTTAAACAAAATATTTTATTCCTCTACCCTTGAGAAGCAAGCAATATTTAAAAAGCCAAGGCTAGGATATATTGGTCCCTGAATATCTAAGCATTTTTATATGACCTTGTCAGTTTTATAGGTTTTAGAGTCTTTCCAAGACTACTAAACAGAAAATAACCAGTTTGGGAGAGCAGCATTTTTAAAGAGGAAGAAGAACAAGAAAAAGGATTCCTGTGACATACATTAAAATACTCTAAAGCTGTCCAAACTCATTGATGAAATAATTTTTCTTGGAGCAAGTGACAATAAGTTCTGCCCTTAATTAGCCTTCCTTCTGGAACACTGCTGGGCTGCCAGCAATATGATGTTCTTCCTTTTGTCTCACACTCACTGGGCAACATTTATTTTATCTTAAGCTGCAATGAATGCAAGGTGCTAACCATGGTATCTTGCACTATTTTTCACTACAACTGACTCTTAAATTTCAGTCATCTTTTGAAATTCAAAAACTAACAATAAATAAATAACACTAAGGAAATAAGATCATTTAAAAATGACTGAAACCCAGAAACATACAGATTTTTTTTCCCTAAATTTTCAAGGCAAGGAGCAGAAGTGAATATGACCTCCTTGTGGATGGATACTTTAAAGAAGACACAATATTAAAGATATTGTAAACCGTGCATAGATAGCTTCTGAACACACACACAGCATGTTGCCCTCAGCAAGAGAAGTCAGTTCAGATGTGAATGTTCCCTGTTGAATAGAGCAGAGAAGTAGAAGGCTGCTAATGGCTTTTGAGAAAGCCTGTGAACAGCCAGTGTTTGAAGATAAAGGAAGAGCAGTTCCAAGTCCTGGAAAAAACAACCCATTAATCAGTGACAGCAAATCGGAGGTTTAAATGAAGAAACATTTGGCAGACTCAGAATCTAATATGTGCAGACTCCACAAGGCATCCTGTCTAATAGAGCAGCACAAATAAAAAGGTACTAAAATTGCTGTATCCAGACATGTCTGTCGGCACTGTAATGACGTTTTAACTGATGACCATATGAATTTTCATAGCAGATTACAACAAAGCTTCATCTAGTTCAGTCCTTGGTTTCTGGAGGTGACCAGTCCCTGTGTCTCTGGCCAAGACCTCCTTCTCCCTTCTTTTTTTGGTGTAAAAGTTGGGCTGATAGATGCCTGACAATAATTGTAATATAGAAGCTAAGTGAGAGAAAGAATAGATTTTTTTTTAATGTAAAGTATAAGTGCTCCTGGTTTTGGTGGAAGCAGAAGTTTCTTGAGAATGAGCAGTAACTGGCAACTACAGCCTCTATTTTGTACCAATAGGAGAGAGTTGGCACACAAAAAGGGGGAATTACTGGTACAAATTTGAGGGTAGTTAAGTCATTTTTGAGATTCTTGAAAATGTGATTAAGTATCCAGTCTTGGGTCAATTCATCTGGCAACATACAGCTGTTATATGACATCTGAGAATCAATCATAAGTGGTGTACATCAAAGTCTGGAACCAGAAAGCCACTCTGCACATGGATTTTTTTCCTGATTCATGAATTCCCAAAAGCAGGCCTCTTGTTTGACACTAACTTGATTTGGAAGCCCTGTGTTCTTCTGATCCTTTTTGTTATCTCTTTTGAACTTGCGTATGATTCATCTACATATCCAGATCACTCTGAACTTTGTATACATTGTTCTGTTTATAATGCTTTGTGTTACAGCATGTCCTGGGTTTCCCAATCACTTGAAGCAGCTTATGTAAACTTTCCTTTCAGTACAAAAGGATCATGAGTCTTTGCTTCAAAACTACATATTTTTCTCAGCTGTGCAAGCAGAGAACTTGAGAGAAACTCATATGCCATTTCTGGCTGCTGCTGAAACTGCTAAAATCTATTGAGCTGTTGTTAGGTTGGCATGCAGGCCAAAAGACAAACAAGAATCTGCTCGTTTTCTGTTCAGCAGAAATAAGCACCAGTTGATTTAAATTTTCTGTCACCAAAGTAGCTAACAAAACTGTGCTACAGTGTCTCAAAGCCTCAAAGCAAGAATAGCTTTGTTTGTGTTAACATCTCCCAATGTATAAACCCATGTTTTTACATTGAGGTTTGCAGTCAGGCCTAATGACTAGACTGGAAGTCAGGAGTTCTGGGTTTCATTATGTCTTACTTTGAATCTTTGGGATACTCTTGGGTGAATCACTTTCTGTGTGTGCTTTAGGTCCCCTTCTGCAAAATGACCTTTGTGAATTGGTACAAAACCTGTGATTTCCCAGTGCAATGCAGTGCTATATGTTACTACCACAGCAAGTGTGCCCTTGAACATCAGTCACTGGATTCATGTAAATGCTACTGTGATCCCAGGGATCGGAACATCAACATTTGGTGAATACCATACACAATTCTTCACATACAGTTGTTGCATTTTACTGAAGCTAGTGATTAGAAGTCTATACCAAATTTTCATGTCTTTGGGTTCTTTTACCTCTTACAAACAAAGACTTGCAGCGCTAATAGTTTCATGTGAAAAAAGGAAGTATTTGCTCATAGAGTTTCTCTTTAAGTAAATGTCAGACAAATCAACATGTCAGACATGTCTCTGAGGTATTTGCAATTTCACAAGGGCAGACAAGCTAATTTAAATCTGAGAATTAAAATTTGACTATGGAGGGCCTTTTATTCTTTGCTGTAGCTAATGGTAGACAAGAAGCAATGAAGCCTGTATTAAAATAATTTTTGTTGTGTTGGTTATTATTTTTAAACAACAACGTTTGTGTTGAGTGATGTTAGGAGAAAGGGTGCTCGGAGATATGGCATCAAGGTAGGATGCTGGAGGTCTGGATTCAGGTTTTGAACTTTTCACTGCTTTGTCAATGACTTTGGTTGCATTGCCTGCCAACTGTATGCCTCAGCTTATAAAATGGGACTTATGATCCTAATTTTTTTGTAATATGAGGTCCAGGAGTTAAGAAAGAAAAGCAAACAATGGCTGTGCATTATTGTTGCTTTATAAACGCTAAGATAGTAACAACAATGAAAGGTATTTCAAGTACATTTTTTTCCCCTTGTACTATCAAAAATAAGTCTTAGCTTTGAAATCAGAAAAAACCCTGCTCATTTTGAAAACTGATGTCTCTGTTTGCATGGGTCTGAAAAGGACGAAATCTGGACTACCCTCCTGAACTTCATTTACACCCTTAAAACATAGCTTTTATGGTTAAAAAAGTAAAAAACTCACCTGGATTGGAAATAATTTGGTAGAATGATCTGGTAAAGACTTTGCCTTTCAATGAAAGTTGAATATTTTTTACTTTGCAACAGCAGATGAATGTGTCTCCAGAAACAGGCTGAGAGGTAAATTGTGGACCTCATTTTACCAAGGAATATAGTATAAAGTGGGGTCAGGAGGACCTTCTTTTTTCCTTGACTAAATGAACTCCAGGAGGATTATAATCATGGCAAGGTAGGTTGTAGCTTGGAGTGGGAGATCTTACTCCCAAAGAAGAAGCACTGAGGAAGCTAGGGTCATTTTGGGAGTCTATATTGAGGGAGTATTGTATAGAGTTATCAAATAAGTCGCTTTTGGATCATTAGCAATGGTCTGTATGGAATCACCTAAACTTACTACAGAAAGTTTGTTTTTAGCTTAAGTATGACTGCTTCATTTTTCCATTTAGAACTGCATATTTGTGATAGAAACTAGAGCTGTGACAGTGCCTGAACTAGGAACAAAGCTGGCATTCAGCCTGACAGTAAGTAAAGGCATCTGCAGTCTATAAAGGTAGCAATGCATCTGTCTTGTTCCTGGTGTCACAGCTCTGCTGTTGAGAGCAGCCCATATTAGAGCTCTGATCTGGCACAGAAATCTCTCCATTCCTTGGAAGAAAGGTTTGTGCTGTTGTGATGTCAGTTTTCACAATGATGCAGACTACTGGTGTTGGAAGGGACATAAAATGAACAACTAGTACAAATTCCTCAGGAAGCCCCTAGGAAATGTGTGTGGCTTGTGGGCCTTGTGAGCTGTGCAGCAGCAGAGGTACCATCTGTTACATTTTCAGCTATGTCTGTGCATCAGCAGATACATCACAGCACTGCCATATAATATATTCTGTTATTGTTACAGGAGAAAGGTGTGAACTTTGCTGTTTCCTAATTCTGTAGATTTTTATTTTCTGCTTAAAGGCAGAATTACAATACTTTCAGATCTCCCAAAAATAAAAAAAAGCAATATCCCACAGAGACCTGTAAAATTGGATTGGTGGTCAAAATTTTGAACAATATGATTTTTTCCTTGCTCCCCCTTTTCCAGCAAGGGTCCCTTTTCTACCTGTACCAATCATGCACTCTGATGTTGCGTACAATACAGATATGACTTAGAAAGCTCTGGATCGCTACTGATACATTTTATATTAATGTTTATAAGCCACCTGGCATCACCATCACATTACTTAGTGCAATGACTTGAATAAAGTCCATGTTGCTGTTTTTTTCCAAAAGAAACCTCATGTGTTCAATGCAGCTGGAAGAACAAGCTCATCTTATTCATCAGCGGGGATTATATATTCTGTGTGCCTGAATCAGAAGGCACTATGCAAGGAATTGAGTGTTACAAGGGAATATTTCAAATAAAATTGGTGGTTGAACAATCTCTTCTGGGACTTGTAGTCTTAGGCTATCAAGGCATATATTCCCCTGCTGGATGTGCAATCTTCGAGCAGCTGTATCCATTACAGGAATTGTCTCTGATGCTCGTATTTCCCTCTAAAGTGCCTGTAGCAGCAATGGCTGAGTGACTGAATTTAGTCACGTTCTGTGGTTTGTCAGCTGTCTTCAGTATTTCTCCTTACACCAGCTATTGTCTCCTTCATGCTAGCTTGTGTTTGTACAGTTTTTCCTCCTTCATGAAACTTTTCTGTGCTTTTTACCCCATTTTTCCTAATCCATTCTATTACTAAAAAGACAAAGAAACTTATGCAGTAGTCTAAAGATGTGTGTATCAGTTTTCTGAAGAAGAAGATTAAGAAAAAAGCAATTGGGGGAAAATAAGGAGTCTTGTATCTTACAGGTGTTACTGTGAATATATTCTGCTAGGCTTTTCTCCCCTGTGTGCAAGCTGTTTGGTACCAGTGGCTAGATGCACTCCATAGCAGGGTAAGTCTTGGGAGCAGACAAGAATTCTCTCATGAATGAATATCATCTGTTATCCACATGACAGCTTGAATGCCTCCACAGACTGAGTTGCCTACAAATCTTATCTGCCCTTGCAGCAGAAATCACAGTCACTGCAGCAGGAACCATTTGTGTCTGTCCAGTTACGGTCAGACCATATCACCATAGGGATAGCGGTAACACGTGGAGGTGGCTGCAGGAGGTTCAAGGCAGGTAAATGCACCATGAGCACAATTTATTGTGTAGGGTCCTCTCAAGAATTTTTCCCTTGCCGCCTTCTGATCAACAACATAGCAGGAGGCACTCCATCCAGCCAGAAATGTGAATGGTCAGGGAATTTGACCTTTGCCGAGCTTTGCATCCCGGCTTGAAGTACAGTAAAGTAGTACTGCCTTACTACATCTAGAAGCACGTAGGATTCAAAGATCATTATTAGAGCCACAAATGATTAAAGCAAACAGTAAGATGGAAATTTTAAGAAGCATGATCTGCTTATGTGTTAGACTTGTCTTTCAGTGAAGCCTTCTGAAGAATTTGAAAAAGGAAAAAAAAAAAGATATTTTACAGGATTTCCATTTGAATTCTATAAATATTCCAAAAACAATCACTGGATGTCTTTTTGTCTGTGATTCAGATATTCTAAGTTATTTTAGGCTACACTGTACAACAGCTATTATATTCAGTAATCTATTTCCTAAAATAAATACATTTTAAATTTGTTCAGAGAGTCACAGTTGTATCTATTTAATATGCATCTGTTTTAGAGGAAATCAAGCCACTCTTGGTTTTTTTTATTTATAATACAATAATAAAACTCCACGATGTACTATTATTGTACAGAGAAGTATTTTCCTTGAAGAATCTGTAATATTCTCAACAGATATTGGATATCTAAGGTAAAAGGTTGTCCAGAGAAATAAGGAAAGCTAATACTGCAAATTTACTTCAGTCATTTTCAAAGAACTTTGGGTACTATAAATATTTGCATTAGGTCTTGAAGGAACTAAGCAAGCAAAAACTGCAAAAACTATCTCTTCTGTTTAAATCCAGTGAAATGCCTTTTATATACTGTACATAAGGAATATACCTCCTTATCTGTTTGGTGTCCTCCTGACAAGCTCCTTGATGGCAGCCCTTGAGCTATGCAATTTTTTTGCTAACTTTTGCTTGTTGTATTTATACAATGCAAGACCGATTTCTCAAAAAAATCTGATAAGTAACCAGCATGTGCAAGGGGTATTCTAAATGCAGTTTCGCACTATTGCTGAGAATGGGAACAGAGTCTAAAGACTGGAAAATACACTGTTTACTGTTCTTATCATAATTCAGTTTTCATTAGTAGTAGCAGTGCAGAGTAAAAGAAGTGTACTCTGAAATTGTGATTTCTGAGAAAGCTGATATTGAAGGAGGTATAAGTACCCTAAAATATTGATTGAAATCCTTTATTTTATATGAGAAATGGTACTGTGTTCTGACAGGGTACTAAGTGTTCCTCCCAGATATTCTGTCTGTATTCTTCTGTTATCTCTTGTCTTGATTACAAACCCTCTAGAGACCTTCTCTGCACAGCACCCTGCACAGTAACAGTGCGGTTCAAATACTGCCATACAAATGGTAAAGTAGGCTAAAAATAAATCAAGGACCAACATAAAACAGGTCATGATGTCTGAGAGGAAAAAAAGATGGTGATAAGACATGGCCAAATAGTGGGATTAGACATGCAAACTGGGTGGTTCAGGATCTTAGCTTCAGCGCACTTCACTTTCATGATGGTTCAAGTCAGATGCTGCTCAGTTTTAACTAAAATCTTCTACTTTTTGAAATTATTTTGGTAGTCTACATAAAACTCCTAATATAAAGGTAATATTACAGAAGAGATGACATTTGCTGTCCACATCAGGAGAGGAGCTAATGATAAAAGACTGGACATTGCCAAGTTCAGCTGTGTTACTTGAATGTGACTAGCACATGTTCCAGTGTAGCCTCGAAATGAGCTCACCCAGCAGTAGATCTGGACTTAAATAAACGCAGAGACACAGACTCATAATGCCCTTCTCACTGAGGTGGGCCATGAGGTGCATTAGCAAGTCAGTATAAAATGTCTTGTGTGTCTCTAGCTGTGCTGTGGCCCTTATGTTCAGATTTTGGAGACTACTGGCAAGCAAAGATTGACAGTACTGAAACACTCAGGACAAACATATAAAACAAGGTTAGGGCACTCATAAAGAGTCCAGCAATTGTAAAGAGTGCTAATGAAACCTGTTTTGAAAGCTGTGTTCATCTTTGAGCATTGTTTTCTCAAGGAAGAGAATGATAGCATTATCTTGTATATGTTTTAAGTCTGTTTTTAGTAACTCTGAAGGTCTTTCTTTTCCCATTCTCGTTAACTTTTCCCTATAAAATAGCTCCTGAGGGCTTGAAACTATCCTGATGGGGACATATTGCAATAATTCATCTTTAATTTTGTTGAATGTCTCCTTGATCTTGAGTAATGAGACAAAGAGAGAGAGAGGAAGCTTCAGATCTACCTTCTCTGTAACTTTCAATTTTATTAAACATATTTCTGCTCTCTTAGATTCTAGTAGCTCAGTTAACAATATAGGTTCCTGGGAGAGCACTGAGAATTTTTAGAGCATAGTTGCATTTAATTTGAGGTAATTAAGGTTTTATTTTTTAATTCTACTACATCACTATTTGTAAGGTTAGGTAAGACCACATATTATTATGGCTTTCACAACTGAGTGTTTATTTCAAAAACAGTTTTCTTCAAATGTTGCTTATAGTTGCACAAGTGCTATGTGGAGGTCCATGTGGAGTTCAGTGTAATTTCACAGGCGGTTGTCCGTTCACTGCGCTGCAAAGTACAAGGTATCTTGTGTGCTCACACAGGTTACAACCCTCTTATACATCCCAGAAAGATGTCCTAGGCCTGCAATAATCTTGTACTGCTGCTGTGCCCACTCTGCAATGAACTAGCATGCCCCTTTTCCTTTCTTTTGATGTTATGTCTCATCAGAACAGTAAATGAGGAGATCCCATTATGGTGCAGCTTCATTGTTGCCCTCTGTCTCTTGGGCCATGGTGCCATCCAGCTTCATCTCTGTCCTTTATCATTGGTGAAGGCATAAGGAAATAAGCTATTCTGTGGCCACTGTTTACTCTTAGAGCTGTATAACACTGGATAGTTATGTCTGTCTGTTTTTCCCACAACAGTGAAAAAATCAGCCTATGTGGACAATCATGGTCAATGGAAGATAATTTTTTGCAAAATTCCCCCGAAATTCAATGATACTGTTGTGAATTTTTACCCAAATGCTTCAAATGTGTGTATATATAATTGAAAGCAAATCAAAGACTAGCGATTTGTGAAAACTATAGGAGGAGAATTGGAACACTGTGCACATCAGCACATCACACTGTGCTCCTCCTTCATCACAGCTATGTTGGCACATTATTTGGCATTAATAAAAACTTTTTACTTGTGTCAGTTAGCAGTTCGTTCTATTTCTTTTTCAGTGGGACAGCTGGCAGGGTAAGGTACTACTCAAAGTCAGTAAATGTGGCAGATTGGCTTCTTTTTATATCCCAGAGATTTATCTGCATTTCTTTACTCAGTGTTGTGCTGCAGGACCATTTGTACTCTATGTGAACTTTGCAGTATCTGCCTTTTTCCAAACATTACACATTACTGCAGTTTTTCACTACTGTGATTTAGAGTTCTTTTTATTTTGGAGAGGAATTTGAAGCTATAAAACCCTTGAGAAATGGACCCTACAATCTTACTAAGAAGATATGCAACATACTATATAATGAGTTTCATGCTAGCTCTCTAAAGAAAGTCAGGAGCCTGAGCTGAGAGAGAAAAAAAAAAAAAAAAAAAACTTAAAGAAGAACCACTCTACTTTCTTTGCAAAGAATTTTCAAGATGCAGACTTAGCAAAACCAAGAACATTACCAAGCAATCAAAAACTAAGCTGCATTCAGTCATTGCCTCTCTGGAAGACAAATCTTCTTGTATCTGAGTTGTTGTTGTACATTAACCTACAAGGATTTTAAAACGTAGCAGGATCTGGAAATCAATAGGTGCAGAGTCATATTAGCTTGTTTACTGGGCAATTATACACATGCTTAGGGCTATCATTACTGTTTCAAACTGTCCCTGGAAGTAGAAGCCCAGTTGTCATTCTATAAGGAATATTGCCAAGCAAGAGAGTATTAAAATGTTACTTGGTCTCTCTGGCTCTGTCCTACATTCAGAGTTTCGAAGGTTTTTTCCCTGTCCCATCCCGAGGCACAGGGTCTCACATTCTCCTTCCTATGTGCTTGAGATGAGGCTCAGCACGTGACACTGCCCCCGCCCTGGTAGCTCTTCCCACTACCCTTTTCCTTGCCCTCTTCTGACAGTGTGATGGGAATAGCAGTAAAGTATTTTCCTAATCCGCTTTCATCTTGCTGCCCTTCTTCCCACTCCCTCTGCTTTTCATGATCTCGCAACACTTCTGTGTGTCACTGCACAGCAGAGCAACTGCCTCGCTGCTTTCCAGTGTTAAAGGAGCCAGCCATGGAGGAGGGCGAGAGTGCCTCAGAAGACCTCTTTTACAGAGTTGGTATCCTCTGCAATGGTGCTCATTACCATGTTTTACCAGCTCTGCTGGTGTTTATTAATATAATCAGATTATTTCAAAGAGATTTACATGTTCAAGCAAGCTTTTTCTGATAAATTTGGATTGAGTATTTGAAGTCTGCTAAGAATTAGTTCAATCTACAGTTAAAGAGGGTAGAGGACATATGGTAGACAGGTGTACAAAGGAAATAACAAAATTAGATTCATAGTAATTTAGAGTATTGAGGTCCAGCTTTCCAGCTGATTGATTTACAGCACAACAAACAATGTGGTTCTTATTTTATTTTATTTTTTAAGGACAGTAAATGTCCTAAACCAGAGCTTTACTATAACAGTAAACCATTTGGAAAGAGACATTCACTTGTACATGCCCATGTACAATATTGTTAGACTGTTCCTTTAGATAAATTAACCTTGAGCAACAGTCTGTCAAGAAATAAAACTTTTTTTCACTGGAAGCAGATCATTTTGGAAAAAAGCCAAAGTTGTATAAACACAAAAAGGTATCATATACAAAGAAGTTAGCCCTATAGAGAAAGAAAGAGGAATAATTTGAGAGAAAATAACACTTTCTAGGTGATGAAAGACTTGTTTCTGTGAAGCACATTTAAAGGAAGATTTGGTTTTTTTAGAAGTTAAGTAGGAAAAAAATATGTAAGGTAGATTTTGAAGAAAAATGAATATTTCTACAGTTATAACTACAGGCTAATGCTACAATATATCAGCATGCCACTGTCATTAAAATAGCATTCCAGATCTTTTCCTGGCTCATATCCCAGAAATTACAATCATACTAGAATGCGATAGACAGACAATGTTCCAAAATTCTTATTGGTTAAAAGATGGAGGAATTATGTCCTTTGGTAAATGACAGTGATTGTAATCTCGTAAAGAGATAGATATCAGACAGCCTTGTTCAAGAGACATTGTTGAGACCACCAGAACATTGAGAAGATATTTAAAGGCATATTAAAGGGCTATATCTAGTACTTTAGGACTAAGTCAGGCCCTGTTGTCCTGAATATTTGTCTTACAGAAGAGGAGAGCTTTCTAATGCTACTAAGTATGCCGTTTTGTAGGCTGATAAAATTCAGGCCAAATTCCACATACTTCTAGACTCATTCTGGATATACTCTGGCCCTCTGAAAAGTAGAGATGGGATTAAACATGGGTTCTCCTGTGTATGGAAACCATCTTATTTTGTAAATGAACACACAAAGTAAGCAATTTGAGCATTTTAAGTGAGAACATGCTGACATTTTTCCCAAGCCTATACAGGTTATGATATTATAATAAATGCTCATGATAGTCTCAAGTCATAGATAATGCCTCAAGATAAGCTGTAACAAAAGGCTTGTTTACATAAAATACAACAAACCCCTCTAAAATTAGACAGCTCTGCAGTTTTGATGAGCCATAGAAACCTCTACAGCAGCAAAAGAAATCACTCTTCAGAACTCCTGTCGCTTTGGAAGATACCCCAACCCCAGCTAGGGTAAAGCATGACCCTCATGTTGCTACGCTAGTTGGATCACTTTAGGGCATCATTCAAGCAGAATGAAGCTGTTGTTCTCATCACAACCTATCCTTTTCCGGAGAGGGTATCCTGAGATAAGCTCCTGACAGCTAAAATTTCTTAGTATGTGATCATAAATCTTCCCTGTTTTGTTTCTGCTATAACTGTCAATTACTAAGTGATAAGTGCTTGCATAAAGCACAGTAAAGTCACTTATTTTCCAGGACTAAATTTAAGTCTTTTGGCTTGCTGTATTTCACTAAATTTGACTCTTTCTTTACGGAGTGCCAACTTACTTTACATTGAACAGATTAATAATCATACAATAATGCAATTTTTATTATAAAAATATGATAATATATTGCTTTCCCATGGAGATTACAAGCAGCTATAGCATCATTCTGTTGACAGATGTAAAATGATGCTGGATGCATGCTGATTGATTAATCCCATTTAGCTCAGACATAAAGGGAACAGATAGAGTTTTCAGTTCATTCCAGAAAATCAATATCCTAACATGTAAAATATGTACCTACTTTTAAAAATGCTTTTATTGTTATTTATAGAGAGATATAATATCACAGTGATTAAATTAATGGTTTCAAGGCAGTGATGAGAAAATTGCTGGTTTCATTATACTGCTTAAGTACTAATAATCTTTTTGAGACTATTGCAGCTCTTCTTTAAAATCTTGCCCAATTGCATGAAATGCTAGCATTGCATGGATCTGACATTTTATTAGCACACACACAAACCCCCCCCCCCCCCACCAAAATGTTATGGCCCACTACAGAGAGAGACAAGAAGTTTCTCAGAAAACCATCACTGGAAGGGAAAACAAGCATTTCAGGAACTTCATGTCACAGGAATCCAGATTACAAACAAGAACTCTGAACTCTCCCTTGAAATTACATGACGCCTTCCTCGCTCAAAGTAAGGCTTCCTCTAAAGCATACATCCCTTTCCCTATGGGTGTTTTGTCTTGGACAATGAGGCCAACATATTATCTTCTTGTTTTTAATGGCTGTACTTCTAAGGATGAAAGATATTTTCCCAATAAATAATTTTCAGCTCAGGAAATCTTAACTCACAGGATTCTCCAGACTATTAAAATATATATGATATAAAATATGATATCAGACAAAATATGATATAAGCCAGACACCAGAAAAAAATAAAAACTGATATTTGAGTAAAAATCGTTCAGAAGATTTTCTTGGTCTCTTTAAATTATTTTCACTGAATGGGAATATTTTATGCTTTTGGGGATGAAGAACGCCATTGCTTTATCTGTGTGTGTACACACAACCCTGTTGTGATAAATTGTCACTTGTTCTGTCCTTTCTTAGCTTATGGAAATAAAATGAACGACTCTACCTGTCGTCATCGCTTTTTGTGGACCTTTAGAAGCACCAGTATAATAAGAGTATATACCCATCTCTCTTGGTGCAGATTGAGGATTGTAGCTTTAGCTGTATTAGTGCCTCTAAAAATTATAACATATTGATTGTTTATATTGAAGTCTTAAGTATTTCACCTGTTTAAAATAATCATACTTCATATGGGTATGCTTCAATCATACATCATATTTATATATATATATAAACCATACTGTATCTGTATATATTTAGGCATGGATGCAATCCTCTTCTAAGTAGTTAGAGGACTGTGGTTGTTCCAAAAAGGATTGTAGCTTCTTGATAAGCTTATCTAAATACGCTTAAATCTGTTTATTTAATCTATTTATCTATTTCATTTATTTAGCTTGTATCTATGTATTTAATGTATTTATTAAATTAAATAAGCTTATCTAAGTAGCTTCTCAATAGCTACTTGAAGATTTCACTATCTCAATTGTTCAGTCAAGCTCCCGATATTGAAATTGCACAGGAGATACATTATCTGAGTGAGGACTATCTTGCGATCACTTTGTCTGTCCTTACTAAGAGAACATACTTAGAGAAAACTGCATCCTGTGGTGGGACTTCATCCAGAGAATGGTGATATGTTATTGTGGAATAAATTTTGACTTGATATTAAGAGACAGCATAGATTCTTGAAACCCCATAGGAAAGGAAAGGGATATGTTACGTAGTCCATATATAGAACCTACCATTGATGTAAGTGAGGAACTCTCTCAAGATCTACCGTGTAGAAATTAATTTACTATTACACACAACAAGTGCATGCTATGTGTAACGGTTATGAGAATATGCCTAAGAACATTAGGATGCTCATGCAATGCTTCCAAAGGTTTCTAGAAGAAGGCCAAGAAAGGAAGAAAAAAAAAATCAAATGTCTGCAAACTGCAGACCTGAAATTCATATAAGCCAGAATACCAAGCTTTAAGAAATTAATGAATTACCAATTCCTCAGTTGGAAGGTAAGGAGAGAGATAAAACTTCCATTTTAAACCTGGGACTGTTTTGCTGTGTAGCTTAGAAGTGTTGTTTTCAAAATAAATATTTGAGGAATGTTCTCCACATTGTTTTCATTATGTACAGATCCTATGCCATGTATAAAAACGCACAAGAGTTTTTGTGCCTATATTTATATGTGTGGTTATTACAGTTATTCACTCCATTATGGCAGTTGAAAATGGATAACAAAATAATCATTTATGTCTGTAATTCTGGGTGCAAACAGTGATTTATATTTGTGTTTATTTTTCTGTCAGGAAAACAATTCCACTCATGCAAACCAATGTTACTAAAAAAATTTAATAGCCCTTATGCTATTAATGGTTTCTGTGACTTTTCTGCTTTTGCTAAATATTTGTTTGTACATACTTTTCTGCATCTGTTTCGATATGTACAGGAGAGAATATTGGGAAGATCTTTAGCTGATATAAATCACTGTAGGCTCACTGATTTCTTGCATATGCATGTTTTCATCAGCTGAAGTATTAGACCTGTTTTTCTGCTCTTCCTGTTGTGCAGAGCAGCCTAGCCATGCTATTATCTTTGTCTGAACTGTCTGTGCTGAAGCTTGCTAGGTTACCTCAAGGTAAGTCAAGTATCTTTTAGTAGAGGACTGAGTCACTCTCTTTGTTATTTCCATAGGAACTGAAGCTACCAGGTTTAAACTCAGCTAGAGTAATTAGCTGAATGAAGAAAATGTAACTAAAAACCAGTGCAAGTTGGCACATTTAATTTACATTTGTTATTTCAAGAGAAATGTAGTGCTGCTTTTGATGGCATAATCATTTAAGCATGTGCTTAACTTACAAATTAATCAGACCTGAGGATGTGACACAGAGTTTATGTACATGTTTAAGTGCCTTGCTAAATCAGAAACCACATCCTCACATCAGAGTTTGTCAAGCTATGTGATAAATCTAGCTGTCTTTTTTCACAAGTCACATAAAAAAGGTCCAGATTTATGTAACTATATTTATTATTCATAAGTATTTACTGAATAGTTTATATAACAGTATTCAGTCTAGATCTGAATTGCCTGCTTTGGATGTATATTTGTCACACACAGTTGTGACAGCTATTTCGATAACTGATTTTTTTTTTTCAGTAGAATAATGAGCAGCTGAAGCCTAACCCTTTTACACCTGAATGATATGGATTTGATGTATACAAGCCTCTGCCTTTTTTTATCTCTCTACTGCTGTTGTGATGCTTATGCTAATCATTAACACACCAAGGTAAAGATTCAGTTTAGTGGTAAGCAAGGATGATGCAGATTCGAGCTGCAATCAAATCCATGCTACCCACTGCTGTTTTATTCTTAAGTGTTATTTCCACCTTTGTTTTCATGCAGAATGTAGCCTGAAGGTTAAAATGCTTTATTTACCTTAATATGGGATGAAAGTTCAGTGAAAGTTTAAAAAAGTTCTCTTCACAAAAGAGGAATTGGAATTTCTGAAGTTAACAGAAATTGAGGGACTTGATATGCTTTCGGCAAATAAATGCTCTTTCCTTTTGGTGAAAATTTTGGAGCATGAAAATACCAGGATGCATTTGAATGTGCTAGAAAGTCTGCTTTTCCCTTAGTAGCCAATATGTTCTGCTATCGTTTTTCAGCCTCATGAATAATTTTCTCCAGGACTAAAACTGATAAACCAGGCCTTGTGAGATCAAATGGTTAATATATATTGATACAGGACCTGAGGCAGTCCTTGGGCCCTTTGGGTGTTGACTGGAACTCCTGCAGGTATTTTTAAACTTATTTATTTAGTGATATTATAGAAAACACTAAAGAACATACTAGTCAATATACTTTTGTTATTCCTGATAATTTCTAGAAATGACGAGGAAGGATGCCTCCATGACTAAGAAATTAAGCTGGTACTCAGGAGATCTGTGGTCAATTACTTGTTCTGCCATGGGCTTTTGGGCAGTGATTCAGCTGCCTGAACACAGGCATCTATTGCCATTTTGTGTAGTGGTCTCCAACTGTTGATGCAGAAGAGCAGAGGTCTCCTGCAGGTTCTGCGTCATTGCTGCCTACCTGCTGAGATGTTTTGGACATAGTAAGTAGCCTGTAACGGCACTAGATAGCTCTATGAGAGCCTCTATGGCAGTGTGACTTGGGCAAGTTGCTTAGGCTCCAGTTTTTAAGAGTCCTACATGCAAATCAGTATTTTCAAAAAGTCCCAACTGTCTAACTTTATGATGTTGCTGAGAAATGCGTCAAGAATCTTATCTACATCATTGACACTTAACTATCTCCATAAAAATGGATCTTGCTCAGGGCGAGGATATTTGTAAGATATGTGGAAGCAGGGCCAGCAGTATGGACTCAAGCTGGTATCTGTGCAAGATGTGGAGCAGTCCTGCGTACCAACCTAGGCTGGTGGGTCCTGGCATGGACCCAGAGGGCTTCACAGCCCTGTGGGAATATGTCTTTATTGTGGATCACTGGTCTTCAGAGGGTCTTTCTCTTGTATAGGGTCATTGTAAGGGCTGGGCACCTTGAGGAGTAGAGGGCAATAGGAGTAAACTTTTTCTTTTACAAAATAGGCTTTTAAAATGGCTATTTCCTATTAGATCTCAGATAAACCAGTACCAGTTAGGGTCTCAGTTACTTTTGAAACTGTGATTGTAAATAATCATTATGACATCATTAATCTCAGTCTTTTCAAGAAGCAGTTGAATCTTGAAATCTAATATTATCAGATTTGTAATACTTAGTCATTTGCATTGAAAAATGAAGTGTTTTTCTTCATAGAAAGAGCAGTGGGTTCTACCTTTATTTCTGTAACTTTTATCAGTTGCCCTACATTCCTGTGACAGAAGTGAAATGCAGGATTCATATTCTCTCCCTTTTATTTAGCTAACATGATATTTGGCTTTAATTATTCTCTTAAATATTTTTAAAAATACAAAATAATGATTAGAGTTTGATAAACTTTCACGTTATGATGGGCTGAAGAAGTAAAACAAAGCCAGAATTAGGTATGAGCATGATCTCTCCTTGTATGATGTCTCCTTGTATAAAAATAAGTCTCATCAGGCTGTGATTTAGATGCCAAGCCAAAGGATGGTAACTGTCATTAGAGGCTTAAAATGGCAAGACGAAATATCCTTACATTAAGTTTAAGTTGAAGCCTTAAAAAATTAGACAAAGGTTTGATAATTTTTCATCCTGTTTATACAGGACCAAGCTAAACCTGGCTCTTGTTATTTGTTAATTCTGCAACTTCTTATAGTATGGAAATATCCTCATTAGTAGTATTCTCAGTGGAATAATTGGGGTATTATGATTTTATATTATCTTCTCTACAACCAGGCAAATGACTGTAGTGCATTTCTACTATTCATTTCAAATGTACAGGGACAATGCAAAGAAGCATTATAATTCTTGTTTGTATGATAGGTTTGAAAATTCTGCAGAAATACATGATCTTATTTGTTGCAAGAGGAGTTTGAGGGAAAGTAGAGTAGAATAAAAAATTCATTAATTCTATGTTTGTATGGATTGTTTCAATTCCATATCATTTTTATGTCGTTGTAAACTTTATATTAAGATGGTATCTTGTTTTCTTGTGTAGCTGCTCATTTATTGTGTAGTTCATAATGAAAATGCTGACACAGCTTTAACAATTCAAACTCACTTCAATTCAAATGTGTGAACAGCATTATTCTAACAGTATGGATAGTCATTTAAGGAATAAGTTTAGAGATTTGCCTTGGAACGAGGCATAACTAATACCCATAAGCTAAAGCTGGGAAAAAACAGAAGCAAAAATGTGTTTCACCATGACTGGAGAGAGCAAGAATCCTGAAATCTGAGTCACAGCCATCTGAAAGGATACTGCAAACACATTTTAAGAAACAAAAATTCTGTAACAAGTACAGGGTTTTGCTTACAAATCATGAAATACAAAACAGAGGGGGAAAAGTCTCCTAAAGAACTACAAGACTTCCCAAAGAAGGGATAAAAACCGATATCTTTCAACCTCTCAGATAGCAAGTGGTACATTTTCAAAGCAATGCTCTGAGACTTAAATGAGCAACTCTTACCGACTTTAAATGGAGGTCATATGGCTAAATTTCTAAACACAGCTTTGAAAATCTACCCCCTAATGTGCTGCAGTAATTACCAGAAAACTTGTAGCAGAGATTCTGAATTTTCTATTTTTCCTTCATGTGCACCAGATACAAGATTTAGATACCTAATCATTCTATATTTTTCACATGGAAGTTTTTAAAGTGATTATAATCTGTAAAAAGCCCTAGCCAATAATTACACATGCAGTTTGCTTAGTTCCCAGTCATTCTCTGCCACTTTCTTTTGGTCTCCCTGGAGTTTCCTTCTTTTCCTTTCTAGCTTCCTAGCTGCCTTCCAAGCAGTATAGCACATCCACAGAGAAAATTTCTCAACAAAACCATTCTTCCTTCATAGTGTGAGGAGCCTGTACTCAACTTCTCCACTTATCTCCTACCTAGTCAAGTAATTGGGCATATACAGGCCCGGGCTAAATGTTAGAGATCCTTTTAGTCCTTCCTTACCTCTCACCTTCTCTACCTTTTCCTTCTCCTCCTCAGCCCTCTGTCTTCCAGCTTGCTTTTAAAATCACATGTTTTTTCCCCAGTGCTTGGTATCTGGCATGAGGATCAGAAAAATAAAATGGAATTTTATATTGGCTGATTACATACAAAATCATCTCACCTTTCAATGAAAAAAAAAAAGCATTAAAAGGGACCACCAACAGGAGGCTGAGACTGAAAGGGACTCATTCACATGTCTGTTCCCTTTCGACAAATACACAATACATCCAGTAGCAATGAAGTGTTGTCAGCAGAACTTCTCCTATTATTTTAGATCTTCTGTTGGAAAATAATTTTCTTATGCAAAATTATTCAGCTCCTTTTTTTCTAGACCGTCACTCTCATGATTATAATTCACCAAGTCAATGTCTGTTATTTATATCCACACTTTACTCCTGTTGAAAAGGTTGAAGCTTAGACATCTATTCAGTGTTTTCTGAGACAGACAGTGAACAGAAAGAACAGAGTCAGGGTTTTTAGGAGAGGGTTTTTTAAAAAGTAAAGTAGACTTTCTGTAGATACTGCATATCCTTTTCCTGGTAAGTAGGCAGGGTTTTCTGATCAAGGGTGAAGGCAACTGATTTTTTGTGAGTATCATTTTTATTTCAAATTTAATGAGTGCATTATATAAAAATCTTAATTGTGAGGAGCTTTTTCATGAGATTTAATGGTCTGTTGCAGAGCCAGGATAGGATGGGTAATTCATTCTAGACAGCCTTGTTAGACTGACTGGAGCTCTAGTCCAACTCAACATCCCAAAAAGTCAAAAATCATGCTCACGTGGATGAAAGTCTAGCAAGTCTGTATCGTCATTTATTCGCCTTACTCTTCCAGCTTCCTTGTTTCTTTTGGCACCTGATGTAGAGTGATAGGCCATTGCAGGAGGCAGTTGCTCAGTGTCTGCTTGTATTTCACACCATAAAAATATCCCTGCTGGCCAGCTACACCCAGAACCCATTCTCATTCCTGCGGCTGAGGGCTGCAGCACAAGCAGTTGGTGAATCCACGCTACTCAGTAGCTGATACTATTTTCTGCCTCCTGCTGATTCTTATGACTTCAATAAATTGTAGTTCTGGGAAAAATGCAAATTTGAATGTAAAGGATAAATGCTAAATGCTAAATCAATCATTAAGCTTTCGCTTTCCTAGGAGAGAATATATTGCTCTTAAGATTCTATATAACTGTAAAGCTGAAGATCAAATTCATTTTAGGCAAGCATGACTACTATTAGCAACTTTAACATAATCTTTATTCTTGTCCAGCAAAGAAGAAAAATGGTCTGCTTTCTCATGTTGACCCTAACCTAGTCTGGGTCAAACCTATGTACTGTGGTAAGCTTTCTAATGTGGCCCAAATCCAAAGATTTAGCCTCCCTTTCCAGTTGATACGTGCAGACTTAGGAACCCACACAGTATGCCTGGCAACTTTTCTTTCTTACATTGCAGTCCAGACATAATTTTTTCTACCTGAATAATATTACATCACATATTAAATGCCTCATTTTTTCTTTTGTCTTTCTTAATTGATACAAAACTGCCTACACCTCATTTGTGCATGGCTTTCAAAGAATACCTAAGTGAATGATCCATCATAATCACCAGGTAGAGTAAAGATCAATTCACAGTACATGCTTAAATACACAAGCACATTAAATTAAAAATATAAAAATAAGGCAAATTAGAATCCCTGGTTGTTTAAAGGTTCTGACACTGTTATTACTGTAAAGGCTGAACGACAGTCTCTACTGCAGCTATCTGCAACTGGTTAGTCCATTTCTGAAAATGCCATCTTCTTCATGGAAATGTTCCACATCTGACTCCTACCCAAGGGTGATTTTAAAAAGTTAGAGCTAAAATAGTCCATTTTTTTCTGTATATATAGAGATAAAACCAAACTTTTCTCATTATTAAAAAAAAAAAAAAGTATAGCAGCCCTTGCTGTAAGGTTTGATATAGCATAGGGTGTATAAAAATCCTTTCCACAGTGCTGAAGGAAATCAATTTTAAGCTGACCCACTCCTGATCCTACTTTTACCTGTGTCTTTACAGCAGTCTGAACAGATCTGGAAGCAGAAGGCTCATAGACTCCTTTTCCTAATCGGAAGCTATTCTAGGATTAGATCATACAATCTTTATACAAGGCAGCCTTTGTTCTCAGGAATAATTCTTATGCACTGCAATAGGTCTACTATATATGATTGAGCCTCATCAACACAAATGAGGGTTGTACAATTTATCTTTTAATTGTTATCTGTCCTTTAATTCTTTCTTAATACTCATACCACCCTTTTCAGAGGTTCTTCCATTTATGTGAGATATTCAGATGCTAAATGACAAGAGGTAACAGGACATTTAGAAGAAATCCTAGTTTTGCTGCAGCCAATGGCAAATCTCTTATTAGCTTCAAAGAAGCTAGAATTAAAAATATTAGCTCCTTATTAGCATAGACCTCTATTATACCTAACCACATAGCCTCCCTCCAAAACTCTTTCGATCTGTGCACTTGGTTTCATCCTCTCTGAAAAGAATGAATATATACACTTCTGTCAAGTACATTGATCTTTAGAAATCAATGTCACACAGTTTCAAAGCACTGATATTAGGTTCATTTTACAGACTGTAAAACTGAGACATGCTTTGATTATCTTAATTTACAACCTTCTCAATGTGAAATGCAAGTTCTCAACTCAAAAATATTTTCTTTGCATACGAAGGTTTTTTTTTGTAATATCCTTTTACTAAGTATCTAACTTCAACACTACAGTCCGATTTGTATTCTTCCTCTTTCTTCTCATAACTGTTTCATGGAATCTCTTCAAATATCTCACTGAAATCAAATATACTTCAGTTCACTTGTATTTTATCCAAAAATCTTGTTATATCTTTGAAAGAGTTTAATTTGAGCTGAGCAGGTTTGCTTTTGACAAGCACACATTGCCTTACCCATTGCAGGTCTTACAAACTACCTGCCTTATTGGTTAAGTCATCTGCTGTTGCAACTAAATTCAACTGTTTCAAATTTCTCAAGTCTCTCTGTATCTTCAACTGGGAAAAATTGGACTCAAAATTTTCATTTGAAACCTGAAACTCTAATTATGTCATGTAGATATTCTTTCGTCTTCCAGCTCAGTTTCTCCCACGCATCAAACTAGCCTTAATGAATCTTATATATTAATTAAAGATGTGTTTCATAATATGGCTAAGGTCATTACTATTATCAGTGACTTCTCACTTACTGTAAAGAAACATTTGTTTTTTAATAACTATATCCCAATTTACTTTGCAGTTCATGTAGCAGCTTCCCTTACTCTAGTTTCTGTGACTATTTTTTCCAGAGAGAAATGCTGCTGAGCCACACTCTGCTTTGCTGAGGAAGAAGTGCTCCCTTTGCTTAGACACAGTGTTTCCTGTGAGCTCACCCACATACCCCAGGCCTAACTTGGTCCATTTTAAGCAAACAAAAAAAGGCTGGAATGATTGTGTACAGTTCCAGCTATCCAGAAGGCAAATCAGCTGGAGACATCGCACAGTAACGATATGCCAGCTTCTGAGCCCGACTCAGTCTGACAACAAATCCCTGCGGGACCAAGAGAGTCTGTCACTGCTAATGATATACAGCTACTGGCAGTAGAGTTAGCTTTAAGGTGCCTCCTACCTTCAGAATAACAGCAGGCCCATTGCTGAGAGCACGGAAAATTTTGTGTGTTAGCTATCATGCAAAATTCAAACAGTAAGTTAGCAGATCTGGCAGTCATATTAATTTGGATTGCACTTACAAGAGTCTGCGTAGTTCCTCCTGCACAAGTGTTAGAAAAGTGATTTTTTTTTTGAAGTGAGACTGTTGTTGGGACTGATTAAAGTTTTGGTTTCTGATTTTGATTATGATGTGTCATAGCAATTAAATGCAAAGTAAGCCCACATAAATCATATGCTACAATAAGCATGTCTCTAAGATAGACATCGCATGTCAGCACAAAGGTTTGGAGATAGACAAATCGTCTGTCAACCATACTAATTGCGGTGCTCTCTGAAAAATGAGTCTACCTCCATAATAAAAATTAATTATCAAAAATAGGACAACTTAACCTGTAGTTAAATAAATAGCACAATTATCTGTGTATGGATAAGCCATTTTAATTCACTTTGGGCTCAGCCTAAAAAAACTTCAGCTCTGTCCTACTGCTTATGTCTAACTGCTTATAAGACCATAAGTAAACCAAAAATTGATGTTCTTTTTTAGATCACTAGCTATGTCTTCCTCAAACAATGTTGAATATCATTCATTTAATTTCTTAAATATAAATTTTATTAAACATGAAAAGCTAGCTATGATGTAGTGAAAAAATTATACCCAGAACTTAACATAACCACCTCTAATAAAATAAAGCCTTCTTTCTCCCCATCATTGTTCAAAGGTTGTACTTAATACCTAGACTCTTCATGTTGCAGCAAACCAGTTTTTATAATAAGAAAAAAGAAAAGTAGATTTAAATAACAAAAATATTAGTAAGAGACACTGCTATGAAGACTTTAGTGTTGATTTCATTCTAAAATGCTGATTTTAGCAACTTCAAATTCCGTAGTGTACAAAAACGGTCTGTGACAGTTCTGGAAAATGCCTCTCATGAATACTGAGAGTTCAAATAGACAGCAATCCCAAGTCCACTAAACTCAGCAGGGAAGCTGTCCATGATACTGGGAGTATTGGTTCGAGCTACTGGGGTGATCCCACTCCCACTAAGTTAATAGTGAATCTTTCAGGGAGTTCACGGTGTAATATCTGGTCTTGTTTGCGAACAGCAGTCACACAATACTTGATCACAATGTCAAGCTGTGAGAACCAGATGTGTTTTAAACCCTGGCATGAACAAATGCTTGTCCAACTGAGGGAGAGTTTTGGTAGCTACTCTAAAAGTTCTCTATAGGATGGGAAGTAAAGAGACTAACTGGGAGATTTTGCGCTGCAGAGGACAAGATGAGATTGGAAAAGTTAGTTCAACTATAGTGAGAGACAATAACAACTGCTGATATCCTGAGTGACAGAAGAGAAGCTGGATGTTACCAATGACACTCATTTCTCTCCTGCCTCACCCTTAGAGAGGGAATTTCAGTTTCAGCTCATCTGATCCAAAAGAAGGTGAGACACAGGAGAGAATGGAAACCAAAATATCAGAATGACTATTAAATACTGATGAAAAAATAATGGATACATACACAAACTTGGGTATTGTAACTGTCTAGTGCAGATGCACAAGGATGTATCAACTCCCTGCAATTCGTAGACTGGCTTTCCTTATTTTGTAGAAAAAGTATAATTTTCTCACCTATGAATCCCTCAATAAAATAAAATATTAATTCTAACCTGTGAAAAAACAGGTAATGAACTGTTTCCTGGTAATAGTAAAAATTCAATTTAGCCATAAGAACTTAAGTCCTCCTTCTTCTCGCACTCCTCCACTGAGCAGCCTTCCTTCTTCAACCTGCTGGTGAAATCCTCCGGTTCAGTTCTTCTTGCTCCTAAACCTACTTTTCAACAGTCTGTCCTGGAGAAATTGCCCTCTTTTGGTGGTGTTCTTTTAATAACCTTCCTAACAGGACTGGGATCAGCTGTACTAGAGTAAGGGTGAATTACCTGATTGTATTTTGGCAAGGCAATACCTCAAATGCAAGGGAAGTTTACACAGAAGGGCAATGACGGGATAGTGCATGCAGACAGCTGACTGAGGAGGGGGAGTAAGCCCATTGCCTCAGGCTTCATTTCCTCTCCATTCCTCTCTTCCAGTGCATCCAAATATGTAGGAAGTAAATACTTCCCTGGAGTTGTGTGGTAGCTGGCCTTAACAGTGCAACACCATGACAGATTCAAGCACCCTGATCTCACTGAGATGCTAAATTTTTCTCAGGACCTGAAGAAAATACTGGCTTTAGGAGAGGGTGAATCAGCTATCCAAGGCAGATTTTTGCCATTTTATGGAAACTTGCACATCTCTAAGTGTGTTTGGATACAAGACTGAATCTGATAATGATGTAGCTTTCCGTGCAATTACTGCTGGACAGCATGATATATCTTGTCTTCCATTTCCTGTCTAAAGCAGACTATTCTTTCTACATAATACAATGCCAACTGGTGTTATGATTTTTTGGCATGCAAAAGACTTTCTGTGAATGATATGGCATCGGCAATGTTTTTTATGCAAGCTACCCATCTAAACTCAAATCACCTTGGCACCCATCCCCACACAAAAATGTCAAATCAATATATGAACAGGCTGAGTGCCATCTGAAAACATAGACATGAATGCAGGCAGCCAATGCATCCTTTTTTCATGATCATATGTATGTTCAGGGCATGAGTCCCAGCAGACTGTCTAGCAGCTTTCTGCTTAGACTCAAGGAGATATCTCTCTTTTTTTGAATTTGAACATAATTTTTTTTCATTTGGAGGAGTACTTGAAAACAAATGCTTCTTAAGTCTGTTTTGGAATAGCTATATTTTGAAAAACACTTTATATTTGTTGCTATAATGCACAGATCTTATATTTTCCCCAGAAAAAGATCTTTTCAGAGACAGAAGAACCTATCAGTATATTTTTTGCCTCTTGGCCAACCTTGTCAGATGTGAAAGTTTCAAACAGTTTTCAAAAAGCCCTGAAAAAAAAAAAAGAAAAGAAAGAAAAAAAAGAAAAAAAAAGTGAGTAGGCCCCATTCTGTCTGATATGACAGGGAAAACACTATATTCATTCTGACTTGGGACCTTATTAGACCAGAAAGATATTTTAATCTCATTCCAGATAGATGTGGAATTGCTTACCCCATACAGGTTAAATCTAATTCTGGCCTCTTCTGAGTTGGAGATGATTAGAAAGGATTAGGTCCTGATGCAGTAGTTTGACTTCCTTCTCACAGAAGATTACAGTAACTCCTTGTACCCATGTAAAATTTTCAATCGCTTTTTGACTCTTTAGCATTTCTAGGACAAAATGACTTTGTGTGTGATGAGTTCCTCAGTTCGCCCGCATCCATGTTGAGTGATAAACGATTTTCTTTTTTTTGATTTTGAATGTCCTATTCCTTTTGCATTAGGAAACAGGGGCTTACTCGCTTTAAAAATATTCCATTAGTCACCTTAGCCTTTCCAGGCTATGCAAGAGCTTTTTCTCACCTCGTTGTTCTTATCAGTCTCCTCTCAACCTCATCTGGTTATTTATTATGCATAGGCTATGCGTCATTCCAGATAAAAATAATAGAAAGGCTGCATTTTTATTGTATACAAAATAAATATTATATTCTTCACACTGTTGATAGTTCTGTTCCTTATGCATACTTAACATAGTATTTGCTTTATATCTGGAGTTACACGCTGAGCAGAGCTCCTTGTTTAATTGACTGCAATGACATATAAGAGCATAGAAGTTAATGTAAAATCCTGTAAAGTGTATGAACGGTTAATTCCTCTCCCCTACACCCTTCACACACTTCACTCTTTGCATTTACTGGTAGCAAAAATCATTTGCAACTGTGTTGCCCATTCATGGGCATGGGACTTGTTTAAGTGTCTCTCTGACTATGTGTTGCCCCCTGCCTAGTTTCCTTAGCTGCGTGGGACACCTTGTTTGGAAGTCAAAAGAAACTGTGGTAACTGAGTCTCTTTTATCTATGGGAACATGCGCGACGTGTCAGAGAAGATGAGAGGCACAGTCTGAGAGGCGCAGTGTTTCTTCCCAAAGTAATGCTGGTTGCAGCCTATCATCTCACACAGGCATTCAGCCACATTGTTTTTGATTCTTGTTTCAGCCAGGTGCTAACATAAAAATGCTTCGTCTTTTACCTTTGAATGAATCAGATGAATTTAAAAATATAGTATTAGTATTTTGCGTGGTAACTATATTTGATTAGATATTTCAAATTGCGGACAACAAATAAGCCACACTGTAGTTTATCTGTTTCAGAATTCTAGCTATATTGACACTGGGCCTGATAATTCATTGCTGCTTGAGATGTCTGCAAAAATAATTCTTCTGGCATTTATTCTTGTCTTTCATGATTTTTTCTGGCTGAAAAAAGAAAGCAGAGAAACCATAGCTTCCCAGCAGTACACTCCTTATGTTTCATCGTTGCTTGATTGAATATTCAGTGGGCTTGTCTCTCCTTTCACAGGCTTCCTACTTCTGTTATACATATACACAAATATGCAGCCATTTATAGAAAGCTATTTATAGTTTTTGCATTAAGATCTTGACTGCTTAAGTTTGGAACAAAATTCTACACTTAAGGAATTCCAGGGCCTATTTATAAATATCCTGATTATCTGAAGTAAAATCTCTCACTATATCAAAATTAGTATTAGCATATATAAATATGTGAATTCAAGAGTCTAACTTTGGGCATTCAGCTTTGACAGTGTTAATAGCAAGATGTAAGGTATCCTAAGGCATAAGAAGACAGTCGATAATTTCAGGAACCCAAGTCATGGTCATCTGTAATATCTATAAAAATGTTATTGTAATGCCTAAGTACCTCACTCTATCAGATCTGGTCACTTGCTTTGTTCCTAGAGCATGGGCACATGACAAAGCCACATGATATTGGAGTTGACTGTACATGAAATCTGTCAGCCAAATGTATTCTTACAATTAAAATCTTTTATAGGATTTTATTGATAAAAAGATCTTTTTCTTTAACCTGCTTTTCTTCCATAGATTTAAAAAGGAGGAAAAATAAGACTGTATTGCTAAAGCTACTGTTATGGGACAAATTCTGCTCTCCTTTATATGGATGTGAATGTAGAATAACTCATACTGAATTTTTCCTATCAACATTACCAGGAACTAAAATATCAAATGAAATAATTGTTTTGGCAATGCAAAGCTATTAGCTTTTGATTCACAATGAATTTTTCCTATCAACATTACCAGGAACTAAAATATCAGATTAAATAATTGTGTTTTGGAAATACAGACTGTCAGTTTTTGACTTATGGCCATATCTTTTATGAATGTACAACACTTTTCCAGAGTTTTCCAGACCTTTATGGACATTGAGTTCTAAGCATGGTTTAGGAAGCCCAGGGAGAAGCAGGATATAGGAAAGGACATAGGGTAAGGAGGTACTTCAGTGTTAAATTCTGCAGTGATATTACACATCTGAATGGTCACAAATGCTACTTTTAACCAAGCGCAATATAGCTAGGAGTGGGAAGGGAGCGGGTGGGAGAGCCACAGCTACACCTGTTCTCTTTGGGTTGTCTGAGTTATCATGTAGGGCTAATATCCCTAAAGCCTAAATTTGCTTAACAAGATTCTGGGCCTGAGAAAAACAGTTCCTCCTGTTTGATCCCCTTACTCTTTCATAAAACATCCTAACTGCCAGCATTAAAAATAAATAGAAAAGTTTCCTGCTCTCTGCAGCTGTCTCCCGCTTCCAAGGACTGAGCAACGAAGGGAAACAAATGCCTCCCATCGCTTTGCTGTACGCCAGCCCCTTCTCCATTGCTGTACCAAGCCTCAGTCGGGCTGCCATGAATACTTTTGCTTTAACACTGTAGCTGTTTATATGACATTCAGGATTGATAGCTTCAGGGAATGGTATTATACAGTGGAAATAGCTTGCAGCTTGGGTCTCAGCTGGTGAAACTAAATGCTATAGTGCTGTGAAGGGTGACTTGTTCCCAGCCAGCCAGCTATTTGGTTTCACTAAGGTCTTTGACAGATGAGCAAATCTTGTTGCAGTAGTTTAAGACATTATTATCCCCAGCTGTCAGCCTGGCTATTCTGCTGGAGGTTACCACCTCCATAATAACATTTGCTATTTGCAAAGCCTCAACCCTTCTAAATCATAGTCTGACGTTTTTCTCAAATTCAGTTTCAGTGGAAGATTAAGCTAAAACACTGGAGTTCTTACCGGGGGGGTCAGGCGTGCAAGTAGCTGTATCCTTCTCCACGGCAAAACATCTGACATAGTCCTACCAACTTCGCATTGAAGGTGGCTCAAAATCTAGTTCTGTGATTCATGGGGATATTTAAATCTTATTTCTGTCAGAATCAAAATTAAGACATTAAAAATATATTATTATTATTATTATTATCATCATCATCATCATGATCTGGATGCTTCCCAGACACTGCAGAACAAAACCGATATCTATGTCAAGCTCGGTAATATTAGGTGCTGGGTAATACCCAGCACTACTTGAAGCAGATCCCAAAGATCCTTTGATGTAAGGCAGAATGACTTAAAGCCTTTCTTGACTGTGAGTCCTGGGAAGGGGAAGAGGGAGCCCTGGCAGCTCCACCTGGGAGCTGTGGCTGAGAGCAGCAGCCTCTGTTTCCCCGCTGGTGCTGCCTTTGCGACTGCTCCAGGCTGGGACCCAGCAGTCCTGCTGTCATGCCACAGTGCTGCAGCAGTTGTCCCCTGCAGCCCCGACCTGGAAGTCCCAGGGTCTTTCTTACGCAGCGGGAAGTCCTGAGCCCTTGGAGTGACAAGTTTGGTCAAGCTCGGAGGCAGCTCCACCAGCCCAAGTCAGAGACCCATGAAACATACTTTCCCTTTTCCTGACACTTTTAGGGAGGAAAAATGTTCCTGTAGGTGGAAATACAAGCCACTTAAATTAGTTCATGAAATGAACCTGTCTTTTCCCACCAATAAGAGAAGGATCTTCTGATAGTGGCTACCTCTATATAGGTAATTGCAGAAAAAAATGGTATCACAGATAGCTTTGTAGATCCTAACCCAAAAGGCACGGCTGGGAGTACTAAAGATATTTCAAGTTGTTTGCAATATCCTGTTTTGAAAACCTGTTTTCACTGCTTATGACTTTGTCACACTTGGAAATGTTTAGTTTGAAATTTTGCACAATCTCAGCCTGAATTTTCTTGGAAAACTATTTCAACCAAAACACTTTTACTGTTTGAAATTTCTTTGAAAATGCTCCTGAAATTTTTTCTTCAGTCAGCACAAGCATCCTTTCAGGGCACCCTTTTTGGAGCAGGGAATGAAAGACACCACAAGTAGCCCTTTCAATCAATCAAACATGTCTTCTTCTACATGAAACTAATTTTTGAATACTTGCAGATCTCAGTGGGGAATTGCCTGAGTCTAATCCACTGGCATTCATCATTTCCTGAGGTTATCCTAGCTTCAGCTCTCCCTGTGCTGATAGGTGACACATGCTCCTGATCTGGAAAGTAGCTGAGCTTTCCTCACTCCCTCACAGCCCTTACCTTTGGCAGTACTGTGCAGTGCTCATCACAGAGTTTGTTAGCCTGAGGCTACAGGGGATGAGGTTGTTGTCTGAAAAGGCTGAAGCACCTCATTCAGTGCACGAGATGATTTTGTCAAGAAAGAAGAATGTATGCACGGCTGCAGTGGTTGTAGCAAACCACTGTGGTTCTCTCTTCAGCACTATGTCTCCAAGAGTGAACTACTGGTACATGGGGAAAATATAAGACCTCTATACACAAGCACTGATAGGAGCGTACTCTCCTGGTGGTCTGTGGCTTGGAAGTTTCTGGACCCAGATTTTATATTTTGACAGATTTATTTAACTGCTTTTTGAACCCTTGTAAACTTCTGGCCTCTGCTGTCTTCTATAGCAATTAATTCTACAGTTTAACTGTGTGCTGTTCAGAAGAAAAGGTTTTTCTTCCTTTGCTTTGTTCCTGCCACCAGTTAATTTCTTTTGATGCCTCTGTTTTGTGTCATGAGAAGCAATGTCATTCTCTGTTTATGTTCTCTATACTATTTATGATATCCTATGCATGTGTGGTAGTCCCCTTCAGTTATGTTTTTCAAGGCTGAAGAATCCTATTTTATGAAATCCCTCTCCACATAGTTGTCTAGCCTTGTAACTCTCCTCTTGAATTTTCTAGTTATATAATATCCTTTTCTGCGATGGAATGGGGAGAGGGGATTAAACAAACCATTCAGGATGAAGGTACTTCATCAGTTCACAGTGCGTAGTCATGTTTTCTGTTCTTCAGTTTCTTCTCTTGCTGATTTTTCCAACTTCCTTTTTTTATTGTTATTATTTTGTATTGACCTGATATTTTCAACTGTTACAGTTAGCCTAATTTTTTTTTTCTCTGAGGGATAACAGCTAATCCAGAGACCATTAATTATGTATGGTTAGAACCATTTTTCTCCATGTACATCCTCACTGTATTGCTCAGTTACCTAATAAAATGTGGACGTTTTGCAATTCTTCTCAGTTGGCTTGCATTTTTACTGTCTTGAATAATTTAGTAACAACAGCAAACCTTTTCACTTTGCTCTGCATTTCCTCTTCCAAAATCCTTATGACCACAGGTTGTGGAGAAGAGGCAGTTTTCTGAGTGACCACTACTTTACTTTTTCCAAAAATGGGAAGCTGTATGGGCAGTGAGGGAGGAGTTCGTCAAGAAGAAAAGAAAACTTCAGGTGTCATACTACATATACATTTAGGAGAAAACATTTGCTTGACTTTGCTTAATACTTCCAGTAAGGTAGTAAGTGTGCAATAGCATACATGAATCTTGTGTAAAAAATGAGTTATATATATACAGTGCATGCATACAGTTTTGTATAACAACATAGTGCCACTTTTTTCTGTTTTACAGTTAGCTGGCTATAATCTCCTTGCAAACTAATGATGACAGAAATTCACAATTTCTCTTTGTTAGCCTGGTTACTCACTGGCTCTTGAAACATTGAAAATGAGTTAGTATTTCAGGGAAAAATGTAGCTGCTTGGAGACCTTAAGCTGAGTTTTCCTCATGTGAGAAGAAAACAGCCTGACAAGGAAAAAAAAGTCCTTTTTATCTTAGCAATCTGATTGTTACTATCCTCAGTGCTGCAAAAGTTGAGAGAGCATTTGTGAATTCTTGTGCTATCTCCTTGAAATAAAGAATAGCTTGTGAAGTTACTTTCATAGTCACTTCTATACAGCATGTAATTGGTTACAAAAATAACATTCAGAAACCATTTTAAGATTTGTTTTCTGTATTGTACTTATTAATAGAGATAAACAATGTTAGATCACAAGAAGCTTTTCAGCCTGTGTCTTTTTCATCCGGGACTCAATGGGTTTGTTTTTAGCACCCAAAATTATTTGATTATGAATCTACCCTTCCTAAAAATAAAATCAGAATTGCAGGATCCTGTATTTTCTCACCTTTTTCATTACTTAAAGATGAAGGATTTTCTAAGACTGCCAGGGAAAACCAATGGCAGCATCAAATATGTGGCAATCACTGTCTCTTGTGCCTAACATCACGTGCCACTGACAATACTCAAACTTGAAGAGGGACTTAGCTGCAAAAGTTGCCTTTAGCTAAGGAGACAAGTTTGGCTGGCTTGGTCTGTGCTAATACGTGGATCTGGGCAGAGGCATGGGCTCCGGCACTGTTGTGTATGTGGTTGCCCATAGTTCGTGAGCACACTTCCTGGCACAATTTTGGCCCGGGCCAGCTAACACACTTCAGCAATGCCTGGGCCATAATAGAGGTGAAGGAATATTCCCCTTAGTACTTTTTGGATGGGGCAGCCGAGGGACTGTGTCTGGCCATAAGCTCTGCAGCACCGACTGTGATTCACCCCTACAGCACTCAGTTCTTTTGGATACTGAAACATCCCCAAAATGATACCTCTCTGCTTCAGCCTCAGCTGGAGTTCATGATGTCCCTAATGTGCCTCAGAAGATTTGCAAACAGTCTTTTGCTTTTTGCTCACCCTATGGTGTGGTCAACATTTTTAAGAAGGAAAAATCTCTTGAAACACATTGCATACCGTTTGTTGAAAGATATTGTGCATTTTTTGACTGGTCCTGCTTTTTATATGTATGGTAATGCAAGTAATATGCTTTTATATGCTGTAAGATTTATTGTTGGAGTATAATTATAGAAATAGTAGAACAATGCCCTCTGTGATGCTAAGAATCTGAACTTACAGTGCCTTTTCAGCTATTTGAGTTTATTTTTGCAAATATGCAATGGAAGCTCTGTAGAATAAACTATGTACAAAGTGTTTCATTCTGGCAGACTTGCATTGCATGTGTGCAACTTCAGTTTCCCATTTTATTCGTTCTGAAGGGGGTGCCTTCTCTCTTCCCATTTCTCTTCTTAAAAGACATCTTGGGCTGTTGACTTCTGCTGAAGTTCCTTCTATCTCAGAGGCTCTCTGATCCATCCATGCTCCCAGAGATGGATGTTCTCAAGGAGTTCCCATCTCACTTGTTGGTCATTTATCTTCTACACTCTCAGTCAGACAGGCTTCTGCCAAAGCATGGTGGCAGTGTACTGTAGTACCAGTAAGACTTACTGCCCTCATTGAAACCATGAAACCTGTAAGTTCCTATAAGAAACCTTAACATTTAAAACTAAATCTTGAAAGCCAAGCAGTTTTGTTTTTCTTTGGTGTTTTCATGGCAAATTGTTTCTTCCTAAAGATAGACCTGTGGCCAGCTAGGGAAATAAAATATTCCAGAATAGAAGCCAATATTAGAAAATCATTTAGAAATAGATCTTTTCCCTAATCAGTTTCTAGGACTTGTGAGAATTCTGTGTGGTATTTGCTTAGTCTGTGTGGTGTTTTGCTTATCTTTGGGCTTCATACAAATTCAGAGGAAAGAAAAATCAAGCTCCTACATAGACTTTTCAATAATTTTATGAGTTTGGCCTAGAGCTTTAAGAATAATGAATGTGGGTGTCTGTTGTTAGGCATCTGAATAAAAAATAATTTACAATTCTACTGAGCAACTTTTACTGTTTTACTGCATTTATGGATGTTCACTACTGAGACATCACAATATTTCTTTTTAAAGGAATAAATATATGTTTAGATCAGTAGCTTTCTGGACCCTGGTATGAAGAGCTTTTATTGTTTCATGGGAATGATTAAATGAATGAAAATGTAGATATTCTTACATGGATAAGCTTAATAGCAATAGAGTACATGAAGAAGAAGAAAAAGCTTTTGAAGTTTTTACTAACTGCTCCATTTTTTTAAATTACAATATTACAACCTGAGGAATAATTCTGTTCATGAGTTTAGTAGTTATTATAGAAAGATTTGGTGAAAGATTTGGTTTCTAAATAAAGCAAGTTTTGAGTACAAAGACAGAGTATTAGCTCTGTCTTGCCATTTCTAACTTGGAAAATGCAAGGCTGTGCTAATGTGAAATGGTGGTGCTATGTAATTCCCAAGAAAGGTTGCTTCAGAAGCATTTTCTTTCTGACTCTTGTGTCACTCACTCACTCACTCACTCACTCACTCACTCTTTCCAGTTTTTATAATATGGTAATTCCCAGCTGGTTTGTCAGTCAGCCCCATAAGCACAGCACAGTTTTGTCTTTAGACCTGAACTATTTATTTTGTAACTAGCTGTCCCAGGATGTGTCACCCTAGCTTCCATTTGCTAATTAATTATATGCTAATTAAAGGTAGTTTGCTTTCCATATTCTATTCTCTTGGAAGCAGCACATTCTCGTCATTTCTAATTTACTTCTGTCCCAGTATCTTGCATAGATGCTAGGAAATATGCTGCAAGATCATTTTAAAAACAAATCAACAAAACAAATCTGCCAAAGTAAAAAGTGTGGATGGAAAGAAAAAATTGAAGCATTATAATTGGGAACATACAGAATTCTTTGGTAGTCAAAATGCAAGTAATCTTTAGGTGCCTTGCATCAAATTGTTTAGCCTTGCTGGTACTACCTATTTTTTATTTAACTCATCCTTAAGGGTTTTAACCTACTGATGGTTTCACAAATGCTACAGTTTCTGCTTTTTCCTGTTCACAGCAGGAAAATGATAATTTAGTCAATTTAATGACTCATTGCCTGTTAGTTATAAACAAAACCCTGATCTATTCTTTCATGGACTGAAGAGGTTTGGAGCATTGCCCATCCTTTTGCCCAGACAGAGGGAAATGAATCCTTAAGGCATAGTTTTATTTATCTCTCATTGGATTTTAATATGAGGTGCTATGAAACTTGATTTGTGGAAAAAAATTAGTATTATTCCTGTCACTATTGATTTACCTTGTATCTTAAGACAAAACAAAACAAATCGACTGCTTGCTTTACGTCATATATTTTAAAGGTAAATTTCCTGCAAGCTTTTTCTTCTATAAGGCATTCAAATCTCAAAACGTAATTCCTAAGGCCCACTCATACTTTTTGCTACATACAAGGAAGGAGGAAGTGGACAGAACTTGTGCTTTCATGTTGCCTACCTCCTCATCGAAAAAACTGGCCAAATGTGGGTTTTGAGAACAACAGGAACACCTGTTTTCCAATAGACTTTCTCTTCAGGGTAAAAGAAGAACACATGAAGAGCTTGGACTTTGTGTCAAAACTCAGTACTTATCCAGGACTGAGTTTAACAGCCCTAACTAGACCCAGTTGAGTAGAAAGTTTGATTGGAAGTGAGAGGAGAAAATCTACTGAGAAACAAATGGAAAAGGTAGATAAATAGTATCCCTATAATTCAGAGTAGGAAAACTTTGGCAATACTAACTTCAGCTTCATTAGCCAGATATGTCAGTTTTTTGTGGACAAGCATAAAGCAACATAAACACATAAAACAACAGCTAAGAATTTCTGGCTGTCCCGCAGGAGCCAGCACAGAGGGAAGATGATACTGTTTCAATGGCAGAACGGATCACAGACGGTTCTGACTTGTGAAGGCTCAGCTATGACTGCTTCCTTCTATGTTTTGCCAGACAAATCCAGAGAACTGCTGCCAGACGGACATACTACATAGAGCTGGAGACAATACCTGTCATCCAGAAATCTTAATTTCCATCTGAGTTCTGGTTAACTGGTTTTACTCATAACCTTTGCACTGCAAAAACTATACTCCCACATACCAAATCTACAAATGGTAAAGATATCCTTTGAATCAACACCAAGAAAACTGACTGTGTATGTGTAATACATCTGCTTCCACTCCAGCACAGCAGCTATGTTGCCAGTATGGTAGGGACTGACTGTCCCAGTTACTGAATTTGTTTAATCTTGGAGGTAATTTCATGGTTTTGGTAACAGTCCAATAAACAAATAGCATTATTTTATAGTCACTAAAGGCTTCTTAAAGCTTAAATCAATTTAGATCACTGGTGTATTCACGAGGAATTGACTAAGATACTCATTGCTTGTGCGATATTCTCAGAGAAAAATTCAGTTTGTCTAAGATGAAATGTATGAGAGCTATTTCGTTAATTCTCACTATGGAGACTATGGCATTCAAAGTTAGGCATTAATCTGATACGAAGAGTTCATATGAATCAGTTATTTCAAAAATTGCAAATTTATACTGATGAGATAAGCTTTATTCTACAAAAGTCATATATCAACATCTCACCTGCTGAGAAAGAAAGATTAATCCTTATTATTTTCTATTATTTTAAGTTAAAGCAGGAGATGATAAGAGTTTTCTATTTATTAGATTCTGTTCAAGGAATAAAAAATATGAAAAGAAACTGAGATATTTTCCCAGTATTGAAACTAAAAACTACATAGACATGTCCACAAATCAGTCAAGCTGAGTTCTCTCTTTAGAATTGCATTTCTTTTTAGGCAGTCCTTGATAATTTTGAGTGGACAAGATAAAATGAGGTATGGCAGAACAAAGATCTGCACAAATAAGGCAGCATCTGCTCTATTCAATCCATTTTAACTTTTTTAATAGGAATTGTTTTGAGACTAATCCTCTGTCATGGAGCAGTTGGGTCATGTGGAGAGTAACATCAGTAATTGTCAAAGTACATCCTTAAGTTCACTTAAATGGTGTACTCTGAGCCCCACATGGCAGAATTCAGCTCAGAAAATAGGGTACCATTGTACACTACAATAGGGAGATAAAATAATGAAGGTGCTTAAGGGTGATGCTCTGCTAGAAAAGAATATTATTTTTTCAGGCTGTTTTAGCTTAATTTAGTGCTCTAGGGACAAAGAAATTGTCTTGTCTTTGTTACATTGCCCAGGGAATCTGGACAAAATCTGAACAAAAATCACTTAGGTACCAACAGAGCAACATAAGGGAAAAATACAGACATCTAAATTAATAAGAGAGAATGAAAAGATTTCTACCTAACCCAATTAGCTCTTTGAGACACTAAGATTTTTCTCAGAAAGCTCCTTCATTGCCTGAAGTTCGCCTCTCTTGCAGCTGAGGTAATGGTCGAAGGACATTTATTTCATTTTAACTTCAGTCATTTTAGTCAGCACAGATTGAAAGGCATTTCAAGAGGATAGCTTATTTCATCTCTAAAACAGGCAAGGAGTGACTGTCTCTACCCCTGCAAGGGAGACTGCGATTGCTAGCTGGCGTTGTGAGGCATTCCTCTGCACTCAAATACACAAGCAACGTATCTAAGAGAAGTGATTTCCAGTTACAAATCTACTCCACATAAGCAGCTAAGTCAGGCGCATATCTAAGAGACAGAGCAAATTTCAAATATACTCACTTTTCTGCATTTTTTACTGCCTGGCTCACTTGTTTCTTAGGCTGTTGGCAGTCCCATTCTCGGTGATTGCATTTTCCCATTTATTATGAAGTGAACTGAAGCATCTAAATAAAAGTCTCTTTCTTGGATCTAGTCCCTTCCCCTCTGTTTCATTAATTTATACTAATTTCTTCTCTTCCAGTTAGATGCTTTCTCCTGTGAAAGTCTTGAGATGGAGAATTAATGTCAGAGATCTCGTGGAGAAGGTATTAATGTTAATCTACTACTACAATGATGTTTTCCACATAAGCTCTGTAGCAACAGTACCGTGTGATAGAAGAGAAGGGACTGAAAAAACTGTGAAATTACATAGTGTTTTAAGGGTCACATTAGCTGCAGAGAAATATACCAGTGTCTGAAGCAAAACAGTCATCAGTCATACTGGATACAATTAGATATTGCCAAATAGGATAGAGCATCTCTTAAGAAGCTGATCAGAATTCATGACTGGCATCAAATAAAAAACTCTTTAGTAAGAACTAAATAAACTCTGTATATGATGGCCTTGAATAAAGAGTGTAGTATGTGGCAGATAATCGTCTGATTATAAACTCTCCTTATTGAGCTCACAGGGTCACTGTATCCAAAAGACTTAATGTAATCCTGTCATGATTCAGGAGAAAATTGAGTAAGAAAAGCGAAGATGACTTTATGTCTGTGTTTAGCACAGGTGTGATTGAACTCAGCTTGGGTGTATGCTATGACAATGCTACCAGCTCAGGCCTGGTGTCTCCAGGTCAGGAAGACGTTAGTAAATCAGAGTGGATGCAGAAGAGAGCATAACTGGAAGACTGGAAACATGCCTTAAAGTAAATGCTCAAGAAGTTGCAAAGACAAGGTTAATGGGGAACTTGATCACAGTTAATGAATAGTTACATGAAGGAGCAAAACTTAGATGTGTATCTGAGCCTAGAAGACACAAATATAAATAGATCCAGTGGCTGAAAAACTAGAAATGAATTGCAAATTCTTAACTGTATAGGCAAGTAAGCACTGGAACAGTTTCACAAAGCACCGTGGTGAATGCTCTATTCCTTGGCTATTTTTCCTCAGTAATGGATTTTTTTCTTCTTTTTTTTCCTGCTAGGAAAGCCCTAGTTTAAACAACAATGAATTTAGGAAGTTGGCAGACTTCTGCTACATGTCTCAAACTGCAGTTCTTAAGCTGGAATTGGAAAATGCTTTGGGGATAGGGGTGGGAGGGTCCATGACAAGCCCATGGAAACAGGATGGGAAATGTGAGTGGGAGGAGGTGTCTGAACTGGGAAGAGCCCACTAATGGAGAAGTACCGTGAAGGTTTAGGTGCCTTATGCTTTCTGCTGGGATATTGCCTTCTCCCCCAGGTTACAAACCACTTCCTAAGTGGATGCCTTCTGGGGATTTGCAAAGGATGTACTTTTGATAACTTTGACTGCAAAGGGTGCAAGACAGGGTGATCACACTGGTGTTTCTGGCCTTGTAACTTATGTACTATTCCCTCCACACTGTTTTTTTTAATATTTAATTTTTTAATTTGTATACTAGTTACTGATTCTATTAGCAAAAGCACAACACAGAAAATGACAGAAGTCTGAGAGTTATATTTCTTAACCTTTGAACCCACTAAATTATACATTTAGTGATCACTTGAAAAGGGGCATTTTACATCTGTCAGATTGATTTCTGATTATAAGGCAGAACTGGTGAGATAACCTACTTCCCCTCAAAAGTTAATTTCTCCTCAAGTTATATTGCAGCTGTGAGCGATTTCTCAACTGCCCCCTACAAGACCTCACAAAACATGATAAATTTTTCAAACTGCGAGGCTAGGTTGAGAGCCTAAAACAGTATTTCAGGCATGTAGATATATAACTTCAATTTCAAAAGCATTTAGTGCTTAAAAATTCCTGATGACCTCTGTGGAAGCTTCTTACTGATGAGTGTTTTAGAATGAGGTTACTTTTTCAGATTTAATAATAATAGAGAAGCCTAATTTGTGTCTCCGAGTCTTAAAAATGTTTGTTCAGTTCTTAGTCATGATATCTCACTCATGTAGTCACAATTCCTTGGCAGTATTGGGACTAAGAAAAAAAAAAATCTTTCCTATGTGATAATAAAATGTTAGGTTTTAATTAAAAAAATCTTAACACTATAAAATGATAGAGAAGCCAAAAGAATAATTGACTGTGAAAGTAGTTCCAAAGTAGGTCAAATGGCCAAAAGCAAAATTTAGTTTTGTTGTGCTATCAAATTCATACAGAAGTGCCACTACTTGTAGGGACATATAAAAATGACAAAAGCAAGAGAATTTCAGGTTAAATGACTTGACTGGCAAAAGTGCTGAGTGCCCACAAATCCAACTGAAGTCAGTAGGAGCAGCAAAAACTTAACATTGCTGAAAATCAAGGAAACATTATTGTTTAGCTTATGCTGATACGTCTTTATATTGCTAGGATTTCCCCCAGTGAGGGCTTATGATTTCCAGTAGCACAGTGCTGTAAAATAAATCCTCAAGCTCATGAGGCAGTCCAACGATAACATTAGCGATAATGGGTGTGTGTGACATTTGCTGAGTCTGGTGTCAAGCTTTTCTTCCATGCGCATATCCTAGTGCTCTACACAAATCTCTGGAGCCCATTTATGGTATTGCACTGGTCTTTGGGCAAAGCAGAGGTTATGGGTACCTTGGACTGAATGAAATTCTCTACTGAGCGGGCTTTCTGATATTGCAGAAAGCTCAGTGGCAACTAAACCAGGACATGCCAGTATTTAACTGAACTCAGTGAATATTCCTAGCATAAGCCTCTTATTGACTGTGGCTATTTTAGAAGAGAAAAGAGAGTAAAAGAACACAAATAATGCTCCCTTGGTCTTTTCCTGCATGACCCTGAGTCCTCTGAGGCTCTGTCTGTTAAAAGCATTGTAATAGTACTGGCATCATCTGTTCACTTGGTAAAATTGTAAGCTATGAACCTAAAACAATTCAGATCAAAAAGAATTTTCTCTCTGTCACTCTCACTATAAAAAGTTTGATAACATTTGTGTGACATCTAAAAGAATAGACAATAACATAAGTGCAAGTGAATAGGACTATTGTACACATGCAATAGCCTCAAATCCCGAGTTTAGCATCTTCTAGTTATTACATATTGAAACTTCCATTAACATGTTAGATGTATGCAAAACCCTGAATGCCATTAGACCGTACTGAAAAATGCCCAAACTGACCCTAATTATTTTTTCTATTTTTTTCTTTTCCAGACAACTGTGAGATAGTGATCTCCTTTTCCTTTCCCACATCTCCCCACCCAGAGAATGAAAGAATCAGAATCTTTGAATATCTCATGTCAATTATTAAAAAGTTAAAATTTTAATTTTTTTAACTTTCACATATGAATCACCTAAAATTTCAAATGCTGGATAGTCTTGAAATGAAGGGTGAAACATTTTTGAGTGAAAAGGTTAAGTCTGGAAAAGCTATTTTTACTTAAATGGGATATCCACTGGAAAAGTCTCATTCAAACAGTTTAGGTTTCTGGCTAATTTGTGGGAGAAAAAAGTGTGCATAAAACCCCTGGAACTTAGGAATCAGTCATTATTGTCTTGGAGAAAGATATTTATTTATTAATCAGCATATTCAAGGTTAGCTATGCACCAGCAAGGGGTGTAGGATTACAGTTAGATAAACTTTGATATAACTTGACAAATATTCAGAGGTTTGCAGTGCGTGACTGTTAGGTGGACTGTTTATAATCCTTTGATATTGCTCCGCTGAAAACAGCTGAATACAACAGACTAAATATTAGTTAACAGCACATTTGAACACTACAAAGCAGTCATCTAAATGACAGCATATTGGTTTTTTTCCTTTATGTAGAAGACATGGAAGCTCCTTTATTAACTGCAGAAAAATATAGAACCTTATTTATGTCCTGATCTCAGGAAGAGTGAAGCATCCATAATTGTCAGGGTGTCTTTTGTACTCGAAGATGACTTCAGTAGAGGCTTTAAATGCTCAGCACCTCTCAGTTTCAAGCCATTAGCATACATCTCCCTCTAGGGAATATAGACTTATTACTCACATTTGAAATGAGATGCTGTCTGCAGAGAGGTTAGCAGCTCTCATAGCTCTTTCCAGCTTAGTGTCAAGATGAGTAAGTGACACCAATATGTGTTCGCAGCCTAGATTAAGCGCATGCTTGAAGAGGGCTGTGCAGGCATGGCTGGAAGCTGTCCTGGGTGGTAGCCTCCTGTTCCCATGCTGTCAACGTTGCTCTTTCTGGAATGGCTCCTCTCCTGTAATTAATAAAAAATTAATAAAAAAACACTCCCAATAAATCTGATGGGACAGGACCATATGGTGCAATGGCAGCAAAGCACACTCCTGTGAAAGGTAACTCCTTGTACAGCCTGAATCCAGGATGTGACATATTATATTTAAGAAGGTGGCTGTCAAGATCAAATGGGCTTGTTCTGTGTTGCAGGGTAGCCATGGAGTTTGAAGGGGAGGTTTAGTTTGAAGGAAATTCCTAAACACATTTTCATAGTGAAGATAGGTCCTGCGTTTAGAGAAGGATTAAGAACAAACTGGTTTAGGCTGTCATCCAATGGTACTGAAGTAGCTCAGCTGGAGTTCAAGATCTCAGTACACTAACGCAAGATCAGAGAAACACTTAAAATGATAATTTAGTGATATGACTTTCAGAAAGATATCTGGACATAGCAAGAAGAAGGTAGTTTTGGTATATCATCAGGCAATATAGCTTACTTCAGTGTGATCTGAAAAGAAAAAAGGTTGTTAAAAATCTGAGTTGATAGCACTGTAGATGGATGGCATAGACTTTGGTCATGCTAACTATCTAAGTAATGCCTAGAGACCCCAAAGACCCTGAGCAGGCCTACTAGACTAGTTTGAAGGTCATGCTGCCACACCTCCACTGCTCTTATTACCAGTCCATGCCAGAATTAAGGCCACGTATTTCCATCCATGTTATAACCATGCTTTCATCTTGTTGGGTGCACATATGCTGCACAGCTTGGGAATGCAACCTCTGTCGGCCCTTAGAGCTGCATTCTGCAAAGGGGATTGGCACATGCATTTTCGGTTCTGTTTCTGTGGAGCACAGCAACATATATCAGTTCAGTGGTCCCAAAAGAGAAATTGGCTCTCTTGTAATGCATTGTTTTTTAGAGCCTAGGCTTTTCTGGCCACTGTGCATCTATAATAAATTATTAGCAGCATTTCTCAGAAGCACATATAGACCTTTTTTAAAAAAATAAACAAACAAACAAAAAAAGAAAAAAAGAATATGCTCTTCCTTAACCTAGGAATCACAACAAATCAATTTAAAAATCAATAATACATGACCAACCCCAAAAACCTCTCTGCCCAGATAGAGATGCACTCACAGACTGTCACCTGCCTAAATAAGGAATGCCATGCGCAGCTGTTGAAATGATTCTCAACCGTGTGCCACAGCTGCTCTAATAAAAAAGCTTCCCAGGCCCCTCTGCAGACACTCACTGGTCAAGTTTCTGGCTTTTGAACTGTGGCCGGATGTTTCTCCGTTCTGGTCCCACAGAGCCTGCACACTACACTGCACCAGAGCCACTTCTCTGTCATATGCCTCAGAATAGCACAATCCAAAAAACACGATGAAGTGCATGACATTTTTCTTTTTCTTCGCTCACTCTACTGAAGGCAGAAGGCTTGTAATTCCGGACTAAAATACATAGAACATTATTTGTAACCAATTATTTGGGTTTCATTTTGTAGCCAATTGTTTTAGTCAGTGTTCTGCACTACCATATTGCAATATATTTTAAATATATTTTAAGGCTATAAAAATAAAAATAACTGAAAGAGGCATTTTCTTCTTTTTCTCTGACTCCTTTATCTTCCAAAGACACCAACTACAGAACAAGTACAGCTTCATTATTGTCAGTAGGTCATCATTAAATCAGTATGATTCCTGAGGACTATAATGAGCTTTTTACCAGGAGAAGGCTAAATTAGTAAATACTGATTTCTGCGTTCACTCTTATTTCCCCCCACTCTCAGAAAATAATTGAACAATCATCATGAGAACATTGAGAATATTACTGATTAGCAAGCAAAGCACAGCCTGGAATTCATATTCATATAACATAATGGGAAGCTTTATACTTTCCAGTGGAAATTTATCTTGTGCCATTTTCCTGTTTGTCTTATGTGACATTACACAAACCACCTTCAAAGAAGTGGGAAAACGAAGTGGAAGTATGGTAGTGCAGAGTGGAGACGAAGTGGTGAAAGAAACAGGGAATGATATTAATAATAGATGAAATTGCTGCTTTTTCTAGTAAATAAGTGCAAGACAAGATTGATACACAATATACCCCACAAGGCCACTGTAGCTATGGTAACAACAATACACATAACGTCTTTGCTGCAGATTAGCCTTATAAATATCTAACCTATGGACAATACATGTTATATATGTATACTACAGTTACTCCCTAGCTGTCATTTTATTGCTGTGGGTGGTTTTTATGCCCTGTCTTCATACTGAAAGATTCATTTTCAGAATCCTCACAATACCTCCAAAGAGAAAGAAATTATACAACAGATACAGCTACAGTTCCATTGCACTTAATAAGTCAAGACTATTTTCCATAAGAGAGACAGAAAATGTATGTGCATGTATGTGTATGCGCATGCACATTGGGCACCAGCCTTTGTGCACTTTAATCTCCCAGCTTTCAAGATTCTCATTTTTCAGACTCATCCCTCCTGGATGTTTTAGGCAATATTCTATCTAGTTTGATATAGGTATCATACATCACTTTCTTATAGTATATCCTAGAAGGGTTGGATTACTTTGTATATTCTCTGACTACCTTGTATTGGCTTCAGCTGCAATTGCAGAAAATTATGTGAGGTGTCTCAGGACATGTAATTTCCATCTGCCTCAGAACAGGCTGACCTATCCATGCCCCTCATTGGGTAAAGCTCTTTAAACCTCAACGTGCATGCCACTATGCTGAGAAGGATTCACACCATGTGTTAGCTCTCTGCATCTCATTACCAAATCCTCTCTTTTGTGGATCTATTCCTTTTCCTTGTTTTATTATGATACTTGCTCATTTTACCTATTGAACAGTGCAATTATGTGTCTGTCCTGCTGATGCTACTGTTGCTGCCTAAATGGAAATAGTGTCAAATTTATGAATGCGAATAATTTCAGAATTTTCTTTTAAATATTGATAAATAGCTGGTGATTTTAAAGGTCAATTCACATTCAGAATCGCTTAACTTAATTACAGGGATGAATTTTTGAATGGCACTGTTCATCACCCTGTGACACACTCCTTCATCTGCATTGCAAGCAATTATTTACTGTCCTTGATTAGTCTACCTATACTGTATCTGTAAAGAGAGGAGCCTCTTTTGTGGCTCATAGAGTATCTGAAAAGTAATACATCCGTTCAGTCTTCATCTGAATTGTAAAGAGGAGATATTTCCATTCTTTGGAATGCTTATTCTATTACTATTTGCAGTACCTTTATTCCCTGAAAACATTCTTGAAAACAGAAGCGTATCTGTCTGAAAAAAGGCAAATAAACATAAAAATACAAGTGGCATAGATCTATGGGGTTTGTGTTTGAGAATATCTGTGAACATTGCTAAACCCAGTCATCTAGAATTGCTTAGGAGTCACCTGGTCCCTGAATCTGGAAAAGCTGGGGAAAACTTCGTTAAAGTCTTTTCCCAAATAAAATCTTAGACAGGAATCTGCTGCTGTAGAAGGAAGTATTAATCACTAGTGTCCTCTGAATCACTGCTGTATTTTTGGACTCAGGTGATTCTACCCCTGTGAATTGCTTTTTAGCGGTAAATGATCCCATAAGTCTCCCTGCTGCCATGACATAATGGTGGAGCACCCTTAACTGAGCAGGTGGAGACATCTTCAGGTACTGCTGGATCCAATGGATGCAGCAACTGGATTTCAGATCAACAGAACTACTAGTTTGGTTGAAGCTCTTATTAGATGTTTTATGTTGATTGGTACTGAAGTCCCAAGTGGATGACAGTATTTAGTCATAAAATGGTCACACAAATAATTCAGCTGAATTTGGCAAGGCTGTTAATTTGCTCAGATGTGAGCTATTGTAGCATGAAGTCATTTGTTCTAGAGAAGAAGAAAAGGCTAGAACGTGCTGAAGGAAAATATGGAAGGGTTAAGAATGCCTCTGTGTGCAAAAACTCACACTATAGCTGCTTAGAGTTCAATACAGCCTTTTCTATGTACAGTAAAATTCATTTCCCAGGATCGAGAATCCCTCAAGCCTCATCTTCTGAAAATTTGAATTTAATTTAACAAGCACAGATTTAATTAAAAAAAAAAAAAAGAAAATACCTTTCCAGAACTTTAGAATTTACAACCCCTTTCCTTTTAGACTGCATGAAACATGTCCATGACCCAGAACTGAATTTTGTTATGTAATGGAATTTTTTTCCTCCAGCGTTTGCTCTTATGCATTTTTTTTTCTTTTTCAAAACCTCAGGTATTGAAATGGGACTCTGTGTGGGAGACTTCTGAGATAATTTTTCATGTGATTGATCAGCACAATTTCCTGAACCTGTGTCACAAAAGAGCCTAGCAACTACCCACATTTTTCATTGCTTCATTCTGGATTGGCAAATGCATCTAGTTGCTTTTCTATGCACAGCATAATTAGAACAACTCTGTCTTTTCTCTGGATGTCTGTAATGAGTAGGGTCTTGCATTATAAGCTCTACCTGAGTAACAGGCATTTTAAAAGAAAAACTGATGACACATAGCTCTCATTTTTACTTCCTGCTCTTCTGCTGTCATCAAATAGTGAACTGAATGTTTGTTCATTGGCTTGCTATATACTGCATTCCTCAGGTTTCTGTTCATTTTTATTGATCAGTAAAACCAGCACATGATTTATTACTGTGTAACTATTTTACAGAGAATATCATGAACAAATGTAAACTAATACTTACACAAGACGTGGAAAAACCATATCTGTTGCAAGGGCTATTGCTAAAAATATCTGTATTTTCAAACATCTGGCCCAAACTTCTCAGTTATTTATTGCATATACAGATAAATGACGATGAAGCATATTATTGTCATAGTAGTTATTGGCAAATACCAAATTTTAGCAATGACATTTTCTATACTGCCTGACATAATGTGGTGCTTTTGATACAAAACATGGAGTAGGACTCCACAGCATAACAGAAAATGAAATTAAAGGTACCACAGGCATTTATAGGGAGATTGCTTGAATGAAAAATTGGAATTCAGAGCAAAAGCCCAGTATTACTTTTGTCTCAGTATTAATGTCTCCTATTCATTGCACCACCCTGTATTTTCATGAGGAAGAAAAAATAACCTCCATAAGAAGACCTGCCATATAGAGGCAGATTCAATTTCTGTATACCACAAGCTCGACCAATGGAGAGTAATGGATGCTTACAGAAGAGAGTAAAATCACATCTTGCTTAGAAAAGCACAGTAGATGAGTGGATTGAAGCTGATCTGACTCATCTTCATTTCTGCCCAAACTATCTCTAAGAAAACGTGATACAAACTAAAACAAATGATAAATATAGGATGTCTTCCTTAATGTCAAAACTTGATTAAATGGTAAGAAAAAGTGCTGAATCAGTAGTCAGCAAAAGCAGTATGTGTAACAGTTTGGATTTTGTACAGTATAAAACCAAATATTATGTTGCTTTGACGTGTATTTATGGATGGCTAAACTCTCAATGAGGTAGCTTCAGGGATGCCTGTCTTACAGCTTTGTCTCTTTCCAGCAGTGTTAGGAAAACTATTCCAAGTTTGAACTTATCCTTACCATGTTTGCCATTGCATTAACAATCTTGTTATGGATATATGGTTCTTATATACCCTATTAACACTTTTCCATTCCCTTTGCTCTGTTTATAGTTCCCCAAGATTATACTGTAGGGGACTAATACAACTATAAAAACATCCTGAAGTGGTAAGCATTTCTGTATCGGTTGTAATGTTGAGCCTAGAATTACTTTTATTTCATAGAAATTGGGAAGGGGAAATCAATCTGATTGCCTTGTAATTATAAAGAGAATCTTTTTTTCTAGATTTTTTGTTACAGTTGAATAACAGCTTTGTTAGTTCAGAGAAATGGTAGTAGGGATTAGAAACTAATCCTCCTTGATGAAAACGAGAAATACGAAATAGCATAATCATTCCATTTTAACAGTTGGACAAAACATTTGCCAAGTATACAGTGTTTCGAAACTAAGAGAAAAGGGGCAGTTTCCACTTGTCAGCTTTATGAGCACAGGTCAGGCAGACAGCTATGGCCCCAATGGGGCGGTTCCTTGGAGTGCTTAATGAACTGATAAATTAGTTTTCTTACTTTGGAGTTTTCAATTTTAAAGAACTTATGAATGTCCCTGATCATTTTTGCTGCATCTGCATCAATCAGTGTTCCAATAAAATATTTATATCTCAAACAAAATGTTTATGCAAAAAGACTAACATTAATCTGAGCTGCATTTCCAATGCCAACACATAGAAACCAGTACTGCATAGGAGGAAGACTCATAGGACAATGTGGTTTTGGAGAACAGAGTTAGGACACTGCCAATGCCACAGTATGAATTATCTGTGACACTTAATCTGGCAATTAAAAGAAAATTACCCCATCACATGTTTTAATCTGAAGGTAAGCAGATTACTTGAACTGGCAGGAATTCTCAGAGGACTATTCCTTTATAGAGCCAGCTGGCTCAGTGTTAATCCCATGTCCTTTTTTCCTTAGTATTTAATGTTCTTACCCTGCATCTAAGCTTGGTTTGGGAGGCATTTTTTTTCAACTTATTCCTTCCTGCCTTTTGCTTCAAGCTTTCACTTGATTGATTGTTTTGGTGGGATTTGTCTCAGGTAGCCATGGATATTTACAATGAGCAATCCACAGGTCTGCTAGTCACCCATACTCCTTTCTGAGTCAGTGGACAAAAATAGACTCTTACTGTTCATTTATCTGGTCTGGTTTTGAAGTCTACATTAGGATGGGATGCATTGCATCTTAGAAGTACCTATTCATTTCCATCAACTCCAGGGGGAAGCTATATGACTAGTTCATATGCAGACATCTGCACTATAGATATATACATTTGACTGAGGAATCCCACCTGTGGGATAATTTGGTTAGACTGATAACAGAAAGGTCCTACTGCATAGCTCATGTAGTATTCCACCCTCAGATTTGGTAGGAAGTTTGGAAATGCAATTACACTTCTGAGGTGAGTGTAATTTTTAGATCTTCTTCTTGCACCTGCTAAGTGAACGGTAATTTTTTATGGCAGAATCAGGTCTTGTATGCACTGTACGAAACCCTAATAGACCAAAATCTATTTAGCTAATGAGGTGTTTGGTGGATATGAAAGATTTTTATAGACATGTAGATGAAATGGCTTAAGCCGCTTATATGGTCAAGGATTTAATGCCAGCTTGCCAATCAATAGCCACTCTACTCCTAACCTTTGAGTGCAAGTTGAGTCAGAGTTCACTCTGCTTGGCCGTGTTATGAAAACTGGAAATTCTTGTTGTAATGAGACCTCAATGATGTGGTAATTAGATGGAACACCATGTGCCATTTCTGCTCATTTTGAAGGTTGAAAAAATACCATGGAGTCAAAAATAAGGGAGACAAGATATGCCTGAAAAGGAAAGAAAATATAAATATATATATATATGCTGCCATTTTATCTGTTTCAGTTGATTGGAAAGGTGAACTCACTACTTGGATCCCTTTGCAAGCAGTTAATCATATCCCATTGCTGCACTGAGGATTATTAATAGTGTTCTGTTTTTCCTTTATTGATTATTTGTACTGAGGAAGTCCTGAGACAGACAGTCCCCAGTGGATCAGGGGACATTGCACTGGGCACTGTACATCTACAGGCTGGGATGAGGCACATTGAGGAAACTTCAGGAAGCTTCAGGGTCCTTTTCCCTTCCTTCTACAAGTAATTCTGTATTCCCTGATACCTCTTTTTTAGTGTTTTCTTTGCAAGTTGAACCTGACTGCACAGCTCAGTAAGGACTCTGATCAGGCAAACACTCAAGTGCCTCATTCCTGTTATTTACCTGTGGACCAGGTAGGAAGCCTTTAGTTGAGCTGCAGTTAGAATGAGCTTTGAGACTAGTATTCAGAACTCTTTACTGAAAAAACAAAACAAAACAAAACAAAAAAACCCTCCAGTCTTCCATGGCTGTATTACAGATCATGGTGAACAAAGTTTGAGGTTAAAGGCCTCATTAAGGGCCAACATTACACATGTGAAAAGCTAGGTGTAAATCAGCATAGTCCCACTGAAATCACAAAGCTGTACTCATGTTCATCAATCCAGTCTTTGAGGATCTCACTTAATAGATGAATGCATACAAACATTTTCTTCCTGCAAATGTTTGCGCAAATTCTGACAGGTGGCATATAGAATGAAATTATCAGTATTAGGAATAAAGTTATTGGCTAATGCCACAGAAAGTAAATATTATACTTTCATTATATCTATCTATCTATTTAAATTTTCATCCTTCCGTTTGTTAGTACAACAAGACTGAGATATCATGGCTCTGTGCTACAAAAGAGGGAACATTCCCTTTGATTCAGTGAGGAAGTCAAACAAGTCTATGGGCCTGCTCTTCATAGGAAATTATGTTAAATTTTAAGCATGCACTATAAACTATAACTGAATTGAATTCAATGAACGTAAGCTATCCTGACTAAAGACACTTTCTTGAACTCTCTGGATACCCAGATTGCTCAGCTGCTTCCAAGATCAAACTCCCAAGCAAATTTTGATCCCAAAGACAGGAACAAAATATTTGCCATGACCTTCACTGGGTTTTCCTCTTATCTGAACATCATTATTTAACATTTAAAGGCAGTGCTGAGCCTGGGGAATAAAGAGCTCGCTCTTGACTCTGGGAACATGCAAACTTACTGATGAAATGAAACAATGAAACAAGAGAGGAAAACATGAAACATCAGGAAATTATGTAGCAATGAAGGAGAAGGCTCTGAATCAGACAAGATTATCTTTTTTTCTCACAGTATAGCATGATTTTTTTTTTTTTTTTTTTTTTTTTTTTACTTTTGTATGCTGGGAATAGAGGTGTGGATCACTGCTGAGCATATGACAGAGATTAGGCTTTGCACCTAATACTGAAGAGGGCTCTGCATCACTGATTATTTTTAACCGTATGAAATTCAGGAAGGAGCATTCATAATGTTTGCTGATTTATGATACCAGTGTAAAAAACATCTGATGTTTCAAATAATAACTGTAAACTTTTTATGCATTAATCCTGTCAAACTCATGAAGTCAGATTAATGCAACAGACATTATATGAGTATTTCAGAACTATGAATAATATATGGCAGCTAGGCTGATATTTTTCTGATTGTTTAATATATTCAGCTGTTATATATTCCAAAAATGCTTTTCCATAGATTTTACTCTGATGCCCAAAGACTTTCTCTACAATGTTATTCTTACCAGATTTTCCTTATCTTACTAAAATGAGAAGCGAGAAGTAAAAGCTACTTTTTTTTCTTTAAAAAAAATTTTTTTTTGCATACTACCTCTGTTGATTGTCTGTTGCCTTACTTGTAACATCATGGTGATCTTCTCATTAAGGAAGTCTAATTAATTCAAAATACTTATCAGTTTAGCTTAAGCCCATTGCACTGGTTTGTGGAAAACATGTCCAACATTCTTCCCAAATACCAACGTCGAGAGCATTGCCACTGAGTCAGTTAGGAAAAAAATCGGTCCTGCTGATTTCATCAGCAGACTTGAGTCTTCCTGAATTCAGCTCAAAGTCTGGCACTTCAAAGCAGCCTTTGAGAATATTAGAAAATCATGGGGTGACAGTGCCCTGGCCACTGTTCTTGGAGGTCTGGGCCTTATGTATAAGTATGCTTAGCAGAGATGGTGTGATTTCCACAATTATGCTTCTTTTCAAAGAGTATTATGTAATGGTGTTAATCCCTACTGGGAGAACATTTTTGTTCCTTTGTTAATGTGTTAAAATTCAATTGTTTTTGTACTGGGCAATGTAATAGCCTCCTGCTTCATTGCATGTTTTCTGACATATGCAGTTTCAAAAGGCAGGGAAAGTTTGCAGCTAAAAATACATAGTTTAACTGATCTCAAACTTTCAGCACCAAGACCAAATCAAGTAGTCCATGTTTATATAAACATGACAAAATTCAGCCCACAAATATACAAGACTACTATTTATTTCAGTAAGAGCTAGATGCATGAATCTGGGGATGGGATATGTTTGATGAGGGCTTGGCTGGTGTGAATAGGAGACTTTTTTTCTCCTATGGGTGTTATATTGGAGAATTCAGTTTTGCCTCTATATATGTGTGATATTTTGGTCTGCATTTTTCAAGTGTCTAGGTCACGGTGTTCAGTGTTACAATTGCTAAAGCTGCCAGCAGACTCTGGGACTGCAGCTGCCCTGCTGTGAGATGCTCAGTGCTCCCTGGGAGGAGTCCAGCACGCAGAGCAGCCGTAGGACTGGGACTGGTTTGGATGCTCATGGAGGAGGATGCTAATTCAGATGCTTTGGGGACACACTTCCCCATCCAAGGAAGAGTCACAGAAGAGTCTTAATGTAGCTGCATAAGCAGGTAGGACATGGAGAGGATAGTGCTGTTGCATGACATTGGAGAAGGCTCCTGAGAGAGGTCCTAGATGGCTGACTAGAGGGGTCTGAGCTGAGCCAGCCCCAGGGTGCGGCTGGTGGCTGGACCCCTGTTCGGCAAAGGCAGCTGCTATGTGGCTGCTGCTGCCTGCAAAGCAACGTAACAGCTGCAGAGTCACTCTGCAGCCAGAGGTAACAGTAAGGATTTGCTCCAGCTGTGAGCAGGAGGCAGAATTTGCCGTCAGGAGACACATAAAGTGCAAGCTGGCTGAATTACGGTTGCTCTGGAAACCATCCTTTGAGTCTCTTTACTCTAGTAAGTGTAATTTCTCAATCATAACATTACATGTGTGGGATTTGCAATCCCTTTTTAAAGCCAAAAGAGAAGGGAAAGCAGAATTATGACTGATTTCACATTCAAAAGAGTGAATATACATTTACCTGAATATATAATATGGTATTAATATTAATAAGCACTGTACTAACCTTTATTTGAAGGTTTAATTAAAATAATTGCAATGCATGTATTTGATGGTATGGATGTCTAACTAGATTTTTAAAATGTCTTCCATTTTGCCTTGTTCCATGCAAAATCCACTCTTATGAGTCTTGAAAACAGTCAAGGGAACAGTGCAACACTGGGATATTATAAGGGACACTACCCAAGCCTATGTAAGGTAAAACATTTGTTTATACAACAAGCTTATTCAAAAACAATTAGAAGGGGATAAATGTTTACATGTTGTTTGTAAACTCATTCATAGTTTCTTTCTCTATTCTTCTAAAAAAAAAGGAATCTCTTTCTTCCTGTGTTGTGTAGCTTTCACAGTGTTTTGCCAATGTTTGAAATAACTATCCTGATAAGCAAAATGAGGATAGGGGTTGTGCTTTTTCCCACACAGAAGAGAACGACAGCAACATCAAAATGACAAAGAAATAAACATTAAAAGCTGCATGAGATTTTTTTTTTTACAGTAGTTAGAGGGAATAAGGCCTTCGTTGGAAACAAAACAAGATCTTCGAAGCCATTAGGATTAGGACAAGGGGCTGAAAAAGATATATATCCATGGGAAAATCTGTCCTTTAAATGAATGAAGGCAGAAAGCAAAAGATAGTACAGTTGGAAAAAGTGGTGTACTGGTATTTAGGAGGGATATTTTTTTTTGCGTTTTCACAGAACAGGGAATGTTAGACAAAAAGCTTCCGCTACGTGAGGAGAAGTTCCAATTTTTGATGACAGATTGGATGGGTGACAGATAAGTTCAGAGAGTCAGAAAAGCTTTAAAGTATCTATCAAAGAGGAGAAAACAGAGCAATCACCAAACCATAGCACCTGACATCTAATAAATCTAAGTACTAAGAGCCCTGTAAGGTATGACTACATTTGTAGCTGGTTTTATTGCTGATGCCAAGAGCCTAGATAATAATCAAGGTGCTTTGGAGATGTCCAGGTACAGATGAAATATGATGTAGTTGGTGTTAGTGAACTTGAGTGATACATTTTTTCTGACTAGGATTTTACAGATAGTGATTACAGTTTATTTTGAAAGATAAAACTGGAGAGGAAAAAAAAAACAGTCAGTGATTCGAACTCATAGGCAATTCAGGATTACAGGGCCCAGATTCTTGTGCACTACAATTCTGACTAGTAGAAATGAAAAGTAAGGCAGTCATTACAGATTACCAAATCTCAGAGCAGAATAGGACAAACTGGTTTTTAAACATCTTGCCCTAGTGAGAAGAAATCTGTGTTCTTATCGGTGGCTTCAATGCTGAGAAAATGTCCTTGATATCTCATGCAGCCTGTAAAAACCCTTAAGAGTCTAATTCTCCCTCTTCTCCCACCAATTATGTGTTCTTCTATCTTGAATTTTTTTATGATGTTATGAATGGTCACTTAATAAAGGTCACCATGTTAAATGTTGTGTATTCTGATTTCTTTGTGGCGTTTGACTTCATAACTAGTGAGAATGAGATTAAAAAATTGGCATAGTGTGCACCTGTAATTTTTCTAAGGGGACTGGCTTACTTAAAGATCCCAGAATACAGCTGCTGACAGGGAAACATCAAAGGGTGCTGTTGTCTCAAATAAATAAGGTTCTCTTAAGAATAATTCTCTGATCCAATAATATTCAATATTTTTATCAGACTTCAGATCATAATAGAAAATATTTGCTAGTAGTATTTGAAGATGGTGACCAAAGCAGTAATGAGGTAGTAAACAATAAAAAAGGATGTTACAATTGCTAAATTATGTCTGTTTAAGAACAATACAGGAATGGTATGATCAATTAAAACATAAGAATATGCATTTTAATACAGACAACTGCAAAGCAGTGAAATCTGACGCCTAAACAACAGGTTACACCTACAGGATCAGAGACTCTACCATGGAAGGCCTTGACTCAGAGAAGAGTTATGCATCATCATTTACTACAGTTTCAGCAAGGCTTGAGGCTTGCTGAAATTCTGAGAACAGAATTTACAGCTCTGTACTGAGATACTGGTAATTGTCAAATTTCATACTTTGAGACTCCTTCTAGTAATATATGAGGATTAGGAAGGCTTTTCTCTTTAGATGCAACTGTTCAGCTAAATTTTATTCCTCTTTCTTTCTTTTTCCATCACAATATGAAGGACAGGGCCGAGCCACAGTCTCAGACAGGACTTTGCGTAGGACAGCCTTACGTACTAAAGGGGTTATAGAAGATCTTTCTTAGATGTTTAGGGAATTCCACTTGTTCACATGCTCATGATGATCAGAATTGAGCCTGGGAATAAATTTTCCTCTGCTCAGATTAGCATGGCATTTAGTTGGAGTCCTCTTGTTTCCTTTTCCTTTTCTGTTTTGTTTTTTGTTGTTTTTTTTCCTCCGGTCTTTGCAGCATGGATCACCTGCTACAATCATCTGGCGACATCCATTCAGTTAATTGCTTAATACTGCAAGGTCATGGTGGCACCTTGGTTTCTCTTGGTCAGTACCAGTGGCCCATGGTGGATTAGTCTGTAGAGCACAGTACCTGTCTAACCACAGCCTTAATGTAGGGGTGGCTAGATGAAATATGATGTCAGGCAGTGTACTGGAGATCAGACTATGTGATAGTATCTCTCCTTGCTTTAAACTCTATGTGAAACAACAGCTACTTTTTGATATACAGCTTAAGCTGATTGCTCTACTAAGTTTTTGCTATATTTTAATAGTACCGTCATATAATTGTATTCCATGGGATAGTCATTTAGTTCGGGATTTTTACATGACACCTAGCAAAAGGGTGCTGGTCTATCACCACAGTGGTGCTGTCAATAATACTAAACTCAGAGTTATTAATGCATTGATGTATGACAGTGTTAAACAGAGCAGATTTCGTTCAGGTCTGAAACTAAGGAGAAACCAACCAACTGTTCCTAAATACTTTTCTTAAGTACTGAAATTTTTATTCCCTGAAAGGACAGTGGTCTGTGATGTTGCCAGGACAGTTTCACATTCAGAACTGTGTTTTCAGATGAGTCTAGCATGAAAAGTAAAGAGGCATGTGTCTCCTGGGATCTAGTGCCAGAAGTATGGCAGCCTCAGGATTGGGGTGGGCTGGAGCTCCTTTAGCATAGTCACTGCCATGGTGGAGACCCAGTGGAGGTGCAAGCTGGACCCAAGGACTATGACAATGTCTGTTTGCAGGCAGGCCACTGTCCCTTGCATGTGTGCTGCCTGCCTTCCCATGTGTAACGTTCTGCATCTGATGAGGACTCCCCAGACTGGGGGAATTGCAGCAGGGGAGGTCACTGGAAAGATCTGCATTCATTTAGTGCAAGCTGGTGTACATGACAAAATAAGAAGCTGGGGGAATGGCTGGTAGCATGTTTAATAGAGAACCATTTTCGTATGCTGAAGCCCTACAACTGTTATGATGTACAACCATTTTATATGAATATATAGGAGATGAAATCCTGAATGGTATATTTGGCCAATGTAAATAATATGCACAAACTCTTTTATTGTGGCCATGTAATGCTGACAAAGCACATTTCTAGAGATTTGTCTCCTCTCTCCTTCATCGATGTGATAGTGTAGAGGTGATTTGAATAAGTGGACTCTTTTCCATTCAGACATTTAAAACTGTGTTTAATAATAACAATGTGTGTGTGTGGAGAAGGTTACTTTGAGTTTTCATGGTGTACTGAAGTGTGCTGAAAGATATTCATTTCAAGGGTAGGCAAATATAAAGAAATAAAGTCATTGTGCTGAGGGTGGCAGAAGTTTGGCTTTCTTGGTGTGCAGGGACCTAATATTTAGATTTTTTTTTTTTAATGAAACCTCAGGCAGTTTAAGCACAGGATTGACTCTGACATTTTTATTTTGATAAGTAAACCTTGTCCTAGAATCTCTAGACTTTAGAAAATTGTGCAGTATTATAACCCCATACTATTTTAGGTGAATTAGTTAAGCTAAATATGTGTCTAATTACTATTTAGAAAATACAAAATATTTTTATTGTGGTTAGGAAACAATTACCTTTATTTTGGCATTAGAACTTTTATAAATCTATATAATCCTGTCAGATTTTCACATAGCTGGATATATACCTCTGGCCTTGCTTACCTGAATACTTGTATGTGACCTTGTCTCTAGCTGAGCACTGTCTCTGGGAGAGACTATAATCAGTCCATTTTAGGGGTAAACTCTAGGCTTCCACCCTTTGCAAGGAAAATCAACATTTTCTATATCTCTAAATCATCTCTACATCTCCATTATTTGTAGCATTATCTGTGCTGTGGGAGACAAGATGGAATTAGGTTTTGCATCATTCCCAAGAGGATGGAGTCTGGTTTCAAAGCACAGGGATTGGGATGGAAGAGTTTTGGGTAACGGCTACCCTTGTCATCAGCAGCGTGTCCCATCCTGGAGCTTTCAGAAAGTACAAGAGAATTTGAATCCTGATAAAAGCTGTCTTTGCAGCTATGCATGCAACAGAGTCTGCTGTGGCACTGGACAGTATTTTAAAGCACAGTAGTTTTAGTTTGCCAAGCAATTGCCATCTTCACATAGCGACAGAAAAGCAAGCATATATGTGCATCCATGTGGACAGTGTTCTCTGCTTCTTTAGCATCAGCACAGAAGAGTCCATCTTCCCTCGCAACAGTCATCAACATTCATCTGCCAAGACCCCGCTGCCACTGTTTTAAACACTTAGAGTGGGATTCATTCCATCTAACTTTAACATCTTAAAAATTAGGCATTTAGATCCATCCTAAATATTTGTTTAGTTCAAGTCATGCTGAAGATGCACATTTCTTTCTGTTCACTGTTGCAAGACATGAGACCATTAGCTTAAATGTGTAGCCTTTGATCCCTGACTTTTAGCTAAATGAAGATGAACTTAATGCTCTGTTTTAATACACTCCATTTCCCTGGTAGCTGCTGGTTTTAGGTCAGTGTGGTTGTTTGTCTTTCAGTGCAACACCATTTGTATTTTTCTGGCTCTTCATTATGGTTACACCAACCTGGGGAGTCTAGGGACACATTTAGGTTTGACCTGAGAGCATAGTGCCCACGCAGAGCCTACACCACCATCAGACAGTGCTTCAACGTAGCTTCAGGCTGCACCAGGTAGTGATATGGGCTCAGGTCCCAGAAGCAGAGCAGCAGCCTCAGCACAGGGCTGCATCCAAGCTGACAGGGATCAAGCTGTGTTCTGCTTCAGGCCAGTGACATGCATGTATTGCTCCCAATTTTGAAGCAGGTTCTAGTGCCAGTGTCTCTGTACTCTATCCATTCAGCTCCTTTACATGGCATAGCTCTGGTCTGTATGCCCGGTAGTGGTATTTTATTCTCCTGCTCCTTCAGTCCAATTAAATCACAATGCAAAAGTCAATGGATGCACTAGATCACCTACTATCTTTGCAACAGAGCTCTGCAGTTCTTCATGTGGCATGTTGCCAGTGATTCCTCCAAAGTTATTCCTGACTTACCTTATCGAAAAAAGAATCTGTCTGCAGATGAGTGGGAGTTCAAATGGAGCTACTGCAATTGCTTATATTTTTACCCCTTTTATATAAACTGAGTGATGTTTTCTGACAAAGTTTTTCTACCAAAACAAGAAGTATTCATGGCTTATTAAGCAACCATGGAAGAGTCTGTTTACCCTATTATTGCTTCCTAAGTTCTTCTCTTTCTATTTATCTCATATTAGACAGTAGCATATCTTCTTCTCTAATGCAACCTTCTGTTGGATCCCCAAACATTTCAGGTTACCTTGTGATTTCTTTGGTAAATAAATCTGCTTTGTTAGTTTCTGTTACTTGAATTTTTAAACCTTATTATTATGTTTTTGGCTTAAACATGAAACCTTGTGACAGATTATTCTTAAGTTTCCATCACAGAATTTGAATTTGGTTTAGGCACTAAAGAAACTCTTAGGGCAAATAGTCAAAATCAATAACTTGCGTCATTTGGGAAAGTGGATATTTGGAAATTATTTTCAGCCCCCAAATTATTATTTCCCCGAGAAGGAAAACTTATAGAGCTTTTGATTCAGAACCATCAAAATATTCATTTAAATTCTTTCCGTTTGCCTAATATCTTAAACAGAATATTTACTTTGGATGTTATTATAGTAAAATCAAAGCTTAAACATATGAAGAAAATTAAAGTAAAAACCAAACTGTTTGATAATATCAAAACAAAACAAAAAAACCCTTTTACTTATTTTATTGAAAGGTTTGTCAGAACTGGCACAAGCCCAGGATATTATTTTATTACGACCGAACTTTCTGATCTAAAATTTAATTTCTTTTTTTCACCCCTACTCATTTTCATACTGTTCTACCAAATTTTGAATTTCCTGCTTATTATTATCTGTTAAAAATATGAGACATTCTTCTATAGCTGGACTTTTTATTTCTAATTGCCTGTTGGCAATTCAGTCTGGAAGGCTGACTGTCATGATTTTTCTGCTTTTCTTGTAATCTTTGATACTAACTTGGTGCAAGGCACCATTTTAATTTCTGAATGATATATTCAGCATAAGATATATAGAAATGGAAATGGAAGGATTTTGTGCATTTCTTTATCTTTTTGGAATGACTTTATAATGTAGTGCTGAATCCTATATGAGTAGAATAGGGAAGATTGTCTAGTAGATGAGTGTCACTGGAACATGAGAAAAGAAGCAGGTGACAGCTTCCTATTTATCCACTGTGACAGAAGACTTATGACAAAGTAAACATTTAGAGCACCACTGAAAGAGCAATCTTCCTGGTAGGACTAAAATCAAAATATGTCACCTCTCCCTCTTCCTGATAACTGAAGAGTCCCAAGTGGGATTTCTAAAATAAGATACCACAAAGGCTAGTCAAGTAACTGAATGTTTCTGGCTTTTACATTTGTTTGCTCTGAAATATTGCTCTTCATCTTAGATAAGGTATGGAAATAAACTGAATAAAAATTCTTCCTTTTCTATTTTGTTGGATTAATTTATTAATTCCCAAGGCTACACTGTTTTGATGCAAAGCAAACATGAAACTTCAGCTATATGTTGCACAATTGCAGATGACTAGCAGAAAACCAAATATAACTTGACCCAAAATGAAGTGTACAAACTAGAACTAACCTGCCACTGGATCTTAGAAAAGATATCATACATTTGGTATTTTCCTTTAATTTTTTAAGCAAACAGGAAACTATTTAGGTTGGAAAGAAGGGAGACCATTTTTAGAATTCCTAGAGACCTATAGCAGTGTAAAATGACCAAGGAACTCATTTCTTTGCTTTTGCTGCAAGATTGTCCTTGGAATAGGTCCATCTGGTAGTCTTCAGTAAAATATATTAAATAGAAAATAATCAGGCTACCCCCCACTCGCCTTGGCTTTTGCTAGAATTTAGATGGCTTTGAATGAAGAGTCAGATGTATTGGCTTTAAAGGATGCTGCATACTGATAAAAAAATGGTTCTACGGCACTCTGAAAATGAAGCCTTAAAAAAGTGATTCTTTCATTTTTGCTGAGTACACTGGAGTTGGTCTGCCTCCCTGCAAGGCTGCAGAGACAATGGAAGCAGTAGGGTTTTGCTCCAGAGGGCTGCAGGGTGAGGTGTCTATGCAAAGGGGTTTGACAGAACATCAGTTTCACAGTGGTGCCCAGTGTATCCGCAGCAAGTGAGCTCTGGAGAAAGGTGTGGAACACTCGGTGGCACCTGAGAGTCTTCAGAGGACCCCCAAGAGGAGGTGTAGAAAGCCACTCAAGTCTGGGCTGATCTGTGTGTCCAGCACAGCTCCAGCACTCACTGCTGGCTGGAGGAGCCTCCTTCAGTCTTATTACTCCACTCAGTGCCAAGCCCAAACTAGTGGTCTTCTAGTATTTGTATGATGATATGACAGGGTGCATTTTACTTCTTCATTAATGAAATATATTTGCCTGATATGGAATATCAAACAGACTCAGATAGTTTGAATGTTGCTAAGGAATTAAGTTCAATAAGAGGCCCTTTAACTCTTTAATAACGTTTTGGGGTGGATTTTTTTTAATATACATTTCTTAGCTTTTTTATACTTCTACTCAGAGGCACCTTTTTCAAGAAGTGACTAGGGGAAACATAAATCATCACAAATATTACTTTCATTAAAAATGAAATTCAATTTTTTGTAAAAATTCAGGTTATCAAGCCAGCCCTTCCTTTCTAGTCAAAAGGATTTGGAATTTGTTGGCATTAAAAGACAAAAGGTATAGTCAGTATACCTATGTTATATTTATATAAAATATACCTATATTATGAGTATATTTTATTTATACTGTAGCTATAATTATAAGAGCAAGTTTTTCTATATGTTTCTCTCAAACAATGCTAGGAATGCTCTCCAAATTCTATGAATGAAGTGATTTTTCTTTCTTTCTGCTTCAGCCGTAATCAAAGACTCTCTACCTGAAATATAGCCATCATTTTTGCTGATAATGTGTGAAGAACGGAATAATCTTCTGTCTTCCATATCTCTGTTGATTCTGCAGCACTAGTAATACTAACAGGCTTTTGGTATGTCAATAAAGTCATAAAATGTGACAAAGACTGAGGAAATAGAAATGCTGAGCATGAATTGTAATTTTTCTAAGAGGCTGTTTTCAATAATGTACAATAAAGAACACTAGATTTATTTTTCTGGAAGTTAAACTTTAAAATCTGATTTTTGAAAAACAAAGTGTAAGAAATCTGGGTGCAAAGTACTTAGGAAATAAGAAGGACCTTCAACCCTTAAAGTAACTGAGAACTTCTGAAGAGGATCAAAGTTAATGAGTGTAGCTGAGAAGCACTAGGTGAGCCTGTAGAACATCCATATCTAAGATTACTTGTCAATAAAAAAGATGTGTTCTGTGCTGAAAGGCTCTTGTACTGGTATGGTGGAACAGCTGGGAAGATTACAAATATTTTATCTTCTTTTCACAGTGGAATTCGTACATTATGATTCTCTTTTTTCATTCATTCTAACGTAATTTTTTCCTTTCCTATTTTATGAGTTTATAACTGTCGATGAAGGAGAATGGAACTCTGTGAGACTAGATGAGGGCACTAGATGAGCACAGAGATGGGAAACCCAAGGGAGGAGAGTGGATGAAAGCATACAAGGGACGTGAGACAGCAGTGGCTGAAAATGCAGCTGAGTTGTAGAGGAATATGGGACTCTTACCAGAGTGGTGAGCCTGAAGAGGCAGAATAATAATCCACAAAGATTATCAAAAAAATATTATTTTCCATCCTTTCTTAAAACAACCTAAAAACTGTGACTGTTACAGGTGGATACAGACAGGCTTACACAAGAGGACAGCGAGACAGCGTTGATCGGTGTGGTAGACTATAAATATGCACATTGGCATGTAGGCGCCTTGTCAAAGGGAAGCTTTAAAATAGGCCTGGAAGTGGATAAACTCATGTGTATTCATTTTGAGGGGCTGCCTCAAAACAGGAGGGACGAGGTGAGGGTATACCCAAAGGCACCACTGAGAACTGGCAATGGAGGCTGGTAGCGGTGCCAGGTTACAGCTCCTGCTCACAGTGGTGAGGGATGGAAGGCTACCAAAATATTGTGGAGAGAGCTGACAGGCTCCTGCAGGCAGAGCAGAAAAACTGAACTAGCAGCAGCATTGCAGAGGGATATCAGGTGGCTGAGGCTGCCTCTGGGCTTGCCGGACACAACTTATTGCGTATTTACAGGGTCTAGGAATGTTTCTGGGGCAGTGAGCTAAGCTCTTCTGCAGAAGAGAAAGTCTTGTGGTGTATCGGAAATGATACCTGGATTCAATGAATGACACTGATGAGATCTGAAGGGAGGCCATCCGATTTCACTCAGCTAGAAGGATTTGATTAGAGAGCTGTGGGGAAACTCAGGCTGGGAAGTTTTATAGTAAAGAGTGGCTGACTCTCAAAAATAGCAATGAACCAGTGAAAGGCTAGTGGGTCTAGCACAGTGATAATGATAAGGAGGCTTCAAATATTTTTTATTTTGGTTACACCTATGTTTACAGGCAAAACTCTGCAGTACCTGTGATGACTGTTCATCTGTGTGCAGCTGAAGTTTCAAACGACAAGGTTCTTCATCTGCTGTTTTGAAAGCACAGGATTAAAAACTGCTTGTTCTCAGAGGCTTTCTACCTTTCATGCTTTATGAAAAAGAAAGTAGATTGATTTTTGTTGAGTCAAGATTCCTTGTGTTACTCAGCAAGGGCGATAACTGCCATCTGTGCTGGCACATCAGCGACAGTCAGCCTCTAGGGCTGGCAGAACAAGCCTGGGCTAAATGCTCTGTAATGGATGGTGGAAAAGACCCAGATATCCTTGGACCAAGCACAGAAATGGACCTATAGTACCCACTGGCTTCATATGTTCTGTGGGAATGCCGGAGGATGCTGCATCTTTCCAGAAATTGCCCTAGAAGTATAATGACAGCTTCATTTAAAGATTAAAAAAATGTTTTAAAATAATTAAGTGAGGTATTGATTTTAAAACAGCCTAGCTGCTCCTATGGCACTCGATATTAACTTTTTTTTTTTTTAAGTTGTTAACTTATTTTCAGATTTCATTTTGTGCCAGCTGAAAGAAAATGTGCTGGAGACACGGATGTTAATGCAGCTGGGTGGGGGCTTCTGAAAAAAGGGAAGGTGGGACAAAATAGTAGAATTTCGTTTGGTAAAATTGTCTCTGCTACTCACGAATTAAGTTGTTTCTGTTAATGTTTGTACTGCAGACTTTGGGGATGGGGCCCCTTGAGCTGAAGTGAGGCAGACGCATCATTGCCATGTATAAAACCACCACACATGCTTTAGGGGTCTGCAGCTGGAATATATAGAACTATAAAAAACACAGCTTTAAAATAGAATTCTGAAAATTAGGAATCAACGAAGTAAAATATCTGCCAAATACTTCCCTGATGATGCATGTAAATGAATGAGTAAATATGGACAAGTGCAGAAACTGCTACACCAAGCTACAGTTACCATGTGCGTTACCCAAATACATGCGAGATCTAAAATATTCCTCTATTGGTACATATGATGAAAACAATAGCAATGTTTTGACAGTAAAAAAAAACTTCAGCTATGTGTCACAACTTCAGAAAATAAGAACCTTAACAAAGACTGTTGATTCTGTATACAAAAGCTGTGTTGATATTATTTAATTTATGCCAACAGAATTTTGAAAATAAAGATTGTCAGTGTAAGAGAATAGTAAAATTGATTGATAGGAGCAGAATTATGGCTTTGCCATGGGAATGGACTGGAAGAGGGAAAAGGCGGTGAGAAGTTATTCAGGTAGCAACATCTCTAGAACAGCAAGTCAATGATAGGCTAGCACTTCCCCTGCTCCCGAAAGACTAACCTTACAGGTTATGAGTTGCTTCCCAAGTCATAAACAGCAATCCTGTTACATCCAAAGGGGTTTTGGTTACTTCAGAGCATCTGAAATTTGTCAGCTGTGGTGGGGGTGGGGAGGGCGGGGAAGTGGGAAATATTTTTAAGGAGAAGAATGCATACCTTTTTAACAATATCTGGGTGCTGGAAGAGGATATTAAGTCATATAAGGCAGTGTTTCATTAATGGTAAGAGTGCAGCTTTTTTTCTCATCAGCATTTCATCCACCAATGGAAATGAGAAACTGAAGATGACATCCTGAGCCCACTGAAGTAAACAGAAACACTTCCAGTTATTTAATGGGAACCAATTTTTTCTCATTAGCTACTTTCTTATTAGACTACCATGTTAAGAATGAGGTCTAGACTGTGGTGGAAACAGTCCTGATCTGACCTGAAGCATGTAGTAACATGAGATGATGTTGCTTAGTATGCGCATGAAGAACAGAGGAACTTTAGTATATTGTTCAAATATCATTGTTTGCCAAAGTGTGTGGATAGGAAACAACAGAGCTGCAAGCAATTGCCCCCCAAAAAGGAGAAAATTTGTTTTATAGTTTTGTATTGTTCTGGTGGGATAAAACATATATGTATAAAGAAAACTCCAAAGTGTCTCTCTAGTGCTGCTGTACAGGCTCCGAGGGGGCTGTTTCTTACAATACAAGGTGTTGAAAACTCATGAAAATTTAGAAAGTGGTTGGTTTTATTCTAATTTTACTTTCCTATGCTGAATTCCACAGTGTGGGCACAGCTCTATAGAAAGTCCTAACTCCTAGATTAACTGCCAACACAGACGGTCTCTGGTTCCTGAGTGCCAGGGTGACAATAGCAGCAGAAATCTTTGCCTGAAGAAGAACATGTATTTACTTTTCTAGGTCCAGATCACAATGACTCTGGGTAATAATGACTGTGTAGTCAAGTGGTTTGTTCAGGTAGTCTTCTACATTAAACCAGGGAGTTAGTGTAGCAGAGAACCGATTTGGGCTCCCTTCCCTTAGTTGCCTTTGTCTCTTGTGCAACTTGGAGCTTTTTGGAGATGATGCTTTCAAGCCTAAACAAAGATCAATACAATTGGGTGCAGACTGATAGCTCGGATGGCCCATCCATCTGTATATGTTTCATATGATGATACACAGTTTAAAAATATTACACTAGCTCTTCAGGCAATGCCTAACATAGAAGGGAAAGGGTTTCAAAGCTGGCAGAAAGTCTAAACAGAATTGCACTGTGATTGTGCAAGTGAATTGCAGTGTGGATGTCAGTGTCACTCAAGAGCTGTCACCCAACAATCTTCATCCTTTCTCTTTCCACGGCCTCTCCAGTCACTCACAGAGAGAATTGCAGCCACATAGTGCTATTTCAAAAAGATATTTTCAAAGGGAAGTCCTGTCAGGAACAGTCCCCTCTTCTTTCATCTGACTTGGACAGGAAATTTTTCTTTCTTTCGTAAGTCCTGGGGAAAAAATCCCACAGCTGCTGCAGTCCCCAGAAGCTAACCCGTTGCTGTCCTGCTGTGACACTCTGCTTTGGTTTTTACAGTGCTGAGCCTTGGAACCATGATAACTTTACCAGGTGTTTATGTCCTTCCATAGACTGAAGACTCAATCCTGTCCCAGCCATTTCTCTTCCTGACTTGTTGAGGGAAAACTGGTTGGTCACAAGGTGCTGCAACACCCAGACTGATGTGATGTTTACCAGAGAAGTACATTATGTAGAAGACACATATAGATAGCAGATCTTAGTATGCAGAGTAAAGGCCACAGAAAAACATAACATATAGAAAGTGTGTCCCCTCAAGTCTACTGCAGCTGATAGCATCTGCAAAAATCTGCCAGGTCAGCTCTCCTTGGCTGGCTTTTCAGCAAAGCCACTTCCACTGCTGCTCAGCCTGAACTTAGGAAGTTCCTCCAAAGAAGCCACAGACAGTGGATACAAAACCCAAGGAAGGATTAGACCAATCTTGCTTTCCCTTTTCTGTTGAACTGGACTAAGCAGTCTGACATATATTGTGCTACTGAACTGTACGGGGATGATTTATTCTGAAATTAAACCAGCTGCGGTTAATCTTTTCCAGTATCTCCTAAAAGGAGAGAAGGGATTTCTTTTTCCTTTCACACTCAGCATAAGGGCAAAGACACCCTCCCCTTTTCATGATGTTTTTTCTTCTGATTTTTTCTTTTCTCTCTCTCTATTGCTTTTTGCTTTCTTGGTTCTTTTCTTGATATGATAAAAAACTGCAAATCATATTTTGCCTCTGACATGAACAATGTATTTGTAACTTTGCCTACCATTCCAATAATGTATTTTGCTTCCTGTGCTGGAGAAGTTATATAAAAAAGTAAAGTGCTCTATATTCAATTCAGTAGCTGAAATCTTGTCATGATACAGAACTTTTTTTCCTCTTGTCAGAGTGTTGTAAAGGGTCTCTTTGGATAAGGAAAAATGCTAAAATCATTCTTAAAAAAACTGCAGATCAAATTTGACAGTTGTAGGACACCAAAGCCTGTCTGTGATGTGTGCCTCTGTTTTTCAGCCTCAGACATACTTATCTCTGCTTGCTTTGCAGTTCATGTTTTCTCACTTCCAAGGATGTCCTATATTTCCACCTTTACAGACATTATTATGCAAGGCTCTAATGCAAAAATAAATGAATTTTTTGGAAAGTGATTAGAAAAAGGGTGCACATTTTGATCTAAACTCAGACTTGACCTGACCTCCACAAATTTTAGAACAAATCTGGTTATGGTTCAAAAGGTAGTACTAAAATATATATATATATTTTATTAACTCTTTTAGAATGTCTTGCAATTTAGCTACTGTAATTAAGTAGCTATCCATATTGCAAAGGATATTCAAAATGTTTTATTGATATTTAGGAAAAGAAATATATTTTGATTTAAACGAGGGTCAATTCACAATACTATTTTTAATAACTAATTCACCTAGCTCTGTTTTTCACGTTTGCTTGAAATAACATATGAGATCTCTACACAAAATTACATAGTCACTTGGAGATCCTCTATAGAGTCTTTGGCAGCTCTCTGGCTTAGCTAATTAGTATGGGTCAAGTCATATATTTTGTTAACTGCCTTCTGTCGATCTCTTAGGGGAACCCAGAATTTAGCTGACACATCTTATTTGAATGCTCTCTCTGTCTCTTGCTCGATTAAACATGCCAGCTTGTCTCTTTCTAGTTGTCTCTTTCCAGTTTCAAGTCAAAGCAAAGCAGACTGTTATTTAAAGACCCACTGAAAGCACAAAATAAATTTCAAGAATCACTGATTCAGAAAATTTCATTTGAAAAATAAATAGGTTTGAGGGTTGTTTTTCCCCCTTCTTATACAAATGAAATCTTCCTGATGATGATTGTTCAGATTCCTTATGTATTGCTTCCTGACCACTGTTAAAAAGAAGATCTGACCTCAGACAGACTCTTAGTCTGATCCATAGCCATTTTTTAGCTTTTAATATTCATCTTTTTATTCCCTACAGAGCCCAAGTAGCCTTGCTTTGAATGTGATTTTGAAATCAGACTTAGTTGTGAAATTTTTGCAATATAAATATCTGTGTGGAAGAATTCAAATAGGAATAAATAGCAGAAGCAGATAGAACATTAAGATGAATGCAAGTGTTTCCATCAAATAATAAAGAAGAAGAAATACAACAAATATTCATGTAGCATGATCATACCACACAGGAACTCAAATAAGGCTGCCATATAACTCAGTCAATTAACTGTGATGGAGATTTCAGTCTGCTCATAGCGCAACAAAATTTTACATCACTTTAAAATCAGCTCACTGACTGAAAATTCATAGCTTATCCACAAATACGTATTATGACTGCACATCAAAGTGAATCTAGCAAGAATGTTTCAAAAGTTGTCATTGAAACATCAGGCATTTGCTTATTACTAACTCTGTTTCAATTTACATTTTTTCTGTTAAGGTTTTATCTTCAGTTATAAGCAGTATTAGACTAGTCTTTATGTAGCCTTTTTCTGCACATTATTTATTGGGTTACCAATTTGGCAAATGGCTGTTTTTATGTGAATTATTTCTCTGCTTGAGTCAACACCATATTTTGGATATAGAAAATTGGAAGAAAGTTATGGTTTCTGGAAAAATTTTAGTAGGTGTAAGCATACAATAATCAATATAAGTTGCTGTGTGGATGTGTGCACATTTGTGCGTAAAAACTTTTAAATATTTGCCAGCGAAGAAAATATCAACCAGTATTCCAGCATCTCTTGAGAGGCAAGGAAGTCTTATTTCCACCATTGCAAAAATGAGACATAAAGCATGGGGAAAATAAATGGTTGCCTAGAACCCCACTGGGAACTAATAGAGAATGGGTAATTCATCTTATATCTTTCTGAGTTCCAGTCTAGTGCCGTAACCATAAGATGGTCATTCTAGTTCTTTTAATTCTCCTCAGTCCCACAATATTAACCTTTTAGAATAATAAATAACTTTTCTGTCAAAAGGTGGAATAGCTCCTTCACCCTCTTCTCCTGAAGGTGAAAATAGAAAATCTATAACATTTTTTCTCTAAGGATAATATCTGAAAACCTTCAAACAGGAAACTGGCTATTAAGGATTCAATATCTCTATTCAGCTGAGCCATGAGCCGTGCTCCCAGAGAGAGTATTAGAGCTGTTCTTTCAGGGAAAATGAACCACTGCTGCCATCTTACTCATAGTGCTTAAAGCTATTGTAGAAGCAAAGCTCCCTAATACTGAAAAACTCAATAAGAGTTTGAAGTACCTGTATGAAATGAGAGAAGAAAAAAGTGCATAGTCCTTGAGAACTTTGAAAGAAAAGATTTTGTTTTTAATCAAACCAGAAAACCAATATAAACATTATTGCAAAACTTAATGGGATACCTCAAAACCAGCGTATGAGTTTGGCATATAACTAGGATAAAGATACATAAAGATGGAGAATTAATTTGCTGAAATATCATTTTGAGCTGTCTGAGCATTTGCAAGGTTTGCCATATGGGCTTTCTTTTCTTTTGTTATTTCATTCAAATCTTTTAGTTATCTATTTATAAGCAAAAATATGACACACCAGAAATATAATACAAGACTTGGTTGGTAATTGTCTAACTTTATACATCGAAAAGTTAGCTGAATTTGTTAAATGAGTTATCTAGGATCTTATTTTAGTCAATAGAGAGAAATAGACACCTCCAAGAGATAGTATATCATCTGTTTTAGTCATCTAGTTCAGGATGGGATGAATTCCTCTGTGGAAGAGTCCATCTCTCTTGGTTGATTATAGAGGATCCTTGCAGGCTCCTACATCAGAATCCCATGAGTGGGTTTTACTGTTTTTTGGGAGAATACTATACTGTTTTGGGGAGAATATTATACTGTTTTTTGGGAAAATATTTGGGAGTTTGTTCTACAGCATGCTCTTTTTTTCTGGAATTTTGCAAAAATTGGTTATGCAGTATTTCCTACACCCAGCAGGCTTCAATATGAATGAGTATCTAAGAAACATAATCGCCAACAGCACAGGTGACTATGTGATGCAAATGACTGTAACTGGCATCTTATATTTTTAAGGGAAGGCTTTAGAAGTAAGATCTCACATCAGATATCAGCTTTTACTTTTTTACCAAAATGGAAGGTTTCAAAATCACAGCAAGGAAGTCCACTGGAATCTTAGCAGTCCAAGCATTCAATCTCTATCAAAATATGAGTCCCATTGTTTTTAAAATACAAGCAAGACATGACTTTTGTAAAAAAAAAAAAATAGACTTTTTAAGATGAATTATTGTGCAACAGTGTAGCTTTGTAAGCTCTGTAATACTTTTTATATCAAAAGGTGCAAAACTAGCAGTGAATTTCATATGGCTTTTCACATCTTGGAAGCCACTGCCAAGTTTCTCCTGTTAAGTATCATTTCAACTGAAACAAAGAAAAATTAGAAATGTATCCTGAGAAAGCACCAAGAGTCATTGTCTGACATTCACATTTACAATGAATATTCCAGCTGTTAAAGTCAAGAAAACAAGAAAAAAGTCTTTTTCCTTCTTTTTCTTGACAGCACCAGATGTCATGTAGCTATTTGAAACACACATCAGTTGTTTTAAATTATTGCATCATTATATGATAATAAGTACCTACAATACTGTTTAAAAGCATGGCAATATTTTAATTCTTGAATAAAAGAAGAAAAGGAAGGTTGACTTTATTATTCTTTTTATTATTTTGTTATTATTTTTACTATACTTATCCAGTAGTAGTACTTTGGTAAACCACATAGACTATAAACACCTAAGCTAGGAATTGTAAAAACAGGTATTAAAAGACAAATCCTATCTCAAAGAATTTAGCAATAGGCAATAGAGGAGAGCAAGATCTACTAGCTTACTTTGGCTCAGTTTGTTGTGTGTGTACTTATGAGGGTTTATGAAGAAACCTAATCTACCCTTCTAAAAAGCACTGTCTTGTTTTAGGAAATGTGTGCACAAATTTCAACACAAACCAGAGTTCTAATAAATGTCTTTAGGTGAACTCTACACTATCCTTTCTGTTAATAGCTAAGATTTGGTTACATGGCTGTGCAGCCAGCTGAATATTTGAAGATCCTTTAATATATGAGTAGAACAAAAAAGACCTTTTGCATTCAGGCTTTCATGAAGCATCTACTACTAAAGAACAAACAGTTGCATAAACCATCAAAAATACCTCTTTTTTATTTTTAACAGAATTTAGAAAGTGACATTCAGCATTCATAATTCTGGTCTCCATAATACAGAAGAGGACAATCCTGTACAATTTTGCAATATACAGAAGGTAAATCAAAGCTGTCTGCATGCTTGCATGCACACGTATGTATCTACATGTGTTAGGCACAAACAATGTTCTTTAAATGGTCACACACCCATAAATGCATATGCATGCACACTATTTAATGCATTTTATGCTATAGGAGTTAAGTGACTGTGGAAATAATAATTATCCATCCTAAAAATAAGTTTTCAGTTTGTGTTATTTCTATATTTTTTAAAATAACAGTTAAAATCTAGTGCAACTCTTACTAAACAGAAATAGGAAGTTTCTATTCGAATGAACAGCACATCGTGAAATTATATATAGGTTGCCACAGTAATACATGCCTGACCAAAGAAAACATTTCAGACTTCATTAACTCCACCAACGTCTTACACAAGATGACTGGCAACATTTTCATACTTAAGGTTAGCCCAGAATGCTTATGGTGAGTAAATACTAAATATGGTCTAAAAGTTCTCTGATAACATTGTATGTGGATCATTTCTGAAATACAAAATAAACAAGAAAAATCAGTTTCCCAAAGAAACAGGATTCAACTTAAATTATAATTTTTATGACTTCAAAAGTATTTCTTAGCAATAGACTCATTTTTGCTTAATCAAAGTGGCACTTTTTAACAAAACAGCACATTTTAAAGAAATAATATATATTACTTTGTATTAAAATTGAATTTTTTTCACTTTTTTTAGTCAGATTTTAAGACAGGCTGATGACATTAAAAAGACTATCAGTAAATAAATACATTTCCATTGATAGAAAGCCACAAACGCAAACAGCTTTTAGTAGACCATGAACAAATACAGTTTGGCAGCTAAGCCATTTGCATTTTAATAAGCCAGTAATTACACATTTACCTGATTTGGTGATTTTGGGAAATGTTAAAAGCTTCCTAACTAGGTATTTTTTCCTGATGGCCAATTATATTCCATCATGTAAGTGTGCAATTAGGGAATTGTAACACATGTGAGTGCCAGTCTAAGTTTTCAGCTTTCAGTCCAGTCATGGATAGATGCCAGATTGTTAACGTCTGTTACACTCTCCCTCTTCTTCATCTCAGTCCACCTAGAGGAACTGCTCTCCTCAGCTCTCATCTCGGCTGTGTGGTATGTTATCACCTGCAAGAAGAGATGTCATTTTTCTAGCCTTTGCCAAAGACATGTAATTCTCAAAGGAAGTTGATAGTCCCCTTGTTTGGCAAGATAGGTAACAGACGTAATTTACCAATCTTCATACTGTTATTTCAGGTTTTTAGGGCTGTTTTTCTATTCTATATGTTTTCTTCCATATAAAGACACTTTCTTTAATTATCTGATGATTAATCTTAACATTTACAATAAATATACAGACTGACACCGCCACTAAAATATAGTTACCTTCTATTGCATAGGACTGACTCAATACACTGCATTGCTATACCCATCCAATACAACTGTACTATGTATACAACAGTACGCAGTGATAGTATTTGCACACCATTTATTAGAAAGCCATATGAAAAGACTCAAAAAAAATCATTTTGTATTGTTTAGCAATATTATGCTACCCTACCTCAAAGTGGGACTCTGATGTCCCACTTTGTTAAGTCATTAATAGTTTATTGTGCATTTTTCTTAGGATATTTTTGTATGTGGTAGTGACCACATTTGCAATGAGTTAAATTTAGACTAAGACTATAAGGGGTTATAGTTAGACTAAGAGCAAAACTACTATTTTGCATGCATAATTTTAAGTTTTGTGAAAGCAAAAGTGATTCTGAGAATACAGCATTACTGATTTAAGCATTATTTAAGGGAAATCACAATTATTTCATCTAAGAGTGCTAACTGTAGCATAAAGTTACATTTCAATGTAGCATTTCTACTACAACATAAATGTTTTGAAAGTAGTTTCAAAAATGTTTTAAAGGAAAGGGGTTTCTCTGGTAAAATTTGTATCAGTTTCTATAGAAATACAGCAAATATTCTTGATGAAGAATGCTTGATCTCATGTTTTGTCTCATCTAGCAGGCTTTCACTACTGCCATTAATTTCTAGTGGGATAGAATTCTTAGATAAGGAAAGTCTTCCAAAAAAAATTGGAAACTCTACATTAACAGTGAGCTATTCTAGTGCCTGTGTGGCTCCTTTTTTCATTCTGTTTGCAGATTTTTTCAGTAGCCTTCCAAGTAGATAAATAGAGGAAAAAATAAAATGTCTGATCCCGTTCCCTACATACACAGACAGCTCAAATGTTTTATTAAAATGCGATGAAGTCATACCATTAGCTGTACCATTTTAAGACTCAGACATATGAGTCTTAAACCATTCCCAAGAAAATATCAGCAATGTTACCTGAATTAAATGCTTCCTACATCTACTGAGTTAGTAAGGTAGTTCCCATCTATTTGCACTAGCATGAAATCTAACCCTCAGGAAAGACCGTGCTCCCATAGTTATCTGTTATAGAGGAACCAAAATCTGAATGAGCTCAAATCTTCTGAAATATGATATAGACTTTGATGCAATTGGACAATTTTTTAGCTAGCCTACTGTTTTAGTCAAAGTTTTCCTTTCAGTGAATATTTACAGTTCCTTCTTATGCTGTATAGTGAAGTGAAGAACAGACATGTCTTGTACAGCTGATTTCAGTGCACTACGGACATAGAGTCAGCTATACAGATAGCAAGACAAAAAGGTATTTTGCAGTAAAAAGAAAAAAAGAGTTAGAAATCCACTTCTGATTATATACGCTACCTGGTTATAATGAAAAAGGTCAACATGTTCTGGTAATAGGAATGAGTTTTCCTTTACTTTTACCAAAAGCAATGAAGCCACTGAATGATAGAGAATTGCACTAAAATGTAAAGAACGTTCAAAAATTGTTAATCCTTTATATGGTTGGTCCTTAAAGGACAACCACAAATAAAATGATGGGAAATTTTAAAAATTGACAGACTGTTGAAATAATATATTTTCCTTTATTGAAAATGGACCATAATTACATTTGCTAATTTTTAGTATATGCATAAATATTTGCAGTATTGTATGCATTTTTTTTTTTTTTTTGGACTAAAATCCTCCACCTGTCTCTTAGCTTGCAAAGTTTTGCTATTCCTGTAGCTACCAGAGATTTGCTTTCTACTGTGTGTATGGAAGGAGAGCAGAAAATAATCTGCTAGTTGTTATACGATGAATCAAAATTACTGTCTCTACAATATATTGCATGGGGACATGATTCATAAATAAAAATATATGTGAACATTTTATCTGTGATAGAGCATAATATCTGTGGCTAGCAAATAATCTCAAATGAAGGATAAAGGAATTTAGGAATTAAAACACTGAGATATGCAGATGATTACTTAGATGAGTTAGGTAAACAAAAGTCTACTTTTTTTAGGTCATTTTCTGTCCATTTTTCTCTTCATCCTTGTCATGCAGGTTGATAACTCCAGTGCAAATATTTAAACCCTTCAGCACGACCTGCTTCCCTTAAGGTTTCATGAGAAGGAATTGCTCTCCTCAGACATTGCCGCAGGCTGCTGGCTGTCAGTGGCAATCCCACGCCCAGAGCCGTTTCCCTCTTGTTCCTCTCCAGTGCCCTTCTCCATCTGAGAGCTATTGCCTCACCCCAGCCTCGTAAGATCACATTGCTCCACTAACAGGAAAGTAGGCATGATGTTCAGCATCGTTTTCTGTACAGCTTAATAGTTCACGGTAAATTTTGCCTAAATGGAGCATGTAATTAGATGTGTTAATATAGCCACAGTATTATTGCATTAATAATACTTGACATTCAGAGTTTCAAAGCTGTATTTACTTACCATTTGCTTTGACTTGCACCTTTTGTGTTAACCAATAGAAGAAAATCATCACATTATGCATGTTTTGGCTGTCCTTTTTAGTCAGGACTCATCTCAGCCATAAATCCATTGAAACCTCTGTGTTTTCTTCAGGATTGTTTCACTGCTTGTGTAAAGTAAAAAATTTGTTGGCCAGTAATTCTGTGATCAGCAGAACACATGAAGCCTAGCTACCAATGGATCTCTATCTTTGGATTCTCTTATTGATATAAGCCATTTATCTTACTGATATAAGCCTTCTTCCTTGTTTGGGAGAATTCTATGTGCGCTGTCCCGTGTGGATTCTCTGGAGTCAAATTAGGGTTGAGGCAAGGCCTCTCTAGGATGGCAGTCCTGACACTTAAGAGATACCTATAAGAAAGCTGGGTGGAGAGACTGAGTTAATTTGTTGGGTTAAAAAGGGGTTTGACTACTGTGCGGCTTCACATTTACAGTATGATTGTGATTTTGCTCTCATGGCCTCTTAGAAAGAGTCAGGAATAACTTGACTTGTGTGAGCAGAGTTACGATGCTGTGAGAGCAGAAAATGCTTTCCGTCTTTGAGGGGATTGCCTGCAGTTTTGAAGAGATGATATATATATATACACATATCTGTGTGTATATGTATCTGTCACTAGATTACATTATAAATTAAGGAATGACACAGACATCATATGGCCATAGTTATTTATCTATACAACAAAATTACATATCTTATAAGTTCAGTTTTCTTGCAACATTGTTTTCTAGTCCAAACATCATTTGAGGTTTCTGTTTTATCAGCCTGAAAAGGCTAAAATTTGTTTTTGTATGTATGTCTGTAGTTCCCACTGCTTTCAGTTATGGTCTCACACAAAAAAAGAGCGAGTCTGGCTGAGTTACATGAACTGAAAGTGAATTTTGATTTATTGGTCTTTTAAGGAGTTTAGAATCAGATTATCTGCTTCCTGAAAGAAGTGATCTATCTATTTATATTTCCATGTCTTGTGCAAGCTGACTCAGAATCTGCTCATGGACTTAGCACATGCTACTTCCTGAGCTACTTCTGCTGAAACTCTTCTTTGCATGAGAAAATGCAGGATGTATAGACAATTATACGCCATTATTACCTTGATATGATATGTTCAAAGTAGAGACCAGAAAAAGAATCACAACTGGAACTTTTAGGTATTCCCACAAATACAGTGGTGACATTAGTAAGACTAAAATGAAATTTAGTATGCACTGAATTGATGTGTAACTTACTTTTTATTTGGTTTGTAACGCGTGTGTGTGACCTGACCCAAAGCTAATGAAATTAAAACACAATTAAAAAAAAATCAGCATGCCTTAGATGAAGTCATGATATTCACAATAAGACAGGAAAAGGGTGTTTTGCAGCAAACAGCGGCTCTCCCTCTGGTCTGTTTGTGTGTTTAACAGGAGTTGCAATGGGTGGAGGTTTGCCACTAGGAAAAAGTCCAGGATTGAGTTGCCTCACACTATCTTATTGTTTGCCTTTCCGGCTATAAACCCTTGTCTTCTATTTGCTTTGCTTTCACTGTGCCTCAGTTTCTGAGGTCTATATTGACCGTTTGATAGACTCTTCATTATTTTATTGTCAGCTGTTTTCATTTTTCATTATAGGCAGTTAAAAGCTTTTGTCATCTTTATTATTCCTTGAATCTTTAAGTAGCTCAGTGGAGAATGTCTGTTCTGAGCATAGGTGAGGAAAGATTTGTCAGGGTAATTTTGTAAGATTATCAGCTATAGCTGAAAAAAAGATGGCAACTTTCTGGCTCATAAGACCTCCCACAGCAATACTCGTCTGAGAGCGCATCAGTAATGCTTATAAAAAAGATTTTTTTTTTTCTCTGCAAACATCACTCTCCTTAGTTATGTAACCCATCATGGCTACAGCACTATTACTCTAAATATCAGCTAATTAAAAGTGAAAATTCAAACCCTTCTTCTAGGCTTTTGAGGGTTATAAAGGCAAAAAAGGAGCTTGGCTCACTCTCACCCCTGATTGAGCTGTGTGAAATTCTCCCAGGGCAGGGATGATGAGGAGAAGCACAGTTAATCCTCTGAGCACCCACAGCAGGCAATGAACAGGCATTACTGGGCAGACTCGAGGCCGTGCTGCCTTCCGTAGGAAATCAGATTGTCATCATCTAGGCAGGTACTGAAGCTGCTGTGAATCATGCAGCGGAGGCTGTGGCACCCTCGCCCAAATCCAGAATGAAGAGGAACGTCTCTAGCTGTCCTTTCCCCCCTCGTAGCACACAGCCCAGGCATTCATTTCTAATTTTCAGTCTCAGCTCATGAAAGCAGTAAGTATATTTAACGTGATTCAATAATTTACTCAGAAAATGCTTAAATTGCTTTCCTCCTATTGCTGGCAAATAGTGACCTTTCAATTTTAAATTCAAATGATGTGCAAAGAAGTGACTGCACAAGCTGGAACAGTGTCAAGAACCTGCAGCTAACATAGCATTCAGTGTCTGAATTACTCAGTGCTAATCAGCCGAACCCAATCCTGAGATGGCAGGGTGCAAACTTCTAAAATACAATAAATAATGGAAGCTGCTAAGGGGAAGCAGAGTGTGGTAAGAATGCATTGATTTTTCTTGTAAATGAAATTTCGTAAAAGAACTTTGCATTGTTAGCATAATTGCAAAGTTTGAGGAAGGAAATATGTTAAAAGTTTGTATTCTGTTTTATGGTGGGCAAGAACTGAAACTCTAAGTGCATGGTTTACTGCCCCCATAGTACTGTCAAATGACATTGTTTACGTACGGGTTCCCTCCCCAGGGATACGCCTCAGGGATATGGCATGTCTTTTGGCTAATTAAGGCTTGAAAATTCAACATTCTTTTCTGCCCCTTAAGTCCATAAATGAGAGTCAGGGTGAAATTTGATGCTCATGTGGGTATTTCTCTGTACGCCAGAATGAGACCTATGCATTAACCTTCAAAGATTTCTACAGTAATGGATCAGAGTGCTTTAAACACTTATGAGTGATCTCTTCTAACTTCATTAATGACTCTACGAATTACATAGTTCATCATGTCATCTTGAAAGCTGAAAAAATAGATGACAAACCATGGCCCTCTTTTCATAATTTCATTCATAGCTCTTTTTAGTTTCACAGTAAAGATGTGATAGGATTAAAAAAAATCAACTATATGCTATATTTTTTGATCTTTGTACAGGAAAATGACTGATTTTCTGAAAAATAGATATTTGTATCTCAGGCCAAAATGCTGAGATTTATGCTTGTTCACAGGCTCTTGTATAGGGTTTATTTCCAATGCGTTCCATCAAAAATCCTGGCAGAGCCACCATCATCTTGGGAGAGCTATAATGCAAATGAAGAAGTTCCTGGCATTGAGTTCAGCTTTGTCCAGAATGGGTCACACAAGGATCCCCCGCCCTGCTGTTGTGGATGGTGGAGCAAATGATGCTCTTTCTTCTCAGTCTGTACTTGTTCAGGTGCTTCCTGTTCTACTAGACCTTTGACATCTGAGGAATAGTTATAAAAACTGAAATAACATATTGCCTGACATGCCATCCCAGAACCTCTTTGATATTTGTGATATAACTGGGTGTGCTTCTGAAGACACATATTGACATCGATATAAAACTAACCTTCTGTAAACCCTACATTTAGGGGCTCACTTAGCCACACACGGCCCCACATTGCTCTAAACAGAAAACCAGATAAAAAAGATTGTTTTCTTCTTCCTTTCTTATTGTTTTTGTGGTAGTGGAGTTGCACTTGCCCTGATGCTTTAAGCACAAATGAGGAAATTATCCTTGTTGACATACTACTAACTTGAGGTAGGCTGGAGATGAACCTATAAATAAGATCAGAAAAGCAGCTCTTTCACTGATGAGAACAGCTTTAAACTGCCAAAGCCTCAACATCCTGAAGCAAAATTAGTGTATGTAAAACAAAGAAAGCACCAAAGGAATATCATCTTTAATTTATTTTATCTTCTTTCTTTCATTAAAGCAACTTTAGTAAAACCTCATTTTTCTGCAACATGTATTGTCAAGATTTGAGCACAGGATTTTCTGCAACATGTATTGTCAAGATTTGAGCACAGGATGTCAAGCTAGACAATTCCTAGTAAAGATCCTAAGTGTGTGTGGAATTTTTAACTAGGAAAACAAAAACCGGAAGTCATGAAGCAGCATTTACACCCTTTAGCTTACAACATCACAGTGATGTAATAGGCCTGTGAGCAACAAGGCCTGTTGCCACAGTTTTCAAACCAAATCTGCTGTGGAAAAGACTCATGAAAGCTGAGGAGGAAAAAAGTCACATCTGTTAAGAGCCTGAGCCCATATGCTCAGTATCAGACACCTATACTGTAAAAAAATGGAAAATATCCTATGTTTTTCTGAGTAGGCCCCATGGTCTCACAAGTTGCTAAGTCAGTGCCCAAAGATTAGCTTCACCACTGTCAGGATCATGATCTTCCCTCTTTTCTCGCAGAAATATTCTCAGTTATCTCTCATGCCTGTGGCTTCTGGGCCACTTAAGACATTCAGGATACAGCAAAGTAATGATGGTCCACTGGGCAGAGGGAGGTGGGATGGCTGTTTCATGTCTTCTGGTTCAGGGTCATGCATGTATGAAAATCAATGCTATGACAAAAACTGTCCTGTGTGAAACACAGTATCTGACACACTCTAACATGCAACACAGGCCCTTGGCTGAGAAGAAAATGCCATAGCTGACAATTGGCATCAAAGGGCTGACTCAAGCAGGAGGAAACCACAGTGAAGGAAAGCAGAACGAAAGCCACAAATATAGCGCAGCATGCAAGGAGCTGAAGGCACATGATAGCCCTGCTGGACAGTCTCAGCTCTCAGATTTCATACCTTTTGAGCAAAACAAAACCAGGAAATATTAGTTCTTTACCTAGTAAGTTCTACTTGGGCAGAGGCAAGAGAAGTATAGCCATAGCAGACAATTCATATAAATAAATGGGGAAGAAGGGGCTTCAGCAGTGATGTATCAGCCTTTTGAATGCTTCTTTGCCAGCAGCTGAGAGGCATTACAGTAGGGATTAAAAAGGCATAAACAGCCATGCTATTACTCCTCAGGTTTTATCTCGAGTATGGATTTATTTGAAGTGTTACCTTTTGGTATGTATGTGGGTCACTTTTCAGATTGGTGGTTGTTGAAATACAGCCCATGCGAAGGTACGAGAAAGCCTCTTTATATAGCAGCAATGCAAGTTCCAGGTTCTGTGGGGGAAAAGAACTACCTGGCTTGCCTTTGCGTAGAGCAGTCTCTTACTCCTCTGTAGAAAAACAGAAACCTCAAGACCTAGAGCAGTGCATGTATTTCCCATGCATCATACAATAAATTTTGAAAGTTAGCTCAAATTGTTAAACATGGAATGAACTCTCACAGTTTTGCTTCTACTGGCAAAGAATAAATACACATATTTGATCACTCTGTATTCAAATAAAATGGGAACTGTAGACTAATTGTGTACTAAATGTCCTGATTTTATACAAGCAAGAACCCATCCAATTCCTTTCAGATAATCGTTTATGGAAATTCAATATGAGCCAAGAAATTTTTCAAATATTATTATTAATCTGTTGCTTATTTGAATGAAACTGAAAGTCAAACTAATCTTATTTACATGGTGTGCAACTTGGAGGCATAGAGATGTATTGAGGTTCTGGCAGTTAAGATTATTTTTACTCTTTTTGTTTCATATTAACTGTGTATATTAAATATGAGGTCAAAGGATGTGTTTATTTCAATAAAATTTGAATTTGTTTTAGAAATATAGGATCTTCAAAACTAGAATCACAAATGTATATTCAGTTCACAACAAGTTGAAATGACTTGATCGGCTAACTCTCTAGGAAGTCATTGTTTAGGTAAATGTGTCTTAGCTTGAACTACTTTCTCTGAAATCAGATTCTTTTGTACATCTCCTGGCCTTTGAGAGAAAAACAGGAACACAAATAGATGGAATGACAGAGGTTTTACAAGGCTTCTGATTACATTAGGAAGTTCTGATGCCACTTTCCTAAAAGCCTTACTTATCTGGAAACACTTTCAAGAATCTCATCAGCTCCGTCAGGGTTTATGGTGCATTTTTCATGCTTTTGAATACTTCGAATTTCTGATTTTCAATAGACTGACTGCATCGAGTGATAACTGAAATCAGAATGAAGGTTTTTTGATTTATAGAGTTTGTCTTAATGAAAGAAGTTGGTGCTGATAGCTTCCAGGTATGATTTATGAATTATCATCTGTCTTAAGTGAAAAATAGCTTTCTTACTGCCTCACAGACTTTACAATAATGTACTCAAAAGTAAAAGGGGAAACTTCCATAGTCCTTGTGCATCCAAAGCTGCTTCTTATTTTGGTTGCACTCTGTAGAGAGCATGTGAGCACTTTGAAATCATGATCAGATTTAACAACCAGTTATTCCTATCATTCCTATAGCTTAGAACACACTGTATGTCTCACAGAAATTTGAGCTGCACCTTCTTGTATCTTAAAATGCCTAAACATATGCATATGCATAATCAAAATGAACAACAAAAAATGAAAAAAAACCCCTGTAAACTTTTAATTACAGTGTATGATATGTATAATATGAGGATTACCTCTAGGTTACAACTCATCAGACTGTATATGTGGAGTATAACTGGAAGCCATGTTTACTCTATTGTATTAGCATGTATAAATACCAGATGTCACTGAAGACATGCTGAGCAAAGCATGGAAATGATTCATTTAAAATTCTCAACAAGCAGTTCAAAAATTGTAAAATCAGATCATCTGAGGAAAACTACCTTGATTTTTACCTTGATTTTACCTTGAATTTTACCTTGCTGCAGTTGGCACGTATAACATGATAGATTTGTTCATTTTCCTGAAGCACAGTCTGATTCTTTCCTTGTATTGTTTTTTTCAATGAAATCGTGGGCGTAAATCCCAGTTGGGTGCATTGGAGCTTTAAAAAAGGGATTGTCAAAACAGACACAAAGATGTTTTCAGAGCCAATTTACAACAGCGAATACTTGAGTCTTGCTCTGTTTAAGTGAAAACAGAGTTACTAAGGCCTTCATGGTTTATTGACACTACCAATTTATCTGAAATATATGTTTATTCTAAATACTTGTTTAGAGTAGGCTTACTCTGTATTACACAAATAAAATGAAACACTATACAAAATAAAATAAAAATTGTGCTTAGGATGAAGAGTGTCTGATCCTACCTCCAAAGAAATAACTGGTCCCAAAACAAAAGTTTGAGTTTTAGCGCCTGGGTCTTCCACATTGCCAGCTAGAGAGGCATGGGACCCGCTAGCCCTTGTCCCCAGCTTCAGCAACACACTTCGCAAAAGGGCTACAAAGCAGGGAGGGGATTCTGTGCCCTTTGTAAAGCACATCAAGGCACATGGATGAAAATCTTGATCATTGCTAGTGCTTGTGCTCTGCCAGGTCCCAGGGCTGCCCGCAGTCCCGGCCTCATCTCAGCCCAACCTGGGGCCGTGGGTCTCTGTCCCGCCGCGCTGCAGTGGTGCTGGCTCGAGCCCTGCCACGACCCAGTCCCTGCCACAGCTGTGTCAAAGAAATATTTCCAAGAGTGCAAGGCTGTGGTTCTCAAATTGCTTTGTCTGGGCTGAAAGTACTCTTAGTTCAATACACAGTATAAGGAACATAAATTATTTTAGCAGAACGTATTCTGCTGAGAAGGGAGACTACATCAAGTTAGGAATACTGATGTGGGTAAAACAAGATTGTCAGTCTTCCTGACTTAAATGTTATTTCCCTTGAGAACAAACCTCTATTGATATACTTTTCCTAGTTATAACCTCTAGCAAATTATTATATTTTTGTCTGAATATCGAATGACAACATTCTGTTTTTTTTTTCACAAATTAAATAAATATTCCGTTAGAGTTTCTGAACTGGCCCTGGTTTATTTTAATCCCCATATCTTTTTTTTAACTTGGCATTTCTTAATTTTTATGTAGCTCCTATTTCTTCAGATTTTTATCATTCTTTCTTTTCCTTCAGTCACTTCTTTTCTTAGCATTCTTCCTATTTCCAAGGGGAGATATAGAGATTTAAATACTAAATTCCACCTCACTTTAATATTGTGTTAATACAAATTCTCTAACTCCTTTTGTACCATTTTCAAATTCCACCCAATAAAGCTTGAGATTCTTTGCTTTCATCTTGCACTTTTTAATGTCTTTCTCTCCTTTTCGTCTTCCACATGTCCCTTTCCAGTTTTCTTTCTCCTTTATCTTTCACATACCCCTTTTACTACAGTGCAGTCAATCTGCTCCTGAAACTGAAACTGAGCCTGAGCTGTGCTTTATTTATCTTAAAGGTGGAGTGCCATATTCCTGGTAGCTTCAGTTACCTGTAATGTTCAGTCCCGAGGTTAGCCCAGATATTGCTCCCATTTGCCCCAGTTACCAATGGCCTCTCAAGGGGATGAAAGGCATCCTAGAGATGGATCTTCAGTTGTCAGCAGAGACCATGGGAACTTCCCCAGCTGTAGGCACTCAAGAGTCCTTTTGCTCGTGGAAATGCGTTGTGGCTAGTTAGAACACATTTTGTTGCTGAGAGAAGACTCAGCAGCTTCATCAAAGGAAAGGATCAAAGGAGACTAAACATGCTGATAGATTAGGCAAGGGGTGATCAAATAGGTGAAGCTTACTTGTGAACAAAAGTTGGGGATTAGGTTGTCAAGCCAGCTTTCACTGAAAGCCATGGAAAATATTCTGTTGACATCCTCTGGAACAATTAGGAGAATGTAAAATGTTTTTAAAAGTTCCATCTTTTGCTGGGAAAAAAAAGTCATATATTGTGAATTGTTATTTTTTTCTTTTGTATTTATTTGCGGATTCCTTAAAGGTATTTAAGTGTTAAGTGGCAACTTGATTGAAAGATTACTCCAAGGACTGGGAAAAGCAACAAAACCCAGCTGAAACATTGAATTATTTGGCTATTTTAAGGGACGTTTCTAAAATAGGACAGTATTTGAACATTGATGTGGTATTTGAATATTTACTGTGTTCATACATTTTCTTTTTTCTAGTAGAAAATGAAATTTTAAAAAAGCAAAAAAAAAAAAAAAAAAAAAAAAAGCATGAGGCTTTCTTGTAATCTCAATAAACCATGTTCAAGTAGCAGTTACCAGCTGGTGTCTAAAGCAATCACAGTTTTTGATGACATAGAATCTCAGGGAGGCGTGAACACCTTCAAGGGGAAGCTTCCTGAAGGAACACGTTCAAGGGGAAGCTTCCTGAAGCTTCTCCGCTTACTCACTGGATCCAAAAATGAAAGAACAATTCTGCAGTTAGTGCTCAAATGAAGACATAACATGCTAATTTGCTGGGTGCCATTTGTAATCAACACAAACAAGCAAAACTTCCCAGAATAATTCTGGTATCACTTGCCTCTGCTTTCTTCACAAAAATCTAAGTCAAAAGCACTTCTGCTCAGTAGAAGCCTAGAGAATTTTTGGTAATTGTGACACATAGTTAAAAAGATGTTTGCCCGCTCCACCAGTAACACTGTTTTTGAGACACAAAGTCTCAGCTCAGGGATTGTGATTTACTATCTGCTTATACATCAACCAGCATAGCAGCACTAAATGTGTTTGCTGCTCATTGTTGATTATGATAACAATCCAGTCTGATCAATCTTTTTGCAAAGTAACTGGAAAAATGTCTTCATAAGAGGAGAAAGTGTCATTGGCAGTCCAGGTCAGGTAAACAATGTCATCCCTGAAAAGTCTGCTAAGGGAGAATGTGAAACATGCAGTCAAGACAAAGTAAATCTTTCTGACGTAAGGAATAACACACTCACTTACTGCCATTGGCGGTCTTCACTCTTGATTTGTCTGTCACATTAAATATTGTCACCTTCTGCTGAGCAGTAGAGATATTGGGAGCCCTCTGTCTGTGTCCCCCTGAGGAGATATTATTGATATAAAGTGTGCAGCACATTTTCTTAGTGTAATTTATTGGGATTTTTTTTGTCTTATACACAAGTACTTGAACAGAGGGGAGGGGGGGCAAACATCATTGTCAACTGTCTCTTTACAGTCTTTTAGGTCTAAAGAGGCCTAAAACAGCTTTCAGAAAGTAATTCTGACCAAATAATTGATTCAAGTTACAAAGATTACAGAAAATTTCAAGAAGCAAAACTTTGACAGAAAATGTATGCAAGAGTATGAAATTTTACCAATCAGCAATTGTTTTGCCCTTGTTTTGATTTTGCTACATTTCCTTTTAGATAAAATCTTGGGGAAAAAAAGTCAGTCAACATGGAAATATTGCTCTATGACAGTTTTAGAAGAAAACATGAATGTTTTTCAATATAAAGCTAAGATAAAAGTCAAAGCAAAATGTTATTTTTGATTTTGAGCTGTTCTGGGTTTTGTTGCAATTCAGATTGCAGGCAAACATAAGGTCTACCTCCTTTACAACAGGAGTCTAGCAGATGTACACATTGGCTGTGTTTCATGCACTAACAGGTCCCATGCGATCAGATAGAGTATGAGGAGAAAAGACAAAGATCCCTCTTCACGACCTTCCTATTTGAAAAATAAGAAGTCAAACAAAGGTAGCCAGTGAATTGTAATAAATTTTGTAGTTTCCCCATGGGACTATTCCAAAATGAGAAACACATTTTTTAGGACACAGACATAACATTTAGACAAAGGACCACCTAAACCCTCTAAACTTTGGCTGAATGTAGAGCCAAAGATTTTGTATCCATTAAACAAAAGTACAACATTTTGAATCAAAGCTGAGATACTAAATATGTTCCTCCTGATGTTTACCAGGTTCAGACCAGGGGATTTGATTCAGGCCTACAGCCACAATATTAAAATATTTATTCAGCACTTTCATAAGTGTTATTTTGTGTACAGTCTGAGCAACCGTTACATACCTTAAGAATGTGAAGTCTTACACGCTTACAACCCATCCCTGAAAATATATTGATATTCAAAACAAAAAGCATTGATTCAAAGTCTTAAAAGCCCTAGAAATAGAATCTGGTTGAAGTTCAGGGCTAGCTACAAATGTCTATAAGCTAAATGAACCTTAAAAAATGTCACAGTTTGTTCAGTTGAGTGAATCATGATACAAATGCACATTTGAGAACTTTAACAATGTATTAAGACAAATGTATAAATGTAAGAACTTTCCGAAGAACATTATTTACTTCATAAGATCTATCATGTGGTTGTGTAATTAGGGTTTTCTTAGAAAGGTTTTTTTAGACCTACCTAATACAACATATTTGTCTATTAAGTTAATGAGGACTTAGGGATTCCTAAATCTGCGTGTTGCCACATATTAAAGCCATATGCTCAAAAACCTCAGGATGATATTGGAAACAGTTCATCTAGAGAGGCTGCTGCTTGTCTCAGTGAAACAGAAGCTGAGTTTATTAGCAATTTTATATGCCCTTAATTGGAATAGCCAAACTGAATCTAAAATGGTTTTGATTCTTGAATGAAAAGAATAGAGGTTCTTTTTTAGAAAAAACAGCCCTTTTAAAATGAAATAAGATACTCCAAATAAATGGTACATGACATCACCAATAACTTTTGAAACCTTGGCAATAATTTGTCACAGACATTAGCAAGATGGTATTGCATAGTGAGGTCACCTAACCTGTGTCTGAAGAGTTAAATAGTGAGACTTCACTTTTTTAAAAAACTTACAAGAAGAAGTGTTAGAACTGAAGTGAAAAAAACCTCTATTGTTAAATCCTTTTTCTCCTTCTCCATGTGTTCAGTGATGGTTGATGGGTTTATATGAAATTCCTTTGAGTCCAGAGATGATAGAAGATGTTGTGCTTGGCCAGTGTGATTGCTGATATAAAATGATTTATTCATATCTTCTCAGGCTGACCACATTTCTGTCTTGAAATACCTTTTCTGTATTGATAAAAGGCAGTCTTGAGAAAGGCAGCATCTCCTTCCCAAGAAATGGGAGCTAGCCCTCCCTTCATCTCAAGCTTTTGCTGCCATGTGTTCACATCAGAAACTGTTAGGGTGTCTTAATCTGATGTGAGAGATTGTACTGGGGACTGCTCAGGAGAACATCACATGGCCTCTGAGAGGATATTAAGTATTCTGATATTTCATTACAATCTCACTGGTATGTAGTGCCTGAACTGTTTTGTATTCATTTTCCAATTTATTTAAGAACAAGAGATAGTTCCTTTTTTCCGATCTGGTTAGAATTTCACTTAGTGTTACAATGGGCATTCCCAAGACACATAAAAATTTATTTATTAAGAAAGGGTTATTGTGTTTTGTTTGGTAATGCCAGCATTGATAGCCACACTCAAGGAGCGATCAAATTTTCCTTTGTTATTATCTGTCTGTGCTCCACACAACACATTAGTAAAAGGCACCTATGAGCCATGTTGTGCCATCAGCCCTCTGAAGCTCTTTGAAAATGCATTAAAATCAACAGGGATCCCTATTTAATAAGCAATTGTACTGCCTCAGCAACTGTACAGCCACAATGTTTTCTTGGATGGGATAAGCAAAAGACAAAATTGGCACATTGTTAGAAAATACCATTCTTTTCATACAGCTTGCTCCAATTAAAGTAGTAACATCACTCTGGACTGAGTTTTGCTGTGTAAGTGCAGAGGAATAATCAGGAAGAGAAGGGGGACCTTGGATGGAGCTACTCATAGCATGTGAACAGCTTCCAAAAATATTTTTTGTTTTTAATCAGAAAGTGAAGGGTTGGCAGCAGGTTACTGTGGCTATAATTCAGCAGAGCACTTAAGCATGTAAGTAAATGAGACTTAAGCAAGTGCTCAAGGCACCGATTCAGCAAAACTTGCTCCTTCCCCTCAGCACAGCTATGTCTGCCATAAGTAGTTATATGGTCTCTCTTACTACTGAGCCTGAATACTTCCTGCTCTGCAGCGCATTTACCCTCAGGATACACTTGACAGGTAGGCTCTCATTTTAGAGCCTGCTAATGGAAATAAACAGAAAGAGAGAGATTAAAGTGTCTTGCCAAATACACTCAAAGCTGTGTTGCATAGCAGGCTTGTAGAGACATCTGCCAGGTGGCGTCACAAACATGAGACGATTTTTCCCTCCATCGCTTATGTGACCTAAGCACAGGCTTGGTTATTCATGTCCCTAATCTCTTGCCAAGCAGGGATGGACAAAAGTATTTACCAGAGTTTTGTGTTGACCAGAATGCCCTTTGTGTTATCGAGGAATGACGCAAGGTGAGATTATACTTCCACATAGGCAACTAAAGGTAGGAGAGAGCTTCTCAGAGGCTTCTACAAAATGAGCAGAGACTTGGAATTTTCTACACAAAAGGAAGATGTCAGTAGAACTTTCCTGCACTGGAAGACAGACATGAGGAGAGAAAATATCTATTAAATGTTCTGGAAGGATTAAAATTTTCTTAAACAATTAACATGTAATATGAGCATCTGCCTAGGGAACCTTGTGTGCTACAAAACAGCCCACAAGAGCTCTTAATATAAAAATACTGGATAGGATTTATAAAACATATGGAATGTATAAGTTCTACCTTATCTGATTAGGAACACTTTGAAAAGTGCTTCAGTGCCCCAGTTAAGCATTTCACAAGCTGAAACCCAAGCCTTATCCAAAAAGAGACTTCCACCTTGTATTGCTCATCTAGTTGCCTGACATCGGGAGTATAACGCACACTGCTGAAATAAGGCACTTTTTTCCTTACACACTAAATGGGGAAGGCAGGCTACAGTGGCCCCCAGAGTTGGCAGAGCACCACTCTGGAGATGGCTAAGCCAGACAGCAGGACATGCCAAAGACAGGGCTAGGCCTGAAACTCTGTCCACAGATGAGCCGAAACTTTGGAGTTCAATGCAAGCTTGCAACAGCTTACCAGGGAGACCTCATCAGCCTTAGAGGGAGAAACCTGTGTTTCACTGGCTACATCCTTTCAGCTGAAGATGGACAGGCCTGCAGAGTAAAGGGCCAGGTAAGCAAGCAAGGTGCCTGCTCTCCCCTTCTCGTCATATCTGCAGGATGGATAAAATCCAGATAATAAAGACCATACACACTAAGGATGTGATTTTACCTAATATATGTAGCTTTGTCCAGCTCCACCCATGAATCAGGACCACTTAACCAGTAGCAGAATGAGCCTTAAGGTTACATATATTTTAAAGTTTTTAAAAGGAGAAGTTCTTGGAAAAAAAGTTTATTAAGTTCTGAAGCTATTTGTACTGCACAAATGTCATTCTGAGGAATTTGATTACCAGAACTAGAATCTAACAGGACGTGATAGTCTATGAATGCATTTTAGCATATTAATATTATTTGCAGTGCAGATTAACAAACCCCTTTTATGGGATTGTTGCTTTTATTGTCTAAAATGTCTTCTAGACCCTGCATATTCAAGATTTCTAAAGATCTGTTTTATCTTTCCCTCTGATTGCTTGTATTACTATGCCAACAGATTATTAGAATACCAAACTGAAATGAAATATGACCCTTTACAGATGTGTCTGTAATATAACCACTAATGTACATGACAAGCTTGAGGAATGAATGACTACAGTGTTTGTGGGGAATATTTTATACCAGTTTCCACATAGTACGTTTTGCTTTTAATTCTGGTGTGTTCTTTGACAATGTTGTAATAGACAGCTAACCCAGATTTGTTGTAATGTTCAGATTAAAATTAAGACTCAGTTATTTATTCACTGGAAATGAGAGAAGCACAGTAAAAAACAAGATGAAACACTATTTTTTCAGAAGTCTAGACTGTCAAAAGTATTTAATTTTTGATAATATTCAAAAATAAAAATTCCTGAACAATCAATAACAGAATTTGAGCATTTTAAATAATAATGATTTCATGCATGATAAATTACTTCTAAGGAATGAAAATCCATTTGTTCTCTTAAAAAGAATTGCAATCAGTACATCTTAGAACAAAGGCCAAAATTTAAATGTCCATTCCACAGTTAAGCTTATTTACATGAAATAATTAATGTGAGATCTAACAGGTACTTACCTAAATGTCATTCTCTATATGTGCCTTTCATTACAAAATGGGACTTTTTTTGTCTTATAGTATGATATCTACGTATAATGTTTCAAATCTCTAAAATGTTGTAAATGTTGATTCTTTGTACATTAGGGCTACTTTTAAGAAAAATAACTGTGCAAATTACTTGCAAAAAAACTTTAACCAGATTCTGGAGGCTGTTTCTTTCCTGTTACAAAGCTAACAAATCATGTGCTATATCATCATGTTCAAGTCCTACCAAGCACAAGGAGTATGACCAAAGAAGAGCCTTGGTCATCGTTGTCCCCTCTGAGTCTTAGCCGTTGGTAATGGATGCAGGTACTTCCTTAAGTCAGAAACTGAACAGTTTCTGGTCCTGAATCTGGACTAAAAGCTGAATGATGTAAGTGTAAGTGTCTGGATGCTACCTCCATCTGCTTTTGGTTTTACATTTTGCCTAGACAAAAGAGCCCATAAACTGAGATGCAGTCTCTCAGCAAGCTAGAGGTTTGATTTGAAGAAGAACCAAAGCATTCATCAAAAAAGTCAAAGAGATCTTGAGATCTCCTAAGCAAAAACTTTAAAAGATGGTCTTAGTTTTTGCCTGTGGGAGGCTATATCTGATTTTTTTCTTCAAGAAACTCTCTGTTTAAAAAATGTTTCATCCTTATTCATGGTTGCTATTGAATCTTTACATACAGTTACCTTTTTACTCCATTTAGGAAGGTTTTTTTATCTTTTTTCCCCTATTTCTTCATTTTCACACCACCCATGACTGCACTATCAAGGACCTTATCATCAGATAGCAATGTAGTTGAAAATTTAATTGAAGAAGACTAATACTTAGCAGTTCAAAATGATTCTTCATGGTCAGTTGTATCCTGTTACTCTCCATTCAAGTGCTTCACAGTCATTAATTACTGGTATATAAAACCCTCCTGTGCACACAGGAGAGTTTTGTGGATGAGAGAATGTAGCAGAAAAAAGACACTAGGGGTCATCTCACCTTGTCTGGCCATCTAAAAAAATCAGGTGTTCAGTTTAAGCCCATCATCTAGACTCCGTCTCATGAATGGGTATTTCAGCTATTTCAGATGCATGTAGAGTAGAATGAATGGCCCTTTGGAGAGGCCTATTTCCCTCCATTGACCCAGGACAGAGTTTAAAGGAATGCATCCCTTGCTAAGCAGCTTCCCTAGTGTAAACTAGGGTATGAACTCATGTACAAAATGGGTGCTTTCACCAGGAGACTGTCTAACAGGCAATGAATCAGTTTTCAGTGGTTTTGTGAGTGTTACCATACCAGCTGCATCCTGGATGGTGTAGTTAGGGAGCGAAGTGCTGCCATTCCTGAGCTCTTTTGTAGTTTAAGAGCACAACAGATTTTAGGTGCATTAAACCAGTTGCCAGACATTGGTATGATTAGATTGCAAGAGCCAACCCAGAACTGGATGTGTTGTCTTCAAGGAGACCTGAACAGTGAAATGCACTCATGTGGTGTGCCAGAAAGATGGGAATATCTTCCTCCAGCATAACAAACCAATAATCAAGGTCTGCCTTAGCAACAGATAAGGTAGAAAGTTGTCCAAAGTGATAGAAAGCTGGGAGGGTGGTGATGGAATGGCCATAGCTCCTTTCCCTAAGCGAGAGCCCTGGGAAGCCAGACTGGCTGCTGCTATGGCTGCCTGGGAGGGAGCTGTTGTGTTTGGTGAAATGAGAGCTCCTGAGGAGGGGTGGACCTTTCCAGGGGCAGGACCATTCTCTCAGCCTTCCCATCTTCTCTGAGAGCCAGCGGGGAAAGGAAAAGCAAACTGAAGGCTCCAGGACTCTCTTCCCTGTCGTTTCACCCCCATTCTCTATCCCAGTTCACACACAGCTCCTGTTTTCCCCTTTCCCATCAGTTTTTCCCACCGCCTTCAGAAATCCTGAGGCAGCTTTGTAATAAGTGAAAAAGTATGTCTCTGCAAGAAGTCAGTCATCATAAAAGGAGAGGCTGTAATTAATCACACTAACAGAGAAAAGTCCCTTCTGAGGAGTGGAGGAGCAGAGAAAACTCCCAGGGAGTTTTGCCCCTCTCCTTAGGGACAGTTTTGCTATCTATCTCCCCTGAAAAAGAAAGCAAAACTAAACTAAACTAATATTCATATATTAATTGCATATTCAGTATAATTTGGCAGCTGTTTTGGGTGGGCATTTTATCAGTCCTTAACTTATAAAGTACATTAGTTGTCAGATTTGGTACGTAGGTAGACTATAGCATTAGGACTTGATGAGTAGGTATTTAAACGATATAGTTTGGATTTGTTCAGAGAATGGATGACTGAAATTTTGTGATCAGGAGGAGATCTCTATTAAATAAATAGAGGATTTGAGTCTTTCACAGGGAGGATGAGTGCAGCTTGCACAGAAGAAAAAAGGCAAAGCAGGGAACAGGATAATAAACTTTTAGAATACTTGTAACTTCTAAATTTCTGTTTTATATGTGCTATAATTACTAGGAAAATTGGATTATTTTAATATTGCTAGCTAAGGTTGGATTCAGAGCTTTTCTGTAGCCACAGACAGGTAGTTCTCTGTGTTGGCAGAGAGCATTCATGCAGCCTTTAAAGGTTAGGACTAGGTGTTTATGTGGGGATAGTGTTAGAATGATATTAGTGTCATATTATAATGGACAAAATATGCAAATCCTAATAAAGGATATAGTTGCTTTTCTTCAAAGAACTGCACTGAAGTGTTTAATACTCTTAGATCTAGAAGAACCCTCCTCTGGTGACATATCCCACATTCAACATGTATTCCTTATGACGTCTCAAAGACGTTTTCTGTTTTTCTGCATTCTAGAGGTACACACTGTCCCCCCAGTACTGCTGGCACACAAAACTTGCTATAGCACAAAGCTTGGCCCTGGCTCTGAAGAGTGCAGCCAAGTAACTTCTTTCTCATGAAGTCAATCGACCCCATACCAGTTCTCCAGCTGGGAGCTGCAGTAACACCTCTCACTTATAGGTTAAATTTCTCATTCAATACACAATAATATTCTTCTCCTCTGATGCCTTTCGACACAGTCAGCAGCACAAGTGCATGCATTTTCCTTCCATTAAGCTGTAAAGCACATCTGGGATTTATAGATAAATTCTTAAATGTGAATATGTTTTAACAGGTTTTTTTGGACTTTTGGCACACAGGTGTGCTCCCTAATTTTGTCCTGCAAGCCAAAGAGTCTTTTTGGTTATCTCTAGTTATCAGAAGATAATTTTTCTCTCTTCTGGCCTCTGTGACAAGAGCTCTTAACCTGGCATGGGTGCCTTCTGTGGGGACAAATCTGGAGGAAATGCTTTCATGGAAATACAAGTTTCTCTTTGAAAAAGCATTTTCTGGGGAGTCAAATTGTTGATTGTCCAGATGTTTGCAGTTCCAAAGGTGCAAACATGGCTAAACTAAATTCAGTCTGTAATTTTTTTTTGATGTAGATTTTTTCATACTTCTTTAAATATTGATAACAATCAACAATAATGAAAATGCAAGTACATTCAATGATTTATGATCTTCAAAAAATTAAAATACCATTTCTAGTCTATAGTCCTTTGTGTGACTCCCTTGAGTCATTATATCACTGTGTAAATATTTTAGGCTGTCTAAAACACCACTTGGTAATCATTATATTCTATTCTGTCTAGCACCATTTGTTAATCATTATTTTATTCCTATTATTCAACTGACCTGAGGGGGAAAAAAACCCCAAAGTATAAAGTCAAGCAGATCTGTAAAACTTGTCAAAATAACATTGCCAATTACTATATTTCTAGGGCAGAGTGGAAGAGTGGTGGTGACTGGAATTCTGTATCAATACATTTGCTTCTTTTGGAGTTATTGATCAACTGAGAATGTCAGATTCTTGAATGCGTTTGATGAATTAACTAATCCCACATCAATTTTCTCTTGATTGAGAAGTCTTGTAAGCAAAATTTTAAAGGAGGATTTTTTTGTTCTAAATATGGATGAATTTAGGAAGGGAAAAATACAGAGGGTTTGGAAGGTTTTGACAGAAGGGCAAAAGACCTTTCACAAAGAAAGAAGATATGTTTGATGATAACACAGGGACAGCAATAACAAATAGAAAGAATATTAAAAATTATAAAATGTTCATTAAAAACTAAAAAAGGGAAATACAGGGGAACTGATATAATTAGAATTGATTAAAAGTAATACAGAGATAAGTGTAGCTAAATGGTGAGATGAAATTCATGTCAAGAGAAATAAGAATAGTAATTTTTGAAAGTATATTAGCAACAAAGGAGGGTAAAATTATTCATACATGATGAAAAAAAGCATACATGTTCAATAAATACTTCCAGTTTTCATTTGGAAAAAAAAGAGTTGTGTGACCACATTGCAGAAAACCATACACTTTTCTATTTCCTAGTACTCAGGAAAGCTGTGAACCACATTTTAAATACTAGCCAGTTTTGAAAAGTTGAATCCAATCTGTTTAAAATAATCTCTGTTCTGCTGATATATCAGGAAAATTCAAACAGAAGCAGAATAATTTACTTAAATTTGAAAAGACCAAAGATCTGAAGAACTGTTGGCTAATCAGACTGAAATTAAAGGGAGAAAGTTAAAGGTTAGTTGAAGCTTTGGCTGCTAACAAAATCAAAGCACAAGGACACAGCTGATGTGAATAAGCCCTTCACAAAATATTGTGAAAGGTAGGTCTTTGAGGTTACAAAGTTGGTTAATAGAGGCAACGTAATAAACTTTCATTAGACTGGTTTATTTATTAGCTGTATTATCTATCTATATATTATTACATATATATATTATCTCAGTTTATAATCTATATATTAGATTAAAAAATATTAAACTTGAGACCACTAATAAAATACATGCTAATTGGATAAGGGACTGGCCAGCTGAGAGCTGTTACTGATGGGGAATTATCTTGAAATAAAGGTCCTGAGAGCATTAGGGCCAGCCTGACACTGAGCATTTCCATTAGTGAAGGTGCTGGTGATGAGTATTGCTTGAAATGCAACTGCAAACGTTATAAAGACTTGTGGTGTCAGTGTGAGGTCCATCACAAGGAAAGATCTACATCACACGCTAAGCCAAACTTCATTCAAGCAAAAATAAAGGTTTTTAACAAAGAAATGCAAAAGTCTCCATGTTAAAGTAGGAAGTACCTGTAGAATGAGGGATGATATGCTTGAAAGGGATGACTCAAAAACGCTCTAGAGTGTAAGGCGGGAATTGGTTCAGCAGGAGGTCCTGACTGAGGATGTGCCAAAAAGCTTGAGTACTGCTCCTGGATGAACGCCCAAGGGGCTGATGGGGAGGAAGATAACTCTTTTATGGAGTCTGCCACAGTCGGAGTGTTAGTAGGACTCCCACGTGCAATTCTGATGCTTGCTTTTAACAAATGCTTTGGAAAAGAGATTGGGAGGAAATATTGTGATTAGAACAAAGTAAAGAAAAAAGCCGTATCGAAAATTCACCCTGACAGGTGTAAGCTAAGAGGTAACATAAACAATGTCTGAATGTAAAGCACCAAATTGTTGCTTGTATTGTTTGACTCACAGAGCTTAACAAAAATTCCCTGCAAAATGCAGTGCGGTGAGTCTTAGCTTTGTAAACATATTTCCTACAGCATAAAAAAGGTCAGTATATGTTCCCTAGACTAAGAATGGAATAAAAAAAAAGAAAAGCTGGTATTTCCTGTTACTTACTTCTAACTGCAGTATTATAAAATAGCACTGAAACATCTATAGTACTGGTGTTAAGAATACAGAATTCAGCACTTGTTGAAATCAGCACAAATATTCCTACTTCTCACCTCTCTCCAGTTATTAGTGTGGTGGAGAATTAACATATACAGCAATGAGCTAGCTCCAGGTCCATAAGCAGGGCTTCTAGATGCTATTATAATGTCAATAACAAGTAATAAAGTAGGAGCCCCAGAGCATTTTTTTTGAAAACTAGCTGCAATTTTCCTGCCTCCAATATTTTCAATTCCTATTTAAATGCATTTAGGAAGAATGGGACAGTTATGAAACTGAGTTTGTTCTTATTGTCATATCCAGTGAAAAGTTTCCTCAGTAAATATGCCTACAGCTCTATATAATTCAATGTAATCTGGCAGTTCTTGCTTTAACAGATGTCGTAGGACAAAGTGAAGGGCCACAGAGCAAGTTTGTTTGTTTTAAACCTAATACATATTGAATCTCTCCTTACAAGCGCACCCTTTCAGCAAAAGTAGCGACTAAGTCCCCTTATCCCAGACACCCAAATCTGAAAACATTCACTGTAGAAACGGCTTTCTTGCAGTGCTTTCCTGTATCCTCTCTTTGAGAGTTATGCATGACTTTTCCTACTAAAATAAAAACTTTAAATGGAATAAGAAGTTCTATGTTTCATTACTTAGGAGTCTGCTTTCTTAATTTGCCCTGTCCTAAATTTTATAGAACATCACTAGTTCAGGTGTACTCCTTTTTATTTGTGTGTTTATCCAGATGCATTTAACTAAATGGTCCAAATTGTGACTGTGTAATGAGGTGTACAATTGATTCAGGATGGACTAAATAATATGCAGGTGGTTGAGGTAACCCATTATTACTGCAGAATTAGATTTCAGTAGCACATGCTCTGTGCTGCTTTTCCTGAAAGAACAATGGCAAAATGGCTTGAGCAGACTGGTTGCCTAACAGGTATTACAGATAGTTTAAGTGCATCTAGGGGAACCATGCTCAGATAATATTTTAGGTATGTCCAATGGCAAATTCAGTGTAAATAATGAACTGAAGTGTTATGCCTTAGCATTTTGCAAAGTAACTTCCCAAAATGAATAATTCAAAATATACCATCACTAAATTTAAAATGTGGGAGATAAATAGCCTGGGTAAATAGCCTGGGTAAAATTGCTTGAGCTCACTACTGACTTACCAGGGTGTGACTGGTAATTTCTTCAAGAAATATGGCTGCACTTGCCAAAGTGTGTGTGTGTATGTGTGTGTGTCTGTGTCTGTGTGTCTGTGTGTCTGTATGTGTGTATGTATATATAAAAATTGCATACACACAGCTTCATAAGGCTACTTGCGGCAGAGTTCTCAAACTCAAGTCTTTAAATGCCTCTCACCTGCAACATCAGTCATTGTAAATAAATTTTTCCTGCTTTCACTCCTCTCTTTCAGCTATTGCTCTATCACTGTTTAAACGTCTGCTCCCCCACTTTGTCTGCCATTCCCACTTCAGATCCCTGTGTCCACTCACACAGGTTTTTGCATTCAGAAGACTGCTAAATAGTAATATCAGATTATCTATAAAATCCAAAGTAGAAGATTCATTCCATGATCGTCTGCTTCAACAGAAATAAACTTGGATCTCTCTGAAAATATTTTGCATCTCATTATTTTGCTATGTAGTATCTTTTTTTCGAATAGGATTTATTAATAAGAGTATAAGTCTTTCTCTCTGTTTATTCCACTACATCTAAAATGATTCTATTATGTAGATGTAAGTGCTTATCTCTTCTGAATTTCCAGGAAACTGTATTAAAAGTGCTAAAGCTAGAGGTGCTCTAGCTGGAAGCAAAAGCATTGAAATGTGATCTGTGGAAGAACTTACATCTTAAAAAAGACGAAATGTCTGCTTTTCAAAGTTAAGTGCAGCATATTCCTGTAATAGTGGTTTTGTATTGAAGTGAATAATTAATGGGTAATACAGGGTTTGAAGTAGTAGATAAAAGTCTGCAGTAATAGTGCAGATGGCATTAGTGTCCAGTACTCACTCACAAAAGGTAAGAAATACCCAGTTTTGACTAAAGATTGTTTTCTGGGTGAAAGACTTCAACTTAGAGGATCTTTTTGCCACCTCTTTTATAAGTTAGGTAGAATAGCTCTGGTAAATACCCAGTATGCAGTAGTATTCTTCCAAATTCACCTTACTGCATATAATATTATATTGCCTGTCCCATTAGACATCTCTTTAGACTTCAAGTATGACCATCACCATGGTAACTAGGAACAAAAACCATTTCTCGCGTAATGTTACCCAGCAGAGTTATGTAACACACACATCTTGTTTAGCTTAGCAGTGAACACTGCTGCGGCAAGCACAAAATCCTAATTATCCCTGGCAGGTTCCTGTTGTTTCCTTTTGCAGCTCAAGGAGTAGAAGCGTGTATTTCTTGTGATTGAGGGAAAGGGTTCTGATAAAAACAGCTCAAAAGTGTATAAGGAGTGTGGATGCTGTAAATCACATTCTTGCAGGCATGCCTATGATAATTAGAGCTGAAATCTCTGTGCCATTGCTTGGTGCAGGCCAGGCACCTCCTTACAAAGCTTGTGCCTTCCCGGACCATGGCTCCCCCTCTGCAGCGGGCACCTCTGTTTCTGCTGGCGTTGCCGGGATTAGGGTCCTCTGCTGTGTGCTGGCTTGTGGCCATGCCGTGCTGGACCAAGGAGCATCCTCTTGAGCTCTGCTGCATTCAGCACTCTGGCGGTATTTTCCCTTTGCGTCCTGCTAATGGTGATTTAGGACTCTGGCCAAAACCTATTCTTTTTGGTGACAAGGTTTTTAACCTCCTCCACAGCTTCTTAAATCAAGTACAAGTATTTGCCTCTTCCACATGCAAAGATCTGGGCAGCTCTGAAGAAACGCTATATTTTGGACCCAATGGCCTGCTAATTCCGAACCATACAGAGTTTACTTCAGCAGCCCAGGTGCACAGACCCAGCATGTGGCTAACCCTGGCAGCCTGCTGGTTGTAACTTACCAGGAGCAAGAGTAGCTCTGAAAATTACAGTTTTCAAACTGCATATGTTTAATAAAATCATTGCAAACAGTTGAGAAATGTGACTAAAAATAATCCTTCCCTTGTTTACAACAGAAATCAAGTCACTGTTTACCAATACCATATTGTCTTAATTATGTGCTGTCTTTAACAGGTTAACTATAAGTCTGCAATTAAATAATTCAATTCAAAAATCTTCATTTTCCCCAACCCCAAGAAATTAAGTTTAAAAAAGGAAGTATAGAAGTCTTTTCAACATTGGAATTCCACACGAAACAGTCCATTGGTACTAATGTACTTTGCATTGGGCCTTTGATAGCAATTCACTGACAACTGTAAGTTATTTCTGCATTAAAAGCAGTCACAGACAGAGCCATTTTACCTTTAAATATCTGCTGCCCATTTCCACTGTCCCCTCTAGTACATACACACACACATGTGTGCGCATGTGTATATGTAGGTAAATAAATCAGCGATGCACATAAACACAAAAAAATTATCAGACAATACATTGCTGAAGCATCTAGCTACCATATATTATTTCTATGAAGACATACAGATATAGATCTAGTTCACATGCACAAGAGTTTGTGCATGTGTCTATTTACTTTTTCTGAGCCCTCCAGGAGACTTCAGAAGTTCCTCTGCTGTCTTACTTACGGTATATGCAACTGCCCTTAACATGACACCTCCTGAGCTCTTTCTGATCTTGGAAGCTGTGAGCCCCAATGACCTTTTCCTAATATCTAACCTGTGTCTTCCTTTCTGCAGTTTAGCCCCATTTCATATCCAATGCTCTGTGGTCATTTCTTCACAGAAGACTTGTATGTTTATGATGATTAATACTGTTTCTCTTCTTTTCTTGAGTCTAAACAACCTCAGCTTATTCGTTTTTTCCTTATAGGGCAGGTTTTCTAACTTCTGGGGCATTCTAGCTCCCCTCTGCTGGGCATGGCCCAGCAGCTCTGCAGCTCTTCTGAGCAGAAGCATCTTAAGACGGTGCTGAATAAGATGGAAAGGTCTTTACCTGTCTTTTGACACTGGTTTCATGATCACAGTGGAACTTTTTTTAAGACCAGAGTAACATTGTTGATTCCTATTAAATTTCACTGTAGTAAAATCAACTATAGCAATTCCCATGGGGCAATTACCTAAACAATAGTCTCCTGTCTTGTACTTGTGCAGTCTGCCCACCTCCTTACTCATTCTAACTGAATGAGTAATCCTACCATCTTAAGATCCTATCTTCAATATATTAAGGTCATTTTTCTTTAAATTCCTTACAGTCCTTCCCAGCCTGGTGCCATTTTCAGATTAATTAACATGTTCTCTTTTCCATTTTGCAATAATAGCAATAGTGAGCAGTACCAAACTGGGGATGGATAGTACCCTATAGCCTCTTTTCTTTGTGATAGTGGTCATAACTACTCTGTGAATCCAGGTTTCCAGCTAGATTTCTCTTCTATAACAGTAACAATTTAATCTGTAAGATTTCCCTTGCTCACATAAGAGAGAATCAGGAGATTATATCAAAAGCTTTTGCATTTTTCCTTATAATGAATGGTCAGTAGCTACAATAAAATAAGGTGCAATTCACTGTTTTTAGTATTTTTAACTGGATTAATATTTGTGCCATCTGTCACATCAATTTTCTGACACTGCTGGAGCATTTTAAAAAAGATATAATCATTATACTTTAGAGTGCCCTGAAGAAGCCTGTATGTTTTGGAAGCCCACGACAGAATATACATAGTCAGAGTGCATCTTCTAAGAAACTGAATTTAAACTGTAGTTACAGTACATGCAGAAGAAACCCCCGGCATTCATTTGTGCCTCCTGATGTTTCAGTGTCACTCTGTCCTCTGCTTCCCTTCAGATAAGGGATCTGAAATACAGCTTTAAAAGGTGAACTGAGAATAGACTTATGTCAGAGTCCAATACTCTCTGACCAGACCAAAAGTCTTTAAAAATCAGTGAAACTGAGCCGAGTGAAAAGCATATTGTACCCTACGCTAAATAGCTGGCTTGCAGTGATGCCCATGGGATGGAAAACATGCTAACGTGTTGGAAGACTATTGACAAATTCCCCAGCTGAAGGTCCCATGGTGCTGGCTCCCGTGCTGGCTTGGCAGCAGGTCATTTGCTGGGAAATGCCCCCGAGACTTGCTCTGGTCATCGGGGCAGGGAGGGAGCGATGCTCAGAGATGGAGGTGGTTTGCTCCAGTTTCAGAAATTTCATTTGTACTTTCACCAGCTGGCACTAATGCGGACTTGGGGGAAGGATGGGCTCGCATCTCCACACCTATTGCGTGCACTTGCAGTTAAGGCTCTGCTGGAATTTTCATTATAGGGATTCCCAGAGCATTTTTTTTTTAACTTTAGCAGTGCAGTTTTTAGCTAAGTTAGGTTTAATTTTTCTAAACTCTTTGTAAACTGGAGAAATCTGTGAAAGCATCACACTGTACTTTTATATGGATTGATTTGGGCTGTTCACTAATTCATTTAAAAGCACATCTCAGAATTGGTTACTTGCAAGGTTCTGGCCCTGGTGAATGGAATAGCAAAACTTCTATTCACCCTAGGCAGGATTTTACTCTCACATGAAGAGAAGAGAGTAGGAGCTACCCATTTCTTCTCAGGTTTAGGCCCTAAAAGAATATCATTTTTCTCAGTCTTTGGGTGATATAGTCAGTCACAACCTGAATGTGGCTATGCTTTGAAGCTTATATAAAAAAGACTATTATCGATGTTGGAAAATCAGAAACAATTATTGCTTTTCATGAAGTATCTTGACATTTATTGTACGTTAGGAAGTAATAATACAGACAAATCTACAGATTTCTATGTGGATTATTAGCATAATAGCCCTATATTAAGCAACAAGCCAGTTTTATAATAACATTGCTCTTATGAACTGTGCCAGTCATCAACATATCTCTGGAGTTATGTGTAATGAAATGATATACCATTTCAATTATTTGTATATTATCTTCTTAACACTGGCATCTCTTTCCTTACAGTGTTAAGCTTTGCACAGGTATTGGGTACACCGAAGAATCGCAAAAGTGGAATGTCACAGGCTCCTATGTTGATTTTTGAGTAAACAGGAAAAGAGATAAAATTCAAGGGAAGGCAAGCAGAAAAAAATACTGTGGTGAAAATCATGAACCCAAAACACTTTGGCCACAGACCTTGAGTGAGCATGACAGGGGTAAAGCAGGATCCGGGAAGGGCCTTGCTATATTGCTGCCTTAACTAGTTAAGAAAATTCTGTAAAGTGAAATTATATACAGGCATATTATTAAAACAGGGTTGAGGGCAGGAGTAGCACCCATACTGTTAAAAAGGCCTTTGATTTTTCGCTAGAAAACTACTGTAAACAATCTTAACTGTTAATATTTAGTCAAATGAAATTGTGAGGTAAACACACAAAACTCATCTGATCAAAGGTCCTGGGTGGTACCTAGGGATATTTTTAAGCCACTCTCTTAAGAAATAAGCATGTGTTAGGCATCAATTAAGCTAACTAGGAAGGTACAAAATGAGAAAGATTTTTTTCTAGTCTTCATTCTGAAAAAAACAACAGCTAAGTAGACATTAAAACAACAATTAAATACAGCAAATTGTGCAAATCAATCAACAGCATTAAAAATAATAACTAACATTTCAACAGTCATTACTTACAGTTTAGTCCTTGAAATGCACATGTGTATCCTATGTGGTTTTCAGCTGCATATCTAAGCAATAGATTATATTTATGCTGCATCTTCTACCACTGTGGTCCTTGATTTACTTACAAATTGTTTCAGACCATTGTGCAGGATCACACAAGTAACTTTTATTTAAAAAAAAGCTACCACAAAAATGTTCTTTCCTTTTTTAATGGAGCAATAGCAATAACTTTAAAAATTTTAAAGCCCACAGTCCTGATCAGGGACAGGCGCAGAGAATACTAAAGCACTGAGGGGAAGGGGGACCAAATTCCTCATTTGGTGATAAAATATGCATGCCATTACTCCTAGCAGTGTAAAACAACAAGGTAATGGACTTCAAGGTGAGGGTTTTTTCTTTCTTATGTGCTGAAAAATATTTGGTACTTTTTTTAAGAGTATTTTTATTAGCTTCATTTATTTTCTTCCCTCTCAGCCTTATCTGGCAGCCCTCATTGCAACTAAGAAGCCCTAAGCCAAGATCAGCATGTTGTGCCTGACAGATATCTCCTTACTTTCAGATGTACCCACACCTATTCTAGGGAAAAGAGCACTTGTGATCCAACCCAGGCTCAGGGGAGGCTTAGAAACAAACTACAAACGTACAAAATACAGTTTCTTGTAAACAAAGCCTAGATGATATTTAACTTGTCTTGTATATATGGATGAGATAGGGTTGTCCTTTGTGATAGGAAATAATCTGACTGTAGTCCATCAAATAAAATGCAATTTTCATTCCAGGCAACAAAAATGAGGAAGCACACAAGAGTGACGTTATAGACAATCACTGAGGTGGCAGGGACCTGTCATTTCCATCCCTTTACATCTGCCTGGATTGAATTAGTTATTCTTAAAACATCTCAGATAGATTAGTATCTCCCAGGATGGCAATTCCACAACTTCCTTTCACAGCTTTGCTAGTTCCTTTCTTTTTAATGTAAACTCCTTACTGACTGTTTTCTTTGAATTGTTCCTCTCCATCTCCTTCGCAGCATTTCTATCGTTTATTAGTATACAGTAGCAAATGTCACCTTTATTCCTGATTTGATATCCTTTTTCTTCCCATCTTTATTTCAAGCTCTTGTTTGGCAACATTGCTTTCCTTTTCTTAACTTTTTCCAACCTCTATCTTCATTATTTGCATCTTTGAACAGATTCCCCAAAGCCCTATACATTCTTGCGGGAAATTTTCTCTGCTGGGCTGCTGGATTCATGTTTCTCATCAGGGACACTGTCTAACATTACTGCTTGATGGCAGCACAAGAAAGTTCTTCTACAAACAAGTCACTGCTTGATTCTGCTACTTCAAGTGGAAAAAGTAGCCATCAGTGTGGTTAAGTGGATTATGGTGGTTAAAACGCCAGCCCCCATCTAAGTACTCTTCATACGGTTAGCCCTGAATAAAACCTCAGTCATTAACGCTTGGGGTGACGGTGACTGAGAAGACCTGCTGGAAGCACATTTCTTTTTCCTCTCAACTCTCTGATGGACAAGCTGCAGCATGTGTGAGATTTTGCTTTTGCCTGAAAGTTATGACTGCTGTTGCAGGGGTATCAGAATAAAGCATTTATTTCGTCCACCGCCGTGTCAGCATGCTGACTTAAACTGCCAGCGGCATGGGTTTCAACCAGGATATTGGACTCTGGCTTCTGACACCTGATTTCCAGACAGTTTTCCCCTTCTAAAGGACTTCAATTTTCCCCTTTCCTAAGAAACTGCATCCTCTGGCACACGGCCAGACAGATTGCACTGGCACATAGGAGCAGTAACATCTTAATCCGGGATGGCTATACCCTCAGTGATTCATTTTTCATAGCCCTGAGAAAAATCAAATGGAACAGTTTCACGCATGATAATTTTCTTCATATCAGAATATGACTAGTAAGATGGTATTGACTTTTCACTTTCTTTGTAATAGGCTTTGCTGCACTTTACTAATGTCTAGAGCATATTCTTCCTAGAGCCAAGGGGAGAACACAGAAATGCTGAAATTAGCCATTGTCCGCAAATAATTGTGTTTAAATCTATATGATGCTCCTTAGAGACAAGAACAGCATGACTTCTGCCTCTCTGGACTCCACCAACTGAAGTAAAAGAGAATAGATGTATTTTCTAGCAAGAGAAAATATATTTATGTGTGTGTATACTTTTATGTTGCTCTCAAGACCCAGGACTAATTACTGGAAAGCCTTCATTTCAGAGTAGGGTATTCAGAGGTGAACTGGGACACTGAGTTACACTTTGTTTGAGTTGTATGTTGGTCTCTCGTGCTTTGATTCACAGCAGCTGGTTAGACAGAGCTTGAGATCAGTGAATGGGACACTCTGCTCATGTTTTCAGGGAGGGGAGGATGCTTCCCATAAAACTGTGGAAACACTGGAACCCGATTTAATAAAGTTTCCTGACAGCAGGTGCCACCTTGCAGGGTGAGTAAAGTGAGTACTTAACTAAGCAGCTGCTCAATTAAGCAAGCAGCCACTGCCTTCAGCACATTGCTGATAAACTGCACAGCCTTTTACACCAATTTAGACCTAATTTAACCAAGTAGAAATTGTTTCCACTTTCCTTTGTTGTTGTTGCTTTGGGTTCTGTCTTACTGAGAACATTTGTAGGCCAGACCAACATTGTCTAATGGCTGAAGACCGGGAGGAAAAGCCTATTTTTCCATTTCTATTTCTTTGAGAAAGTCTCATACTTTTTAGGAAAAAAAGAAAGGAAAATAAGCTTTTTTTCTGTGAATAGTTTCCCTATTAAGAACTGTTGAGGATCTGTAAAGACTACATCTGACCCTGTTGAAGAAAAATCTAGATTCCTGTATTCACTTTCTTCTCAAACTGCCAGTTGAAAGCATTTGTTTTCTTTACAATAGAAATAAAAACAGTATTCCTTCTCTTTCTCCTGGAATATTTATACTCCTTTTATGAATCCAAAAATAGATTCTCCTTAAAGGAATGCATTCTGCATAATTAGTTACATTTGGCAATAGCAGGGAAACCTACCATATCAGTACTGCAGCTGGTCAGAAATGGTAAAGATTTTAAGGGTCTGAAAACTTTAAAGTTTGAAACAAAAGTTCAAACAAATCTGTGTGAAGCTGACTGATGTGTACAGTCTGTTTTTGCAGCACATGTTTCATTAACATACTACTGCAAGGAAACCCCGTAACCCATAAAAAGCACCTATTACAAACAAATGTCAGGAATACCTTGATACAGTGATTTATTAATTGATCATAACTAAATTAGCCAGTCAATGTAGGGAATTCTATGCCTCTATATCATTAGTGAGTGATTACTGTATTTCAGTAATGATGCTGAGAAATAACTTATTCAGTTTAAGCCTCTTACAGTTTTCAGTTATGGTACCTAGTGGAGATTTGATACATCATTTGCCGTTTTGTGTATACTCGCAGAAGGGCAAAGGTCGAGATCAGCCAGGGGACCAGGCTGCTGCACCCTGGAGCACCCTGCTTCTATCCGTCTCTCTGCTTAGCAGAATTCACAATATCTAAATTGGCACTTGAACTTCTGACATGGGAATATTAGCCATATAGGAGTTTTCCAGCCTGAGAATGTGCCAGTACACTGACTAGGGAGCTTTGAAAGGCTAATAAAAAATATTGAAAATGTGTGGGTCTGAAATCACATTCACCTTTAGCACCTAAATGCCTTTTTCTGATGAGGAGGGAAGCGCCTCCTCCACTTCAGAGCCAGGGTGCTCAATTCTTCTGTAGTCCTGGGCTCTTCCATGCTTTATTAAAGAAATATTTCAAGTTCAGGCTAGGAGATGGGAGGCTGAGCAGCTGCTTTTCCAACAGTCTCAGGATGATTCATTGAGCGGGAAGCAGAGAGTTTGCTGGTCCACAGCTGAGTCCTGCTAGCTTATCTACATTGCTTGTTGTATTGATGTAGCCTGATATGATATCGGGCCCTGATCTCACATTGGGTGTATTGAATGTGCAGGGTATCAAACTAAGATTCACTTCATGCTATTCATCTGACTCATGCAGCTAGCATCAGGCCATTCGAACAGATCATAATCATGTTAGCAATAACCGTAGTATAAACACACTTTTCAGACAAATAATAAAAGCTAATATGTATTTTACAGCTGCAGATTATCTTGTATGTATTAGAAGCATCAATCTGTTCAACAAAAATTGTGAATTTAATAGTGCAAAGGCACCCTAAAGACCCACATTATAAACACTTCCTGGCTTTTAAAGCATATATCCGGTAGGATGCAAAAAGAAAAAAAAATCCGTAATTTTCATTTAAATGAAAAGAGCATTCAATTTCTGGCTTGGTGCCTTGATTTTGTTTTACTGCCTGTTTATGCACGTCCTAATTTAAAAAAAATAAAATAATTCCTAATTAGTAGTGCAAGTTGCTAGTTGTCTTGCTACCCCTTGAGGGGTATATTACAAGACCTAGTCCTGTTTGGCTCTTTAAGCCATTTAAACTTTTCAGCAAGTTAGATGCGTAGAAGACAGTGTTTCTTGATTTAAGCCTGTTACCTTACTCTTCTCACAGCCACCCTGTCTCAAGAGAGTGCTCTGGAAGCAACTCGCTTACCTTTACACATACCTCAGATGGCAACATCCATGTGCACTTCGGCTTCAGCCGCACAAGCTTCTCCCCACTTGGGCATTGAACCACACCTTGGTGCTGCACAAATGGAGAGGGGCCAGATATGCGCTGCAAAGCAATGTTGTGGAAGAAGGGATGGCACAGACAGCCTGGGGAGGCGCGAAGGAGGAACCTGCAATAATTTCCTGGAAGGATCTCGGAGTAGGTGCTAAGTGGACATGGAGTTTTATTCATTGCTAGAATAATTATTAACGCTAGAATCTCCCCAGGATTATAAGCCAGGTCTCAGGGAAGGTTGGCCAGCAGGTACTGCTTCCATAAAACGTGACACCACTGCTTTCCTAGGGCAACATTCATAATTTATATTTTTCATTAGGGGCAAGTTGTTCCTAGCCTTAATCCGATCGATAAAGAGGTGTATGAAATAAAAGGGATCTTTTGCAATCCATTTGCAAAACTGTGACAGAAGAGCTTGCTGGATGAGCTTAGGGATGTGCTGGGATGATGTGCCCTGGGATCTTGCTTATAGCAGAGTGGGTAAGGAAACGGGCAGCAGGTAGGCAGAGCTGTGATTACCCTGTCTGTGCCAGCGAAAAAAGCCCACCACAACTTTTTAAGGGCTTCATCAAATATCTACTCTGCATAACAAGTGAGTGATGGAGAAGTAATGTTTTAGATGTGAAGGCAGATCTTAATCTTTTGCCTGAGGATAGGATGAATAGGGTTTTACCCAAGGTTGTACCTAAACGCACAGTCTGTCCCTAATTAGTTGTATAGTCGACCTAAAATATTTGTTTTTTCTTTAAACCCTCAGTGATTTTTTCTTGAACCTCATTCTTTGTTCTTTTCAGAAATGCATTAAATACTCCAAGTTAATGCATTAAATATGAAAAGACTTACTGAAGGGGCCTGACTTATAAATGATTCAAAAGGCCATATGCTGGAAAGCTTCTATCTGAAAACATTTATTATTAATTTTACAGTTTAGATGAAGTTCCTATAGGGCAGTCATTTATTAAATATTGATTTGTGGTAAGTCCACCAAATATATTTATCTGTACAACATCACCCATAACCAAATAGCAGTTAAATATCAAAATGTTTTAATCACTGATTTAGATGAGGAATGGAAAGTGCTTGTTTTGCTAAGGTACCAGGCACAACAGAGGCATTCAATTGAGACTGCAGACATTGTATCACTAAAGCAAAGAGTGACTGAGAGTTAGAACAACCAGCATTAAATCAAATACAGGGAAAAAATATTGGGCTAAATGTTATAAATATTAATTGAACTAAAATAAATATGTTAATTTGAAACACATCAACTTCAAAAGAGAAAAATTACTTTGCGGACAAAGACTTTGTCAGCTGAACCAAAACTAGCACTGGCACATGGAAGTAACAACAGCTTCCTGAAAGGTGTGCTTGAAAGTGCTCTGCTGTATGCTGGAGAATTGTCTCCATTCTAGAGGCCAGTTCTTTCTAGACTGAACAGATGGTGTATTTATTCACACAGTTCAAACAGGCATGGTTTAGCAACTGGGCCCAATCAAATGAATATGAAGACTATTTTTTTCCTCCCCAAGTGGGTCATTTTGCATTAACCAGTTGGGTGCTGAATTAGAAGAACTGGTACACAATCCTCTCCCAAAAATGAAATGAGGTCAGACTGTATGGAGGTGCACACAGACCAAAAGAGGGATGCTTGACATCATGAATACTAAATTACCCCTCATTCTCATTTCCCAAACTAAAAAAAAGAGAGTTAGTTGTCATTGTAGCATTTTTACACCAAAGCATTATTACTAAAGTGACCTACAAGAAATAAGAATGAAAAATACGTGCCTGTAGGAACTTTCCAATTATTTAAGTATTGCTGCTGCTGGATCTATTTAAGATGATCTGGATCCTTATTATAACTTCCCCACCTGCCCAGCCATGCTGGCCATGTACTGAGATCACTGTGACTGTCAGGCAAAAAAAAAAAAAAAAAATATATATATATATATATATACAAAGGAAGCTAATTTGAGGAAAGTATTTTCCCTCAGTCTGTTCCACTTTCTTACTATGGGCATTTTGGGACTCTGTTTCTTTTTGTGGTTCTTATGGTCAGACTGCTCAATGGCTAAGCAGTCTTCCCACAGGACTAAAAAGTACCCAACGTTGATCACATCTCATTAAGCCTGAATTAAACTGAATAAATTCCCTGTTAGCAGTGCTAAGTAAGGATAAGTAAGCCTATCCAGAAGTTACCCACACAGAGGAGTTTTCCTAAAGCATCAACAAAATGTCCAAAGTAAATGTTCTCTAGCACTGGTTGTAAATAGTGATTCAGCATCAGTGATGTTGGAGATCTCCAGGAAATTTTAAAATAGCAAAGCCAGATCAAAACTTCACTGTGATTCTATGACAGGAGGAGGCTGTTCTGCAACTAAATCAGAGTGCAGAGTCATCCTATCACTTACTTGCAGTCCTATAGCGATAACTCATGCTAGACAGAGCTCTGCTTGCATGGGAACAAGGACCTGAACTATGGGGAAATTCTTTGCAGTGCTAGAATCACGCAAGGAAATCAAGAGAAACAGAGTGATATGTTCAAAATATTAGTCACATTCAGTTCTGATTCAACACCATACAGAATTTTTTTGTGAAATCAGTGTGTCAGGACTATTTTGAGATGCTCTAGTCTAGGATATTCCCATGGTTCTGAGCATTACTGTGCTTCTTGATATTAATTTAAATTTTAATTTAAATCTTTCTTTACAGTCTGTAGTGAGCATCTCTTTCATTTGTGAAGGTGATTTCTCCTTTCACTGTACTGAGAGAATGTAAGTTTAACCATGTCCAGTGTTTTCAATGCTGCTGTGAACTAAGCAGATAGTCAAGTCTAGATTAAAAGGTAATATGTGTACAGTAAGAAAATATATTTGATAACTTCTTTTTAGCTTTTCTACTTAGTTAGCTATAAAACTTAGTCATCAGGGAAAAAAAATTAAGCACCTAAATATTAATGCTGACATAATAGACTCCACTCTGATCTCATTTACATTGACAGGAATTAAACATATTGTTATCCCACATTAGAAGTCCAGATAAATCTGGAGAAACCTTTATAGATTTACAGTAGCCTAAATGAAATCAGAACTTAACAGCTTGCATCTCCACTCAGTATTCATTGTACACATTCATATTTCAGGATCACTGCTACTAGCTCATCGGCTATTTTCCCATTTGCCATGAGCTACTGCACTGTATATTTCTAATGTAAAACACTTTTCAATCTCCTACTGAGGACTGATTAAAGACAAGCCTGTTGGATCTATAAACAAGTGCTGAAAGACATAAGATGATCTGTGTGCTCAGCTTGAAGATGTTCTTCTAATGAAAGGAATATGCTTTTATGGGGTGATTGGCATGTCAACAGCTACAGCTCAGCCTCAGACCTGGTTGTCTTTGTCAGTAAAGGCACACCTTCAGTTTTCATCCTTCTCCTCCCCCATCTGCTGTGAGAGAGTAATGTTTGCAATATAATGAGGTCTAATCAAACAAACTGAGAAGTGTCAAGAGCTGGCCATGACTCATCTAAGTGATGAATCTGTTGATAATTATCGCACAGTTTCTAGTGTTAGGGAAGTGCTGGATTGAACCTTCCTATCACGTTACGACATCTAGCAGTCATCTCATATTGGGTTCCTCAGTACTGAACTGCACTGTTGTAAGTGACAGAGCATTGAAAGGACTGTAGAATTCATCCATCTGAGAAGATAATAGATTCTTTCCCAATTCACAGCTCCACTTCAGATTCAGGAAACTTTTGATGCTTGCATGTAATGCAGGATGAAACAATGGTCCAAGGACATAGAAGCTGTAAAGTGCAAGAAGCTGTAGAATAAACAAAAGCTAGATCTAAGAAGCTTAGATCACTTGAGTAGATGTTGTTATTATGGTTAGGACTTGCTAATTGAGACCTCAGCAGTTCTACTAAAGAAGCTGACCAGCCGTGAAATCCATCATTTGCAGAGTACCACAACAAAGGCATCTCCGGGAGCCTCTGGTGGAGAAGGCATTCACCTGGCTCAGACACACAGAGAAAATGTTGGCCATGGAAGCAACTCCCTTCTTCAAAGTGCTCTGAGGGTTGTATTTCCTCATTTTCACATTTTAGTGATCACATTAAATCCTTGGTTTTATCACAAGTCTCTGAGGGACAATGCATCTTCAATGACTTAATTTTTGCAATATATTTATCATGTTTTCCAGAGAAATCTGTTTTTCAGTATTCCTTCTTTGTTTTTATGAGCAAGATTTCTGAAAAATCTGGAAGATGTCTATCCTTTCCCACCTATTACCTCTACAAGGAAAGTTTCTGAGGGAACATCAAACTCTGCAAGTTGGAGAAGATGATCCCTGAGCATGTTTCAAAATTTACACCATTTGGATCAGGAAAACAGAGTCAAGTCTGAGGCTGCACAGGGTTGCAAAAGCTGGCTGCAGTTGGCAAAGAACTGTCCATGAGGCAGGCTAATAAAAAGAAACCATGAAGTGTGGTGAAATAAGATGCCTAGAAACAAACAAAAAAATGTATTAGCCTTGAGTCCTCCCCAATACGTTAAGAAAGTAGGATGCTGGTGTTATTTTCCATGATCACTTCTAGTAAGATGACTAGGCAGGCTAACCTTATGTCCTTTGTTGTAATAACTTTTTGACCCTTTCAATAGTTGCAATTGCCTTGGCACTGTGAGATGGTTGAAATGTGCTCATACATAAATGAGTAACTGTCTCCAGGCAATGAAAGTATTTTTGTTGTTGTTGAGAGAGACTTTCTGCAGGACTCCTTGAGGATCTGGTTTGCTCTTCCTCAGCTGATGCTGGAAAACTCATCCCACTGTCTTGGTGGAAGCAAAATCAATGGGAATTATTACAGTTGTGATATTATGAATATCATAACAGTTAGGAATAACCGTTCTTACAGTTATGAAGCACTTTGCAAAAGCAGGAGAAGATGGCAGAAAGGGAAGGGGGCTACAGTAGATGAGATAAAATTGAGCACACTGCAAGTCTAAAGGTGTGCAGGCATTCAGATCTAGCTAAAAGAAAATGTATAGTTTAGCATGACAGCCTGCCTCTAGTCAAAGACAGCCTTCTGAGTACATGGAGGAATTGTTCAGCTGCCTTATGGGAGTATCATGGTGACTGAGAGACTTCTGGCTACTCGAGCAAGCCCGATATTTGCAGTGTTACTGGTTAACTTAAAGATAATACATTCACATCAGTGTTTTCCAAAGTAAGATCTGGAGAGGGTTTCGAGGGGTTCTGAATTCAAAAATTGGTCTTATCATAGACTTTTTTATAATGTGTGTGTATGATTTTTGTATCGTGTCATTTCCATTTTTCAAGTCTTACTCCACATGGATATTAAAAGACATTAAACTTTCTAAAAGAGTATCAAATATGTCCTGCCCTATAAGATATATTTATTGCATCTGTGCATCTTGTACAAGGGAAATTGGTTGCTTTTAATGTTTTCCCAATATTAACATTCTGATCAATCCTAGTACTTACTTTATTTTCTTTTATCTTATTTTAAGAGGCTTCAGGCTTCCTGTTAAGCCATAAATCCAATGTTGTGGCATTTGGAATGATAACAGATGGTTGTTTCTGAAATTTTAGTTTTTAAAATGGAAGCTCAGTTACTGTCAGTAAAGCCCTCCCAAAAGGAAAAAGTATCTCACTCAGTATATTTCAAGCTCATCAATAGCTCTCATCTACTGCTTCATTCCTCCACCAAGAAACTTTGTAGACAGAAAGAGTTATGGAAATGAAAGATCATTATCCTTTTTAATTAAGATTTTAAGCAATTATGCTTGAAATCTTGCCTTCTCTTGCTTGCATGCTGTATGCATACCACTGTGAAATAAAATAAAATATGGTGTGTCTATGCTTCTACAAAATGATTCCCTTCAAAACTGTCTAAAACCAATTAGCTATGTCTCTTTGCCAGCGGCATGAATACCAGCACATACTGTAAATCTTCCTGGTTCTCTCATTTTCTTTGGCTGTTTAAATTGTTTTGAGGCAGTGAATAGCAAACAAAATATATGTTATTGCATCCTGTACACCTCTATAATTATAATGCTGTTCTTAACGGAAAAGAATACACTTTTCCATTTTCTTGTGTTGTCCTTTTCTCAACAACTGCTGATTCTGTAAGACAACTTCATGCTAGTTATAGTCACACATTCTTCCACCTGAAGACATTTCTATTAATAACAGCTGATATTAGCGTATTTGTTATGTACATCATTTGCAAAACATCCTGTTTTGACTGAACAGAATTTGTGAAAAGGGTTGCTGTAGATTGAAATAGTATTAATCTACTATCTACAGACAGACTTAACACTCATTGGCATTAATTTGAGAGACAATAAAAAATTCATATAAATCTAGAGTAGGTAATCTGAATTTATGACAGCCAGTAATAAGGCTTCTTTTTCCTAGGAGTAATACTACACTATATCAACTAAGTATGGGACCAGGCCTGCTCATGTCCCAGCTCGTCTTCCAGCCGTAGTGTGTATAAACTTGTTCTCAGGTCTGGTCACAACATTTTATATAATGAGAGCTGAAAAAAGGGACAAAAACTGATAATAATGTCTTAGGGTCACAGTAACTTAAGGCCAAGTACCTACTATCATGGATCTTACCCGTCTGCTCTAGAGGAGGCTAACCCCAAGAACCGGGCATGGTGAGCACTCTGCGTTACCTGCACACCACAAACTGCTCCTTGGAGTGGATGCATTTTTCAGTGCTGCCGGAGCCAATGAACCCAAGTTTAATACCCAGCAATGCAATTAGAAAACATGTGGGATATGGAGCTTGAAGTGTTCAAGTTTATTCTCTGGACTTCACTGGAGATTTGATCCTGGACACACTGAACTCAGATCTGATCCATTCTTGCCATTTCTTGTCTCTAATATATTTTGGTTTTCATTAACAGTATCCATCAATATTGTGGTTGCTCCTTGTATTCTTATGAATACCATCAGCAATTTTTCAATCTCAAAGCACATCAAAATAATGATTGTATGTTCTGATGTTTCTATTGCAAATTTGAATCATCCTTGCTTGAGTTCAATACCTCTTGCTGAAACCAAAATACCAAAGGTACCTCAAGCATAGAGTCTGTATTAGGAAAACAGCATAAAAAAGCAAAACTTCAATCTAGTGCCCAGGTGAAAAATGACTGTTAGGATGTCTGTGTGTCATGGGCTCAGGGTCAAAGAAGTCACTTTTAAACTGACGTGGAGGTCAAGGAAGAGGAGGAGAGCATAAGCAGCAAGGCTCCCATACCATAAGCCACAGCCTGACCTCAGCTGGTCCTTCCTTTGGGCGCCACCATGCCAAGGATATTGCTGTGCAGCAGTGACTCTGCAGCCTGGCATGCAGTGGCAGACTGACAGTGGGCTGCAGATGGCCTTCTGCAACACCCTTTCTCTCTAGTAAGCAAAAAAAAAAAAAAAAAAAAAAAAAAAATCACAAAATCACTTGGCTTTAAACTCAGTGTTTATATCTCATGATTAGCTCTAGCTGCCAGATTTTGAGTGTCCATTAAAGGTGAGTTTCAGTGCAGGAGACTGCGAATGTGTACGTGCAGCATTATGAGTGCACGTAGTTGAACAGACAGTTCCAAGCACTCCTCTTGATTAAAGGCCAGCCTGGACATCATTCTCCAGAATAAATATCTTGTTGAAGCAGTAAACTTATCAAAATCAATTTGACCAACTATGGACAAATGAGGTGAGCTGAGCTGTCAACATGCTTAAGTGTCTGAATCAAGCTATGTCAAGACCATTACGTCTAATGAAACTAATGAAAGATAGATTAAGGATTTAAATGGAGTAAGAAATCAAAAGATCAGTAGTTATTTATCATTGATATATTTATAAACCATTTTACATTTCTTAAATTACAAAATATGAATAGCTTTGAGATGGGTAAAAAAGGACAAAGGGAAATTATGAACATTTCATTGTTCTTTACAACAACCAGGATTTTTTAATTACAGAAAACACAGATAATATATAGCATGAAAAAATAGAATGAATTATCTGAAGCCTTTCCAGACTAATAAGAATACGTAATCTATGAATCAAAGGATAACTGAATACTCTCCAGTATCTTCCATGCTTTCAACTATTGAATCCAAGGACCTTCTTTAAATGAGAAAATCTCATTCAGCTGAAAATAGCTTATGTTTATTAACACAGAAATCAGAACACAAAAGCAATGGCTAGATAGAAATTTGCATAACTGAAAATTGACAGTGTTTCATAATTTTCATGGTTGGAAATTTATTATTTTTTTTACTTCTATCTGTTTTCCTTTGACATTTTTCCTTTTATTTGCAATCCCAAAGAATTTCACATAGCTCACTGGGGGCAGCTGCATGGTCTCAGCACATGCTACTCTAGTTTCAAGTTCTTTAATTGCTGTCGGAAGAGCAATTAGCTGTATGTACTGCCTTTTTATCCATACATTTTTCTGAAAACTATGAAACTGATGCTTTAATATAGAAAATATACAATCTAATGTGAAAAATCTGTAAGACAAGATACTGACAAACCTCTAATGCTTAAGAAAAAAAATATTTCTGACAAATCTAAGTAAGGATTATATATATATATTTTAAAGCAAATGATACCTGATTTTATGCATATTACATTCAAATGTGTAAGCATAGTAATTAGAGCAACAAATCATTATTTAAGATATGGCTATGGAATGTTCTACCATTTTTATCATTTTCCTAGTGGTAGGGCTAAGTGTTTTGATATATATGTATATGTATGTATGTATATAATCTTACATGTTTCTCAGACATATTTCTCAAACCTGTTTCTCAAAAGTGTCTCTTCTCAGTGAGCACTGTTGATTTTAGTCCTAAAGCTTCACACAAAATTGACATGACTTTGCTTTTATTTTTGAAAGCCCTGGAGACAAAGACATATAGAGAGGACAATATGCAAAAAGTTATGGATGCCATACAGCTTACAGCTTGGAGTGTGAATAGTAGCCCCTGTATTAAAAAAAAAAAAAAAAAAAAAAAAAAGCGAGATGTTCGGCTTGCATAAAATAACGTCTTCCATACACAAGTGATCTTCAATTAACCATCAGTTTTTCTGGACCACATTGGAGCCCAGTGACTTTAGTATCAGGGGATATATTTATGTGAACTGCAGTGTTGATCTTGTTTCTTTCTCTGCCACACTTCTTTTTCTTTTCCTCTCTATAACTGGTAGACATTTTATACCCTTTCAGTGTCTTAAGTGTACAGTCTGTTATGAGTAGCTGACAAGGCAGTCAGAGATGTGTTTATCTGCATTCTATTACTTTTTCATTTACAAAGTGCATCTGGTGTCAAACAGAAGATCATTTTGTTTGACTTGAAATGAAACACTTCCTTTTCCTGCTTATGGATACCTACTGCAAAAGTTACCATAGCATGAATCATATTATTAGGATGGCAAATTAAAGGTTAAAAATGCTCATTTCAAATTTAATTTTCAAAATAATCCTCTAATATGCTTAATATTTTCCCAAAATCAGTAGTGATTTGAGCACCTAATCTGAGCCTTCTTTAAATCTTTTGCAGTTCAGTTAGGAATAATTTCCTAAAAAAGCATTCCCAAGGGTGCAAATGGTGGTGCGATACCTTCTTTCTGAAATGTAGCAAGAGGTTTTCCAGTCTCTCACTATGACACCCTGCAGGTTGAACAGCAAATAATGGAAGACTGATGGCACACTTTTAAAGAACACAATGCATTTAAAACAGCGGAGGTGAAATCTCTCTGCACTGAAATCAATAGGAGCTTGAAGGAAAGTTCAGCCTTTATAAAGAGAAATAATCCATAGTAACAACAGCAGAGTAGTCCTCAGTAAAAGTAAAGCTAACCATTAAGAACAAACTGGGAGTAAGAGTGATTTAGTATTTTTAAAAAAACCGATAGGTAGGATTTTTTTGTATTACTCTTTCTACATCGCTTTCCCATAATTAGCAAGAAGTCTAGAATTTCCTGTAGGATTTAGCACAGATACAGAGCAGGCAGTGTATAACTGAAGATTTCTGGTTGCCACTTCAACCTATTTACAGTATTTTGCCCTCAGTCAGAGGCAGGGAAGACTCCTGGGACAAATCTGGTGTGTTTCTAGAATTCTGCACTTGGGGTGAGGAGCAGGCATGGGAGGGGGCAACACCAAAACCAAAACCACCTTATTTTGTCTGGTAATCGAAAGTAATTTCTGGAAGACTGCATTCTTAGCTCTGACTTGAATTTAGTTGGTAGGCTTTGTGTACCTTAATGTCTCTCTAAATCTCCTTTTTTTATGTTAATGCAGTCCTCCTTTCGCAATCATATGTACAAATTGTAATGTTGAGGTCTCTGCTTTATACATTACTGACTGTCCTCCAATGTAACTTCCTTCCTACAGTAACCTTATTATATATATTATTATATAAGGTGACCAGAAATTCTCATGGCATATTAAATATGACCTCATCAGGGGATATAAATGGTCAAATACTATTGCTTTTCTTGCATCTCACACTATGGGTCAAGTCAGCTGTTGGCTATGGTCATGGACATCTCTGACCTAGTACGTGTGAGATCATAATTTGGCTGAGTGTCTCCAGTGAGCACTTAATTTTCGTAATATTTTGTTTGTTTGCAATATCAAAATTAGGGTGGGAAAGGACCGAGAGTGTTAAGCTTTCTGCTGTGGAAGCAGTTTTGATCCTTATTATGATACAAATGCAAAACATTACTATAATGTTTATTAGTGCAACTCTAAGTGTGAGTTGAAGCCAAGGTTTAAGTGTACCAAATAGAAGAGCTACTACAAGTTCCCTGAGAAATAATGCCAAGGAATTCTTTCTTAACATTCAGCATGAAAATTCCAATTTAAAAAGCAATTCAATATATCGCTCCTAGTGGTGATCCACTCTTTCCCTTTTTTAACCTCCTTCAGACATAGGTAGGCTCTTATAATTTCTTTCTCTCAACATCACTTCTTTTAATCCATTTTTCCAGGCTCATAATAGTTTCTGTTACTTTTCTCTACACTCCTAATATGTCAATATCTTTCTGGTACAGGGGTACCTTGAACTGAGCAAAATTCTTCCAGATGAGGTCACAGCAAGGCTTCACAGAGAAAAATTATTATTGGCACTTCTGTGCTCCATGATGAGATCCTTCACAGGCTGTAATTTTAAACTGTAGTGGCCATTTCAGCTGTCACATCAGCTTTCATTTCAGAGTTTATATGCAGGCTTCAAGATGCCAGAATTACCCATCTGTCATGAAAACAGGGCTGCCACACACTGGGGGAAATTGTTCTAGACATTAGAGCCACAGCAAAGTCTAACTGGTTGTCTATGGATGCATCTACACTAGTATACAACTTAACTCACCAGTTTGCTCCTGGGCTCTCAACTGTCTATGCTGCCTAATAGTAATAAGTGCTCAGGCATTTTTGCGGGGGAGTGAACAAGCTGCCTTCCTTTGAAGAAAAACCATGTATAGTTTTGGGGATCATTCACTACAAGGAGCCATCCCAAGAGGCAGTATAAAGAAGACTGCCAGGTTTGGCTCCCTCTGTTCTTCTGTCCATGCAAACCTTGCTCTCACACACCCTGGAAAGTGGTGTTCCACCAGAGGGTGACTGAGACCTACCTGCAGGTTCATGCGGTAAAGATACCAGGCACCCTGCAACATCCATTAGATGCCCATTTCTGAGGCCTAAGAGACAGAAGAAAGGGGCTCAGAGGAGCTCCACAACCAAGCATGACCATGGCCTTTCTGCCCAGGCAAAGGCTGTCCCTGTGCACTCTAGACATGAGCCATTCCCATGGAGATTTTCCTCCCCAGAGAGGACTCAGCTTCTACAGAAGTAGCTTTTGTTGCTATGAACATAGCATAAGAGGTAGCAAATGTTTTTCTGACTCTAACAGCAGAAAAGCTATAACCTGACTTCATGCATTTTCTACCAGGAGTTTGAAAATCCAAACAAGAAGCTAACTTCATGAAGCCAACTACACAGTTTCTGTATTCCAGTTCAGTTCTTCTCCCATGCCATTTACCTGAGCATCGTTAACTCATGAGCTTACCTATCTTCTTAGTTAGTGTAAGTTTGCATTTTCCATCCTGGATGTGATTCCGTTACCTATCCAAGTAGAAGACATATATCCTCAGATATATGGTTGTAGGCACCATCTTTTCAGCACTCACCACTTAGATCCTCTTTCCGCTATGCTAAGGGAGCTAAGAAATATTTTGCATTCTGGAAGCGAATGAAAACATGCTGAAATGCTTAATTGTTAAGACTACAAGCCAGCAGTAAGCATCACACTTCCAAGTGCACATTTCTCTACATACAGTCCTGCTCTTCAGAGAGTCCATAGACTACAAGGAGCTGTCACAAATGAACATAAAACATAAAAAACAATTTGGAGCTCCCGCCTATCTTATGTGCTGCATGATTACCATCTAATCATTTCATATAAGTTATATACAAGTTGAAAGAAATATATAATATCTTTCTAAATTAAAAATGGGTGCTAAACACTGACAACAGAGAATAAACTACTCAGTCATCGATCATAACAATTCAACTCGCTTTTTCTGTTACCCTGATAGTATCAGTACTAAATATTCTACAGGAATTTTTGAAAGCACAAACAAGAATACAAGGAGAAAATATCTACACACATCCACTAAATCATTTCCTTTTTAATTTACCCAAAATATGTGACCACATTACAAATCATGAAATGAAAATGCAAAACCAATGCAAATTCTGTACAGAAATTTCTATCTGCAGAGAAATCAAATGCATGGCTGGATTTCCCACTTATTACAAGTAGTACTCTGCTATCCAGCAAATTGGATTTGAAAGGATTTGTGTAGCCACCAATGCTTTCCCTGCTTTCAAAATGTACTGTCATATCTTCGAGAAACATGATTTGAAGAACTGAGAATGCAGCAAATCAAAAGAAAAAGAAAAGGCATAGAAATGGGTAGCTGAAGAAATCACAGCAAATAAATTTGAGCAGAAACAAGGTCAGGTATCAAATCGGAAAGAAAAATATCTTCCTCCAGGCAGTAGAAAGTATATTGTTTTTATCCAAAAATGACAATGACAATTCTGTAGCCAAAAATTAGCTGATCAAATTCAGCAGCACAATGACCAGAGTTTTCTAAAATCATTCATAGACATGATGTAGACTCAAAATGAATATCAAGAACATCATTTAGGTACAAAACAAATCAAATCATAGACTATACTGTATCAAATAGTCATCGATTCACACTGAGGATGAACATGCCTTGTAAAAGGATGGAAAGTCTCCTTTTTCACCAACTGATTTTCCTAGGCATGACAGAGCCAGGGTGGTAGCAAACCCACTTTGCCCTGCAAGCTTGGGGCTCAGCCTGCTGCTGGCCTCTGCAGGGACAGGAGCACAAAGCAGGCAGCAAGCTCTAAACGTGTCTTTTCCAAAGCACCTCTGAGGGGGGACTAAGGAAATGCCAGGAGCCTTCTCTCCTCCTGTTCCCATTCGTAACCAGACATGTATCAAAAATGTTTGAGATACCCTGTATCTCAAACAGGGTATTTTGTACAGCTCAGTGAAGTCTTCTCCTTAACATCAGTGGTCTTTCAATCTGAATGCAAGTGAATTTTGGAAATAAGACATACAGCTTCTTACTTTTAAAGAAAGATATTCTGGAAAAGCAAAACCTAACAGTTAATGCATGATTGGACCTAGTTAGCAAAAACAGTTAGAGTGAAAAGAAATGGAGTAGGTAATAAAATCTGTAAAACATTGCCACTTGTTCAAGTTGATGTAGCACATAACTTTGTATATAAATTAATTTCGTGTCTAATCTAAGATGATCTACCATCAACATATTATGCTATGGAAGAACTGAAAGAATTATGAGAGTAATATATTTACTGAGTCTACTTTTTGTATGTTGTTTGTGAATTATCTGAGAAGATGCATTACTTGCTTTGAGTTTGTTCACAGTTTTAAATTTTTTATAAACAAGCTTGTGGATTATTTAGTCACCTACAATTCCTTACCATGGCTGTGATTTCGTACCTGAGCACAGTGACTGACATTGTTTCTTTATTCTAACTAATCTTTATAAACTGTTATTGGCTTTGTCTCAAACAAATTTTGTTTAGTCACCAAAAAAGTCTTTTTCTGATTAAATAAATTTTGGGTTTTAGCCAACTCAAATCTGGATTTGCTTAAACACTTCCAAAAAGACATTAGAAAGAGATTCAAATATAGTCAACAAGATTTTTTAATTAGAAATTAATTTAGTATTTATTCATTTTTTAATTCCTTTTCATTCAGTTCTAATATTTGACTATTCAGTGATTTTGTTTCTGCATTTTGTGAGCTTGGAATAGCTATATAATACAAACTATTTCCTCTTTTCTGATATTTACTTAAAATTCTAGGAATCACAGGAATAAAACCTTAATCTTTGTAACCTCAGGTTTTCCTCTTGTTTTCCCTTAATTCCACTTGCATCTCTAATCCATGCCACAGAATTGCAGACATTGATGTAAAATAGATGGTACTTGACAAGTTTCATGCTTGCATAAGATGAAATTCTCTATTTAGAATTTTTGCTGAAAACAGTAATTCAGACTGAATTATCACAAGCTAGGTAGACTGCAAAAAAGTAGATGGAAACAGATCAAATATAGAAATGTGTATCCTTAAAATGTCTTGTAACTTCATCCCAGAGAAAACTCTGACTTCACGAAATACATGTATAATGTTCACAGGTCAGATTTTCATAATTCATATTTGACTGTTCTCATCTACCCAAACACCTTGTAAGCCTGAAAATGAAGAACAACTAAGCAGATCTATATGCTCTACCCAGAGAAACTAAGTGATAGTCTGTTGCCACTGGAGATAACAGTAGAAAGTGTTGTGGTCGTGAAAACATAAAAGGCTAGAAGACCATTATGTTGTTCAATAAAATAAAAATTGTATCTATATATAAACTAACTGGTATTGGAAAGACTCAGTAGTTTCTGGAAATGGAAAGCGGTAGCTAACCACAACTACTGATACAGCCACCTTTCATCTTAAAAATAAATTCTTGTCATGTCTTTCTTTGCCGGTTCTCTATTTCTGTTATTTAATATATCTATTTATGATATCCAGTACACTTATCTTCCAGGTGGAAGACTTTTTCCCTGTGGTTACTAATCATTTGGTATAGCATGAAGAGTAGCTGATCCCTAATGCAACTCTCTAAAAGCTTCTGTTCATAGGTAGTTCTGCTTAATATAATTTTTATGGGGTAAGAGGGTTGTATTTCTCATTTCTTTTTACTGCTTCAAGCATTTGTACAAAGCGGGATGATAATAATATTATTTTACATTTGTACACTATTTTCCATCAAAACTATCTCAAAGAATTTATGGAAAATATTTAGCATGCTGTAGATCTGTGAGGAGAATTTAGACTTGAGACTTCCAGTCTTATCCCTGTACAGTTAGACCCATCTTTTTCATCTTTCCTGTAAGTTGTCAGAATTCATTATCACCAGGCAAAAATAACTCATCATAGAGCCTAGTTCTGCGCTCATGTAAACAGACAAAATTTATGTCAAACTCCTATGTTTTAGGTCCATTTACACCAATGGTTTGGTTGCTATATTAATTTTCCAGGCTGCAGTTTTAGCAATGCAAAGCAAATACTATTGCTTTAAGAGGTCCTCCTCTGAAAGGGAGCTGATTCCTTTCTTCCACCATCCTCCTGTCCCCTTTTTCAGTATTTGCTTCATATATAGAAGATTCCTTGATCTTTTAGATGGAACAGTGGATGAGGTCCCCTGCCCAGATAAAGCTTTCTCCTTAGTAGTAGAAGTGTATTCAACCCTTTTCTTCTTTGGTACAGAAACAGAGAATAATTTAGTTTGGATCTAAGGTCCTGCTCAAAGCAAAGCTAGCTTCAAGGTTACTGTAAGTTGTCCATGGCCTTCTCCAGATGAGCTCTGACTATCTCCAAAGAAGGATATTCCACTGCTTCTCCAGAAAGCCTGTGAAGATGATTTTCCTCATATCTAATTGGAATTTCCTTATGTAACTTGTGTCTGTTGCCTCCTTTCCTTTTGCTGTGCACCTCCAAGAAGGGTCTGCTCAGTTTTCTTTGTAACCAGCACTAGATAGTTGAAGACAGCAGTAAGGTCCCCCTTAGCCTTCTCTTCTTCAGGCCCAATAAACAGCTCTCTCAATCTCCCTTCACCCATCAAATCCTCCAGACCCCTAATAACCCCAGTCACTCTTCACTGACCTCCCTCCATGTGACACGTTCATGTCTCTCTGGTGCTGGGGAGCCCCAAACCGGACACAGCACTCCAGGTGTGGCCTCGCCAGGGCCGGATAGAGGGGAAGAATCACCTCCCTCGACCTGCTGGCTGCATCTTTGCTAACACAGCCCCAGCGGTGGCTAGGTTTCATTGCTACTCTTGACTCCCTTGTGCCACGTGTTGTCTGCCAGGGGCCCCATGTCCTTTTCTGCCCAGCTGCTTCCTGGCCAGTTCATGCCAGCCTGTATGCGGGTTGCAGGAGGTCATTCCCTCACAGAGGCAAGACCCTGCATTTTCCCTTGTTGGGCTGCATAAGGTTTCCGTCAGCCCATTTCTCCAGCTTGTTGGGGAATCCTCTGAATGGCAGCCCTCCCCTACAGTGTATCTAGTATTCCTCCTACTTGGTGGGGTCCACAAACATGCTCAGGGTGCGCCATCTCATTGTCCATGCTGTTAATGGAGACTTTAAATGATATCGGCTGCAGTGGTGACCTCTGAGAATGCCACTTGGAACCAGCTCCCCATTGCACGTGGGACCGCTGACCACTCTCCCTTCAGCCCGACAGTCCAGCCAGTTTTTCACCCACTTTTTAGTGAGTTTAGTGCTGTATTCTAATTATTGTTTTTCATTTTACCAGCCCTATTTTTGCTGAACTTGATGGATTTAAAAAAGCAGTTACTGAAAATTAAAATTAGTGACAAGAAACGATTTCATTTACTCCTTTCTTCTGTTTTTTAATGGATTCTAGCTATACAAAAATATGGGTGAAACACCACCCATTGCTTCCACCTGTGAGGCAGATGCTGCTCCTCTGCTGTCAGAACTCAAGTGCTTCCTCAAGTCCAGGCATGGCAGAGATACTCTGTTAGAAAAGAGCAGATGAGCAAATAAACTGCCTACAGTTATTGCCACCCATAGCTCAGGATTTACTTTCTGTTTGCTTGTTTCGCATCCCTCTGTAGTTACAACACACATCTATTCAACTATCCATGGGGACAGGTGATTAGGTGAAGTAATCCTCAGGTACTGTAGATATTTCACTTAGGTGGGCTTTGAAAGGGAGAGATGACAAATCAAACCCATTCTGTCTCTCAGAAACGATATCTCTTGCTTTTCACAGAGAGCACTTCCAAACCTGATTACAGATTTTTTTTACAGTAAGTATAAATGGCTCTGCCCTTTCCACCAGAACAAAGTGTTTTTTCTCCATTTCTATTCTCTGCTAAAGAAAAAAGCCTGTTTCAGTTATATTGGGTATCAAAATTACCATCAAAACATAATCCGAAACAGTATGTAATTATTTTTTCATTTGCAGATCAGTCTTTGACAGACATGCCTGAAGGCAAAATAGATTCATATCCTTAACAACCTTCTAGCAGCTGAAATCTATAAACAGCTTATACAATGTGCAAATTGCTATTTCAACAAATCAGGAAAGCTTTAAATAAATCTTTGAAAGGTAAAGCAACTGAATTAAACTCTAAACTGTGAACGCATTTGATAGCGGAGGAAGCTGGACAGTCATTTAACAAATCTCTTTTTAATTGCATTCACTTTTGTTAAATGAAATATTTCGAAATGAACAAAACATGGTACAGTTCTTCCAGAAGTAGCACTGAAGCTGAAACAACTACATTGACTTACTTCTAGTAACCATGAGAGCTCAGTTATGCTATTAGAATAAGAAATAGGGACTATTTAATTACCACCTAATGACACTCATCTTCAGTACCTTTTTAAATTCAAAAGAAGCTCAGGGTCAAATTATGTTGTAAACAGCTAAAACTCTGTTCTCTAAAATTCAGCTCTGCCTTCTATGATAGTGTATCCTTTTGGCTTAATTGCCCCAGAATCTGAAATGTTTGACAGATCAGAAATGTTTCAGATTTCCCATTGAAACTGTACCTCTAAGAGAGGTATTCAAAGAGTTCAAAGTTGAGGTATTTTTTTCAGAATCAAGAAACCGAGTGTTCTGAAGAACTTAATTAAAACTAATATGTGAATTGTTAGGTCAAGTAATACAGAAAGAATGTTTCACACAGAAAGCTAGCTATTTTCAGGGACACATCAATGGCCTTACCTGTCCATAAAGAAGCCATTAATAACCTATTCTTAGAATATAGTACAAGATCCCAGCAATGCAGTCTTCTTTCTTTCCATTTAGTTTATTTGTCCAGCTTCACTAGTCTGAGGAATAAAAATCTGAGCTGAAAAGGGAAGAAAAAAAAGGCAAGTCCAAAGGGAGACAGGTCCATTCATTTTCATCAGCTGAACTCAAACCACACATCATTGCTCTGCACTTTCCAGGGAGCAGTTAATGCAGCAAGGGGGTGCAAGTCTTTCCTACACTGCCTGATGCACAAGACACCTTTAAAGACAGTGCAGCCCACTCCCCAGCCTGTGCTCCCACTGCTGGGCCACATAGGGGATCATGCATCAGCCTTGATGTGCACCCAGAAGACAGCAAAGTTTCTTTGCTAAATGGACTGAAAATATCCCTATTCTCTGGCTGAGAAGGAGGAGACAACCCTTGTGCTCTTCTTGTGCTTAAGTGATGAAATTGTGTATGCGAGATTTGTACCCAATTCACCGAGTACTCCTATATCCATGAAAAAAATATGTATGGCATGACATTAATAAAGACTATCCCATGCACTTACCAAATGGAAAATAAAACCTAAAGCAGGAGACTGATCTCACTGCATTCAGAAATGATTTTTGTCGAGTGCAAAGTAGCATTTTCTGAACACAGTGCAATAGCAGCAATGTTTATCAGATTATTATCAGAATCTTTGTAAAGCTGTACATCTGCTGTTCATCTATGGCTGAAACAACAGGTATTCATAGTTTTCTCATCATGTGATTATTAAATATCCAGATTTTTCAGTGGAAGTTAAATGCTGTAGAAATACTCCAGTTATTATATAAACTCAGCACTATTGGTATAGAAAGTTTTCTATAATGAAGACTACCTTTAACTAATGTTTAGTTTAAACTAAGGTTTAACTAACCTTTAACTAGTTTAAACTAAGGTTTAATTAACCTTTAACTAATGTTTTAACTGCAGCTAAATAATACAGTGTAGAGATATAAAGACTGTTTGAAAGATCAAAGACAAATCTAGGGATGCACCTGTAAAAAATATAGTACAAACATATTCTCTCATGGGTTATGAAAATATCTACTTAAAGATTTTAGCAGACTTTTCAGTTTCTAAGTAGAAATATACTGTCACTTGTACCAGCAAAGCTTAAAACATTCACAGCAGAGTCTTCATTTAAAGCAATGTCTTCAAGACTTAGCATACATGACTCTCAATTAACACTCCCTAGATACTAAAAAAAAAGAATTATCTCTTTATGTTTAAATTCTGAAATACATTTCATTCACATTGCCAGTACAAATTCTCTGAAGCTTTTTAATCCATTTGAGTTTTAGCAAATGTTGCTTCTCAGTATTTCAGCTGAAGGCGTTCTTGTTTTGTCTTAATTTACTGTGAATAAATTTGTTTCTACAATTAGCACACAGTCCCTAAAGCCAGAAATACCCTAAATTATCACTATGGTGCATTTTGGGATGTAACTTAATTACTTAATCTAACTGCCAGATCTATGAACAAGAAACTTATTTTAAGTATTAGGCAACTTCCAAGACAGAGCTGAAAATTCCTGGTGGAAATATGATGTTCTTTGTACATTTCACTAGTGAAACCCACTTTAAGGAATGTAAGACATTATGTAACATTCAAAGATATGGAAGATAAAACAGCTTGCTTTTTTAGGAAAAACTTTTATTTTAAGTCTGTTGGAAAATATTTAACAATCAAGAATACCCGGCCTGTTATTTTTAACTCTTCCAAACAAGCACAGCACCTATTGTCACTGGTAATGTGACTGTTCGTGGGAGCAAGCAATAAATATTGTGTGGATTAGAGCTTTCTTCAGCCTGAGGGTGGTCAGATCAACAGAACTGACTTCTCTTTGCACAGTCATTTAATGTGAAACATATGAGCTGTACTTGGTGCAGGGGAATTGCACAGCTGACTTGTGTCATGCAGAGCAGAGCTCTGAGCCCAGCTGCTGGGTCTCCTGCATGAATAATTGCTGTGGTGCAGGATAAAGGGATGGTACCATCAGCCTTTATTTTTAAATATCAGACCTATGTCTTCCCCTGCTGCCCCTTCCCCCCCCCCCCTCCTTTTTAGGAGTAGTTTAGGCATTTAATTCCAGAAGAAGGACCTAATCTGGGAATATTTGTCTGCAGCCCAAAGTCAGGCACCTGGGCAGCAGGGCACCCCGTATTTCATCCAGCATCTTGCTGCTGTGAGCTCTGTGCAGAGCTGCCTGCGGGGAAGCCTAGGCCATTGCAAGAGCCAGGCACCTAACAGTGAGCATCCCCGTGCTGACCGCTGCAATGATAAAGTCTCTGTGTGGAAATACACCTATAGTCAGTAATGGTCATTTGGTCCTAGATTTTGTATTTCTGTGATGATGAAAGCTACCATCACACAGCATATTTCTGGGCAGAGGTTTGCTTGAAATGTTATGTATGGCAGACTTAACGGAACACAGATTTTTTTTGCTACGAGTTACCCAAAGGATCTTGAGACAAGAAATTATGGTGCACTAGTGTTCTCATGTGAACTGCAATTAGCCTGCAAGCAGTTCAGAAAATCCATAACAAAATATACTGCCCACTGGCAAAGTTCTGTGCAAGACAAAGGGCTAACAACAGTAAGGCATTGTGGTAGCTGAGTACCAGCGAAGCAGTAGTGCTTAGCAAGCAATATTAAAGCTATTGAAAAATATATATTTAATTCTTGAAAAGTATACTGATTTTAATCCTACGGCAACCCTTCAGTATGGAACTAGAAAATAAATCCTCCTTGAGGGACTTCAGAAGTAGCTCATTGAATTTAGTGCTGGAGGGAGGAAAATTTTTGGAAAGGTTGTGTGTGACACACAGGATGCTTGTTGTTCAGCATGCTAATCACAGTCAGCCCTACATCTCAATTCTGTCCTAACAAGTAGCTGCTGCTGAGTTCTTCCCACAGTGTCTCCTTGAGAATGAATTATATATGAAACCCTTTCAAAGCACATGAGACCTATGTAAGTCTTGCAGGAAAGAAAAGAAGAAAGAAAGAAACAGAAGATAATATCAATATTTGTTCTTTTCCTCTAAAATTTTTGAGTTTTTTTCTTTTTTTTCCCTTCAGAACTTGATTAGAAAGTTGTCTACAAACTGAGTTGTTCCAAGTGATGTATTTTCAGATCCTGAATTGGTATTAGATATTTGGAAGCATGTAAGGCTCCGTTCTGTCTTTGTTTACCAGGAGAATATGAACATCCTTTGCTGTCCAAGAAGACCTCAGTACATACATTCTCAGCAGATTTTCTCAGTACTTGGCTACAATACTGAAACACAGAGGTCTTCCACTGACCTGTGGAGAGATGTCTGCGAAGCTAGACATAAAACAGCAAGTCAAACTGCAGGCTTAGAGACGTGCATTGCAATATGCTTTGTGATGTGTAGGAACCAGAGGTCTTACAAAACTCTATCAGATTAATGAGAAAGTTTGGTATAACAATATTATCTTGCTTTTGGTTTTGGATTTTTTTTTAAAGAAAAGCTATAACTAAGAGCATCAAAAGTAACAAGTTATTAAGTGGTGCAGAAACTTGTAAAGCTGTCAGAGGCAAACATACCACGAGAAAAATTGATTTGTCCACACGAACCATTGTGAACATTTACTCATCGCAGGTGTGTGGAAATTTGCAGTGCTGTTATAAAAGAGACTGAGTGTTTCAACTTACGTTTCTCTCAAGTGTCACAAGGCAGTCACAATAACAAATGAAAGATATTATTTAAAGCATCTTGTAGACTAGATTTTTTAGCAAATGCAACACCCATAGTGATAAATGGACTCCTTCTCAGGGAGCACACAGGGCCATGTCTGCTGCTGTAGTTTCTGGGAGAAGTAAGACGTTCTGCAAACCTTATCACAACATTTCCTTGTTTTTATGTTTTTGTCACTGCTCCAATATTTTAATCTCACATGAAACTTGATTTTTTTTAATAATAGCATGATCTAAATTGACAGTTTCATTTCTTATGCTATAATGAAATTTCCATACATGGTTCCACCTCCAGGCATGGCACCATCTGCAACCCTTATTGTTAAGAGAACATTGCTACATTAGTCACTAGACAGTTATGGAATGAATATGATCAAAATGTAAAAAACAAAATTAAACAACAGATTGGTGGGAAAAATTGCTCTCTGAAGCTAGTATTACCTGGACATTTAAAACAGTGATTCTTCTCATTCTATTAATCAGGCTTAACTTGCTTAGGTTTGCCATAATGCATTAAAAATACGATCCCTTTGCTAATTCTCCGCCTCTTACAGTGGTCTGGAACAGGTACTCTAAAGACTATGCCAAGAAACTCATGATATAGTAATACATAATAAAATCATACAATCATGTTAGCTAATTCTGAAAAAAGTGAGGTTTACCTCCATTCTGATGATAATAGTAATCTGAATGGTGCCATTGTCCATATACATGTTTATGTCTTCATTTTGTATTCTTCTGTCTTTTTGATATCAACATTATATTGTCACAGTACCTATGACTAGATAATAAAACAACTACATGCCACCATGTCATCTGCCACGGGGGTCCCTGGGCAAGGTGGATTAATTTTGACCCATATATGTGGGTTTCCTTCCTCTGGAAAGTACAAAACCAGAAAAGAAATCTGTAGTCTTGTTCCACTGTGTAGGTGGGACCTGTATGAGACACACACTCCTTTTCTGGGAGTTGGGAAGACTTGTTGGGTCCCACAGTCAGGGAATACCACAGATTTGTCTTTGATAGGTACAGCTTTGTCTTTGATAGGTACGGCTTTCCTTTGCATCTTTTTTTCATTGATGCTCTATTTTCCTTTTTATCATGAGGAAAGGGTGAATGGAGATTTCTGATTTACCTTCTCAGCACAGTTCATTAGTTTGGTTATTCTTATCGTAGACTATTTTGTTCAACTTTTCCCTCATGCAAATTTTCTTTTAATAAATATTCTTAGTTCTCATTTCTGCTGTCCTTCTTTTTTTCATACATCCATTTTTGGGATCAGACTCAAGACCAGTATTTTGAGTACAGTTTACCTATCCTTTTTTATAAAGAAGTGACAAACTTTCATCATTTTCCATCCCATGTCATCTTTTAGTCATTCTAGCAATTTCTTTGCTTTCTTAATTGATGCCGCATGCTAAACTGCAATTCTCATTGAGCTCTCCACAATGACATCAGGTCTTTCCCCTGCACGGTTACAATTAATTTTGAATGAGATGATGAGCATGAGCAATTCAAAAGAACATTGCAACACGTATTGTCAACTTTGACTTCTTGTGTGCTGTTCATTCACCTAGTTTTGTTAGCTTCCGCTGAACTGTTAGAGATATTCCCTGGACTTTTGTGACAAGTACGTATTTGAGAGCTCTAAATTTGTCACATAACAAATCACTTTTTTTCCAAAGCATACACAATACACAAAGCAGGATCAGATATATTAAATATAACAACTGTTGCAACAGAGAGGTTTGTGGCAGTCCAGTGCTACTTGAAGTGGCTGGAACACATATTTTCCTGTATACAATTTCATGTTTAGATTGAAAAATCATAGTAATGAAAATTGAAATGGTTAGAGCTTGGAAAAAAAAATTCTCTCAGAAACAGGAACATTCTGCTTAAATCTGAAAATATCAGAGATATTAGTTCCCTGTTCCCACCCCTACCCCCAAGTCCATTTCAAAGCTATGCTGATGTGTGCATGGCACGTATTTTTAGTAATCAAAACTTTTTGTCAAAATACACTTCATCAGTTTAACTAGTCATTCTTCTCGGTGCAGAAAACTACCATTTCTTTCTTTTCTGCTTGTCCTTTAAGACAGATGAAGTTAACCTTACCTCTAGTAAGGCTTTAACTGGAAGAATTGGTCCAGTTTGGGGCACTGCATCTCAAGAAAGATGTTGAACAGTCAGGGCACAACAAGAAGGAACAGAATAGCAAAGTCTAGAAATTATGAGCTTTGAAAAATGATAGGATGAATAGAGTTTATTTTGCATAATGAAGAACAGCCTGAGGACAACATACAAACAGTTTTTAAATATACAAAACCCTACTTCCCATATGGAGGACACACAATATGCATAGTTAGGAAACAATAAGCCTAAATTGCAGACAAAAAGGTTCACTTTAGATATTAGAAAAACTGGCAAAATACTAGGCTCTGGAGTTGATTGCCTGGGGAAATTATGCAGTCTGTACTACTAGATGTCTTTAAGAAAAATTAAGACAAATATCTGTTAGGAAAGTCATAGGTATAGCTAATCTTGCCTGGGGGCATGAAGCTGGGATCAGAAGATTTTTTGGGAGCACTTTCCAACTCTATGATTTTGTGCTTCTAAGTTTCTGATTCTTATTAATGACGACAATTTTTTCTCTTTCATTCCTAACCACCCATTTCTTTAGTCAGCTCTTGCAAGGAATATTATCTTCCTCAGATTCTTTTCTTTACTTTTCAACCATCTAATGTTTCTTCAGATTCTTGTTGTAATAAGGATATACTGTCATTTGGTTTTCTGTCTTTGCCTATAATGTTATGCAAAAGTCATGCTTAGATATTCTGATTTCCAATTCATACGATTTTACTGTGAATACAATACAGAAATAATCACACTGCCAGAATATACCATAATAGCCCATAAGGTATATTGATTCTTCTAATGGTTCAGGTTTGAAATGAAATAATTTTCCTAGACTAATCACCTCATCATAGTATCATAACAGAAAACTCAAGCGGTCTCTGTAGCCTTGAATTGAAAGCATTATACCAGTCTAAATCTCACAGTTGACCTTCCAATGCCTCTGTACCAGAAGTCTCAACAACCTTCAATTAAAATAATGTTGCCAATGCATATTCATGTATCTCATATTGTAACACTAATGCAGCAAGGTCTCCACAAAGTTTCACTGATGTTCTCCTGAGATTACTGCTATGATATGAACACCACTCTCATGCAAGCAAAGAGCCAGCTTTGCATGAAAGTGATAAACATAGCAGTTCTGCAAGGTTGCACATCAATATGGATGTCACTGCAATGTTTCTTTTTTAAACCGAGCAATTATGATATATGCACATTCAGCAAATACTAAACTCACCTTGATCTTCAGCTCATATGTCATAATTGGGGAAACACTCAGCTGGCTAAGATGATTCCTATCTATTTTGCTAATGCTTATATCTGTTTTATTACTTTATATTTTATGTCAGTTAGAAATTAGATATGTCTGTGTTCTGAGGGTTACAGGACTAGCTGTATTCTGTCTTTCAGTCTTTACCAGAAACTTCCCATTTTGCTTCCACATTAAAGATAAATAAAAGAAGCCATAAGATTTTCCTCATGATAGGAGATACAATAAGTAGAACACAATACTGCTAACAGATACATTGAGCTGAAAGGTGCTGCATTATGTTATTGCAGAAATGGTATCGTATGGGTGCTCCTTAAACAAATATAAAGCTTGTTGAGAACAGTGAATTCCTTGCAATCCGGAATGTCAGAAAATTGTTGAATTCTCTGAGGAAAAAAGTGAGGAAAAAACAGAGTAGTGACCAAAGGTGATGCCATTAATCCACACTGACAATTCCGCTGCAAAACCAAGCTCTCCAAAGCCTTAAGAGTAACTGTACAAGGAGTTTGTAATGGCAAAATACTTCAAGTATTAGAATGTTCCACTTCAACTCTGAAACCTGAGAAACCTTACAAGAAACTGTGGAGAAATAAAAGACCAGTGCCATCATTGCTCCATGCAATCTATATGCTATATATGACAGGATATTACACTTATCCTTATTACCCAAGGCACAGGCAGAAAAAGAGTCAGGTTTTTCAAACCGTGAAATATTTCATATTTGTCAGTTCTAACCAGCACCTGCTATATAGTCACAATATTAAAATGCAGGGGAAGATGCACTGCTCTCCAGCCTACCCTTGTCTCTTAACGAGTCTGTCAAAGAAGTCCACTGAAATATAGCATTAATATGAGGGGCAAAGCAGAAGTAATAACTATTTCTGATAATTCCTGTATAATTCACCAAATAAAGCACAACAATAAGCTGATATTTCCAAGATGGTAAAATAATCTAGGTGTTGTTTTTACTGATGGTTAAAGAAGATTACCAAGTTATCAATATAAACACTGACATCTAAAACAAAATATTAGAAATAAAGTCACACTTTATGTTTGATTTTTATTTAGTCTTTTTCCAAAGCCACAGCCTCCAAGAAGGTGAATACATCAGGAAAATGATGAAGTAAATCTCTTTTTATTCAAATATCGGTGTTTAAAACAAGCTTCTCTTCCAAGAATATGAATATTAATACCATGATGAACAATAGCCTTTTTAAAAGTGGCAAAGACACAGAGCTGCTCTAAGAAAATGCCTATTAAACTTCATGGTTTGCTAACCAGTTCTAATTCTCTTTTTTTATATGTATATATTGTCTAGTAAGATCTTGATCCTAGACTCAGGCAATGAGCAGAGTTTCTTTTGCAAGAAGAGATCTTATTTAATATTTTCATTTAAGGATTCATGAGCACAGATCTGGCTGCAAGGTCAGGGTAGAGATTTCATATTCCCAGGCAGAGCATCAATATCTTTTTGACAGTCCCTGGAGACCACACATACCATACCTGCTATACAAATAAGCAAACATGAAAACACAAACAAGTCATTTATTGTATTACTAAGTTTAATAAATGTAACATCATTTTAATATGTGATTTGACAGGTCCACTTCCAATTACTCTACTAATGCTTTTGCAGCTCTACCATCAGAGTAAAATTTTTTGTCCCCTTATCCCAAAAGATATTCTCCTTTCTTGTGAGTTGCAGTCCTCCTCCCTCTCCTCCAACCCCTGCCCCAGATGGCAATTAAAACTTTCTTTTCTGAACCTACAAATCCCCGAGGGTCCTTGGCTTTTAGTATTAAAGTCCTGGTCTGGCTCAGGCAGAATATTTACACTCCAGCTTTTCTTTCAAGTCTTCAGCAGTGGAATCTGAGATGCCCTAATCATTTTTTTTAATTTCTCTGTGGAGAAGAGTATTTCCTCCTCTGATCATACCTCTGGGAGATATGCCCAAGATTCTGGGTAGGATTTCCTACTCACAAAAATGTCCGTGCTCTTTCAAATGATCTCCTGGTGCAGAAGCAAGATTTCTGAAAACAATGATACTTCACTTAATCCTTCTTTAAATGCCCCACCTCACAACCAGGCCCAGACATCTGGCCCATTTAGCTGCAATATCTGCTTTTCCACTCTCAGCACTTCATTACTACATTACCTCAATACTTCCTCCTCTGCCCTCCTGTTGCATGTTGTCTGCAGTGCATAACTCTTTGTCCTGTGACTATGCCTGTTCATACATATACTTGTTATACTTGTTCAGGGCTGAACATAGCAAACTGATTCCTAGAAACTGCTGCAGTGTAAATAATCTAGTATCTTCTGGAATTTGCATGTTCACTTATTATCAGAGAAAGGAGAAGAAACGCCATGAAGAGATGATAACAAAGGATTATGCTGCATAATGTATTGATGTATTCAGCTCAGGAATTTACCACCTTGGCAATGGATGGACTGAGGTCCAACTGCTTGTTCAAGGAAAACTCTTTGACCTACTCTATTTCTAGGCATTTATATAGTTCTAGTAATTAGTACAGTTACCACTCTCAGATTGTTATGGTGGGAAAGAGACTAGAATCCTTACAAAATCATGGTGGTCTTGACAATATTGTCATTTCATCCCTCCTCCTCACCCCTTCTTCAATGACTGACCTTTCCTCAGAGGTCTCTGAAGTTCTAGTGGTATGGTTTGCTCTGGAGAGATTGGGATAGCATGGATGACTTTTGTTCCAGAAATTTTTAGGGCATTGGAGGGATCAATGTCAAAAAAGCAAGCTCTTATGAAAGAGTATGCCTCGTAGTAGGCTTTTAATAAAAGCAAACCTGCTAACAGTTCAGCTGTGTGTGTGTCTCGCTCTGTAACCCATAAGGGTAGCATTGTCCATCTAGGTTCGTTCTGCTAACATCATTTGAACAGTGCTCTGGTTTGAATATCTGCATAAGTGTTCTGCAGGAAGGAGAATTTCTTCTTTGGAAATTATTAACTTGAGCTTTTTGGATCAGGAACATCACGAACCTCATACCAACTTGATAACCCTGTACAATGAGATGACTGGCTTGGTGGATGAGGGGAGAGCAGTGGATGTTGTTTATCTCAACTTTAGTACAGCTTCTAACACTGTCTCCCACAACATCCTCTTAGACAAGCTGAGAAGTACAGGATAGATGAGTGAACAGCGGATTGAAAACTGGCTGAATTCATGGGCTCAGAGGGAAGTGATCAGCAAAGTCCAGCTGGAGGCCAGTCACTAGTGATGTACCTCAGGAATGAATACTGGGTCCAATACTGTTTAATATCTTCATTAATGACCTGGATAATGGGACAGAGTGCACCCTCAGCAAGTTTGCAGGAGATACAAAACTGGGAGGAGTGGCTGATGCATTAGCTGGTTGTGCTGCCATTCAGAGGGATCTGTGCTGTGGAGTCTCCACTCCTGGAGATATTCAAAACCCTACTGGATAAGATCCTGAGTAACTTGCTCTAGCTGACCCTGCTTGGACAGAGGGATTGGAGCAGACATTCTCCAGAGGTCCCTTCCAATCTCAGCTATTCTGTGATTCTGTGATGAAAAGTTCCAATTCCCTTAAATAAACAATGCAAACCAAACATAAAATAGAGTTAAAGTGCAAATCAAACAAAAAATCCTGACATAGTTTTCATAACTTTCATAAGAGCCTTCAAAAAGACCTTCTGTCATGACAGTTCCCATTTAAAAAAGCTAGGATAGAGTTTTGTATCACCCATCTCAAAAATGAAAATTTTAGGTGAGATTATTGTGTATTTGTAGTTCAAGCTATTATACCTGTCTCTCTACTTGTTCCTAGTCACCATACTATTTATTCAAAAGGAGCTCAAATGAATCTAGGAAAACACAACAGTTGTAAAGGTATATAACAGTCCCTGCTGTTATAACAGGAGAAGCGAAAGTAAAGCTTCAGGTAGCATAGAGGTCTGGGAAGTAAAGCTGGGTTTGATAGGAAATAGATCATCTGAATTTACTTGAGCAAGATGATAAGGTGTATTGATGTTGCTGCATATAATATAAAGGCAAGTCCGATAGCTAACTGTTAATCATGGTGTAGTGAGATACTTACACACCCAGACTTTCCTTTTAATATATTAGATGATTCCTGAATCAATGCATGTAGCCATGACTTTGGCAGTTTGTTTATATCTGACCCATCCTATGTCACAAGTTTTGGAAGAAAAAAGCTCAAGCTCTGGAAAAAAACTGATATGTTCTCATTTCCTGTACTCTACTCATTAAAATGATTCCATCTGATGAATATAAAATTTCATCTACATTATAGATGGGCCAGATAAGGCTTATCTTCCTCCTTCTGACAACTCGATCTCTTACCAAGTGGAAAGCCTGAAAAAAAAGGTTATGTTCCACATATTGAACATTTAAAATTCAAATTTATAGTTCTTCAGGGGCTGCTTAAGTACTCCATGTAGGGACGTATTAGTAAAAGAAAACAGACCACATTTGTAAGCAGAGTTAGGACAAATTGGAACTAAGAGTCTAGCAAGAGCCTTAGAAGTCACTGCTTAGACCTTCACAGTTTCTCATCTGCACGAATGGTTTATGGAGGGAGATCAACCATAAACTAATTATAATTAATGTGATGCATATTGTAATTGTAATAATAATGAACATTTAACATTTAACATCAGCATTTAACACAGCATGGCGCCCTGAGCTGCCTGGGCAGGCCTGCTGCCTGCCTGGGATGCCCTTGCCAAGAGGCCAAGGTGATGGCCAGGCTCCTGCCGCTTCCCCCCAGCAGCTGGACCTGCCGGACCCCATCACTCAGGACTGCAGCGCAAGTACAGCCCCGTGTGCATGGACTGCCCTGCCACCTCTTGGATGAGCTGGGTCCCTTGCATTGCTTCAGGCTGCTTCATTAGCTACCTTTGGCTCACGGCTGTTACCTGACCTCCTCTGGGCTAAGAGAAGGACAGCCAAAGGCTGAAGAAAGGGCACCAAATAAAAGCACAGCTGAACCATTAAGGCAAACAGAAGTGTCTTGGCTAAACTAAAAAAAAAGAAAAGAGATTGTAACTTACAAATGTCAAAGGGTCAGCTTCCCCAAGAGTTGAGACTTACAGTCCCTTAGCAGTTGGCTGGGTTAACACACACAGAAGTTGTTCTAAAAATTAACAGAGGAGCGATAAAAACAGGTTTTTGGAAAGAACAGGCATGACCTAGGGAGACAGGCTAAAGATTAAACAATCATAACCAAACAAAGAGACAGCATGTGAATGAAGTACTCACAATTTCACATGACACAAAAGTCAACCAAAATTATTATTCCTGTCTCTCTGGGTATAGGATAATAGAAACATACTAAATATGAAAAGCATCAGGAGGCACTTTCACAAAAGATCTAATCTGGAAAATAAGTTACTGAGGCAAAAAATAGTGATTTTTGTTTTGTAAATGAAGCAGATTGATCCCAAATTTTTAAACAAATGATTGGAGAGTATTCTCCTAACTTAAGGTAAAAGATCTCTTGCTACCTTCTTGTTGTTCATGCTCTTTTATATAGTGCAATTTTGTTGCATTTCACCACTGCCTCAAGTTCCAGAAAAAAATCGGCAGTGTCGAATCAATTACTGAAGAGTCAGGGCTGATATGTTCAGAATGACTATGATTAGGATTGCCTCCATTTTTGACTCCCCAGTTTGACAGGGAGAGACTGATTTCATGAAGCAGTTTCATGAGATTTCACGCTCAGTTCTTTCTGATAACATGCCTTATAACAGGTAGAATTTGGATGCTCAAAAGAGAATGCCGAAAATCTGTGTTTATCTTCCTCAGAAGATATTTGTTTTGTTTTTGTATTTGTTTGTTTTAGAGTAAACTGCTGCAGCCATTTCACATTTAATCTTAAGGAGAATGCATGCCTCTGCTATGCAGCAAAGATGTCTTCTCCACTGCTATAAAGGCAGCAAGATGCAGCTTTATCCCTAGGACTCAGCTGAGGCTGTTAGTGATGAGCGCTGCTGCTCCCTGCAACGCCTTGTTACGCTTGTCATTTTCTGCCCCCGTGGCAGTGACCCACCACAGAGGAGGAGGCCCTCTCCCAGGTTCGTCTCTCTGGAGCACATGTAGTTTACAAATAAAGACGATTTACACTCCATCTATTTCCCTGCGGTTTGTGGTTTTTGTTGACAGGATGGCAGCTCCCTGCTCATTTTGTTATTACATCTTGGGACCCACTCTTCAGAGGAATTAAGAAATGGCTATGCCTCTTCTTTGACTAGGGGCAGAAACTTATGTGACATTTACATCATACAAATTTGGCATCAGGCCCCTGAAATAGTCTCTGAAGTTCATTTGGGTTCACTTCACCCAAATCCAAGAGTGTAATTCATCTGACCTATTTTAGACTTAGATGAATCACTGCCCAGAAATGCCTGTTTTTCTCCACTGTGTACAAAGGAGGTCTACAAAACAAGCTCAGATCTAAACAGCTATACTGCAGATAGCTAAATTTACTGAGTCCCATATAGTGTCTGAAGGACAGGCACAGTCCTGAGTGGGTTTTGTTGTTGACAGCCTGCCTGTTTGAGGGAAAGTATTCTGAAAGGAAAGGTGTTTTTAGATAGTCTTGGCATTTGGGGTAAATAAAGAAGTAACTACAACGATCAGCTTCAGCAAGCGGACTTTAGAATCATGCCTAAATAATGCCTAAAACTAAAACATCTGATTCTAGGAATGGAACTCATAATACTAATCAAGGCAGCTGAAGTCCTTGATATTAGGTATATGGGACAGGTATATTGTCCAGTCTAGGACCCCTAATAACTCTGGAGAAACTGCCAGTGTGACCCGAGTCTGGAGTGCCTTGTGTGGAGCCATGGGCCTGTATCATTGTTGCAACTAAGATTCAGACCCTGGCCTAAGAAGACAAATTTATACAATTTGCGAAAGAAGTCACAAGACAATTATTCACTTTACAGAGCTCTTCAGCTGACTCTGCCAATACAAAAGGGAGCACAGGCACCACTTTCACAAATTACCACTGCTATTAGTTGAGAGAGACATAGAGACAGAGGTTATCTCCAGGCCTTCAAAGGACAGCCCCAAAACTGTGACTAATGTGACTGCCACAGGCAAAAAGAAAATGTAGCTCATGGGGTCTGAAAAGTGAAGTCTGTGAGATGGGCAGACACGCTGCTTCTTAACAGAAAAAAGGACCGTGCTAGCTTATGGGGCTTGGTGTGCAGGGTCAAAGCATTCCCTTGGTCTTAGAAAGCAACATGTTTGATATTTAATTTACTTAAGAGATTTACCATGAAGGCCAGAGCTAATGACAACAAGAAACATTAAGGGAGTTTGTTGTACATGTATATGAAGGCCATGCATTATACAAACACAAAATGGACTACATTAATTTTCAGCTCAGCTCCCTGAAAGGCTTGTAAGTGACGGACAGGACTGGGGGCACTGAGATCCATGAAGAAAATATGAGAGTTACTGCTACAGTGTGCTAGTCAGTCCAGGAATCCTCTACTGTCACTTATTTGTTGCTCTTATGCAGCACGTGCGGGTTGCACAATGGATCTACACCAAGGGTGAACCACCAAAGCTCTGCCACATCACACCATGCTGTCCCAGTGCCCTTCAACAGGAGTACAAATAGTTGGGCTTTGCTGGCTAATCATTTCTTGAACAATTACTATCTGCCAAAGGGGATCCTTCCCTTGCCCTTGTGCTGCCTGTACTGCCAAATGAGATTGAGTTTGATGTTAAGCCCAGATGACATCCACGTTGGATATGCTGTTCCTAACCAAGCCCTATCCCTAGTCCTCAGAAGTACCAGTTAAGAGAAACCAAAGCGAATCTGCAGTGAAAATAGGAAGCTAAATTGGTTGCTACTAGACTGATTGTAACAGACAACAATATCTTGTTTGAAGAAAGTAATGTTTCTTAAACTTTCGTTTTTGTGACAGAAAATGCTAGAAATAACTCATGTTTCACACAGTAAGATAGAAAATAATTTAAAACTAAAAAGCCCCAAGAGCCTGAGGCATGTTACAGTTAAGGCTAGAAACTGTGAAGAAAACAGTCTTTTAAAAAAAAACAGTGTCAGAAGTACCTGCTGCCAAAAATACAAATAAAAAAAACTACAGAGTTGGCTAACAAGACAAATGGAAATAAGAAAAAAGTTTGGTAGTTATGATGGGTAACAGCAGCACTCCCTGGAAAGAAAGAAAGACTGGATGACTGGATAGGATAATTAAGGTACAAACGCCAAACATTAGCAAATTGTCACTTTTCCCAGTTTGATTTTTTCTTTGATTTTGGCAAGTTTCAAATAACAGAAGCCAACTCAACTACTTAAAAGTAGTGGTAATTTTCCAAATACCATTAAAATATCCTGGAAAGCCAATGCTGAGAAGCAATGAATTAGAAAGGTACTGATAAATGCATCTGATAACTGTAGAGGAAAACAATTCCTTCAGGTTTCCCAAGGGTCAGCAGATTCCAGACATGTTGTGAAACCCAATTCTGCAAGGACCTTGACCCTACACACTAGCACAAACTTTTGAATTTATGTCAGGCTTGATGTCCAGCCTGTAATTACTGCATCCTTCTTGTAGTCACAAGCCTTATTTTTGAGAAGAGCTGGTGGTATTTTGTTGTCCTAATGAAAAATCTTATAGCAACATGATGCATCATCAATGTAGGAAACAATATGATAAGGTCAAAAATGGTGGTTTGGTGGGGTAGTATGTATTAGTTTATCCAGAGCATCAGGCAGTGAAAGGTAGTGACATTGTTGCTTTCAGAAACAGATGTCTCATTGAGTTTGAAATGTGAAACTTGCCACCAGTCCAGTGGACAGCCATGATAAACCAGATGATCAACTTGTTACCACAACTACAGGGCAGACAGCTGAAAGCAGGTGGAAGTAGTCAGAACTTTGGTCCTCATGCACTCAAGTGCTCAAAAATGTATGCATTTCTTTGGTGGCCTTGGTGCATATCCAGGTGATCATGTGCAAATGGCAGGCCAAGGGCCTTCTTGAAGCATTGATTTTTGTGATTGCTAGAGATGATAAAGCTGTTAATGATGACATGGTGATTGGAAAATGGGAAAAGTTGAGTGGTGGTGGAAGTATGCAGGGTCCATCATAAGTGCTCTTTGCCTACCTGAAGAAATCCCTCTGGGAATAATTATGCTACTTGAGTACCAACAGCATTCTCCAAAGACATTTAGCAGAGAGGGCAAAACATTTTTTTTTGCTCCAGTGCAGATGATTTAAGTATTTCATGAATCCATATAGTTGTGTTCTGAAATATAAATTAACCTGCAACTGAATATATGGAAAACATTTACTAAACAGGGTTCTTAGAACTGAAATACAGCAACATTGTCATACACACAGTACAAGCTACCATGAAGTCAACATAAGCTTTATTCTCTTAAATTAATATATTGCCCTAGCACAGTTCTTAATGACAAGCAGCAGGGGTTACTTACATCTAATGTTTTCTCCCACTAAGTATCACAATGACTGATTTTGTGGAAATTGCTGTGCATAAAAAACATTCATCTTCTGTTCATTTTTTTAAATCAGCCTGAGTGAAGAAATTTCCTCCCTTAAATTGCTATAATTACTACCATGTCCTCAGACACAGCAAATATATTCTGCTTTTCATCCATGTGAGCTCTGTTTCCCAATAGATGTTGGGAATAATAGGCATCAGACACACTGTGCTTGAGTATCTCCTGACTTTAAGGTGCCAGACTTACAACTTGCATCTGGGGCTGGTTGTCATTCATCTCTACGACGGATCCATCTCCATCCATCTCCATATTCCTAGAAGAAGAGGAGCATAAGTTACAAAATGGAATAGCAGTGGTGAGAAACTATCTGAGGATGGCCAAGTGCATACAAGCATACCCCTCTTGTTATATGGCTCTTCCATCTCTGCTGCAAAAGTTAAAACATTTGGCCTGCTCTAAATGGAAAACAAAGAGATTTAGTTAGATACCATTGTGCTTATTATTTCTTCATATTTTTAGTCAACAAAAGGCAACTTTCCACATTTTGTCCATGTACTTCAGGACACAGATATTGATTGCAGTCTGGTCTTTTATTAACTATGATGGTGCTTAGGTATTTTACCAGTAATGTCCAAGGTTGTTTTTAGACTTTAAGTTTAAAAGTCTTAAAGATATAGTAATAGGCTGCAAAACAAAAAAAAAGATACAGTGATTGCTTCCTAACATTGTATTTGTCAATATTTGAAATATATCAGATGATAGACTAGAAGCGCTATATTACATCTATCCTCTGATTCCAAATGAAGAATGAATAGTAGAAAATGAAGGTTAGAAACACAGTACCAAATATATTCCTAAGTGAAAACTGTAAGACTCTGTTCTAACTTTTCTAGGAAAAGAAAAACATAAAAAGTGCTTCTACTCTGAGTAAGGTTTCTATAAAAATGCATTGTGTAGTGGCAGCTTCCAAATAAAAACTTGGAATTTGATTTTTGTTTTTTTACTGCCAAAGTTTCACATTTGGTCAAGCACCAGCATGTCTGGCTGGTTCCTTTTTTGCCACATATGGATCCTGCAGCATGAATTTGGACTCTGAGCCTTTAAATGCACAATGTACAGCCTGTCTTCCTGATGGCTTGAAGTGGGCACAGTGGTCAACCAGTGTGGAACAGTTTATGGAATGAGTATCTAAAATTGAAAGTGAGATTCCTCTCACTTAATTTAGCCCTTTATAGGTTAGTCGAAGCTTGCTACCTAATACAACTTTAACAGCGGTGGAAACCTCCAGAGGATGACTCTTTAATTTCAGGACAGGTACTTGAAGCAGACAGTTGAGATGTTTGATGATTATTGAAAGAGTCTGGATGTCTAATATAACCCAACCTTCCAAGTACGAGATGGCTGAAGTTCAATGAAGTCATTCATTCTGCTAATGACATAAAAATTGCAATAGGATTTAGCTCACATTCCCACAGTTGTATTGATTTGTAAATGCACACAAGACCAAAGAAAGGAGTATTATACTTATTTTTGGCACCAATGAAGATATGAGTATGAATACATGTTGTCTGATCAGCTGAATAAACTAGTTCTAATTTTACATAGCAATTTTTCAGAATACATTGGCCTAGTTCTAGTTTCACACTGCTTTTACAGCATCAGAATTACTCTGAATTAAGTGACATTAGCTGCTATTTGTACTGCTCTAGGTAAGGTGCATAATATGTCTGGGATGTGTTATTTGATAAACCAGAAAAGAAAATTACATAGTAAGGATGAACATTTCAGACAGTACAGACTGGACACATCAGCTGGAAAATAGTTACTCAATAAATACAGACCAACGACATGGCAATAGATTTTTAGACAATAGATTTTAGACAGCTAAATGGCTCAAATGATGAAAAACTGCTTTGTATTCCTTTACATTTCACCACCCATTATAATTACAATAATGGTATTTTTGAGCCAGTAACTTACAGATTCAAATTTGGCAAATAATTTCAAAAATAGGTTCCTAGCTCTCCATAGTCATGGCTTTGCTTATTTTCTGAACAGCTGGGTGTCCTTGAAAAGTGCTTGCTTTCCATTCTCCACAGATAAATAAGTTTCTTGGAGGAACTATTTGAACTGCTCCTGTTGCAAACACATTCCTTAGTGTCTTAGAAGGTATAAATACCTTCTCCCTTGAGCTGTTCCTTTGGCCAACAACTGCCCTGAGTTCAGCATCTATTGCTTTTACAGTTACTGAAAATCAAAGTGAGTAGAATTATTTCTGACTTACTTGTGTGGGTACCTAAATCTTCTCAATATCAATCTTCTCAAAATCAAACACAGTAAATAGGATGCTGGAAATACATAAAAGATAACTATCAAAGGTGAGATTCATTTCTCACCACTGTAAACAACTAGAATGCATAGATCTAAATTTGGATAAGGTCAATACTGCTCTAGCATTGGTTACTTTTCTTTGCCATAATATGTGCCTAGCTGACTAGCTCATGCCTAGATATCTACATTAGACAGTTGAAGGTAGGTATCGTGCCATCCTCCACTAGCTCTTCCATTTCTGTTCATCTCTTCCATTTCTCTGCACTGAACATTTTTTGTTAAAAATGACAGACTCTGCATCTCACAATTCATTTTATTTTCCCTTTTTTGGTGCAGACTTATATCCCTGCTTTTTGCTTGTTAGCTAAAACCAATAAAACATTTCCTGGAAAAACATTTAAACTAATGCTTCCAACAGGTATTGTATACTAATGTGTAATAATGCATAATACTGGTTTTATAAATTTTAGATAGATCTAATATTTTCCTGTATTCATCATACACTGCAGTCTCTTTTATTAGATATTCTTGCAATACTTTTATGTAGTTACTTTTTACACATTTTTCCCCAGTTATTTTAGATGTCAGTTATTTTAAGTTAGTAAACTTTCAGACACAGTAGTAACCCCTGTATACTCATCTGTTCCTGCTCTGCCAGGCTTTTCTTAGTCCATCCTGATGAGAATTTTACAGTAAATATGAGGACATCTCACTGTTTTCAAATGCCCATTGCTTTTTTTGCTTGCATTTTGACCAATACTCTATTTTGCTTTGGATTTTGGGGGGGAGTTTAGTTTTGCTTTGTTTTTAAATCTGTCACTAAAGGGGAACTAATGATCAGACAAACATTTTGATAAACATACAGTTTAATCGGATGTTCTGGAAACAGATACAATTAGGTTATTAAAACACTGCAGCATCCTGCTCACTCCTTTTGAAAGATTTTGCTATTGAGGCTGCATTGTTTGATAGGGTGTGCTTTTGCGACACTCTCCATCTCAGAGCAGTTCCCTAAGGATTTCTCCTCTCTCCGGTAGTTCTAACCTCTCCCTTTCCTTTCCTTATGTCCCAAGGTATCAATTATTTTTGCTGTATCACTGACAGATTTGAAAAGGTCGAATGGGAAGCCACATATCAAATTGAACAATGGGCACATTATTCAACCAACAGAAACAAATGGGTTCGACATTATACAAACCCAATAGCAGAAGAGAGGCATTTCATGATGCCATCTGCTATTTTCTCACATAAAAACCCTTACGATGGTGATAGCTGACAAAGAAGTGCTGAAATAATCATTAAGTCTGGAATCCCTTTTTCAGTGACAATGCTATTATCCAGCATCTATTGCTAATTGTTTACCTTTAGTATCATACACAGTATTAAGGTTACAACAGTTGTTCATTGTTAATTGTGGATGTAAATTAAAAACAGAAAAAATGTATGTATTTATAGAATCACCTGTTTGAAAATCTGAGAAGTCAGAAAGATACCTCAAAGGTGGTAACTTCTTTAGGAATGGTCTCTCCCATGTATGAACTCTTTTCTTCTTGTTCCATAGATCTTTATTATACAGTTCAAGGAATAGTGTTAGCCAGTAGCAATCTTCTACACAGTTTTTGACTATAGAAAATGTTTAAAAAAGAAATAAGACTTAGTAGAGTAGAGCTTTGTACAGCCTTCCTGCAGAAGCCACAGAGCAATTAAGTCATTTATAAGGTGAAGGAAAAGTATGTGGTTTTAGGAGAAAAATGTGTGGAACACACATGTTGGCAACCAGGAAAATTGAGATGAATCACTTCACAGGTTGCTCAAAGAAAGATCAATCTAAAAATGTTCCTGAGTGAATACAAACAAAAGTTTGATGGCATACAGGAGCTGTCCTGTCATTTTGGACAAGTAGGTACATTATTTTCTTAGTGCACTGCAGAGAATGAATTATCCAGTTGCAACCCTCTAAAGACTGAGCAGGATAGCTGAGGCACTAATTACAGTCATCATAGACAAATGGCAGTATACTTCTCTGGTGGTGAGATGACCAAGTTGAAATAAAAGATGGATCTAAAATTTCTATTGACAAGCCAGAATTTATTGAACTTATTAAGCCTCAGGCTTTCTGGGCACATCTAAATTACACAGATCTGACACACTTGTTTCACATTTGAGAATTCATAAGTTATTGTCCTCACTCCAAGTGACAAACAGAATTCAGGTGGCAAGTGACACTGAGAGAGTCTGTGAAGAGTGAGAAGTGAAGGTAGCCAAGGCTTTTTGGCAGATTATCAACCTGAGATCAAAAGGCAAAGAGGGGCACTGATTAAACCTCTTTTCTTTGTAAAGATAAGAATATACTACAATTAGCTAGGAGGGTTTTTCCTGTGTTTCATCTGGCAAAAGTCTTAACTGAGATGAAACAGTTACTCTTATACATGCAGAACCTCAAAGAAAGCCAGGCTACTTGGGCAAGCAAGATAGATACAGAAGAGAATGCAAGCACATCAGCTGGTAATGCAAAATATGACTGCTTAACAGTGGATATATTTAAGATTATAATTAAAGAAATTAATGATCAGTGCAGAAATGTGTTCATCTGGGCTGAAAGAAAGCAGAATTATTTTGATAGAAATAGCGTATTTACCAGAAGATTCTGTATTAAAATTAAGACTTTAAACACCTAGAATACAATATCTCTTTTCTTTTCAGAGCAATGCATACTTCTGGAGCATAATAGAAAAAAATTCTTTTGCACTAACCAATGGCAAAAGAATATTTATGAGAAAACTTCTGTCCTTGGGCCAGATCTCCATCCAATCTACTAGGATTTTTCTTTGCATAATCTTTCTGGCCAGCATCTCTCTTCTGAACTGCAGTCTGTTTCTTCTGGTCTTGGTATATCAAAAAACCATGTGATAATTCCTGACTCCTCTCCAAACTCTGAAGGTCACCAAACAATAAATGCTGGTCAGCAGAAATATCATATGCAGGAATACCCTCAATATATCATCATGGATGGACTTCACCGGTAACATCTCACTATCCCAAAGTGTGCTTTTAGTATGCATAAGCAGACCTAGACTGGTACTCACTGTCTGAGCACTGCCATTTCCTGAAATGACCGGAGCTGTGATCCACAATTCTGTCCACGGAATATTCCACATCTCGAGACCGTTCACCACAGTCAGATTTTAACTTATCGACATACTAATACAGACCCTTTCCCAGCTACATTACTACCACTACAGCAATGCACAGCGCAGTTGATTGGGGTCCTTTAAGTGCTGAAATTCCATCTGATGTTACATTTTAAGAGCAGCTGGTGTCATACTGTGTGTGAAGTGCTTGAATCTATATTAAGGCATGTACAGAATATATAGTTATGCTAAAGCATAACATAAATGTGTGTGATGTGCATGTTCATAAATCTTATTTTGTAAACATAGGAAAGCTTTTGTTCCTCATTCCGTAATCTGAAAATATTGCTCCCTCAACTATGCCTACCTGAAGGCATATGGAAATGCTATATATAGCCATAGAGACAGCCCAGCTGGGGCCTGATCCAAACCATGCTGAAGGGAGCAGGAGCCTATCCCTTGTTGTTTTTTAAAAAAGAGACCTTTATCTCACAGCAATAGGCTCAGGCTAGCTCCCTTGGTATCCACTGGACAGTTTATCATTAATTCAACGAGGGACAAAAACAAGTTCTGTTTTGCAGGCTATTGTTAAATAGATTGAGCTCATTTATCCTGTGTCCCATTTTCTATTATTATTTATTTAACAAAATAGCTCACTGTCCTCCCAGCCCTCTCTTACAGCTTTCTTTGCTTCCCTAGGCATTCCACTGCCTCCAGGAGGACTAGTCCTGCTTGAGGATATGGAAAGAAACAAAATGGGTGTTAACTTGGTTCCTCACACTCATACAGGTATTCAGAGATATGTCCTACAGAAAGAAAGAAAAACAGCTTGATAAACACTATTATTGGATGTGCTGTAATTTTCCTGACAGGGTAGCTGACACACAGATTTTTTTTTAATTAACAAAAAATTTGCATTTGTTGTTCCCTGTACAAAAAACTCTGAAAAGCCTCTGATCACAAACCTTTTGCAGAGAAAGATACCCAACTTGGAACCTTCCTTTTAAAAAGAGATTTTGTTTTTTCCAGTCCCTGTTGGATCGTCTAAGAAAAAGTACCATCAGGCCTATACAGCCATGTCAGCTTTTCAGCTGGGGTAGCTGGATTTTGACTCAAGCCATCAGGCAGTGACTATTTTTGCTTTCTTCTTTCTCATTGACTAATAAATATCACTGCTCAGCTCTGCAATTAGTGTTGATTCAGCAAGAGAAATCCCTTTCCTTTGGACAGGCTTGCAGGATAAGAAAAAGCATCGTCTGTCCTGTAATCCCATTCTAAATTCCTGTGAGAAGCCCGCCTGCCTCAGCACTGTTTAGTGATGGACCTGTGCTGATTCTTTCTCACTTAGACTATTCACTGAAAAAAAGCCTTGTTCTAGAAGCCCTGGAAAGAATTGCTCTCAGATTTGAATGTGGCTTCCTGTTCTTGGACCATGGCCACAGGAAGGTTTGCAGAGCGAATGCAGCAACAACAGAAACACATAAATAGAAGCACATAAGAAAATACGTATATGGGTGCTAATCACAGTACCAGATTACAAAACAACATGAATTATGGGTTGAAAGGTAACTATAGTTGTTTGAATTCATCCAGCTTCACTCATCTTCTTCCTTATTTCTTATAACTTTAAGGGAAGACATGCGCCATAATCTGGTATCAGAAAACAAAATTAAGTATGGGGAATGCAATAACAACAATTACAATAATATTTTTTTCAGCAGTTTGGGGATGACGCTATGAGAGAAAGGAGTGCCAAAGTGAAGTGGTTTAGTTTTACAACTAAGAGAGGAATTGTCTTCTTATTAGGCTTAAATGTAAAAAAAGATCATGTTTGGAATTCCACTGTTATGTAACTAAAACTTTTTTCAACAGAACTGAATTTTGGTTATATAATTACCACATTTAATGCATTTACCTTTGCTTTTTCAGCAAGATCCATGACAGGTCTTGGTGTAAAAATACTGAAAGCATTAACTTTTGCCTGTAACAGAAAGCATGCATTTTCCCCTTATTTAGTAGAGGTGAGGGATCACACAACTGCTATGGCGTGGATTTAAGTGGTAGGAGAGGCATAAAAATGGTGTCACATAAATCATAGTCTCCTGTGGTTCAGCTAGGCCCCTTCTTCAGATTTGTCACTTCTCCTGCGGGTCTGCTAAAATTTTCAAAGCTGCAAACAGAAACTTCTAAAGCCATTCCTCCATCTTTTGGCACAAGAATAGTAGTTTAATCAGCTAAAACAAGGCATAACAGACTATTGGGGCCTAGGAAACTTAAATAAAGATCCCCAGCATTAAAGCACGGAACTTCCCATAATCTATTACGTAAAGGGTGAAATTCTGGCTTCATTAAATACAGTGGCAAGATACCCATTGTTTTCAAAGGCATTATGATTTCATGGACAAGAGAAAACACCCACTAATATCTCTTGCTGTGCCTTAAAAATCGTGCATCACCTGATATTCATTCTGTCATGGGAAATGCAAAGTGTATTCAGGTCTTTTCACCTGTATATCAGTCGCCAAATGAGTAGGAGTAATGCTAAAAATCAGTTTCTAACAGACATCAAAACAATATAATAGGATAACTAGATAAATTGATGCTCCTTTGTGACATATTATTGTTCTTTTGCTAAATGTTTTGCAGAATACATGAATGTAACAAAGTTATGAGGTGCTGGTGTGGAAAAATTGAAGGACAATTGATAATATATATTGCTAGATTATCACAAACTGCTGTACGTAGGGTTTTGTTTCATTTTTTGGATATGTGGAGTCAGCCTAAAGATTTATATAATAGAGAAGATAAAGCAGATGAAATATTTGAAATCAGAATATTTCCTAAGCCTTGAAAAATATGGTTCTGTCTAACAATAGCACAGTAACATTCAGTAGACAATTTTAAATGGAAAAACTTAACAAAGCAAAATATGTTTTCACAGATCAGCTTCTCTGCTTTAGGATTTGTAGAGATGCAAGAACACACTAAGTATATAGCTTGAACTTTAAAACTGTCAAGAAATGACCACATCAATTCTCAAATTCCTTTTCTCTTTTGTTTATGTTGTAAGACACAGCAATGCAGCTTCTAACATTTTGTTTCTGAATAGCTGTGTAAAAAATTAAGAGCAGAATTGAGAATGTATTTGCATTCGGGGGACCAGGAATGGGGTTGTATTCTGAAGTCTTCTATAGATATCGTAGACTTAGAAAATCACTCAACTTCTTTTCAGTTGGTTAAATTCAGCATAGGATACTATCCCACCTCTGTGAAGTGTTTGAGAACTGTAGTTTACCATCTAGTTTTATATAGACAGTATATCTATAAGGTTCCCTGAGTTTTTGAGGCAATTCAGTGGGATGCCATGAATTCATATTGCTCCCATAAATAAAAAGGGGATGCCAAAAGTAATTTTAGCTCAGCATTCTTGGGAAATTCACCAATCTATGTATTGCAATAAACAGTATGTCCTGAAACTTTCTGGTCAACCTTATGCTGTTTTGGGGGGAAAAACACAAAAATTCTGGAGAAATATGTTAACATAGTCTCTGCGTCTTGCATACAGAACCAACGGTGTATGCTGAGATGCCGATGTGCTGCTTCATAGGCATCCCTGGAGATAAAGGAGAAGAAAGTGGTATTGCTTGGACAGAAGCCTTGCCCTTCGCATTGCTCCAGAGACAGAGGCAAGCGCATCCCCCCACTAAGGGGAGCAGGGGCTCTGGTCCGTCCTGTCCCTCAGAGACGTGCTCGGAGAAGGAGGGCACTGCTGCCTGCTTTAGGGCTTCCCCTCTTGGCAGAGTGTTACTTTACAGCTCCCCATGCTTAAGGGGCACAGCATATTTATTCCTAGGTGCCAGCCTCCCATACCTGGGCTGGCAGGGACTGCCAAAACTATTGCCTGTATGCAGAAGGAGCCCAGGACAGCTGAACCTATTGCAGTGGGGACACAAAACGCATACAAGGTATCAGGGCATGGGGAGACCACCTAGGTTTAGGTGAGAACTTATGGCAAGGAAGGCCTCATGGCACCTGCTTTCACTAAAGGCAGCCTCATTGCTTAGGACAGTTCAACACAACACAAAACTCTGTAATAGTATCAGGGGAAAAAAAGGATTACTGGAGATCTCAGTAAGCTGTTCAGTCCCTCCTATCCCAGAGCAGAATCAACCATACCTCTGTGCACAGTTTTGCTCTAAATGTGCAGTGCAGGAGGGCTGTTTCAGTATCTTTTTTTTTCCCTCCACTTCTTTACATTAGGCTCATGCACCAATTCCCTTTGTGGTTCCTGGTTGTGTTGTAAAGAGCAGTCTGCCTAACAGCAGCCAGAGCTTCGTCTGCTTTAATGTGTGCATATCATCAGCTTCACACTTGATTCAAATATCCAGCAAAGAAGAAGATGAAAGAAAATGCAGGTTGCAACGGTTCACACAGATTATGTAACATCTGCTATATAATCAGTGGAAAAATAATTTGTCTGCCTCATCAATGACATTACTCACATTTACATAGAAAAATAAACTGCTTGAAAAATGAGTTTCAAACTCAGCTACAAATCTTCGTTTCTGCTGCCGTACAGCACAAACTGGAAACGGAAGATGTGTAGCTCCCTGTTGTATAAAGGCATTTTAAGAGGAAGGAGTGTGTGTTGTGTTCCAGAGTACGGCCTGAACTCCCCTTGGCAGAGTTAAACCTGCTGGAGAAGGCAGAGGAAAGAGAGCGAGCTCTCCAGGACGCGCATGGGGAAAAGCACAACCCACTGCTAACTAAGGGGAAAGAAACTTTCCTATAATGAAAGCTGAATGGAGCTATATATTATATTTAGAATACCACAGCAGTTTATGACCTGATAACCAAAATTACAGAGGAAGGGATGTAGTTTATGAGGTGTTCCTTTCTACTGTGTTCCCCCAGGCTGAGTGCCAAGAGGTGACTTGGCAGGTCAAACCATACATTTGTTTTATATTTTAGGGGGGAAGAGAGGAAATGAGAACTCTCTTTAAATTCTTGAAATACTTATGTTTTAAGAAAATTACCCTGAAGAGGGTGTTTCTTTTATGTACATTATAAAAATAAAGCCTTTCCATAGAACTCTACCATGATCTTTAAAAAATATGCCATGGCATTTTGCTGGCAGCATTGTATAACTTAAAAAAAGCTTTTTGCTGTGTAAGAACTGGAATTTTTTTCAGAAGTTTGGGGAGCTCAAAACCTGACTTGGATCCAGGTGCAAGGCATTAAATGTGTTGGAAGGGAACAAAATGGAGCAGAGAACCTATCCAAAGAACAACACAACTGATGCACATCTGATTTAAAGGGAAGTAGTGATGAGTGCTAATATATTCCTGTAAAGCCACTCACGGTATATTACATTGGGGAAGATTACTGCTCTACAAACAGGGCAATCAAGAAGATATTCACTGACAGCTGCCAGTATTAACTTTTATGCACATTTCTCTGGAATAAGTGTTATCTAATCACATATTCATTGTTTTTTGTTTTTTCTTCTGTATGAAAATCAGAAGCTTATAAACAAGCTTCATGTCTCTGACATTTTTGGGTACTTCTCCCTCTGATTTTTTAGCAGAGACATAAAATGGAACTTATTCCATTATTGTATCTTACTGTCAGATTACATGATAATGCAAAATGTACCTGCTATCTATTTAAAAGTATTTCAAATCAGCCAACTTAATGCATAAGCAGATGGGAGTTTTTTATCTTCCAGTGAACACTTGTACAGATGTAACTCACTCAAAGGGGAAAACTCTGAACTGTTTGCAAATTTTTCTACATGGTTCTTTCTACTGAATAGTATTTCTTTAATGTCTTTGAAAGCTCTGGGTTTTTTTTGTTTGTTTGTTTTTTTTTTAACAGCCTGGTTCTAGGGCTGTCCAGTTCATCTTGTTACAGTAGAGATAATTTGGCAAAAATATCCATAGGTCACCTTTAAAAATGTTTGCTGTAGCTGAACTATTGTATTAGCTCTCTATTCAATTGCTGCCAGACTTCAATACATATGACAGTTTAGCACCAAGTCTAATGGTGAAAGAGAGGCATCTTTTGCTTAAAGGTTAAGTGTAAAACATTTAATAAAATGTTCTCAAATGTCATTTTAAAAATGTAAGTAATCCAAATAAATATTTTATGAGAATATTTTGAGGGATTAATCCAAACATTTAAGTCAATAAGAGGTTTTCCATTGATTCCAATAGGTTTTTTATCAGGACAATGCCAACAGGTTTGAGTTCAGAAGACTTTTTATCATACAGTTGTGGCTAATTTCACAAAAGCTACATTTTTCCCAATACTATATAAGAGCTTAAATTCAGCAAAAGTCCTTAAACAAAATTTCTCACTTTCTCATATACAGAAACATGTATTTTAACTTGTATACATCTTTCATATTATTTTTGGAAATAAACATAAACCCTTCTTTATGTGAGGAAATCATTTTATGGCTCAAAATTCCTCACATCAGCTCCCAGTAACCTGTCCTCTTCTCTCTGCCTGGTGCATGACAACAACAGTGGAACAAAGTGGTTCAGGTTGAGGGTGAATATTTTAGATAATAGTAAGGTAATATTTTCAGCATCAGTTTCTCTCACCATCTTACTCATCCTAATGCCCTGTAAGTTTCTTCAGCATCTGTGACCCGAAGGCTTCCAGGGAGCTGTCCATAACGGGCCAGCAGGTAGTTTTCCTCATTTTCTCTCTTCTCCAGAACTATGGTTATCATGTTGCACTTCTCCATACTGAGAGAGATCACTTTTCAAGCATTTCTCTAAAAAGGTAAATGTGCTTATCATTAAAGGCAGCTTGCTGACAGGGCTGAATTCTTCCCTTTTGGCAAAGAGGCCTTGCAGGTTCCTCCCTGTGTGCCATGGAGAGCGGCTGGGGACACCCCGGGGTGATTTTCTGCTCAGAGTAAAGGGACATAGATGTGTTTGTATTGCCTTTCTTTTCTATGGAGCCCAGCTCTAGGGGGGACTTAAACATTTCAGCTTGAAAGCCCATGCGATCTCTTCCTTGGTGCAAGATGTTGGAGGAACAGAACGAGCAGATGCATTTTCCTTGAATCAGCACACACATTTCCTAAAAAATACTGTTTTCTTTTGTGATACATATGCCAATTTTGCTCTGTAACAAAAGCATCTGAGGGCTCATTGATCTCACTGAGAGCATGTCCACCACTAGTTGCCCTCATCGAGTTAATTTGTCAAAACCCTGCATATCTCTGGGCTGAATTAGGACCAGTTAACATCTCACACTTGTCTTCATGTTAATTATCAAATTTTTCCTAAAGGTTTCAGGACATTTTTGTATCCTTTGTAACTTTTGTCCCACTTTGCATTCCAAGAAAGGAACGTATAATTTTGTCGATGATACCAATTTTAATTAATTGATATTGATGTAGTGGAAAATAGCAATATAGATTTTACTGTTCTCCACTGATATAGGTAATGCTCAAGCTATCTGTATGTTAAAAAAATGAAAACAATGCTAACTATTGTATGGTCTTGAACATTTATCTTACCTCCAAGCAAAGCAAACAAAAAGGCAGAAATCTGTCATTTTACTGTATGTTCCTCTTTACTATAAGGTGCTCTTATAGTATCCTTTTTTTACATTGTCTCATTGGCCTTTCAGGGCTTTACAGTTAGCTGATATACCGTGTAATAATGCAGTACTGCAGGAGGTCTTTTACTGATGATTTTTCTCCCCTGACAAAAAAGTAAAGAACCAAGTGCACAAAGGCCTAAGTCAGGATTACTTGTATAAGTCAGGAGACATTTCAATGTAGCATAGCTAGTTGAGTTCCCCTGCCTTAAGAGTTTTGCTGATACAGAAGATACAGAGCATCTCAACATGAATGGTTCAGCCTGAAATAAGTTTTTTAAATATTAATGTTTCAAAGGTTTTATTAAATTAATAAAGAAGAATGAGTACTTATATCACACAGTAAGTTATTAACACTTAGAAGTGCTAATAATTGGCATAGGCAAAATTATGTGTGGATGATTGTCCTTGACATGGAAGATGACTGATTTTTTCTTGATTAGGTAACTCAATAATAAACCTTTAATATGTCAAAATATGAGGTGTGATTTTGCTTAGACTAAACACCACTGTTGCTTTAACACTTACAACTTATAAGATATTGCATAAATTTATGTCTTTGAAATAAGCCAGTACTGTTACAATAGCACAGTAACTGTAAATGATAATGTGCTCTAAATGCAAACGTATTTGTAATGATTGAATAAAACATGGAATCCTGACTTATTGTGAGTCACATCTGTGACATATAATTTGCTAATAAATATGTAAATTAGATGCTTTTGAAAATAAAATGGGTACTAAAGAACAAATATCCATTGTTCATCTTGACTTTGCGATGCCAGGGTGTGGGGCATGAAAGAACTTAGTTGTGTTCTATTAGTTATAAGTCAGTTATCCTAGCTATAAGTTTTGTCATCTGCAGTTCTGATTTCTAGCAGTGAAAACACTGAAATTTCTAACAAGAAGACTCTACTGTACTAACACAATGTTCTGTAGTAAGTTTTATGAAAATGTTTAAAAGGAATCAACTATAAAACCTAAAAAATTAGTTCAAAATTAGAGATATTGTGCTATAGCCATGATGGTCGAAAAGCATAAGCAGGAAAATATTTCTAGATAAGATAATATCTTCCATTAGACAGACTGATATAGCTGGAAAACAACAAACTTTCAGGCACGTATATGTTGTAAAATGAGGAAGAGTTTGCATGCCCGAAGGCTTGTCTGACATTTCCAACTATACCAATTGGTCTGTCAAAAGATATTATCTCTACCTAAAAATCTAGTGTTGCTTAAAAACTAGCCTCTTTTTTACTAAACAGCTTCAAAATCTTAAATCTTTATGGAGTAAGAACTGCAAGGATTCCTTTGATTGTTGGGATTTGACCTAACTGGTCATTAACAATATGGTACAAATGTCACCTTATGTAGGAAATAAGAAATTGTCCCTGTATATTTGTTTGTGAAAGAGAGTAAATATATGACAGAAATTATGGGTAAACCAGACAGATATATGCAGTAATTTTTATGGACCCTCATCACTAGTCCGTATTTTTTGTTTCAAAAAGACGAATAAGAAGGAAATAAACAGAAGAGAGGAGAAAAAAAGATTTTCCAAAAATTAAAAGACTGTCACTGAAGATGCATAGGACTTCCATCCTTAAGGCATAATTGTGCTTTGGAATATCTCTATTAAACACAGTTCTTTACATTTCAGGCAACATTTTCAAAGGGACACATTATTATGTAAACTAATAAACAAAAAACACGTTGTCACAAGCATTAATATGAACAAGAAATTGTGAAACCTATGGCATGGCTTTTTTTTTTTCTTTTGCATTAATTACGTTAATACCATTAAAATATTTTTATAACCATTTTCAAAATCTCTTTTTGAGGGTCACATCACTGTGTTCACCAAAAATGAGGTGTGCTGAAGGAGTTTAGGGTGACTAACTTAAACACTAGGATCACTAGAGGAAAATAAGGTAGTTTGGAAAAACTACTTCTGGTGGAATCTGTTCTTACCATTGGTTTAGAGAGACCATGTGATGAGTCTAGACAGCTCACAGCTCAGTGCTGAAGTTAAATAAGCAGAATCCCAAGCTAGGAGGTAAAGGGTTGCATTTTATCTTTCAATAGCTTAGTCTAATCTAATATTGAGTAACTTTCTTTGAAACATAAAGATTTTTCTCAAAATGTCTCTTGGATGAACTGTTCCCATCTATTAGAGGAAAGCTGGAGTTCAGCCCAGGCAGCAGGAATGCTGGCAAGACTCTCTAAACAAAACACCTGAGTACTTTCCTTGGGTGTAGTGAAGAGGAACTAAGGTCTCTGTAGGCATCAGATAAATCGAGACAAATGTTAAAGGAAGATTTACAGCAGAAAAAAAGACTTCATGATTATAGAACCTGTCTGCAGATAGAAGATGTAATTGTATCCTTTGGAAACCTAACAGAGTTTCTTACTTATTTTGTGGTATTCAGAGTTTGCTTCTAGCAGGGAAAAATGTGTAAATACATATATACTAATGAATTGTACATTAAGAAAACAAAATTAAGTTGAATAACATTATATACTATTAGTATAAATTTTTTTCCTAGTTTTGTAAATTTTGAAAGAATGAGTACCATACATTCATATAATTTGTATCTGTTTACTTAGGTATCTGCTTGATTTTGCTTATTTCACATCCAAAGTTATTTTTCCTAAAATCCTACCAAGGTGTAATTCTTATAACGCATCAACCTTTATGTTAAAAAAAAATGTGTATGGTTGAAAAGTCAATAACTCCAAAGCCAGGTAATGCTAAAATAAGATTGATTATGTAATTTGAATTCAAACCCCTTGCGCATAAGCATTTTAACTGTCTTTACTTGTAGTACACTTTATTTTTTACCATGAAACCTTTGCTTCAATGAAGGTACTGAAAGGATAGTTATTCTGATTAGCAAGCAGTATGCAGTTTTTTGTTTTTATTTTCAGAGTGTATAACCCATCTGTGAATGGTCAGAAAGTCTGGTTATAGAAGTCAGGTTCAAATCTAACATAAGAGACTCATCTTTTAGTTCACACATTCCTTAGCTTACCTATTTTCATTTCCTTGCTCTGTTGTTCATCTGTTTTCAGAATAAAACAATATTGAAAGATACATCCAGTTTCATGGTTAAGAGTAAAGACATTGGATTCAGTCTTTCAACTGCACCTTACAGATCTCTTCCTAAACCCTTTCAGTCTCTATAAAATAGTTTACCTTTTGTTATTGAATAGAGATCTCATAGCATATTCTTTTTGAAATATGTAGCTGCTGCAGAAAATACCACTATAATCTATTAAAGTTCAGAAGAAAATGAAAGCATTAATAATGCTAAATGGTTTTTATATTTTTGCAAGGCATTTGCAAACTGCTTTGGAGAACAGTCAGCAGTAATGTTTTGGTTTTGGCATAAAAACCACACAATAAACACTAAAACTGTACAGTAACTATCCACCTTTTCTCTTAATTATTTGGCAGTAGTGGTGAGAACTAAAATAAACTAGTGATACAAAAACATAGGCATGTTTTGTGTGCATGCACAGAATTCCCAGCAAATGGAGATTCTGGGTCCAACAAACCATCTAAAATACTCTTGTTCAGTTAAAAAGGACAATAGCAAAAAGACCATGATATGAAGATACTAGGTTTTATTTTTGTGCATGTGTGTATTTACTTATTTTTAATCATTATTTACAGCCTATAGCTGCCTACTTGTTGAGACTGGAAGAGGTAGGCTGAATAAATTCAATACAATAACAAAAAGATTCCTTTCACGCTTATCTAAATAAAATTTATCAATCCAGCCCTCCCCTGCAAGTGAACAATTTCGTATCTATGCCTGTGGCACACAATTACCAACCCTGGGCCATGTGTCATGAACACTGTCTTGAAGTCTGCCTTACTTTCAATAGTTAACAATGCCTCACAACTTGCCACACTAAAACAAGACTCTATGTTTATATTTTATCTCTCCCTTCTTCCTTCCAGCTTATTCAGGACATGCTAGAAATATTTAGGAGTCTCAAAGGACCTTATCTGAAACAAGAAACAAATCTACAAGACTCAGTATTTTAGAAGATATTGCCGTTTCACTGATAATCCTACAAAACAACACATAATAACTACTGCATGGGCATTCCTTCAGGCCTCTAACGATAAAAAAGGGAATTATAAGATAACTAATTTAACATACCTTTAGGATGATGTTCTCTCTTCTAGAGTAAAAAGATAGGATCAGCTATTAGAAAAAAAGATAAAATTATCATCTCACAGACTCTGGCAAAAAAATCCTGGCATGCACTCTTTACTCTGTCCTTAAACATTACTGTGTCCAACACGGACCACAGTATTGACTTTTCCACCTCTTCTCCAGTTTCCCATCCCCAGCAGAACAGCAGCTGCCCCTCAGCTAATGCAACACCGGACCACAAAGGCAGGGTGACAGTGGAGCCTGCCCTGATTCCCGCCACGGATAGCACCAAGTAATTAGGATGTGAAATGGTGATTTTGCCAAATGCCAGCCTGCTTGTTCACAGCAGAGCTATGTCATCTTGCTGCAGTCCTTTAAACAGGGCCAAGGAAAAAGTGATGAGTGGCAGGCAGAAACCAAAGAGAAAGCATGAAGAGCAAGATAAAGCAGCATTGCAGGTTTGCCAGAACAGGCTTCCCAAAGCTATCGATCATGAATCGACTACAGCAATTCAAGTGACATGTGCAGATGATGGCTGTGGCAGTGAGTAGTGTCACAGACTGAGGACTAATGTAGGAAATGGCATGTGAAAATATTCAAGAGGAAAAGGTCACTTGCGATTTTGTACAAAACACTTATCACACAGGCAATGTGATAAAAATGAATGGATGAGAGTTCTTTTAAGTATAGCTACTAGTACAAATGTACAAATGTGTCATCTCTCTCTCCCACTCCATGACTTCCTCTCCGTGGTAATGCAATTTGAGTACAGTTTGTTTTGAACCAAGTAAGGAGTATGCCTTTACCAAGAAACATGAAATGACAGTCATGTCCTAGTCCTGAATGGTTTCATAAAACTTTATGTAACAGAGAGCTTTTCCTTAAAGAACCGAAATTATTTTATTGGCATTTTGACATGAGACCTCAGGTCTCTGGTAGACTTGACTCCACATTAGGTAATCAGCCCATTTCAGAAATGGTCTGACAACCTCTATCCAGAAGGAAACTCCCACCTGAACCAAGTGATATTACTACTGAAGAAGACATTACTAAGACAGACTTTGGGACAGGGTTCCAAAAGATGTTGCTGTGGACAAGCTCAGGAAGTTGAACACACAGGCTCATGTGGATTATTTTGGATGCCAGACTGTTCTCATTTCAAAACAAATAAGCAAACAAAAATTGCATCAAGAATCTATACTTTAATGGAGATCCGGCTGGAATACATATTCATAGAGTTAAATAACTAAAGAAGAAATGTGTGTTCCACTGTTTTTCCACTCTTGGTTAGGTTTTATGTTTCAAAAATGTATTTTCCCTGATGTACCTTGTTCTTTCCAGTGCCTCCAATCACTTGTACAGCTTCAGCTATGCCAACAGTAGCTCAACAGACACTCAGTGGTAGTGCATCCTAATATTAATAGCTTGCAAAGTCAAAAGAGCAGTTGCTGAAACATTGGCATCCATGCTATAAGGATCCCAGGGGGGTTGCTTGAGATTAGCTCTAGCCTGGTTGCTTGGGCCAAACCCTTAGCCACAGGTGTGCGTTATGCATGTGCTTCGAATATGTCTTCGTTCCATCCAGAGGGAACCCAGGGCTCTAAGGCTGCTCCTCAGTGTGACCTAAAGTACTGTACATGGAGACAACTGGGAGAGTTGCTTGAAAATCACACTTCTGATCTGAACTGAAATACTCATGTAGATGCAACCTTTGAGGATGCATCGGCAGATTTCTTTGTCTGGAGCACTTCTGAGGATGTGGTTATCTTCCTTTCTATGTGAATATTACGACTGGATCTCACATGCAAGGTATGGAGAGAAAAAAAGACTCCTTATGTCCTTTCTATCTTACATGCATGCTCAGGAGTACTGAAAGATGTTAAAACAGTTAGTTAAAGAAACCTAAATAAATACTCACAGAAAGGTGGACTGTAATATCATTTACTTATATAAAGCAAAACATCTTTATTATTATTAGATGGAAGAATAACAATTTCTGTTTCTATTCCCTTTTCATTTAAAAGAAATGCCAGACATACTACAAGAAGTGTTTTAAGAGCAATAACGAATTAACTGCTATTCTGCGAGGCAGACTGTTTTATTTGAGACTCACAGTAAGTAACATGCATCATGAGGCTGTGTGGGAGACAAAACGATACTGTCGAAAACCTAAGCCTGAGCTCTCACCACAAGGCTGTTCATCTTACAATACATAACCCGTTTCTCTGAGCCTTCATTGTTTTGACACAAATAATGACTGTCATGAAACTTAATCTTTCTGGTTCAAAGCCAAGAGCCATAGACATGTCTGGCAACCTGTTGCTCCTTACAAGTGATGAAATAAGGTAATGTGGGCACTGGGAGAGCTCTTTAAGCATGGTAAGGAATCCTGGGCAGCAGGAGGTACCAGCAATCTGACCAGCTAGTGATAGTTGCAGGGAAATTCTTTTTCACTTACAAGTTCACCTTTCTTGTTTATTCCGTGACTGAGATGAAAACGCTTGAAGTAATTTAATTCTTTTTTTATTGTGGCTGCATAATGCTTTCTTCAGGAGCTGGAAGCCCCTTTCAGCCAAACAAAAATAAAAAGGAAAAAATGAGTGCTGGCACTCTGAAAACCAGGATAATGCTTATTTAATTGAGTGAAGTACTCAAATTGATCTTTGTACTTTAAGTCGAACTTTTCCATTGACTTTGATGTAGATACAGAAAGAAATGACAGCCCTTCCTCCAGTATAGCACTCTTTGTTTCGGTATCTGAGGGACCATCTCTACAAAGTATGTTGCTACAACAGCATGATCATTAAGATCAAAAACCTCTGAAGATTAAAATGTTAGAGCAGTCTGTCGAGAATGGAGTCTGAAGTCACACAAGTACCACAAATATAGGGTTTGAATTTTAAACAAGCAAAAAGGAATACAGTGCTGAGAAAGGGTTTGAACTTTTGCCCTCAGTTCATCACAACTGAAAATGAATATAGGATATGGATGGAAAGTTTAGTCTTTTTGCTCAAAGGAAAGCAATGAGCTTTGATGAAAGCATAGATTACTCTATGAGGTGCAGTATCTGAGCAAAATCCCTGAGCTTGAAAGCCTGCTGTTAAGAACTGCTAATGGCCTTGATAGACCCAGTGAGTTACCCTTTAGAAAGAGAGCTGAAATCAAACACGTGTTATTTGTAGCTAGGTGAAGAAAAGGAATTTGAAAACAAAGGTGGCTATGCTATGCCCTTGACCAAGACAGTGCAATTAGAGAATGTAGCTAGGCTAAATTCACAGCAAGAGATGCGTGAAAGGTATTTTCCTCCAATCTGTTTTTTCAATATGGTGGCAAGAAATTCTGAGTGTCCATCACAAGGGCTTTCCATCACAGCTCGGCTCAAGGCTGTCCTCAAGCAGAGGAGAACTCGGGGCAAGGTTCAGGATGGGAAAGGGTCTCTGCAGTCTGCACAGCCTTCTCTGCCCCTGTTAAAAGACCTGCAGAGAAGAACCTGCTGCTAGTGAACCCACTGCTAGGGCAGTGCAAACACGAAGAAAGGGGTCTATAGGACAAAGGAGGAGCTTAAAATGCTAAGGGTAGATTAAGGTGGAATAGCTAGTTCTTGAAATATTTTGAGTAAATACAATCTGATCAACTGATACAATCAAAGTAATTTGGTTGCAATCTGTTGTAAGAGACTGAAATTAGTGATGGATAGATTGACAGGATTTTAGGAGGAAGATACTTTAATTTGTGATAGATAGGAAGCAAATTTCAGATCTGATTTGATTTTTGAATATCTGTCAAAATCTCTTGTATTAGCTGTTAGAAAAATAATTATTTTTAATTATGAAAGTCTTCTCTCAGGAAAAAAAAATGAACTGTTTCCATTTTCATATTAATTCACCAGTACTGAAAAAAATTAAGGTAAATTAAAGACTATTTGTTCCTTTGTTGCAGCTTACTCTAAACAGGACAGTAGAAGGCATTCCAGTTCAGTGTCTCTGTATTACTCTTATTTAAAGTTTTTCATCATTAGATAATTTAAGCCTTCACAGTGCCTGAGCACCATCAGAAAATTATTACTTAATAACTAAGAACACAACAGATAAGTTCTGGACACAACACTTTATCGATCTTCCCTAAAATCAACTGGGATCAGCCTAAAATAATTGCATGCCCTGTAACTTCCCTGAAAACTCTGGGTATTTGCTTAAATCCCATCACCTATTTAGCTTATCCTGTATGGCAATAGCTTTTGTAAACTTCTTATATTGCTATAGTTCTCATTCATGCTCTACTGTTGCATGCTAAAGGAAAAAAGGGCACACAAATGTAGGCATGTTTTCAAAATCTGTTGCTTTTCTTACTTGAAAATCAGCTGTCTTTATCATTTGACACCTGTGGATAGAGTGTTAAGCATAGATGGGTTATACATATATAGATGGTTTCCTCTTGGTAGTTTCAGTGGCCATTTCAGTGGCACTCTGTCTTCACCTGGTTAGATAAATCTGGTCCTCCTTCCTTGAGACAGTAACAAAAATAATGTATTGAACTAATTCATAGGAGTTACAAATGTGCATAAAAGATGTTCCTCATGCAAAGATCTCCTCATGCTGCATGCAGCTCTGGAACAACTGCTTTCTTTTCCTAAATCCTTCAGTGAGCTGCATGCCACTCTCCAGCTCTGTGTACAGCCCATGCTGGGGAGCAGTCATGCAGGAGGCAGGGCTGGCAAGCAGGGAGTCAAAGGATGTTCATATATATATGTATAATTATATAACACATATATGTGTGGGTGGGTGTTTCTGTGCATGTATACACACATGCATATATATACATACACACACACATATACATATACGTTCATATATATACACATATACATATATATAAAAAAAAATCTCCCAATCAATCTTGTAGGATTCAGGGAGGAGACGGCTGATGCACAACTTTACTGGGGTGCCACCACCTCTGAAAGTCCTGCCAATATAACTCCAAAACGGCCACACTACTGACTGAATATGTCTTTGGGAAAGAAGACATAGGATTTATGTGAACACATGACATCCATGTCACTGACCTAGCTTTACTGGGAGAGACACACAGACAGATAAAATGGAATCTAATCTCTCCTTAACTACACAGTTTCATCTTTCACCTTTCACCAAAAATGTTTCAGGAAAGTCTTTCACTGAAGAACTTCATATAACCAAAGTGCAGGTCACATGGGTCAAAAGCAAAACATTTTAAAAGTTTATGTGCATAAAGAAAAGATATGAAGCAGAACTAAAAAGTAATTAAAGTTCTTTAGGAAGGAATCTTTGTTAGGGTGAAATCCTTCCTTCCGTACCACACTAGTTGTAAAAGAACAATCGACTTTCCATGCAAGGTCCTAACTATGGCTATATTCTGTCCACAGGTGGCAATTAGGGAAGACTGAGCAGCCGTGGGTCAGCCAGCCTGGAAGACCTCGGGAAGAAGGTGTGTGTCCAACACCACAGTTTTTGCAGTGTTTGCCTCTGTGACAGTTGACTGTGATGGTTATCTGTGAAGATAATGGTGACAGGCTATCTTTTGTGCTTGCCGAAGGACCACCACCTACTGAAGGTGCCTATTAAAAGGCTTATTTTTTTTAATAGGAACAGAAGGCATTCAGAATCTTCCAGCAAATGCATAAACCCACTCAAAATGAGACATTATTTTGTGGCTGTTGTGCATATATATATATTACTGGCTGCTTTTAGTAACTTTGAGCAGTGTGAGTCGCAGAAACTATTATTCAGCTGACTGCATTTGCTTTATACAGACCTGACCAGGTAATGTAATATCTGGTCAATCCCACCATATGCCCTGGTTTTGTCCATAATTCAACCCATTTTTTGTGGCTGAGCACTGACATGTTGGACAAAGTAGAGACATAAAATTTGATATCCAGTGCTAGCAACAGTCAAAATTTTATACTCCGAGCCAAATATGGAAGTACAATCTACTGTATCACTTTGCCAAGTTTGTTTGAATCCAGATATTTGTTTTTGCATTTTAATGAATTAGCTAATGAGCCTATTATACTGTTTAGTCATCTAAAAAGGGAATCTCCTGCTTACTGAGAGCCTGAATTGTTTTATTGTTCATTTATGTAGCATATTTTCCAAACAAAACATAATGGAATTTAGGTAAACAGCGAAATTTGCATGTCATGCAGTTGTTTGAGTAGTAATATTCTATTAATATGGATTATCTGAAATGTATGAAAAGATATATTAATATTTCTATTGAGAAAATATACATTCTAGGAAAAACAGGGAATCAACAGCAAAAAACAGTTTAAATAAGGTGATAAATAGTGAGCTGAAATGGAATAAACATTTACCTAGTTTAATATGTCAAATGAAATTAAAATTGTGAAGATGTTTGAAAATAAGGAACTTCTATTATCCAATTTTCAGTAGACAGGTTACTCTTTTAGAGAACATTTATTTAAGCTGTCCAGGGAAAGATAATCACTTTTCAGGGGTTAATTTTCTTCATTATTATATCTGACAAAGAAATATGCAAACTGAAATCTGAGGAGGCCTTGCAATCTAGCTATAATTTTAACATCTAACTACTGAAAAGTGTCTTTGCCAATTATAACAAAAATTACTTTGAAAAGAGCAAATTATGCAGGAAGTGGTGGACTTGGCACTGTCTCTGTTTTTATCAGAACTCACTTTAAAATCTGAAACTGAATGTAAAAGAACCATAAATGTATACGAAGCTGGCAAAAAGAATGATGTGCTCCAAGGAGAAAACGTGATATTTTCTACATGTTGATCAATTTTATGATCTGTATTACCTATTTTAATAGCGTAAGTGTCATTTGTGTATTTATTGGCTGGAAAATGTTTCAGCAGAGTTGGTAAACAAGCAACCTCCTCTAGCACTTCTGAATAATTCAAGCACCAGCAACTCAAAACGCATTTACAAGTATCTTAGTCTTTCTAGTCTTTGTATGTATGTATGGTGATGAGGCATTTCAGGTAGCTGATGTCCATGCCTGTTTTTTTCAAGAAGATTTAGTTAAATACTGCTTCCACATCCAGACTTAAGACCTTTTCCCAAGATGCAGAAGAGCTACATAGAGTTGTTATGTGATTAAAGCAAGGATGTTAAGAGACCATTATCAGTGGAGCATGCTTTTTAACAAAGCCATCTTGGCTGCTATGCATTAAATTAGGAAGAAAATATAGCTAGTTTGCTCAATGGTGTTTTAATAATATTTCTTGTCATAACAGAGAAAGGATGACTGGAATCAGATTCCTCCTCATTCTTCTAAATGGAAGTAATAAAATAGCTCACATTCTCCACTAACGCATGGACAAAGAGTTATTTATTCATTTAAACACAAATCAGATTGTATCAGTCTAAAGGATTTAACCAAAAATATCGGTGGATTACATTAAGAGAATTCTTTGGTCTTACTATTTATTATGTGACATATCAACATCTTTTATGACTGCACCAACTTTGCACATGAGTAATCAGTTTACAGACACTGCTATCTCTCAATTATAGCAGCTCTGTGTAACTTTTTAGTCTTTTCCCTGGACTATCCATTATCATAATTCTATCCAGTTTTAATGAAGCCCAGGACTCCTTGAAAGAGCTCCTTTCAACTTTTCTCAGCTAATCTTCAAAGAGTATTTTTATCTGGACAGAGTAAGATCACATTGCTTTACTAACTACCTCATTAAATTGGTGTCGGGACAGGGTAGCAGGAGAGGGGGCTACTGAGTGGAGGAGGGTATAAATTTAACCAGCTTAGTTCTTGCTATGCAGCCGTGCACTTCCTTGTCTCCAGTTTAATCCAAGGCTGAATCTGCCCTCAATATAATCTGTGGATAATGGGTGATGTTAGCTCACAGGCATCCGTCTGCCCCATTTTGTTCCTACGGTTGGGTTGCTGGGCCTACTGAGATGAAATTAAACTCCCTTTGTAAGTGTACAGCTGCTGCACCGCTGCAGTCTGGGATGAGCTCGTTAAAGGGCAGGTTGTCAGAGGTGCTTGTTCTGCCTCAAAAGTGCTCCCAGTTGTTCAGCCTTCTACCGGGCAAAAATCATAAATCACCTTTTTCAGTGGGTTCAGCCCCGTACTGTGAAGCATGTAACCATGAACCTGATTATTTATGTTTAAACAGTCCTCTTCAAATCATATGGACTATTCACATGCTTAAAGGTAGGTGTTTCTTTAGGTAACTTGCTGGAAACTGTCATGTGTGGAAGTGTGCACACCTATATTCATTTAAAGGAAATCTTCCATATGAAATTGCATATATGAACATATCGATGTCCTATATCTGAGATTGTAAAGTTTAGCATCTGCAGAAGGGGAAAAATGATCATTTACCTCCCTCTATCCTATTTGTTTTCCCATTCCAGGCCAAACAACAGCTAGATATACCTGTGCTTTTTATTTTAGAGAGGGCGGAAATGGACCACTCTGCTCTTCAGATCCACATCACAGTTGCAAGTACTGCTGAGAAAATAGTAAAGACTCACCTGTACTGCACATGGGCCAAAGTGTGTGTGTGTGTGTGTGTGTGTGTGTGTGTTTCATGCTTTTACCAAAGAAGCAGACACAAACTCCAGAATATTGAATGACCCAGGTACCTGCCCATTGGACTTGACTTCCTCTGGTGCATTTCACTAATGGTCCACTGCAGTTTAACACTAACAGAAACTAACCATCAGACTAAACCTGAAAACTATGAGATGGCATTGCTTTATATTGGTTTAGCCATTTTCTCTTGTGGCTTTCAGTTACCCAGCTGTCCCTCTAAGCTGAAACTGTAAACAAAACTGACAGCAAGTTATGGCAAATAAAGAAGCTACTAAATGATAAATGTACTATATTTTGGTTTTACTGTCTCAGATATTGAGCTGGGGTTATATTATATATGCCTTTCTATATGTAGTCTTTTTATTCTGCTGTCAGAAAGGCACAGAAAAAAATCAAACATACATAAGCAAATGAAAAATATATCTGCCAATTTTCAATGCAACTGAACCTTTTTCAGCTTCATTTAAATTCTTCCACAAACCAAAAGCTATTTTCAGAGGAGATCAATGATTTTCACTGTAGGATATGCCAAAGTTTCTCAGATAAATGGGCAACTTTTGCTGGAGATAAGTGTACAAAAAATATGCTGTTTGTCCTACCACACAAAATTATCAACTTAAAAGGCTTTTTACTGATTAAAATGGCAAATACTTCACATATTTGCCAAAATGAATTGTGAATGATCTGTTTGTTACAGTGCTGATACAATAGTATGACGCTTCCTAAAAACTTTTAGTGTTAAAGGTATATAAGAGAGTCAGTTAATAAGGGACAAAACTGTCCTCTTTGCTTACACATCATCCATAGGGGGAGGCAGGACTGAAAAGTGTCACACTTGGCATGGGCTCTTCACCCAAAGCTTTTCAGCAAGCGTGGGCAGAAGCTTTACAGAAGGAGACTGAGTCAAGGGGGTGCATTGTATGTCCAACACATCAAACCAGTGTGAAAGGACATGTATTTTGTATGTTATTTTGACGTCAAGTTAGTAAAGAGAAGTCAGAAGTAAGAAACATTCTATTGTATCAGGATACTGCAAGACTAAATGCTGGTCCTTATTTAAATCAGGTTATGGATGTGAAGTCTAGCTAATAAAAATATAAAACACAAATTAAAGACATAAATTTAACCTTTATATTGTCATTTTTATTAAAAATTGTTCTTAGGTCCCAGTGAACACACCAGTTAATTAATTACTTCAGATTTAATAGATATCTTTTTGGTGTCTGTATACAGTGATGAGCTAATCTATGCATTTAATTTTGCTATATCCTTAGGTATAGTATTAATTAGAACGTAGTGCAACAGTATGTATTGACCTAACTGATTCTGAAAAGTACTTTTAAGTGATTTTTCACTCTCAGAAGCACAATGAAATCTCTTTATTACAGAAGCTTAAAATACCTTTTATATCTACATATAAGTTTTAGAGAGGGAGAAGGATAACTGCTACAAGTAGTGGCATTGATGTAACTTTCTACATTAAACCAAAATTAGATCATAACTGATCTTGTATGGGACAATTATGGGACAACAGGCTTCAAAGGACAGTGATTACAACAGTGAGGAGTGATACAGTTTCTGTTTGATGATAAACACACATATTTACAATTTCTTTATAAACATTACATGTACCACATGCATTCGGTATCTTGCTTGGTGAGGAAAGAAGCTGTTTGCCTTTTCTTAACAAAATAGAGTATTATTATTATAATTAACAAAATACATTGTTATTATAGGTAAGAAAAAGGACTTTGAATTACAGAAAATAACACTAATAGTGGTTTGAACTCTGGATCATTTTTAAAGCAGTTTTCTTAAAAAGACCACAATTTCTCATTTCCTTTGGCATAACCGCAGCTTCTCAGCTCATACCCAGATTAGATCAAATCCCTTCAAAATTAGCCTAACAGAGCTAACAAGTTTGATCCTAATAGAATGTAACAGGGGTTATTATTAATAATAATCATATACTGCAATATATACCAGGAGTCTCAAGAATGACTAGATCCCTGTATATGCTCTAATATGGAGATGTAGTCTCCCCATGATTTCTCTTCCCACCTAGAGTACTCATCTAAAGCAGCTCTCACACGAAAGATATAAAGTGATTTTTCTTTCTCTAGGGTCATTTACCATGACATTTCTTCACTAAGGGTCAAAGAATAACCAAAGTGCATGATAGGATCACAGAAAGATTCAGATAGGAAGGGGCCTTTGGAGGTCATCTGGTCCAACCTCTGCTCAAGGCAGGGCTAATATCAAATTTAAATCAGGTTCTCAGGGCCCTGCCCAGCTGAGGTTTGAAAATCTCCAAGAATTGAGATTTCACTGCCTATCTGAACAACCTATTGAGCTTGACTGCTCTACGAAATTTTTTCTTTACATTCCAAAGGAATTTTTCTTGCTGTAACTTGTGACCATTCCTTGTTCACTATGCATCTCTGAGAAAACCGTGGCTTCATCTTCTCTACAACTCCCTTTTAGGTACCCCTAAAACTTCTTTTCTTTAAGCTGAAAAACCCAGCTCCCTCAGCTTCTCCTTATAAGATATTCTTCTTACTCATTATCTTGATGAGTGTCTGCTGGACTGTCTCCAGTTTGTCTATATTCCTGTTTCACTGCAGAGGGGGGAACAAAACAGGACACAGTACTGAAGACATAGCTTCACTAGTACCAAGCAGAGGGGAATAGTCCCTTCCTTCAGTCTGCTGGCTATGATCTTGCCAGTACAGCCCCATGTGTTTTTAGCTTTCCTCACTGCAGAGGCACACCGCTGGCTCATATTTGGTAGCGCAAATGGGTTTAACCTAACTGGCTTGAATGTCAGGGAAAGCATAGTGCTGCTGCAGTCATAATCATATCTGGAAACGGGTAACTGCTACACTACTAGCAGGGCCTAAACAATCGGATTTAGAGCAAGCTTAGGTAATGTTCTTGAGAGCTGAAGTCACATAATATACACTTATCCCAAGTCTCAGCCACTGTAGCAATAAGAAGCAACATATTGGCTTGAAGACTATGTAATTTCATATGTAAAATGCAAGCTGAAAGGCAGCACAAGTGATCCAGAAGATGCATAGCCACTCTGGCAAAAGCCCTTTTACATGGTATGGGACACTGAGAGCAGTGCTGAGAGCTGTTAATGGTGGACACTGCAAAGTCAGACAAATCCTGTTGGCCCCACTGAAGTCCAAGGCTGGTAGCTAAGAACAGCGTTGCTGCTAAAAAAAAAAGAGTCATGATTTTCCTCATGATCTTGAGAGCTCATCTAATCCCATCTCCTTGCCCAAGGCAGACTCAAGCTGTTACTGACTGCATCATTCCTGGCCAATGTTTGTCTCACCTGCTGTTAAAAATCTTCAGTCAGGAAGATCGTCCAGGCAAGCTATTTCATTGCTTGACTACCCTTCAGCTAGAAACAAATTCCTAATATCTAACCCAATACAGAGCCATAATTTTAGGCTTCTAAAAAGAAGATTATACAAATACTTGTGTGACATGATTTAGGAACAGCTGGCCCTACCTTGGACTGACTGCCACAGACTAGACAGCATCTTGGGGCCACCTCCAGCCCCACGCTCTATGATTTCTCTGGTTATCATGTTGCTTTCAGGAAAAATATTTGACATCTAAATCATCTGGAAGTTACCTTTCTGCATGATGCTGAAGGGAGTACTAAAAGCCAACGGTGAGGCAAATGCCATTTTGATGCAACAGAAATTAAAAACATGATGTAACAGTGACCTTCCTAGGATCTAATTTTATATTCCCCTAGATACTACTAAGTATGGATGTGCCTAAGTGTGGATGATACACTATTTTTAAAAAGGAATAATAGTTTGTTTTTAGTTATATATCAACTTCTACATAGAAAACAAGTGATTATAACAAACCAATAGTCAGTTGTACATTTATTTTTCATCTAAAAACAACTCTATGGTTAGTCTGGAAAGAGTGCATTAGTCATACAAGCATTTTGGAGGAACGAAGGTGACAATATGGAAAATTTCATTTCAGAGAAATTAGTTTTGAGGCCTTGTTGTCATACCTCTGCATAAAGGCTTTCTACATTATAGGGGATGTAATTATTGCTGTTATGTTAATGGAAAAGGTACATTACTTCAAATGGTTTAGCAGAAGAACACTGAGTTGTTTAAATTATACCTTTTTGAAGGCTTTCAGAGGCAGAACTGCTCTAGGCATTGTACATGTATAGCCAGTCTCTCATACCCTGAATCTGACTGAATTTTCCTGGGCATGCCTGAATTTCTTTGTATTCTGCACTAATTTGTTTTCTGATAGCTTAGATATGTTCTAAAATTCAAAAGAATATGGCAGAACAGTGAAAATGAAGATGACAGTAATTTGAGGCCATAATTAGCACCTATGGGGTGATCTTGTAATTAGTAGAAGTTCATTAAAATTACCTATGTTTATCAAGAAACATTTCAAACAAAATGTAAAAAAAAGTGAAGACTCATTTTGCATATAATTATTAGTTTTTGTTTCAATTGGCTTTTTTCCACATAGAACTGAATAAAAAAACCCCATGAACTATGCCTGTAAATCTATTATATTGGGGTAGATAATTAGTAATGAGGGGGCCTTTAATTGCTGGTGAAGAGGCTAATATTAAAATACTAACAGATCAACTCTTATATAACCGAACTTCCATAAACAAGCTGCAGTTAATATCGACATCTAAAAAAATTAATTATGATTTAAATTCTTATTGTGGTTTGAACTAAACTAAGACAAATACAGAGACCCTCACTCGTTTAGAAGGGTCTTGACTCAAACACTATACTCTTCTTTTTCTTCATTCTCATTTATAATCCATGCTAATTTCACTGCAGTTACATATACAATAATGGTCATGTTTGGTTTCTGAAACTTGGCATGGAAGACATAACCTTTGACTGTGGAATCTGATATTTGTACTTTGCAAAAATTATGTCATTTTGTCCTGACAGTCTCGTAGACAAAGAGAGTGAATGAGCTGTGAGTTCAAGCACTGCAGCTTGCTCCCCAGTTTGACTGCCACGTGGCCTTGGGCGCCCAGGCAGCTCTGACTGACATCGACAGAGAGGCACCAAACCTCCTTGAATCCAGTTGGAAGTGAGGCAGATGAACCTGAATTAGATGTGCAAAATCCTTTGAGGATCTGAGATTTAGGGCTTTATCCAGACCTCTCTTAGGCCAAGAGGCGTCCTATATCTTTGCTTCAGTGCCATGTTAGCAAAATACCAATATTTTCTTTATCCTAACTCTTTGATTGCTTCAACTGCTGAAATAACAAAAGCCCTGGGAACAGAAACAGGCTTTAGGGGTAAGTCTTCTCGCACCTTATTTAGTTATATTTATGAGGCATCCATCCTTACGCAAGAAGTCACCTAAGTTTTAGGTCACAGTTCACCTACCCCATGACACCTACTTTAGAAGGAGATGGCTCTTATGCTGACCTGGCCATTTTCCCCTCATTGACCACAATGGGACACCTACATGACTATATTTCAAGTGCCAAAAATCCCATTGAGAATAGCTATGGAGACTGCCTGGATATACAGCAGCCTAATGGAGCCATTACCCTGAGCAGGAACACGAGGCAGGACTAAAGGACTTCAGTTAAAACAAAATGCCAGATTTTGTAGCAAATCAGTCTACCGGTATCAGTTTCTTCAAATATATTTCAAAATGATTTCAGGTGCTACAGTGAAAATGGCACCAGCATGCTACTTTCTCGATTAAAGTTCCTGTTTCATATTCTTAATTACTTATGAGGCTCTTGGTAACTCAGCCCTCATTGAATGCCTTAGCAAGCTAATGGTTGGTACATTTAAATTAATTAAACAACATTAAACATTCACAGCCAAGATTTTTAATATTATAGTCTTTAAACTGGGATTGCACTAACAGATTTTTTTTTTTTTTACTGCTAATAAGAAGTCACGGCAGGGGGTAAGACCTCACTAGTGACTCTCTCAGTTACTGGACTGTTCATATTGCAGTCTGTCACAGCAGACTGCCATTGCCAGCTAGAGACTGAAAGGTTAGTTGATTTCTAGATTTCTCTAAAGTACCTTCTGTGCAGTGGCATGCAAATGGTCGGTGCAGAAAGTAGGAGAATCACAAGATAAGACTTGAAACCTGTATAATTTTTGCAACTCTCTTTCTTTCTCTGTTTAATAATTGCTTAACAGTAAGTTGATATTTCAGAACTAGTGTATGACATGCTAATAACAAGTTGGCAAGTAACAAAGTAATTTTCTGTCATGTAAATGTAATACTTAATGCAAAAATAGATTTTTCTAAACCAAGTAACTTTGAGGGCTAGATGATTAAATAAGTAACTAACTACTTAATTCTGAGGGCATAGGTCCTCCTGAAAATGATAGTATTTTGCATCTACATTATCTGTAATCAAATGATCCTGATGCCATTTATAAATACTAAGTAAACTGTAAATACCCTTAGAAGAAAGTTAAATGAGAATTAGACACATTTAAACAATTTATTCACTAAGGCCTAGAAAAGTTAGCCTAACCTGTTTAAGCTCAAGGGCAAAATTTGAGACAATGAAAGAGGGGCTGCTCAGATAGGGACTTGAAGGAAAAATATTAAAAACTTTGAAATTTCAGAAAGCTTTAGATCAAGCCTGTATCCCAAGTCTACAACTTTGGCTATTCTCTGGTAAAAACAGAAATTCCTAACAGTCCCTCTTGATATAGTTTTGCTTTTCTGACTTTATTGAAGCCTCATTTTACTTGAACAATATTAGGCATCCGTTCTTCAGTTTTTCTTCATCAAAATGTGTGATCTACTTTTGCTTGCCATTGAACAGAGTGGTCAAATATAATGATACATACCTGCTGTATGCAGGTATGTATGCATACCTTACTGGTTTGCATAAGGCTTTTTGCAGGTGGCACAGTTTCTCTGTGCTATAAGGCATTCTAGGTTATTTGAGTTCTCCCTAAAATGAAGAGTGACACACTATTAGAAGAAAACACCCATTTCATTGCAGGTAGAAGTGGGTGCAGTCGATGGATAGAAGAAGAAGCAGCATAACTGGCTGGAGGAAGCACAGAAAAGTGGGAAGTCTAGAACAGGGAAGCCCTTCAAAATATAGGGAGGCTCAAATAATAAAGGGAAACGAAGAAGAGACAAACAAAGGCAAAAAGAATGCTATTAAAGCAGGAAAATAAAGATTTAAAGAACTTTTATTCTCCTAACTAAATAATAATTTTAAAATTCAGGTGCAGGTAAGAAATAAGGCAGATGTAAGGGAAAACAGAACAAAGCAAAAAACAAATGGGAAAGAGAATGGAAGCAGGGCAAAAAAGAGGAAATGAGGTATGGATAGAATGGAGATGGGAGGGAGAGAAAGCAATGAACAAAACGTATTTTGCTTTTAGCTAATGATACATATTTTTAGTACAAGTTTAATCTTTTGTGGCAGCCATAATTATGTAAAATAGCAATCTGCATCCTAAATATCTACTAAAAGCAGAAGTACTGGTTTACAGTCTTTCAGAGAACACATACTGTGTGTCGCAAATTTTCAGCATGATAGCTGTCATCATCAGTCTGTTCAGAAATTCAGTGATTAAGATTTAGTTAAAGCCTGTGTAATTTTTATAGCATTTATATGGTATTGCTCTTGTTCAGACATAGTGATTTTTAAATGAATGACTGACACTTGCTGATGTCCTGAAATCAGCAAGTTGAAACATCAGCCAGGAAGGAGGGAAGAGCAGAAGAATTAGTTTGTACTGTGGTGGGTTGCAATCACTGATACATCCCCTCAAATAATGCTTTGTGCATCACACCATATCTCTTCACCAAGGACTATGGTATAAATGAAACCGGCACTTCGAAAGGCTTTGAACTCTAAAACATTAGGATTAAAACAAGTTGTAGTTGCTTTGTGAGAAGTTTGACTATATTGGATTAGGAGCTCCAGAAGAAATATAAAATAATGCATTACTGCCCTGAAGCACCTAACCATATTACATCTGCTGGGAATGAAGTTGTCTGGGGTATTTTCCCCAGTACCAGAACTGAAAAGGTCTTGAATGTAGCAGTAGTTCTTTACAGCTTGCAGTCTCAGCTTTAAGCAGGAAAAAAAAATGCCCCAACCCCCCAAAACCCAAAGAAGAATTTTAAGTTTTCAAGTTGGTTTAGGAGCAAGCTATAGGGAATACAAGATCCTAATCTTAGCTATTAGAAATTAGTTCAGACAAAGGAATAGGCTAGGGTACCAGCATGTTTGTGTTAGAAACTGGATCTTGATTCCAGTATTGCGTTAGTTGCTGTAATCATAAGATATGTTGGCTTGATTTAATAATTTCTGGTATCTGGATAATTCAAAAGTCAGATGCAGAACAAATTTTACATGCTGAAAGTAACCAACAGACAATAATAACATCAAAACATGTATAATTTCTGTAAAGGAGAACTTAGTTAAGCATCTAAAATTGAACCAATATTCTATTCAACTAAATTGCACTGACATTCTCTCTCAAAAAGAATAAATACCATGATAATCTATTTAGAAAGCATCCATTCCCTTTTAATTCTCTGCAGATGAGTTTCAAAAATCTTCGTTTGTCAAGATGGACCAGACATTTCCCAAATATTTAAGTAAAAGGGCTTCATTCATGGTTGGTTAAGCTGGGCACATGAGTATTGCTAAAATGGTAACACTATAGATTTTTTTGTCTGCACGAAGCATTCCCAATTCTCTCTTCAAACATTTGAATAGTGCGATTAGCATCTTCATTTGGCAAGGGGAAAATGTTAAAACTCAGATGGAACTGATCTCATTTTAAGCATTATGGAAATTATTATGCAGCTTCCTATAGAATGGATTCAATCAAGCTCTTATTATTGTGATTTCTGCATATATTTAATTTTAACTGGTTACACTGCGCATAAAGAATCTGTAAGGATATGGAAAGAATGGCCATTGTCCTTAATAGAAAACCTTTTGTCTGAACATTTTATGGTCATTTTTCTTACAGAACTCTAAAATCAGGAATCAGTTTGTTAGCTGAAATAAAGATTCCTTTAAACAAATTAAAACAACATTTCTAACACTTTTCAAGACAAATACTGTTTCATTTGATAACTAAATCTGTAGCTATTTTTTCCAGCCTACTATAAAACTATTTTCCTGTTGTTGTTACATTATTATGAGGTTGTTCCTATCAAGTTTGGATATATTTTATGTTGGTTTTTTTCCATATGGTAAGATCTAGCAGCTGTTGTTTTGTGGAAAGTCTATTCTTTAAAAATTTGCATTAGCAGTGTGCTGTGCCTTGCTGCAAATTCAGTGAAATGGAAATGAAGGAAAGGTGCTACTCAAAACAAATGGTGATGTAATTGCTTGCTCAGCAATTTCCACTGAATAATGAAAAATGTGTTTGCATCCCAGTGGCACAGTTATGCTGCGTCCTGTAGCAAAGTCAGAGCCTCAGAACAACTGGCCAGATCCTGTTCTCGGTGAGGTAAAGAGCTATGTTTCCTTGCAATTTGGCAGAAGGTTTGGAATCAGTGACTATTTTTTCCTAAAAGGTTAACCTAGTAAAGAGGAAAATGGCAGGCTACACAAATTCTATCCTTGTCTTTGCTGAGGAGCAGCTTTACCAAAAACATTCATAAGATTGTAATTATTTCTGTCACATTCATAAATACTAAAAGACAGTGGGTTAAATAATGCATTTCTCTTCACTGGTTTTTATAAACATCACTTTTTTTCTTTGAAAATCAGCCATAACAGAGATCTAACAATTCATATTTAAAGACAAAAAAATGAGAAAACTCTACTGTCAGCCTGTGAAGGAGAATGAGTGAGTGTATTCTTCACATATCCCCTTGGAAGAAAAACCTACAGAAACAGAGGGATTCAGGTCATAAAAACAATTTTGAACCTCTGCCTTCAGGCAGGGTTGCTGGCACAGAACAGACACATAGGCATCACTTTCTAGCTTTTATAGTAACTCCTGTGTCATTTTGATGACCCAGTAGAAGATTAAGTTAAACACGGACGGTCTCGTGACTTCAGAACAGCTTAAGGCACTATTTGAGGAAGACCTCTTGAAAATAAAAATATCTGCTTCTTTGAGGAATATATATTCCTCTCCATCTATGGTACATAAATCTAGAATTAAAGGTGTCAAAAAGTACATAAAGTAGAGCCTGCATTATTGCTAACATTAAAGCAAACAACTGAACTGTTGAAAAAATAACAACCCCAAATTTAAAATTCAGCTGTCATATTGATGTATTACATTAATTTATGTGCATACAGATCTCAAGGAACAGCAACAGAATCAGACAAGAACAAAATAGAACAGTAATTATTTGGGAACTCAGAGTATTTTACGAACTATCCACCATAGACCTAAAGTTTATTTATTTAATAAATTATTCCATTTTACCTAACATTTCAAGTCCTCTGTGTCAGATGCTTCACACAGCCATAAGAAGCAGTTTCTTCAGGTACAGTGATCCAGTGAAACTCTGTGAGCAAAGGAAGAGAACAGAATATCTGCTGTATGCATTACACAGAGCTCAGGAGAACTCCAGATATTGTGATATTTGCAGACAGACTAAAATGGAATTATGCTAATATCGTATAGCTGTCTTTTAGTATGTATTATAACTGCTCTTTGACTTGATCTGAAGGAGCTTTTGGGAAGGACATCTGCCTTGAATAGACAGACTAATAAAGTTTATGTTCTGCGCAAATGCTCATTTTGTATGCAGAGAGAATGGAAACCTATTTAAAACTCTGTAATTTTCCCTACCTGACATTTTGAAGCTCAGTATTTAGATGTCTCTTGCAGGGGAAGGATTTTTTTATAGGATTTACTTAATCATAAATAAAATTTGGTGTTCTTTCTGGAGTAAAATGTTCTACTGGTTAATTATAAGTTATTACTGAGAGATTGCCAAAGATATATTGTTATAGTTTAGAACTTCCAAAAAAAAAAAAGGAAGAAGTCCTAGAGCACAGACATAAGTCCCTACTCATGTTTTCCTGCAGAAGAGACAGAATATGCAATCTATTTGACTTACAGATTATTCTTCTCTTCCTTTTGTTGCACAAAGTGAGATAGTAGTCCTCTTCATTGAGGAACAAAGTAAGTTTGGTCAGTGGATCTCACCAAGCAGGCTGAGGAAATCTATCAGCTTCCTACCCTAGAGGTGCCGTGACTCCCTCAGAGGTCAGCAGATTCCTTGAAAACAAGTTTTGGAACTGCTGCCTGCTAACACTGAAGGGACACTGCCTTTGAATAAGGAAAAATACACTACTTCTGTTCTGAATCTCTGCATTCCTCTAGGTTTTCTAACTGAAATGTCTGCAGACATCCTCAGAAAAAACTTACAGACCTGTGAGCTGGGTTTTTTGGGGGGAGGTCTATTTTTGATTCTGTTGTGGGGCTTTTTTATTGATAAATTTCTTCTATTTAAGAGAAAGTTTAGTCACAAGCTTTATGAAGACCTGGTCAAATTCTGTGAAAAATTCTCTCTAATTGAGTTGCATGTATATTAAATAAATGATAGGAGCGATGTCTGTGTAGCTTAGTGGGTCCATTCTATTCCCTGATGTCTACTTTCAAAGAAGGGGTATTAGACTAGCAAAACATTCTTGCCAAAGTTCAGTAATTTATGATATATTAATAGTTGGCATTTCTTAAGTTCATAATGTGACACTGCAGACTATTGAGAATTAAAGAACAGAAGAAAGCTTTGTGGAAAAAGGGATAGGGAAGAGCAAAAAGAAGGCTCAGATATCACAGTCAAGCTGTTACATATTTTATTTAGCTCATACTTTAAAAATAGCATTAAATTACACAGCAGAATAAGCTACATCCAAAAAGGCAGCTGTTCAGATTTATTTTAGAAAGGCATGAACAATGACTCAATAGTGCAGTTTTATTGAAATATAATATTGTAAAGTTGTATGGATCGGGAGAGAGAGCTTTACTAAGGTTAAGCAAATATTCACAGAGCTGATTTATATCAGTGAACCATACTACAATCATGTTGTGAAAAAGAAGGCCAGAAATTATGAAATATTTTTGTTTTCCACAGGCCCAGCTCGGCAGATTTTTGAGACTTCTTGGTAACACAAATATTAGAGGTTCAGAATTAATTGGAGGAGTCCATGGAACCATTCCTGAAGCAGTGTCACTTCTGTGGCTGCCTAGAAAATAAAAAGAAGGATCATGTCTACTAATGAAGTGTATTTTTTGATGCAAGACACTGCACCAGGCTGCAGTATACACAATATGGAACAGAACTCCAGACGTGTGAACACCTTCAGCACTTATTCACTTCAATTTGTGTTACAAATGGTGAAATAAGACTGCCGTGCTTTATCGAAGACTGTATCTCCCAACACCTCTCAGCCCACTCATTTAGCTATTTCAGCCATATTTTTTGTCCTGGCAGATAGCTAACTGAACTCCCTTTTTACTTCTTGTTTGTACAGGGCCAAAGGCTTGTTGAAGGCTGATAGTCCGTATCTTAAAATGTATGACAAATGTATGAAAATGTATGACAAAACAATTTATGAAGTCAGTTGAAGCAGCAATAGTGAATATGATGTCGAATTTTGAAATATGGGTGAAATAGCATGAGGCAGTTTTGTAGCTATAGCTTTTATTAAATACAGTGGGGTTCTGATATTTTCATGAAAGTTTCTTTGTGATCTATTCTATCCACAGAGGGTCTCATATTCTAGTTTCAATGGAATACAAATTAGCTTCTTGCAGTAGGTGACAGCCCAGCTCCTAATCATTCCTGAAATGGCCATTTCATAACATAAAATTGAGTTTTGCAAATCAAAATTTGTAAAATAATGATCCTGAGCAACGTTAAGCTCCACAACAATGTTAAATTCCTTTCTCTTCAAATAGTTTAGCTTACAATGGATTAGAAAAGTATATTCCATCATACCGAAATTAACGCTAATGTGGAGCCAGCTCTTCCCGTCACCACCATAATTTTACTGCAGATGTGGTCTTTTGGACACTGCTTGAAGTTAGCACCTTCCAGAGGACAGGCTGACATGTATGTGAACAAATCTTGCCTTTTTTTTCTGTTGAAGATTCTCAGCATGGTTGAGCTACATGAGCTGAATATAGGGCTCTTACGGTGTTAAGGGTTAAGGGAAAGCAGGGCACAGCGATATGGGCAGGGCACCCGGATAGGATGGAAATTTCACCCTCAAGCATTTCTTCAAGCTAGAAAATACCCATGGTAATTGTAGCACATTATAAAAGGTGATAGACAAAGACAGTAGGAGATGCATGCCAGCTTCAAAGGGAAGGGAAGTGAATAATTACAGACCCTGTGAGACCGACTGATGTTTGTCCAACTCCTTTTCAGAGCGAAGCCTAAATCGGAAAAGGCTTTACTTTTTTAGTGCTTCTGAAGCACAATGACTCTAAAGGCTCTAAAGCTTTATTAAGAAAAAGGAAACAGTGCCACCTAACTGTAGGAAACGGATTTTTTAATAATTAAAGCTGAACAAACTTATATTTCACATTTTAAATCATGTGTGTTGGGGGGGATGAATCTGTCTATATGAAGAACTTTTACCTGTAATAAAGATATTATTAGTGTCTGCCTTTTCTAAAATCATCACTGGGAGAAATCCAGTTTGCAGTAGAAATGTTTTCATGACCACACCACATCTTGTAAAAAATTGCTTTTCACTTTCAGACAACTAGTCTAAACAGGATTCCAATTTAACCGAGGAGACTAAATCAAACCATATATGAGGACATTTAGCTTTGAGGATGGTGGGTGGTGGTTCAGAATACAAACACTTTTCTGAGGTTTTTAGTTGAAGTTCTTATAATCCTTTATGCTATAGGTCATTTGGTAGCTGCTGAAGGTTCATATAACGGACCTGACACATCATAGAAGCTGTGTTCATAAACAAGCCATATAAGCACACAAGTACAGCCATAATGGATAAGACTCAAATTCTTTCTAACCTACTGCCTGTTTTCAGCAGCAACCAACAGTGGATGTCTAGCAAAGAGTAAAAGAATGGAGCAGGCATAAATCCGTGATGTAGACTCTCAGCCCAGTGAACTGTGCCAGAAGTGTGATGTCATTCTGCCTAGTATATACCTATATAAATATTTATATATATATATATATATATATATATATATATATGGGGAGAGAGAGAGACACATATATAATATACATAAACATAAAAATAGTATGTATAAATAAATGTGTATAATAAAGGTAATAAAGGTAAATAAAAGTAAAAAGCTATTTTTTGCCCAAAAGAAAGTTTAAGTCAAGAATAAAAACTACAAAAAGAGTCATTTTTGAGTAATTTAAATTACAGAATGTTACAGAAGATATTTTAAGCCCTTCCTGAAAATAAGGCTCCACCAAGTTACTTCAGCTTTTTTTTCGTATGCACTGTCTCTAAGTTACTTCAGCTTTTTTTCTTATGAACTGTCCCTAATCACTTTTAAACTGAATTTCCGTATTTATATGTACATACATGAATATACATACACGATTTTCTTCTGTAGCTCTTTCCATCAGTATTGTTTTCAAAATGATTGCTTATGCTTTACAAAGAGAATAGCCTAGTGTGACCAATTACTGTGACAGTCCCCTAGCTGAGAACAGAAAGATAGATTTATGAAACTTTTTTATCATAAGAGGACTGAAAATATAATTTGTCATGCCAGGTGAAGCTGTATTACATAAGTATTGGCAGTGTAAATGTATATCCAGACCTGAGTTATGTGTATCTTGGCTCAAAACCCAATTTCTAAAACCATTCTCACTGCATGTACCTGTGCAGAAACAATGAACAAAATTTATGAGCCTATTGTAATTGGCCAAGCTGAATAACTGACTGAATAACAATGAACAAAGAGGAGATGAAATATAAAAAAGAAGATGAATTGTAAAGCTCAGTAAACATCACAAATACTAAACAGGCATCATATAAGATCATTTATTTTCATTGAAAAGAATGTTTATGTTCACTTTCAAAAGCATCTAGTATAAAACTCCAATATATGAGCATATTTTGATACAGTTGTTTCCTGGATGCAACAAGGTAAAGATGTGGTACAGTCAGCCCTGGAGTTTACATATGCACGTTGCCCTGAAAAGTAAGTAAACATCAGCTTCTCGTTGGTATCTTATTCTTGTATCTTCTTCTGTACCTAGTGCTAATCTTCTTACACTTACACTTCTTCATGTCACAAAATATCTCACAGAGAAGAGGGGAAATTGTTCATCAAAATGTCCATCATCTGGAACTGAAAATTAAAAATTTGTTAAGAAAAACAGCTGATAGCACACCCCTAGGGGAGCAACTTTTGGTTACCTGCTTTGATGCTTCCATTGTAAAGGCAGCTTAATCTCAGTCTCTGTATCATTTTATAACACCATTTTGTCTAACAATGAGCTTTGTCGACTAACAGTGTTATAGATGAGAATCTCTCTACTTCAAAGGCTAGGATCCATCTGACATTTTCAAATATCGTTAAAGTATTCAGAAAAGCACAGTGTTGCTTATTACACCTCAGTAAGAAGAATTACGCTTGAATCTGATGCTGAGCATGAAATAAGGTACCATTCCTAAACTTGGCATTTGATACATTCTCTTCATCCAGTACAGAAATTTGCAGTTATTTTGCTTTGAACTTCTACCTTGAGAGGAAAACACTAGTAAAATGTTTCTGCTAGTTGTATTATTTCTAAATGATCCTTTCCGAAGTTTTCTCTCACTTTTTACTTCAGAAATGACCTGGGGAAAAAAAAGCAAAAGAAAATTCTGGCGCTTAATCCTTGAAAGGTTATATGTATCCGAGGATCTAGGGCAATTTCAGATTCTTTTCTGCAATACAAATGCCATCAATAAAGGTCTTCCTGTTTCAGGGCTATGTGTACTAGAAATACAAAATAACTACATTTAAGAACAGAGCAAATTGTGGCTGTGGGAACAGAAAGCATAGTCCATGAAACCGCCCACGAAAGAGAGTTTATTCTCTCCAAGAAAAGCTTAGCCTCATTTTTATCGAGATTCCATGCTACTTCAAAAGTGAAAAAAGAGATATTCCATTTATTTAATGCAAATGGTAAATTTATCATTAAAATGGAAAAGACAGGAAATATCACTGCTTTATTTAGTTTCTTTATTAGACATTGTTATTAACAGATACACTATTAATGTGCACAAAGAAAAGTTATCCCTTGGGCCAGAATTTATTTTATTGCTTTTCTTCTTCAGTTAACAAGTTGGAAAAATTCAGTAAAAAACGTTTATGCTAAAGTCAGTGCAGCATGTAGTGAAGCAGACAATATTTAAACAATTATGATACCAATACTCAAATGCAGCACACACCAAGTAGCAGTGTTAAATGTCACTCCTCCCTTCCTTCTTGCTTTCTCTCACAGTCACCCCGTCTCCCCATCTCCACAAAGCACACACACCAAACACGCACATGTGCATGCACAAAGTCAATCGCTGGGTAGGCAAAAGCAATTGGAAGAGACAAAAGCAAGTGTCATGATCATTAAACATGATTTTAAAAGAATATAATATATGTATGCATATATTTATTTATGTACACCACATATATACACATATGTATAAAGACATATATATAGATATATATATATAAATATATTGGAATATGTATTGGAATATTTCACTGCACTATGGGGAAAAAGATACGAGTACTATCTACAATAGAAAACAGGATGAGCTAGGCTGTAGCATCCTGGTTTGGAAGTTGTAATATGGTTTGTGTGATTTATAGGAAAAAGACATCTGGGAAGAAATGGCAACTTTTGGTACCCTCCCTCCCCTTCCGCCTCTCCTCTCTGCACTAGTGCTAAGGGAAATAAACTGGCATCCCCGCACCATATGAATGGCAATGGTGTAACAGTGGCAAATGCCCTCCTCACCCTCCTGCAGAAGTAAACCAGTCCCTTGGCTGCAGCCTGTACTTGACCGAGAAGCACCTGGGAGGCAGCTCTTAGTGCCACATTCCCATTGCACATGCTTTCCCGCTGACGTTAGCCCAAGGGTCAAGGTGCAGCACCTTTTCTCTGGGTTTTCTTTTCACATGCTTCTTACTCCTAGCCCCACTTAGCTGGAGGGCCATTAGTATAGCATAGCAGCAGATTTTCTACTTTTAAAAGCCTAAGCCTTCCAAGAGAGCAAAGCCCATATAACCGACAGCTCCCGAACTCCTTGTCGGGTGCTGCTTTCTGCTTTATTTCCTCCTCTATAATTCTCCAGCCCATGAGATATGCTTGCTCTTAATGTAGGGTCTTTTTTGCCTTACCAGCACTCTTTCATGAAGTCTCATCAAGAGCTGATTAAAATAAACCATCCATATAAATACCAAGGGAGAGGGCAAGCCAGATGGCCACAAATGCTCTTGACATCTTTACATTAGTCTCCTTTGCCACTATTCCCACACTCCTCTTCCTTTCAAAAATCAAAACAGGTCCTTCCCATCTAGTATTTGCATGGAAGCACAAATCAGAGTCAACATCCATTTTCTCTCAATTTAGATTCTCTAAATAGGAATAGCAATCTGCATATGCTGAAATGTGGACATTTCCACAGCAATATACAGTATGCATGTAAATATAAACACACATATGTACAGACATACACAGAAGCGTATGTATGTATATATATGCACACACACATATATATAATCCTGTTTACTATTTTCAGGTTTTAAAATGAATCATAATGAGGTTATTACGCCTGATTCTGGAGATAACATTTCTACTCAAAAACATGAAAACAAAATAATAGAATTACCTCATTTGTGCCCTGAAAAATTACAATTTGAACTCCACAAGTCAGATATTTGCGAAAAGAAAGATTTTTTAGGTTTCTCTATGTTTCTAAAGTTCATAATCATTTCATTCTGAAGTAGGTTTGTGTTTGAGTTGAAAAGAAAGCAAAGAATAAAAAAGTCCCCATGTGAGAGACATGTTGGCTGTCTTCTCTGGAACCATCTGAACTGGTTTAGCACTAAGCAAAAGTCATCATTTGTACTTGTAAAGTCCTTAATCTATTCAAAACCCTACCCAAAACAAAATTCAGGAAGACTGCCCATCTAAACATGTCATAACTATGATGACTAGCAGAACAAAGGATCACTTTTGTCATGCAATGTAGAACTGGTGTGCTATTTAGTGATAGATACTAACAGTCTGAAAATTTAAAAAATCATCTTTGGTATTGCTTTTTTCAGTGCAATTACCCCAGCCAATTTTTTTTTGTTGTGTTAAAAATATACAACTTCCCCAGAAGTTGTTCCTTTTAAAAAATACTACACATGTTCAGAATTCCCTATGTGCAGGATTTCAGCATGCAGTGGCTGCTAAGCTAGGGTTTGGGTGTTGGGTTTGCACAGTGCAGTTGTTTACACTATATATTTTCTGCTGATAGCTCTATAAAAGTTCATGATGCATTACAAATGTCACTGCTGAAAAGAGGAACAGTCTGCTAGTCATATCCCGAAAGATTCACAGAACTCGCTATACTTTAATGGGAGTCAGTGAGACGCAGGTACACTGCAAATGCTTATTATCACTCAGACTGTGGACCAAATTGAAGACAAGATGCAACAAGAAATGCTGACTAATGCTGGTAGAAAGGAAGATGAGAAGTGGAACAAAGGGATCCCCTAGGGCGAGTAAAATATATGGAGAAATCTATGTAAGTGTATGGGGTCAGAGCCTGCTGCATGTCTGTTGAAGCAATCAGAAAGGCATCTGAAGTCGATATTGGACAACTTGCCTTGTGTAAATGGAATCAGTGGGTGACATATCAGACAGCATGGCTGAGGTGGAAAAGGCAAAGTCTAAGGACCCTTCTGCTCCATCAATTCTTGGCTGTCAAAAATGTCCCAGTGGGTGATAGACAGCTGGATGTGAGTTATAGAAGTGTGAAACTATTCTCGCTTATTATCTAGAACTGGAGAGCTGTGAAGCTGGAGCTGAGCTGTGTTATCTCTTTTCACCCCTCAAGAGCCAGCTCTGATTTCAGCTTGGCTAGCCCCAAGAACGGGGATTAACAACAGAGCCATTAGTGAGACAGTTTGGTCCCCAGAGGAAGCCCTTGCTGTCCCAGGCAGACAAGGTGTCCCACGTCAGACAGGCAGTCTCTGAACTCAAGGGACTCAACTTGGGACACAGAATTGAATGGGAGCCATAAGGGAGGCTTGAGGCTACCCAAGTGTTACACCAGAGCTGGTGGAGACGTCACCTTATTCAAAAACACTCTCTGGAAAAGTGTTCTTCCTTCCCATGCTATGGCTGTGGTTGAAATCATAGGAATTATGCTGCTTCCTAACCTTCCAGCCACTTGTTCCTCATAAGTACATATTTCATGAATGAGAGCTTGCCTTCCTGCCTTTCCTTCTAGTTCATCATGGGCTGTTGTGTTCCCATAGTTCTGGGACACCCAAATGACAGTCTAATTAACAAGCATTTTCATAGATATCTGTCACATCTGCTCTTTTCAAAATGAGATGATGCTGGTATTTATCTCATCCTTTTATATGAGGGATCTCCAGAGCCATGATTTTTTTGTCAGAACTATTGGCCTTCTTTTAATTAGCTTTGGTATCTTTTTTGGCATAGTGACCAAGATTCTGTATAGTCTATTCACTGAAAACAGGCCAATGATTTCTGTAACAGTCCTGCCTTTATTGTTTTCTATGCTTTTCTTCATGCAGCTTTTTAATAACTTGATAATATAGCCTAATATTCTCTGCAGTTAATCTCTGAAAATGCAAAGACATGCTGTTAGAGATTTTCGGGAATTTTTGAAAATCCTTGCATCCTTTTTAGTTTCAATTAATCACATTTAAAAATCTCTCCTCAGCATCTGCTGAACTACACTTGTTCAAAGAGAGTTTCATTGGCCATTTATTCAGTGCTTATTTATTAATTTGGTAGAAACAACTGACAAGGAGTGTTTCTCTGCTTGCTGGCCAGTTATTCTTCTTGTGTCTACAGGATGAGTGTAAAGACTGAGGTTACAGCTTGACAACGAAGATATTTAAAACCTGAATAATTTGAGATGCTCACTTATGAGGCCATTTAGTTTTTGTCATTTATTAGAAGTTCTTGCCACTAATTATAAAGAATAACATGATTGATAAAAGAAGAAGGAAAGACTAAATGCCTTGCTATAATATTGAACATGTAAATCTACTGATGAACACATGCTTTTAAACACCATTAGTTATCAAAGAAATATATTTCTGATTAAAATTCAGCTCCTTCTGGATAAGAAAACAACATACATTTGTAATAATCACTTGCATTAGTACTGGCTTATTGACTGTTTTGACTCATGAATAAATGTAAGGTTCTTGGAAAGTGCTTCTGAATATGCTATTTAATCCTTCAGCCTTTGTTGTAGAAGGATGTCTACAATTACTTTTCGTGACCCTTAGGCCTTTTTCTCAGTATCTTTTAGCAGCCTTTCCAGCAAACCCACGATGTAAGTTAGGGTGAAATCCCAATCCTTTGAAGTAAATCAGAATTTTGTCATGAACTTCAATCAATTCAGGATTCGATTCTTATGTGTCTGTTGTTTAAACACAGAAAGTAATTTCTTTAGGGAGATTCCTTAAGTGAAAACAACGGAATATTTAGGCCATTAATATGCTTTGGTTTTGCTTATTGTTATAGCTTTGGCTAATGTTTTTAAAGGATAGAATTCCTCAGCTGCTTATACCATGATACTTTTCTCTTAGTTTATTAAAGATGAATGTATAGTGACAGGTTCATACACACAAAACTATATACCAGGGCTAATTTTGTTATAGAATGGCATGTATGGGAGCTACTCTTGACTACGTGAATTCATATTTCAGAACCTCCTTCAACACAAAATTAGCTGTACAGGTTGTCAGCTATTTCCCTCATATTTGCCCTAAACTCCCTTTACACCCCTGGGACAACAACATTCAGATGGCTACAGTTTTACATATACTCTCACATTTATCAGAGGGGGACTTTGAATGCAAAACAGATTTTTGTGAAGGAGCCATCTTTCATGGAGTTTCTAACATCCCATTTTGTTCAGTGTATCTATGTTCAGCAGAAGCTTAAAGTGTTAATATTATTGGAAAATAACTTCGCTGTTATTCATTACACTTTTCCTGTATGCTATATAAGAACAAAATTAGCATGGCTACAGCTTGGTAATATATTTGGAACCAAACATGGATACTTGGGATTACTGAGGCTTTTGGCAGCAGAAAGCCAGTAGTGCTGTATGACTGGCTTTGCAGCCTTGTGATTATCACACCATGATGCCTTCAGAGTTGGTTTTATTAGCCCATTTGCCTACTTAGCAGGTCAGCAATTGGTGAAAAAAACTGCAGGTTTAATATTTTTGCAAAATGCATTTCCCCACCAAGTTCAGTTTATTGAGCTAAAAGCTCCTACCTATTCTTTCTTAACCAAAAATAATTATAGCCACTTAGAGGCTTGAATAGTGCTTCTGTTCTGTCCAGGCAATTGGAAACAAGATGACTAATTTACATATGCTTTTTTCCTTGGGTTTTTTCGTACATTAATCAGAGAAAGTATTTCAGAACTTTCATATCAGCAAATACCTCTGGATAAAATTGAGCAGTTTTTGCTTTTCTTTCAGCTAAGAAATATTTCTCTCTTTCTTGACAGCATTCAGACTAACCAAAGCTCACACACTAAATCCACATGCACAAGTTTTCCTATTTATGCTCCTGCATTCGCACATGCCAGCAGGATGTACTGCAATAAACTCAAAAGCTAAATGTGTGTCTGCTCCACTTGTGCAGAACTCATTGGCACACAGAGCTTCTGTCGTGTGCACTATATTTGAGAGTTCTTGGGAAGAGCCAGGCAGAGGTTTAAGCATATGTTTGAAAATCAGTCAGCTTTTCTCAAAGTTTATTTTCACTTTTCCTGAGTTCCAAATTAAAAAAATTTACAAATCTCACTGTGACACTAACATCCCTCTATCCATAAAACTGCTCCACTCAATTCGAAATGGTGATTATCAGTGCATGCCTGTGTTACTCTTCTGAAGAAGTAAAAGATTTCTTCTTTCTTTGAAAATATCACACCGGGTTGCTCAGGGCTTTATCCAGTTGTACCCTGAAAATCTCCAAGGATGGAGTTTGTACAACCTCCCTGGCAGCCTGTGCCCCTGCCTAGCTGCCCTCAAGGTGAAAAACTTTCTCCTTAAATCCAGTCTGAATATCTCCTGTTTGCACCCACCCACCATGAACCAAGGTGGAGAGCCTGGCTCTGTCTTCTAGGTAACCTCAACAGTACCAAGCAGCTGTTGTTGGGTGCCCCCAAAGCCATCTCATCTCCAAGCAGATGTTTGTCCTGTACTGGGGGGAGCCCAAAACTAGACCCAGAATTCCAGATGTGATCTCACGAGTGCTGAGTGGAGGTGGCTAATCACTCCCCTGGACCTACTGCCTGTGCTCCTGTTGATACAGCCCAGGGAGCCATATAACCTTCTGTGCTGCCTGGGCACGCTGCTGGCTCACATTCAGCTCACTGTCCTCCACAACCCTCAGGGCCTTTTGGCAAAGCTGCACCCCGGGCAGCCAGTCCCCAGCCTGTCCCATTGCCGGTGGCTCTTCCTTCCTATGTGTAGGACTTGGCATCTACTCATGAAATGTGTACTTTGGGCAAGCTACATTATAGTGTGGAACAGTTCAAATGTATTCCTCATATTAGAGTTAAAGGTAGCAAAATTCTTATCTCTGTTTAATATGTTTTCTGGTTGTTTTTTATTTTTGATAGGGCTATATTTCTCTTAAATATTTCAGAAAGACTCCTTCAAAGATGCCATTTGTAGTCAGCACTTCTGCCAATTTTGCTGAAAACTAAAAGATTAGGAAAATATTAAAAAAACTTTATTCAACTTTTTTTCTAGGTAAATTAATTAAACATTTTGCACTGTGTGCTATTTCAATAAATGTGAATTCTCTAAAGTAAGAAATTATGATTCGTGTAGATCAGTTTGGGGGAAGAATTCATGCAAAATGAAAAATAAGTGAACCGTATCTTTCTTCAATATTCTTTCCCAAATTGAAAATCTGCCCCTTATTTCAGTGTATTAAAGTCTTATTTATTATTTTTATTAGTATCATCCTCCAGAAATAATTGCTGAAGCTGAAGTATATTCTCAGTTCTACACATCTCTGATACCAATATTACTGAAATGAGTTGCACAGTTTTAATAATTTATGCAAAATAATCTATGCAAAAGGATTGATTTAAATAAATCTATTGTGATAATTAGTAACAATAGTAGTTTTCACATATATTACATTGTCTTGCGTTTCTGAGCTCAGTTGCTCTTGACACTGAAGTGCCATGCCATGCGCATTCAGATGTAGTTTAGTAAATGGATACACCTTTGGCATTCAGTAATTTCATCAGAAAGCTCTCAGTACAGAAAACCTTTTGATGTTATTTTCAAAATTACACTGTTTCCTGGAAGAGTAGTATTCAATATAGTACCTTATGCAAATGCATAATCAATTAATTAGTTAACTCATGTATGCCTTCATAATTCTCCCTGCTTTTGCTGGATATGTTTTTCTTTCCTTTTCTGCCTTTTCCTTTCTGCCTTTTTCATCTTATGTCACTGTCACCTCTTACACACTCCACTCATAAGGAGGCTAAATTTTCTAAATTTTCAGATTTGCTAAAATGATTTTCCAACATGCGCCTTTTTTCTTCTGAATTGCTTAAGCTTCCTTTTCACATCCTGACTCCTAATGAATATAACTGAGGTCATTTCCGGTAAGCACAAGCGTGAGATTCTGCTTATCCATGTTCAGAAGGGCAAATAGGCAACCAAGCAAAGTTTGTTGTAAAGCTTAACATCACTAGTAGCAGGGAAAGATTTGTTTTGAGGGACTCCCCAAGGATTTTCCCACAAAATAAAAAGTCTTCAGAAAGAACATGAAGGACGCTTCCAGGAGCAGGAAGGATGTGACCTTACATTAAAGTACTTAAATGAAGGGTTAATTGCAGAAGTGATTGAAACAGAAGTTTCCCCTTTCCCAAATGACTGTCCTAAATAATAGGCTATAATCTTGCTCTGACTATCTAACTATAATCATGCTCTAGTCATGGTCTAGAGAATAAATTCTGGTGGCTGGAGTATTTGCTTCAGTAAATAAAAAAGGTTCACATCTTACTGTAGACTTCTTTTGTTCATATTTTCTTACATTCTGAAAAAATCAAAATTATAGATGTAGCTGCTGCCAATCTCATTGGTTATTTAGTATTCAGAGTTTAGCTGAAATGATAAAGAGGAAGCAATCCATTAAGCTAGAGAAACTAAACAAAATTAAGACGATTAAATATTTGCAGTCTATATAATGTTTATCTTGTGTAAATAACAGGAAAAGGCATAAGTCCACGTTTCTGTGGCTCTTTCATAAAATGTATTGTATCTGCTCGGAAATATTTAACTGACTTCATATCTTCTGGTGTACATCTTCAAGGGTGTTAGGATAAATGCCATCAAATTTGATCTCAGAAATGGTGTCTTTTTACAAAGAATGACCACTGTTGATTACTAAGTAACTATTCACATGCCATATAAAATAGAAGTACTTTAAACTTTCTATTATGAAATGTGGGAAAGCAGTAGAAATTGAGAGATTTTTCCATCATACACAACGTGGAAGAAACTCATCTGCCAAAGACATACACATCATATTGTTTGCAATTGCTTTTACTGTGTGTACTAATAAAGTTCTAGCTATTGTAACTGTTTTCAGTACACAGGACACTTAGCAAACTGAGCTCAGTATCTATGTATAATGATCTACAGCTGTAGAGATACAAGCTCCACTCCTATGAACAAAAATTAAGTCTGAATTGACTCTGCTACTGGGAATGGACATCTGCGCCTTCTTGTTAAGCTATGGAAAAGTCATCATCATGTAGAAGTGAATTTAAATGAATTCCATCAAGAAATTGCAAGATTTTACAAACACAGATTTAAAAATGAGAGCACTCATTTCATCAAGTTCTTCAAGGTTTTCAGTCTAAAACTGCAGACTTTAAAGCAAGATTAAATGTTCAGGGAGATGCATTTCTTCTCAAGCCATATACTCTTCAAAATGAACAGAAAGCAACTTGAGAGAAGCAACTATACAATAATGATGGTATAAAATCAATCATTTAGTCCTTTTTAGTTGTCCCTTCAAGGAACTTCTGTTTTGTAGTTTAAAGAAAAGATCAGACATCAACCTATTTTCTTTAGTATGAACTCCAAAAGAAACTCAACCCACATTCGTTAGCATTAAGAAAATGTATTTATTTTCTAAGTTCACAGGTGAAGTTAGATGTCTAGAAGTGTCTCCAGGTATCAGTAGAACCAATCAAAGAGGTAATCACTAGTTTACCCATTAAGTTGCACCCATTAAGTAGGGTATTTTAAAACTGGAACTTTAAATGCTAATGATGGGAGATGAAGTCACAGAAAGCAGTGAGTACAGGAAGTAATAGGTAATTGCCTCAATAATTCTCCTAAAAAAAGGCAATTACCTTTAAATGAGCAACTTGTTTCTTTTTCTGTAATGAAGGGCTGGATAAATTTTTAGCTTTGGTGTAGAAGGTGTAGAATGAAGTAAAAGTAAAGAATGGGTCTAGCCTGTTTACATCATTAACAAAATTGCTAACCTGTTGGCTGTGCTTCAGGATAGCTATGGTAACTGGAGAAAGTTCAAAATCCACTAAATGACCCATAGAGTTGGAAACCATGACTTCTAATAGATATGTAAGGGCTTTGGCTTTTTCAGCTGTGAAAGGAGCAGATTGCAAGAAACTCGATCACTTTGTTTAGGTACATTAGCAAATATGAAGTCTTCTTAACTTTCTGATGAGGGAGTAAAAAGGTCCAACTGCTGCAGCTAGAAGCTAGAGAAACCAAACTGATTAATCACTCGACTAATTTAACCAAGGACAATGGTGGTGGATAGGCTGTCACTGAGAACCCTTAGCATTAGACAGCATATCTTTTAGAAAGATGTCCAATATGCTATTGGGGAGATTCTCCAACCTGTGCGTGGAGAAGTGCATCAGATGGGGAGTAGGACAAAAAACAGCCCTGGTCTATCTGGATGGGAAACGTGATGTGCTGAGTTCCCATGTTCATCCACTTCCTTTGGAGCTCCTAACATGCTCATAACACTGGTAGGTCTCTGGTAAAACAATTATTACAATTAAAACTCAAGTTTCAGTGTTTCATCCAGTTTCTTGGCAGAGCTAAAGAGGATATTTTTCCTTAAGCATAATTTCTGTTTTGTTTCTGTTTTGCTTTTTAGCCTTCCCCTGAAGAATCAGCAGCTGACCACCTGTCTGAAGACAGGCTATTGAGCTGGGTGGCCAGTGGTCTCAGAGAGCACAAAGAACTGTTATAACAACATTTAACATTTCATGCACTGCTTACTGGATGCCTTGATCTTATTACTTTAATTGAACTTTTAATATGTGAACATGTAAGTAAATACTGTTAGCAGACAACATGAATTTTTGCTGTGATAATTCAAAACATCTTACTCAATACTGTTTCTTCTTCCTGCTGCTTCTGATTCTGTCCAAAGTAGAAAAGCTTTCAGGTACATGTTAAAATCTCTGTCCTTATCAGGTAGTATTTTCTTTCTTTCTTTCTTTCTTTCTTTCTTTTTTTTTTTTCTTTTTTTTTTTTTTTTTTTTTGGCTCTGATTTGCTGAAGTAATCTCATCCAATCATTACATTCACTCTGGTTTCTAACTCGTGTTATTTTGTAGTGAGTTTGGTGCCATTTAAATCCTCTCTGTGAGAGTAATTTTAGAGCATATTTACAACTTTAGTGACTGTGGCTAGCATGCTATAGTGATTTTATTTATCTTCACTGAAAAATACACAATATATTGCCACTTTGAAAATATGTATAAGAAATGAAGGTATATGCATTTTTTTCTAGCAATTATGAGACTGCTTCCTGTCATGGGTTGAAGTCAACAATGTGGCTAAGTTGCAAGATATATTTATTAGCAGCATTTTCTAGGAATTTTTCCTCACCTTTGCAATCTATGCAAGTCTTCCATTTTTCTCCTGTCACTTCAAATGCAAACTAGTATTTAATTATAGCTATCCTTTTAATGTAGCTGGAATTTGTTTTCTGATTTCATAAATGAATAATATTTAAATGTGTCTGGCTCAAAACCCCCAAATTTGTCTGTTTATATAAGGCAGGAGTGACAGAAACAGAAATCAGATCCTGCTTGGTTACAGGGGCAGAAGTATATACGTATTTGTATATATATACACTATATATGTAGTGTATACATGTATACTTATAGATATAGCCCTCAGGGCAAATGTCTGCTGCTTTGCTCATAGGGGAAGAAACTAGAGCTGGTATTATACTGTTCAAAGTCCTTCAACACAGAGGGACACTTAAAAAAAAAAAAAAACACTGAAAGGTTTGGCAAGAGAAAGGGGCACTGTGAGAGCTCTGACACACTCTCACAAGCTCCGTCATACAGCTCTCTTTAAACATGGAGTCCCAGAGATTTGCTAAGCCTCAGGTTTTAGTTTGTGACACCAGTGTTAATGTTCAGGCCCAGCAATGCAGGTGGCTCACAGCAGTTTTTGTTCTCCTCCTTCTCAGAGGTTGCACTGAGCTGAGACTCTGCTGTTGTACAGAGGGAGCAAGGGAGCATCTGATTGGGGGGCAGGAGGGTTGCTTTAGGTATGCAATTCATGAAATGCAATTTCATTTTTGGAAGATATCCACACATACTAAACAAGTCCTGTCCACAATAAGTGGCTGCACTGATCGAGTTGCTCTAAATCCTCTATGAATGTCATCGAGGGGATATGGCTGTTATTCCTCCTCAAAAGATGTAGGACTTTTCAAGAAAACTAAGAGCTGACTGATGAAGAACTTCTGAAAAGATCTTTCCTGAAGTCAGAAATACAAATATATTTGTATTTCATGTGAAATTTAGGTCAAAAGCTGCCTAGTCTAAGAAGCTAGGCCAAATACATCATTTAGGAGAATATTTATTTGAAGACAAGTTGCTGTAAAAACAATGGAGGCTTTGTTACAAATGTCTCCAAGAAGGAAAGAAAGAAAACCTGTTTACATTATCAGTGCCCTATATACACACACATATTCATGCACAGCTGTTATTCTAAGAAACATGTACTGCAGTCTCTTTGTGCGTCTAATCAGAAATGTGATATTAGCTGCACTGCTGCCAAAAGAAAAATCGTTTATCTGGCAGTAAAAGAGATTTGACTTACCTCACCTAGTGTCAGAAGCAGATTACATCTGCTCAGTGTTTCTTTTCTAGAGCTGCCTGCCAGTCTCCAGTCAGCTTTGGAATCATAGCGTCGTGTGCATGCTAAGTGTAACAAAGCCAAGTGGATTTTAAACGAAAGGGGACTCCACTGCTGAAGGAGCCCTTCTGCAAAAGGGGGTATATTTCGTAAATGTATTTTTACTGCTGTCTTTTGTTAGGGTATGCCTATCTTCCACCTGGTAAGTTGTCCTCCATATAAAAATTACTATCTGAGAAAGAAAAATGGAACATTGCTGCACTGATATGATGCTTATCCTTTGCCTCCAGAGCACTGTTGATTGAGCTGCAACATGGGTGTGTGATTTACAAAGGTTCTGTTTTGTTGATACCTGATCAGGCACCAGATCCTTCAGGCTATATAATATTTGCATGGAAAACAGTCATATCTTACAAACTGCCCAGCAAGAAAGGCAGGTTTGGAACAGTGACTAAAAACAAAAGGGAAATGTTGTGTTCAGGGGATTGACTGAGTTTTGGTCCATCAGCAAAGGTGCGTTCTTTTGTTGTCATTAAAGGAGGCTGTCTTATCACAGCACTGGTAGTTGCAAATGGTACTAACCAACAGTCACACAGCATATGTTCATTTGACCAAAATTGTCCCAGGTTCAGATTAATCATCTAAAGATGCAGGCATTGTGCATTTTTCTTTGGACTTTCCATAAACAGTTAAATACTAAGCACAAGGACATTAGGAGAAGAGGATCAAGAAAACACTTCTGGGTACTCTGTGTGTAAGTAGGGCACAACTACAACCCTATAATATCCTTATTACGCAATTCTTTGAGGAATTGCAGTGAGCTCCCTGCAATGCAGACATACCAAAAGTGCTCTGGAAGCTCTGTGGAAGTATAGCTCTAACACCACATTCACTCACAGGATGAAAAGAGTAAGTGTCATTTCATTTTTTTTTATTTGACATTCATTTTCTTTCATCACTAAAAAAATTCTTCATAAGAGCAACTAGTAGTTCTTGCTTCTTAATAAAGCATGAATGACAATTCATTGGATTTTATAATTAACAGCATCTTCAAATATAGTCAAAAGAGGCCAGTGCTATTTTACCAATTAGATCATAATAGCCGTCACAGACTGTGAGGGTGGATCTCTCAGCATCCTCTGTTTCTCTGCTAAAATTATGAACAATGTCTGTTGTCACATGGGACCTTAGCAAGGACAAGGTTTTTTTTTATTATTTTTGAGCTGCATATGTATTTTGCTATCATCTACAAAAATGAACCTGTCTAGGACTGCCAGAAGGCAGCCCTAGTAAAAACGCCCCAGTCTCAGGATCCCTTGCAAGCAGCCAGCTCATTGCTGCCCTGCGCAGCCCCAGAGCGTGACCTGATAATGTCAGAGCAGCCAGCCTTCAAGACCCTTCAAGACCTGATGGGGCTTGGCTTCATGGTGGGGTGCGCTCCAGCTGCTGAAACTGAACACAATTACCTAATTCAAAGCAAGAGAGATAGATGTGGCCACTTCAGTTTAATGTCAGGATTTCAGGCGGTGAAAAGAGGGCATACCTAGGCCAAGGCAGAGTTTCAACTCCGGTGGCTTGGTAGATGTGCAGACATGATGGCAACACAGTTGGCAGCTTCTGGTAAATAACAAGAGAAACATTTTCATGAGCGAGCATTTTTTACTTGCAGTCTCTGAGGAGGCAGCTGAGGATGGACACGTGGCTGCCGCAGCCGGCTCCAGCCCATGCTGCAGGCAAAGACAGGGCCCATCTTGCCAATTTTGGGCACCAGCAGTCACTGCAAGGCAGAGAGCACAGAGGATGACGGCCAAGCCCAGAGCATGTGGCAAGCTCACCCCAAACCCTTCACCAAATGCACTCTTGAGTTTCAGCTGGACATCCAGCAAGTTTGACATAGAGCCCATTCTAAACTTAAAACAACTTTAGAGACCTGGAGAAAAATATCTGTCAACTCTTAGGCTCTCAAGATTTAAAAAGCAGAGGTTGTTGTGGTAAAGTCTGAGTACTGAAATAGATGCTGGAAAGCATATGCACGAAAGCGTAAGTACCAACAACTGCAGTCCTTTCAAATAGCCTCCAGGTACCATGCTCCTACCACATTCTTAGGACAACACCCCAAGAGACACACTCCCAAAGTTCAAAACTTCCTCTGAAGGAATTCCCAAGCATCCAGTTCAGCTGAGAAATCTGTGACTTTATGCCCAGGAAAAACAAACTGCTTGATAGTAATACTAGCTTCTATCTTTTGAATCCGCAGCTGATGTAGCTGTGGAGATATGCAGAGAAGATTTCATAGGCCCAATGGTATAGGTACTTCTGCTCATTTTGGGGGGCTACATACAGTTTATACCATTCATGCAGTTCAGATATCAAAAAATGCTGAAAATTACCTTCCTATGAAAGGTGACCACAATTCTATTTGGTCATGTCTTGCCTCTGACTGAAATACATTAAAGCAGTGCATCTGTCACTGGCAGTATTTTTCTTCATTTGTTGCTTATTGTTTTCAAGGGTATACTACAGCTGTTCTTAATTCTTTGAAGTACTATAAGAAATAATATGAACCACAACATTTTGGAAATAAAACAAGAATTGTATATAATACCAATCTGTTATAGAAAGCATGTTATGTACAGGCACCAGTTGCAGATGTTCATTTCTTTTGTACTAGATAGGTTAAAATAACTTGCTTAGACAAAATTTCCTAAATTTTCACTTTTTACATTTGTAAAAATGTATTATAGATTTGCAGGTGCAAGGAATGGTAGCTCCACTGGTTCTTTTCTTCTTTAATAAAGTCCCACAGGCCTTTTTCACAAGGAGAAAAATGTTCCTAGTGCCTCATAGCAGCAATCAGCCTTCCAAAGCTCAGTCTCTTATACCAGCACTGTTTACAAGATAAGGTTGAGTTTGCATCTCTGTAAAAGGACACAGTTGAAAAGCCTCATAGCACCCATAGGAGAAAAAGAAAAAGAATAGGGGTAAACATAAAAAGAGGACAACTTAACAAAGGATGGTCTCATAAATGCAAAGTGAAAAATCCTCTCACTGTAATTTTTCCAGGGCTGCTTTGACACATTCTTTGACAGATTATTTGCTATTATCCCATTTAGTTTTGTCTTAGGTACTCAGTCCCTACTGAATTTTAGTATACAACATGCCAACATTTCACATCTTAGCAGAACCGCCTTCTCCTGCCCTCTGTCTCTATTGTGAAGTCAACTATAGACTAGCTCATGTCACAAACAAACTAAAGCAACAGCTTATCTGTTTGAGAGCTGCATTTTGACACTTATTACCAAACAGAATGCAGAAACACTTGTGAAGTATCTACTGTACTATAAGTTTATGAGTCAGGAATACGTTAAAGAAATGATCAGCTGATCCATAGGATGCACTTTCTGCACTTCTGTCATATGAGTATAAAGAACAGTGCTCACAGCTATGTATGTCTTCTCATTTATATCCAGTACCACTGTCAACTCTTAGTTGTAACTCTTAGATAATGAGATATGACTGCATTTGGATCTGACATTTTACTTCTGCCAATACCCTGAAAGCAAACAATAGACCACTAAAGTAGATCGTTTTTCATATGTGTGACTGCAGGGGGCTCAGGACTTTTCTGTTTTCCTGTGAAGCTTTGAAATGAATCCTGCTTGTTAACTCTTGTTCTTGTCAACTCTTGTTGACATAGAAGAATTTGTTGTTGAGGGGCCAGGTGTGATGACAAACATCTGGGAACTTGATGGTAATAATTAAAAGGTAATAAAATGAAGCTCACTCTAAGGTCTATTGTGGGAGGAAATACCTTTTGTTAGACAGACTCATAAAGGCTGTTAATGCCAGTCAGCCTGGTGTTTCTATCTCCTTAGTGAAACAAAGACATTTTAAAATTAGGAGTGTTAGATACGTTGTCATGCAATGCTGACTGCAATAGAAAAGAAATTTTCTATTGATGTATATATACATCGATGGCTGTGGTGTATACAGCTATTTGCACTAACGAAAACTTAAGCATTTCTGAATTAGTGCATATCTTGTGATCGTTATACATAAGTGGCTTTTAGCTTTTCACCCTGGAGGAAAATTTAGACTATTTGCACAAGCGCAGAATTTTGATGATTTTAAACTGCTTGTTTATGCTATGACCATGCCATCAAAAAATGCCGCCACTAGATGGCATTGATTCAGCATCCAAACATAGAAACAGAGTTTGACTTTAGCACAACTAAACCTCACTTCAGTGAGAGCGCTAATATTAAATACATTCATAATCATTGGTCTTCATTTTCCCTTAAGTGTACACTATCCATCCTCCATATTATCTTCTTTTCATCTATATCATTGTGTGTCATTGGTATGCATAGTCAAACAGCTTAATTGCTGAGGTTAATACATTTTTAAAGATGCATGTTACAGAAATTTTTCATTTTGACGTTATTCTATCACTGTTACTCTTGCAGAGTCTCTGAGAACCTCTAAGGTTGTCAGGGTCTATACCCAAAGCCAGGACAGCGCACCAAACATTGTCAGCAATTACAGGAGGTTGAAGGTATGTGGTTTTGGCATCAAACTTTCCAAGGACAGCTGACCAGCAGCAGTTTTCACAATCTGCAGCTACCTCAGTCACCATATAATTACTTTTCATGGGCTGGACTCCTTCCTTTCTAGATAAGGAGCAAGAACTGCAGATTTAATCTCAGATCTTGTTCCAAAGAAAGGATCAGGTCTTTTTAAAGTCTACTGAGGCTTTGTCACCACCTTAGCAAGTGGTGTGGGAGACTGAAGAAGCTGGTGCAAAGGACCCTGCATCTACATGTTTTGAGGATCTTCAGACTGAATTTGGTCTGGTACACTTGATCAATTTTCCCCACTATGCAGACAGTTCAAGACTGTTCAAAGAAAAGCTTTGCCTTCTTGATTGAACATCCTTCTGTATCTTATCACCATCCTGCCTTTTTTGTCTTTCCTATTTACATGATGTTAGCATATCATGGCTCCTACCACTATGTCCTTAATAAGTCCTAACAAGGAAAGATTTATTTCCATTCTTGATCATTGTGTGTCTGCTCATGAAACCATAGTGCCTGCTGGATGCACATTTCTTGACTTTGGCTTTGGTTAGTAGTCAACCAAATGCATCTTGTTGGGGTCTAATGGGAAAGCAAAAGGTGGGCTTCATCCTGTGTGGGTGGCGTCTGTCCTGGCAGAACAACCTAGGGGAATTGACCTGCCTACAAAGTGGTGGTTCCCATGTGACTGGACATAAATATTCCCCAAACCCTCTGCATAATAGAACCGTGCTATGCTCTGCACAATCACCTTGATGTCTCATTCCTCTATTCCAGACTGGCATAGCAAGGACCATGCACTCTGAGTGTCAGGATGGCACTCATTTTCAGGATGCTATTTGAGCTTTCACTGCTGAAGGCATGCTGAAGGCACACATACGCATATGGCACAACTTAGTCCACCACCCATGGTTACTCTGATTCTGTCCACTCAGACCTCTTTACCTTTTTTGTCCTTTCCTGTGCACTGAGATTGCTGTATCAGCAGCCCTGAGGACACCACACAGAGCTAGGGCTGGATGGCTTGCTGGGGAAAAATGTTGCTGACGAACAGCTACACTGTGCCACGCAGGAGAATGAAGGGCACCTGGGGGTAGAGCACTGCAATTTTCTTGTTTTCAGCTCCAGTAGGAGATGGCAGGGAAGGGGGAGGTTGTGGGGGAAAGGAAACGCCGTAAGGTCTGTATAAGCTGTTTCAGCCTGGGGGAATGAGACATGACAACGGCTGGCAGGTAGAGACCACTGATTAGGTCCTGCAGGTACCTCCCACTAAGGAAATCTCTTCTTCCTCCTACTGTGAGTCAAGAGCTTCTGGCCTGATTGTCTCCCCCAGAGCCTTCCTTTTCAGCCATCAGGAGAAATGATCCATTTGTCCTGTGACTAGGGTTTGCCTAGACACCTTCTCCTGAGAACAAATGTGGATACACTCTGAGTTCACATAAAGTTACAAGATCAATGTGATTTGGACCTCCAACCTCCAAGGCTCATTTTTAGTTGACTTGATTGTGAAGAGGGCTAAGTCCCATTGGCTTTCAATGAGACTAAGGACTACGGTCCATGAAAGAACAAACATGCATAATCACCACATCCAAATCTTATCCCACAAAGTCCTCAGAGGAGGGCCAAACTGAGAACTGCAGGAGTTCCCTGCTCTCCTAAATTCCCATCGTATCATTTCCTGAAAACCTTCCAGTTTGTTTCTCAGCAAGCCAACAGCTTTCTAAATCTCTGGCAATGCTGACAAGCAAGGTAGCTAACTCATGTTTAAACTACATTAGGATTCAAAAAAGACGTAGAAAGCCCAATCTGGTTTGTCTTTCTTAGACCATGCTTACCAGATTTGGCCCTGAGGAAGACTTGGGGTTTAGGATGCTGAAGGCAGTGCAGATAAACACCTGGATCTGGTAAACTGTAAGGAAGTTAGACTGCCTTCCTGTGATAGGAATGATTATGTTTCAGTTTACTTTTGCAAAATGAAAATGGACATAGACACTGCAGAGCTTGGCAGTGCACTCCTCAAAGATCTTCACAAAACTAGACCCTAAAAATAACATCAGTTCCAGTAGTTTTATGGGATTGCTTCCAAGAAATTTTGATCTCCTCTTTGAAAATGCCTAGGGTGACTTTTAGTGTTTTATTCCCTTGCAAAACTGCTCACAGTATGTTGCCACAGAAGTATTCACCTAGTTTTTCCTACAAAGACAGCCTAATCCCAGCTCATAAATTCTGCCAATAAAGAAAGCTAAATTTGCTACAGATTGCAAGCATATGGGAGTAGTGGATAGGCTGGATGGATATAACACTAGGTCCGGATGATCCCAGGTGCCACAACTTGGCTAAGTACACAAATGAGGTGAGAGAGACATGGAAGGAAGAGCAGCTGGATTTCATGAGGTCTCAGTGTGACTCCTTGTAGCTCCACAGTGAAGGTAATCCGCAAGTGTTACATGATATATGTATTTATTTCTGGATTTCCAGATGTGTGTTATGTGTAGGATCATGTGTGAAGCTTGACCTCTGCCTGATGCAAGAAACATGGAACATGTGGCAAAAAACTTTGCCCCAAATTCTCTATTCTTTTACTAAAAGCATGCTAAACCCTGTGAGAAAAGAAAATCTCAGTTTGCTCAAAGAAGGGTAATTTTCATAGTCTGTCAGCTAGGGAAGGATTGCAACTGTTTAGAAAGTGATTTTATTTACTATGAATTAAAGAGAGATGATCGAAGATGTTTTTCTGCTAATGCTCACCGTGAACTGCAATGATTCCTGGACACTTTTGTAAGAACAGGGAATAGGTCTACTCTTAAATCAGTGTTTGATTTCTCTGTGAGTGAGAACTGACTTGATGCCACTGGATGAATCACTATAATCTTTCTAGTTGACAGGACTTCCATAATCTGGTTTGTTCCTAGCCACAGAGATTATCTCAACTGTATGCCTTTCAGAAGGCATTTAGCAATATTTCAGCAAAGTCATTCCTCTGGTGTCCTGCAGCCTATATTGCTTAATCTATTTACAAGAAAAAAGATTTAATCAGATTTAATCGGATCAGCAGAAATTGTAAGTTTCTTCTCCAAGTGCTCTTAGCCTTTTATCTGGGGAGTTTGTTGACTGATGTGTTCATGTTGCGTATATCATAGCCCTGCTGCAATTATTTCCAGAGTTTATTAGAGCTTTTTTATTCTATATTGTAATTAATCCCTGTCACAAATTTATACATCCTGCTGCTGAGGTTTCCTGCTATGAGAACAGCAATTTTGAAGGCTAAGCTTTGAACATATCCTCAAGACACTTTTCACACGTCTGTTTATTTTATCTGGAAACTGAGTGAACTACCAGTGGTAAACGCCAATGCCACGAGAGGAGTCAGTCTGTAGTTGAGTTCATGAGGCTGATTCATACACATTGTTGTCTATCTCTTGCATAATACTGTAAAACCTGAAGTGTAGTCACTGTAAAGTATAGGAAGGGTTAGTAGCTGTAAAACTGGAAGATCATCCAACTGAGAGGTCTCTGAAAGATTGGGGCAAAAGTGCAAACTAATATGAAGTGTAGGTTGAGAAGAATATTCACTTCTTGTGCTCTTTTTCTGAAATAATATTACTGCTGTACACTGTTGAAGCTCAGACATGCTTATATAAACTTTCTTCAGTGTCTAGCAGCTTGGACACATATATCCCTGCAAAAGTCAATGGTTAATTTTACAGCCAAAGGGAAAAAAGTAAAAGGAAAGGATGTAAAGGCTGAAGCCCAGAATGGTGCCTGGAACAGCTCCACACCTGCTGAGGTGTGGGAAGCCTAGCTCATTTGCCTGTGTCCCCACTGTGGTAACGACAACCGTAACAGGAGGTCTTCATATCCCATCTGCCCTCATGGATGTGGCATCAAGCCTGTTCTCACCAGGCTGGCATCCCAGCCTGATTTCCAAAAAGGGATGGTGCTGCAAAGGTCCATGAGCATTGAGGCAGCTGGCCCAGGCCCAGCTGGCGGAGGCATGTTCCCTGTCTCTGCAGTCCCTTGTTTTCCCGGGCCCACACTAACCCCTTAGCTGTGCCAGGAATCCCTGCTAGGCTACACCACTAATGTGCTTGCCAGTCTGGGCCTGAACCATGTGAGGGACCATTCTAACCATTTACCGGTACAGATTACCTCTAGTGTTCCCCAACACCATTTAGCCATAGCCAAGGAGAATTTAGACCTGAATTGTCTTACATTTGTCCAGAATTGGGTATTCCCCAGCTAAACATATGGGGCATTGGAACTACCTATTAAGCTCATTACTGCCATAACTTTAAAACTATATATCTTTCCATTGCCAAACAAGACTATAAACATCTCACCTTTTTCATTCATCATGCAGTATGTGGCAATGAAATATTCTCTGCAGAGGAATAAAACAGCAGCAAATACTCTTGTGTCTCTTGTGTATAAATGTTTGTTAATGGCCTTTAGAGCACAGGGAACCAAGAACATTGCACAAAGAACTCTTCATCTAAGTATGAAAATTACGTTCCCTTCCAAAGCGGTATGACAAGCACCCATAAAATTGTGAACATTTATCATGACACAGATGCATCTCCACCTCCTACCGTAAGATAATTGAGGTTTAATGAACAAATACAGGAAGCAATATTACATGGAGACACTTGCAGTGGATCTCTGAGGATGCTTTCATAATTCAGCAGATGAAGTAAAGCCAATAAGTCTATCTAGTGGATATGTATCAAGGGCTACAAGAAGAAATCACAAAAATATCTTCATAAATAAAACTGTTTTGCCTTCCCATTGTACAACCTATATATGACAGATTGTATTCAGATGCTCTTTCTTTCATTTCAGAAAATCAACATGTTCTAAGAAATGCAAAAAGGACTGGAGGAAAGAAAAATTGTGCCATCCATCACTGAAGACATTTCGAAGATAAATGCTGATTTGGTCATGCTTACCATATTTGCTTGAAACATGATCCATCCTGGGGCAACATAAGCATCTTGTTTTTCTAAATGCTGTTAACTTGTGTTGAATGCTGGTAAATGTCTGACATCTGCCCCTTTCTTCCTGATATTAATCACTGCCCTCCATGTTCTGCCAACAACAATCCTTTTTTTTTTCCCATGTATTTCAGCATCTACAGTATCTGTAGCTTTGGAAAACCATTACCTTGGGCTGTTTTTTTTTTCTTTGTACTTTGGCATTGAAATTATTATTGTTTTTATGAGCTATCAAGTACAGGGCTACAAAATCAACAGAAATATTTTGAGAAGACGAGGCATTATTAATTTTAAATTCCCACGTTCTCTGCCAACTTTTAGCTTTTTACTTCCAGAAGAACAAACAAAAAAAATCCAAAAACAAACAAAAAACCCTCAGCTTTTGAGCTGAGGGAGATTGCATACCTTTATTCTCAACATTCGTCTTCCAGTCGGAAAGTGATTATCAGTTTTAACCTTCCAAAGAGCATCTGTTACTTGAGGTAAACTGTGCTTGGCTAATGAGGTTATCCAATGTAGCCAATGTACTTGTCAAGGCTAATGATGATCAGTACATAGACTTAAGGGATTTTTACAACAAATCTCTTTTATAATTTCTTATGGAAGTGTCATTCTGCCTATCTCATTGTTTATTATTTTACACAGAGATTTACTTTATAATGGTTTTCTTTTGTGCTATCATACAGAAGCAGCATACTCAAGGTTGCAGTTCTGTCTGTAGCTGAAATCTGGTTCCTGTACAGTTTCGAGGACAGCACAATAGTCAATTGATCAATGTTATGGCAGCATTTAATGCACTGTGAACTAAAAATACAGATAATGTTTTTAAGTATAGCAGTCGAATAATTCATATTTTAGGGGACACACAGGGCAAGGAAATGTTTCTCATCTCAAAACTGTGATGTAAGAGGTAACTTATAGGATAGTGCATCAGAGTTTTTTCAGATGCCAGTGGAAAGAATAAATGGAAAGTAAGTCAAGAAAAGCTTGGCAAGATTCACCTATAAAGCAGGAATGTATAAACCTGTCACCATAGGACACAAATGCCAGAAACTACGGACAGAGAATTTGAAGAAAATTACGGCCTTATATTGTCATGAATATAAAATAGGACATGAGAATGCAGAAATAAGAAAGCAAGCATTTTAATAAGAGATACAGATAATTATTAAAATAGGATGAGTCTGTATACACTCTATCTAAAATACGCACGTGTTCAATGACCTTGTATAAAGCCTTCTTAAACATTCATTCAGCAGCTGTGCAATTTTCTGGTGTGTGGAGTTCCTGCCTTGGACTCTGTGAAGTTTTTCTATCCCACTCCCACTGGTGCAAGGGGACTGCTCCTTACAAAATGGTGCATGCTTCCTCAGCATTCCTGAGAAAATTTAAAAACATATTACATAAGTACAAACTTGTCCATGATAGAGTTACCTTCTGCCACAAACTACAGCTGTCTGTCCTTCAGATAGAACACATTTGTAAAACAAGCAGCAAAACGCCAACACACATAGTAATTCAAGAAACTCCTTTTCACACAGAAATAACTGCTAGTAACAATACTAACAGGTCTTCCTAGTCTATGTAATTGCAGTAACATCTATGCTTACTTGGATTTTGCAGCATATAACATTTCTGGCATGAGAACAAGTTGCAATTTTTGTTTTAAAACTTTCAGCTATGTAGACGGCAGGGATCAGTATTGTGATAAACTTTAATATGGATATGTTATGGAAGAGCAGGACAGAGATTTTTATATAGTACCTAGTATTCATGTCATAGGATTCTACTCTATCCTAGTACTTTTCATGACAGGTGGCATTAGCCACATTATGAATTATAGCAGTAAGAAGAAACTTTCACTGAAATTTGGAAATTCCTAGACAGACATCAATATAAAAGTCTCGTGTATACTACTGGAGCATACAATATTCTTCAGTAAGCTAATAGCTAGGAGCCATGCCCTGTAAATATCATTTAGTCTTCATGGAATGAGTGAATTTGGCATTCTTCTGACTATTGGATTTCCTTACTTTTTAATTTTGATTGAAAAGATAATTCTCCCAAATTATACTCTGCATTTATGATCTTCTGTTTGCACAGCTTCAGGTATATATTGAAACTCTCTGTTATGAGGAATTCAATTGTATAGAATTGAAAAGGCATAAAAATCTTTAAAAATGCATGCACAGCCCCCCTAAGTGGATTGTCAATTTTTCTCTGCATTCATAAAGATATTACACTTCAAAATACAATTGTTTTAGGTTCTTCAAGGGCTCAGAGCAATTGCTGGCACCTTTTAAAAAGCTGGGAATTGCTTTTTTTCATAGCATAAAATACACCTGTAAAACCATGAAATGAATGCTTGTGAATGTATGTAATATACACTAGAGAACATTAGTTTGAAAAGCACCTGCCACTGATGGAGTGTCACATCTTCACTGTCTATAATTTCGCCTGTTGTTCTGATAGACTTAATCTTGTCACATCTGATACGGGACTAATATCAGAAAAGATAGATATCAAGAAACATGGCCAATTAAGGAAAACTATATGAAAACGTTCAGTTTAGCTATCCATCCTCTGGCTGAGAGCAGTTAATTTACTGTCAATGTGTTACAGAGTAGATAACAACATATCCTGTGCAGTCTGATGTATTTTGTGGCAGCATCCAAGACCATGTCAGTGCTAAAGAATGTGCCCTTTTCAGAACTGCCAATAAAACAAGAGATGCACCAAAAATACTTGAACATGTAAACAAACATGATAATGTTTTTGCAGAGAATTAAGGGAGAATCTTGGCTGATTACAGCATTGTTTACTGCTAGTGTTGTGTGGGAGTCATGGGCAGAGGTGGTCACAGAGCTGGGTTTTGACATGTATTTTCTTTCTCTTCTCAGTCAAAATTCCCTTGGACCCGTGGAAGTTTTGGCAAATAAAGTGCAGAAAGGTGGTTATAATGTGTTCCTATGTCATCGTTGATTATTAACAAAGGCTTTTTTCTTTAGCTTCGTACATAGGATGAGAAAAGTGAATGTATGTGAATCTCAAGGAGCATAGTTACCTTGAGTCTTTTTACTTGGAACATTTTACAGGTTACATTTACGGAAATAACATTTTTTTAAAAGAGAGTTGGAATGAAATATGAAACAAATAAAACATGTGCTAGAAGAAAATCAAGAACTTCTAGAAAATTATCTACTATCAATAACGATATTGGTGTCCATCTTCCCAAATGTCTATGGACAATGCTGTCTCTGACTTCAGTTTTACTAATGCTTTTATTAACATCTTTTATTGACTTGGAACAAGTCAATGTTCATTCATCATGAACATGTAAAATGTTGAAATATATTGATCCTCATATTCCTTGCCTTGCAAGGTGTAAGGAACTGTATAAGGAACATATTTCCTTCTTCTATAAGGAACATATTAATGCACCCACTCAATTATTAGGATTAGTATTCTGAAGTTAGTTATTTTTCCAGATATATTCTAACTCTAAGCAAATTTAATTCCATTGCACAGTTTAGAGGTTTCAGTTTCAGGAAGTAGTTGCTTGCAGCTCTACATGAATATGAAACTTCATTGCCACGAGTAAGTGAATCATGCTTATTTAAGCAGGGTCAGAAGGGGAGGGAAGTTTTCGCGCTCTCTCTCTGTCCCTTCTCCCACGGCTGAAGCCGCAAAGCCATTCCTCAGCTTTGAGAAGTCCTGGAGGGCAGCAGAGCAGAGCACGGTGAGCACAGATCCTGTGGCTTCATCCAGACTGCCTGTTCAGAAAAGTCCCTGTCCCAGGCTACCCCACACACAGGTCCCAGCTTTATCTGGGAGAGGGCAACTTGGCATCGGCAGGAAGCAGGTGTGGATGACTGTGGGACAATTCTTGCACTCATGCACAGCTCCTGTTTAATTTAATAGCACATATGACACATGCAGCCAACTTCACTGGAGACTACAGGCTTCAGGGATAGTATCAAACCTTCATACTTGGGTATCAATTGATATCTTGCACATTCAGAATTTCAGGAAGGTAGTAGTTTTAGTATATCACCTCTCTGGCATAAATAGATCTCAGTTCTGAGCCTGCAGATGACCTGCAAACAAGGCTTAGCTAAAATGGCTTTACGTGAAGGGAAAATCTTCTGAAACACAAGTCTCCTCATAGCAATTATTTCTCCTCTCAGCTGGTATCTTTCAGGCCCCTATTCTGCTGTCTTCTTTTCACCTTAACCAAAACATCCTAGCCAAAATTGTTGCTTCCCACTAATCTGAGAGAGTTACCAAAGGAGCTGACCCAGCCATCTGCTAGTGATATGGGAATCTGCATATAGGAAAGGCAAACATGTTCAAAACCTAGTTTCCTAACAGAGTTTACTCAGTAAGTCATTGATACATCCAGTATCTTTTCTCTATCTCATTTCTGCATGCAACATTTTGACAATCACATGCACATTGAGCTACAATAAGATTTTTATGTAAGAACTCTTCTGTGCATGGGCCCATGAATTTTTTGCCATTCATCCACATCTCTGCTTCATGGTTCATACAGCTTTCACATTGCTTTTTGCCTAAATACATTGTTCTGTAATTGTCTACCTATCTTCATTCTATGAGATGTTTCCTATTTTATAAATATGAAGGCAATACATAACTTTCAAACTCCAGATTTGAATCAGTGTTGTATTTAATCAGAATTTGCAATGCAACCTCAATTATTGATCCAGGCTTTTGGTAGAATTAATTATCATGTCTTGCTTAAAATGAAATGGCTTACATAGTTATGTTTTTTTCCCTTCTTTTCTCTAGCCACTTACTCTGTTATTGTCCTTTGCCAGTAAGACACTTGCTTTCATGTTATTTGCAGCTTTTCTTTTCACCTGCTCTCTCAGCTCAAAACTGACTGTTGACTAAGTTCTATCATTCTCACCTCTGCCATCACCCCTTTCTCCTGCATGGTTAATCAACTCTCACACCTGCTGCAGCCTGTTCTTTCAGATCCTTTTTCTGCAGTCTTCTTTCCAGATGAAACAAAACATCACAGCCCAAAATTATTGCTTCCTAGTAGTCAGCAATGATATGGCTTGTTCTTCAAATCTCCTTACTTTTTTAGCACACCTTCAAAACTCAGCTTCATTCTGACTTATGATTCATGCTTCTTTTCCACTTCTCCTCATGAGAGACTGTATTTTTCATGAAGATTTCAGCTCTGTTAAACTGGGAAAAGAAGCCTTGAATGGTACTGTGGTGTGTAACAGTAATAATTTCATTACTGTACAAAGGCAGGGTTTTACGTTTTCATGGATACATAACTGTTCATAGTCAAGGATAGTGAAAGAGCGTAATATTTGCTACTCAGAAAACATACAGTGAAGGCAGTGAGAGGAAGTCCCGAGAATGGGATAGAACTTTTCCAAGGTTGGCACGTGCAGGCATCAGCATTTCTGTGGTTTTGCACATTTGGACATATCTGTAGCTTTTCCCCTACTGATCTGTAAGGTGTCTTTTTTTCTGAATGTCTTAGTTTACAGGGTAATTTGAATTTTTCATTCCACAGACTAGGGAGTTTTGCAGGTGTCGAAGAGAGCAGTGGTTAAGACAGTGTGTTCACAAAGGAGTCCTGAAGCCTCTAACCAGCCCATTACTTAAAGGCTGGCCCTTATGAAAAAGATGATGACTAAACAATAATTTTGGTAAAGCATCCTTTGAAATAAAATACGGAAGTAAGGCTTTGAGGGAAAGGAAAACAATCCTAAGGCTTTCTTAGATTTTTTTAGCAGATCTCAAACTTGGAGCAAAAGAAGGCTGTCAGAAAGAGATCTTTCTGATATACGGTACAGAACAGCTGAATTTTAAAACTACGATAAAAAAGACTCACTCTGAGCAGGTACATCAGGGCTCAATAATTTATGGCCCTGAGTTATCCCCCTTTGTGGAGTTTTATAGTAACAACAACATGTGTGTATGTATGTACACAGAGGTACATACATGTTCACATGTACAGATTAATGTTACCTGCATGTGGCTTTGGTTGGTTAGTCATATACAGAAATGAATTTTTCATTTTTTATATCCAGATTTTCAAATATGGGACCCAAAGGAGACAGTGACTCACAGCCCGTAAAAAGAATTAACTCTGTTATTGTGCAGGTTCTTCAGTTTTGGTGAGCGCAACTTAGTTCATGCTGCTGTTATGAGGAAATGATTGTTTATATCTCTCATCTCGTGTGTACTGGAAAATTGGCAAGGCTACCTTGTAATTCATCACTTGTTGTGAGTCAGGGGACAATGTATCTTGAACCGCAGGGCAAAGTATTATACACAGTCATGAAAGCAAAATATCATGTCCCTCTGAGCTGAATCAATCTAATAACAGAGGCCTTACACAAACTCTGCAGAAATACTCAGAAGAGTTAGCGGGTTCTCATAGACATTAAATTGTATAAAGTATTTTGTTCTTTTATCCATTTAAACTGACATCATTTTATTCAGCCAGCCGGTGAGTCACGATCAGCAATATCCACTGTGAAAAAGGAGGCTTTCTGAGATGGCAGTACTCATAGATAGGAAATATAAGCAACTCAGTCATTTTGACATAGAGTTGCATTGTGGTTGCTCTCAACCCTGCACAGTGACAATATCAAGATACAGCATGCAGCAGTGATGGTACCTTTAAAATTCACAGATTAAACAGTACTGGTATTATCTGCTAATTGTACATTGATGATGTGGTTAATGTTTCATCACTGTCCACATAATTGCCCTACTTAAGAGTAAGGGCTTGGTCACTTGCAAAAACCAGTAACATTTGCCAGTGTGTGAATACATTTACCATCACATAATTTTCATAATCTGAAAATATTGCAAGTCCCTAAGGGAGGTGAATGTTGTATTTTCTATCTCGGCATGGGTGACCAGCTGTTTTGGGGAGCATGGAATATATTACACCCTCCTCTGGGTGAGATAGTATTGTGGCAAACTTCTTGAGTATGTGTTATAAACTACTTATTATCTGCTGACACAAATGCCAGTTTCTTAGGCAATTTGAATTCTATCCTTATTCATACTCCAGTATCCAATTTTATTAGTTGATCAGTTAGAGGAAGGAACAACATATTTCTACAGTATTTATCTTGCAAAACATTACTAGGTCCTAGAAAATATTAACATTTGTAATGAATGAAGGCTCTGAAATTTAAATAGCTATAATTCAAGTTAATGGTGACTATGACTCAGGAAATGTGTATTCCAAGCAAATTGTAGGTTCTCTGTTTAATGATGCCTATGAAAATAGAAACAATATTGTTACTCAGATATCTCCCGCACATATAATAAGAATCTCATGCCTGGCAAAGAAATTACACATCCTTCTCCTGTTGTTTATATTATTTCCTTTTAGGTGAGAAGAAAAGCTTAATTCTGTTCTAATTTTGTTTGCTCTCACTTTCTCTGCTGATTGGAAATGCAAATTGCAAAAATTTGCAAAAATTGCAAAATTACAAGAAAAGCATCTGTCCCCTATTCTGTGAGCATGGTATTCCATCCCCTAATTCCACATTTTTGTAGCATGGAGAGAGTGAATCCAACATCCTCTCACCCAGCATGCAAAGCAATGTTTATCTTTTTTGTTTCTCCCTCTTTCTATTTGCAAGGTGGATAGTAAAGAATAGCAATTTTTTTTTAATCCTTTAACTTTCATTCTACAGCATTTATTTCAACAGGTGTAGTCATGTACTTGAAGTTGAACAGTTACTGAAGTTATTTTTATAATTATGCTCCCAACATTGTTATTTACTCTTTAGATCTTTGGTCCTCTTAGTAGAGTTTGGAATTTCAGGTAAAAGTCTTTTTCTTCTTCACCCATATTTATAGGAATCTTTCACAAATTGTGGGACAATGGAGTGCATTGACTGTATACACTTCAGTGTGTTGCTCCCATCAGTGATTTCTGAGCCTCTACAGGAATCTGTTAAATTTAGCTGGACCTGAAGCTATTAGCAGGGTTTCAGCAACCTCATTCTTTGAGCTAGCCATTAATGCAAGGAAGATGTTGGCCACTTGGGAATAACGATGACCTCTGTGTTCACATACCAATGTGCCTTGGTGCATAATACAGCATTTTGCTTTCAAAAACCTCTGTATGTTTCATCTATCTCTTGAGTAGAGGAGAAGTCACCACTGAGACAGAAAGTCTCTGGGCTTCATTAAAGTGGTTAAATCATTGTGTCACTAATGGAACAGAAACAGAGCCGAGGCCTGTTCTGTTTTGTGACAAAAGGACAGGCACTGAGTATGCTGGTAGAAATTGCCATAATCACATATTACTGAGCCAAGACTAACAGAAACTCTCCATTTTACATCACATCTGACTTTAATATATGCAGCTCAGGTTTCTGTAGGGATTATACTTTGTTTAGTCTCTAGTAGACAGCTAGTACTGAAGTAAATAGGAACCAAAAGAATGTCAATCAGCTTTGTAATAAAATAGTACCTGACAAGTCAAATCAGGAAATCCACTGTCACTCATTAAGAATACCAGTTTTCCTATTCATGATTTCTCTTGTTAATAAAGTCTTGATTGAAATAATCTTGTTTGCTTAATTTTATTGTCATGAAGGATCACCACTTATAGCAAACTTAGAGCAAACTTATAGCAAAAAAAGCACCAAATTAAAGGTCATATTTTTTCCAAATACATATAAACGTGTGTAGATATGGTTCTCTGAGAACATAAGTACATGCATACTGCAGAGAGCAGTGAAATCTCTGCAGATTATTTTGTAATGCAAAGACCTATTAATTTAAGATAAAACAGCTAATCAGGGAGCTATTTTGTTATGCCCGACACTGCTCAACACAAATCAAATCCTAACTCATCTTTGGCATGATTCCACCAGTTTCTCACCCTTTTCTGTCTCCTTTATTGACTCTGACAAGCAGTGGAGATTTTGGATGTGGACAAAGATCATAGCAGCTGTACCACAGACAGTCTGTGGATGCAAGTGTGGGCTAGCAAGAAGCCAGACGGGAAAAGCATAAGCGTCATGTCTAAGGCTGTTAACTGTGTGGGCAGCAAGAAAAGGTCTGACTGTAAAAAGGAGGAAGAGAAGCAGGGTTTAGAGCTGGCCTGAATTTTATCTTAGAGCATTAATGACAAACCGTTTCAGCCACAGCCCCTTCTTTTGGAACTCTTCTGCTTATTACTGCAAGGTTCACATTGTTCAGGTCTATGTATAAAATATGTCTTTGTGGTATATTGCTTCAGCCTACTGGTTTACGTAAGTCAGTTAGACCAGCAAAGTGTTCAATTCCCAATCATCTTACTTCATTGAGGGAAGTGCCTACAAGCTATCCTGGCAAAACCCACATCATTGCCAGTGCAAGCTGTGTCAATATTAGAAGAGCTTATTACAAGGGCAGAGCTGACCACATTGGTCCCAAGGCTACAAATGATTCATGTGATGCAGGCGCATGTGCGCCATCAGCCAAGGCTAAGGAGGGAGGGATGGAGTGAGGTCAGGCCTTATTAGGCCAGTGGCAGATCTGATTTACTTGTAAAACTGTCTAGTTTATAGGTGGGAATAAACCTGAGCTACTGCTTTCTGGAGCCCAAAGTACCCCTACAACACTATTATTTAGCATACCTCGTATTTACACTATAGGGCCTATGTATGCATGAGCATGATTTTTGGGTCGTGGAAGAATGAACAGGACAGAGAGTTTGTCACACACAAGTGATAACTTTTTCCAGCAGACACAGATTTTGTTTGAGCTCTGACGGTAGAGCACATGCGGACAGAGCTGCTATTCATATACTCTCCCAGCAGGTAACAAGGCATTCAGAATTATTTCTGCAGCCTGTTTAGATTGCAGGGATATCCTGATTTTAAGAGACCGTTGGAAGGACTCTATATCTTACATTCTGAAGCACATAGAAATTGGAAAAAAGTTGGAAAAGGAAATTTTTTTTCCAGTTTTCAGCATGAAGCTTTGGTTATGTCTCTTGCTGAAGCTGCTCCAGAACTGTGTTGCTTTCCTCACTCTCAGTCTGAGATGTCAGTAACCCTCTCCCCAATCTTTCTCACATCTAAAACAAGACACACAAATGTTTACTAAGGATTTTAGTTGCTGGAATAAATGTGCAGCAATGCAAGTCTTTTGAATGCTGCATTTTAAAAGTACTTTTGCTTGGAGTGTGTCTTTTTTTAAATACAGATTTAAGTTTATCAACATAACATTAAAACTTGTAAAACATTGCTTAAATTACAAGTTAGGTACCTTGGCCTCAGCAGCATTCAGGAGGCCAAGGTTGCTGTGTCTAACTTCCGAAGTTAAACCAGGAAGGAAATCTGCAGTTTCACCCTGAGAGCGAGCAAGACTGTCTCATGTTGTGTCTGAGTCTTGGAAATGAGAGCCAGGATGTTATGGGATTGTGCTGAAAAGAAATTAAGCCTTATATATAAACCTTCCTCCCCAAAAGAGCATCTTTATGCATCATAGAAAAGCTTGCAGTTAAATGCAGAGACTGAAACACTTCTGAGCTAAAGAACTGTTCAGTGTTAAAACTACTTAATATGAAATAATTATGCATCTGCATATAATCATAATGATTAATTGCTAGACAGATCGTACTATGATCTACAACATAAGTAAGACTGGAAGAAATATTATCATGTAAAAGGAAGTATAGAAGATTGTCCCAGTATTTCCTAGCAAGTTAATACACAGTATTTTCATGCAATTACAAGGGAAGTCATATAATGCAAACAGTGTAAGCTTTACAGCTTACAAATACTAGCTGTGTCTTTCATTTCACAATCTATTATTGCAGAGATCTTTACAGTATAAAGGTGTTGCATATCGGAACACGTGGTAAAATTTCCACTTGGAGGCTGTTAAATTCTCCATGGGACTACTCTGCAATTATTTTTCAAGCTTTTCACTTCAGAAGTGAACCAATTATCAATTAATGAAAGGGCAGCCTAGTCTTTTACTTTGGTGAATGAGAGTCTGCACATCTGGTGCGCACAGAGGCAATCCGAGTACAGCAACAAGTTGCCTTGTTTGGTTAGGTTGACTTTGTGCCACACCTTCATCATTTTATCATGGCTTATTACTATTTGTCAACAACTCTAATTTAGAAGATTGTACCAAAGCACCTCTGGAATTTGCTGTGATTATGAAGACTATTTTAAGCTGTGTTACTACATGAATAAGCAATTTCTATGTGACACCTTCACATGTTATCACCTCACCATTTGTGTTGTTCAAGCTCTACGTCATCAGAAGATTTCCTTGCATGAGAGACTCTCTGGTCAGGCGTCTTCCTCATGGACCTTTTGTAGTTAAAAGATCCAAGACCTTCCAAGGCCTTCTGGAGGTAGCATGACCAAGAGATTTCCTTCACATGACAGTATCTGAAGTTTTCTTCTTTGTACTTCCTCAGATGAAGTGAATCTCACTTAAGCTGCCCGGATAGAAATATAGTAGATTAGTGTCATACGGGAGCCGGGTCACTCTCCATAGCATCCACTGACACTACTGCCTGGTGAAAACTTATTCCAGATCAATTCCTGTTGTGCATCCAATGTCCTCCTGGTTGCATTAAACTTGCCCCTTGTTATGTGTGTGAAAAAGTCTTACCCATTTGCACACAGCTAAGCAGATACATAAAAGCTGAAGGAATACTGAGCTGAGTCAGATCAAAGAGCCGTCTAGAGTGTAGGTTTAGGGAAAAACAGATGGACATGGCAAGTGCAGAAAGGTCTGTCACCTTCTCAGCTTCCAGTCAGCAATAGTTCAGAGATTTCGAAGGCAGATATTGCATCCAGAAGATGCATTGAACAGTCCCAGAGAAGCACTCAGTTCTCTAATCCTCCTCTGAACCTTCTGGTTTCCAGTAGGAATCCTGCCTCAAGGAGCACTGCTGCTTGTTTATTCATTAACGCTCTGCAGAATAAACTCCTCAAGATTCATGAGGCCACGTCTCTCAGCGGGAGATGAGCATTCAAGTGACATTACTTAAAATTGGTTATTTAACCAAGTGTTGCAGTGAAATTGATCCAAGAACAAGTAGGCTTGTGTCGTTCACCTATATTTCTGTGTATCTTCACCAAACAAAAGAGGCAATTATCATCTACTACTAGTCTAGCATGGGCAAAAGGTTTTTATACAGCGTTTTGCCTAGCAGTCATTTTTCTCAAAACAACACAGGGTATTCTGTGTGAAAGAAAATTTTGGGACTGTTCATATTTGTTTTTGCAAATAGATTGGCATCAATCATTCTTCCAGTTTCTCAGAAATATTAGTTTTTTGCAATATGTGGCCAATGACTATGTTATAAGTAATGTTCTTTCCTACATCGCATTAAACTGAAATAAAATACTTAATTATAGAAAAGTTTAATACCCCATGAACTAATGCTCAGTATTTTTTCTTAATATTAATTTTATTACTGCTTACCCTACATTCCTTCATTAATAATAGTCATACATCTTATTGGTGGGAAATAAATCTGTCCCTTTGTGAAAAACAGCTGTCAAATATGCTCACGTTTTCTGTGCTGATGTTTAAAAATTGCAGGTTAGCTTGCACAAGAAATAACACAAATTCTGTTGGCATATTAATTACTTTAGCTCTTTTTTTTAAGCTTATGCTGTCTCTAACAGTAGCTTCTACTCAAAATTGCAATAAAACCAGATTTAGCCTTATGCAGTGACTTAAAAGTAAAGGAGCAATAATTCAGAGGTTTTTTGTAAGGAATTAAAGCAATTCTGTACAATAAAAACCTGCTGTCAACTGTGCATATAAGTTTTTCAGAGAAGAATGGACATTTAATGGCAATGACAAGATGGTACCTTAGTTACTAGTGTATCTTTAACACTTGCTTGTAGTCTAAAATACTGTCCCTTATTATTAAATATTTAATAATAAGCATCTTGGATTTTTAAAGTTAAATAATTCAAAGGCTCTTGAAAGACCCTTCCACTGTAAACTGCCCATATTTTTTTTCTAAGCACATTTTTCCAGTATTATGACAGAAAAAAATGCTGCGAGTGGAGGGGCCAATGTCATTTAATATGCAGTAGTTTTTGAAGACCTGATCCAAAGTTCACCAAAGTCTTTGGAAGTCTTCCCAGGACAGTTAGTGGGCTTTAGAGCACGTCCTAAATATTTAGTCATATAAACAATTATTTTGGTTAAAATTTGAGGTTAAAAAAAAAAAGTAAATACTTACCATTAGATTGTATTCATAAAATATAGATCTATTGTTTATCTTTGAATAGACCTTATTCTGCATTTAAACTTATTCAGTAAACTCTTACTTTTCAAATACTTCTTTTCAAAGAGTGCAAAGGAACTAAATTTCAGTCAACATACAGATAAATATACATAAATTCACAGACACACCCAATCTATTACTGCCTGTTAAGTGTTTTGGCAAACCACAGGATTGTTGTAGGGGAAGTGCTGGTGAAGTGTAATCACAGAATAAGTGAAGGCAGCTGCTTTAAATTAAGTTCATCACTTAATTTCATTGTTGGCTACAGAACATCCTTTGATAAGGAACAGAATATTAGTAATTCATCCATCAGAATAATGATCCCCTGTGTTAGTTCCTTCTCTGTTATTACAAATACCTACAATTTCTGTAGAAATAAAAGTCCTTGAAAGATAATTTTGCTGATTGGAGCGATTTAACATAAGTTATCATGACTAGATTTGCTTGATGCATGCTATTGCTCCAGATAAGCTCATTTTAAAATTCACACACCATTTCATGACTTTAATGTACATCAATTAAAAAAAATTAAGATAACCATTTCCACTAATATGACTTTCTGTAGAGCATGCTTCTGCTGTACAGCAGGAAATGTAACTGGCTTTCAGTTACAGCTGGTTAAATGGGATGTTATGATATTAAAATGTAGTGACACTTTGCTTTGTTATGAAGTCTTTCTTAAGATGATTGTTTTCTTTGAATGCCAGTTGAGGCATGTATTCTCTCAGCAGCATACATGACTAGATGATCCATTGAACTTTTATCAGTTATTAATGATAATTGCCCAGAAAGTGTCAATAGCTACTAACTATCCCCAGTTCTGTTGTTAATTATTTGTATGCTCCAAGCCAAATAACCACCTCTCATGCAACTCTAATGCACAGAAGTTTTCTACCTGATTGCTGCTTTGTGAAAACAGAATTTGCTTACCACCACAGAGCTACCCATGCAATCCATCCATGAGCTGAAGGTCAAGTAATCCATGCCTTCACTGCACCTTGAGCTCCCAGTGGAACTCCCTAAGCTGTTGTTATCCAAATCAGCCTCATATAGCTTTACATCCTCCAAACTTGCTGGCAGAGTTTTTCTAGGGACAGTGGAAAAACTTATTCTCAGCACAGAGCACTCCTTTGCCCAGTAAATCCAGTTCTACTGTTTGCTCTGCATAGACCTCAGCAGGGAGCACTCAGAGGAGCCAAGGGGAATGGGGATGAGGAAAACTATCAAGCAGAAAATACGTTTGAGAAGACACATCTGAGTCAAACAGAAGTTATTGGGCTTAGTAAAGGAGTAAATACCTGGGTGATATTCAATGGCATCTGTCAAATATAGCAGCTGGTGGTCCCTTCTTGACAACAACCTCTTGCACTGTGGAGTGCTTTTCATTCCCAGTTCCTGTGACTGAAGCTTTCTGTTTTTTTAATGACTAAGCTCACCTGAGAGGTGTTAGATGAAAAGGGCATTTTCTGCTAAAACAATCAAACTTTTTAACTTAATTTTCATATTTTTAAAAAGAACTTTTAAAAAGCTTGTGTGTTTAAAAGGGGAATTAAGCCTGCACTTAATTGTCTATCTCTAAATTGTTAAATTTGTGCATCTTCTGTTATAACTTGCACACTAAGAAATAGGTGGGGTGATCATATATAATTTACTGTGTCTTGCTCCTGAGTCAGTAACATAGATTTACTAACCACTGTAACATACAACTTTTACTACATTTAATTAGGAAATTCTGTCATTTTGTTAGCACAGCACTCTATGTACACAGCACATTAAACTATCGAGTTCCTCTGTGAGAACCCTCCTAGAAATGTTTTATCTGATGTTACAAAAATTATGACTGCAATAAGTGGTTTGCAAGAGTCATTAAAAGGCTGTAGATTTCAAGCTGTGCTATATGCTCACACACAACACACAGAAAAATATTTTCTGCAAGCTCTGAAACGTAACTGTACATGTTCTCTAAAATCATTGTAAAAATTTTCTCTCAATTTTTAAATTGTTAGCTCTTAAATTATAGAAGATGTATTAGAGTCTATATAAAGGGAGATGGGAGAGGGGGACGATCTGGGTCAATCTTCCATGAAGGAACCATTTTGGCTTGGGTGCAGAATGAGAAAAGAAAACATTTTCTTTGTATAAGCTAAATAGAATCTTTCCAAAATTTTCTGCTCCAAAGTAGGAACATGTTGTTTTTAAATAAATTAGTCCAGACTTAAGAACCTACAATTATACTTAATCTGCATGTAAGTGATAAAGTTGTCAGACAGTGAATGTCGTGGCCTCAACCCATTGAGAGATTAATCACGTATATCTGCCTGCACTGTGAGTTAAAGTCTATTTAGTCAGCACCATTTATTTTAATGAGCCATTTGTGAGTTTAAAATCATGGTAAACCTGCTATTAGGATTGATAAAGTCAATGGAGTTATCCCTGACATATCTTTTGAGGGAATATGTACACATTAAAATTATTACATTTAGAGATTATTTTATTTTGGAGACATCGGAAGACCTGTCGTTGTGTAACTAGAAAAACTCTGAAACTAGATGTAGTCAACATTTTTAAATGAAATTTCCTTCCCATTAGAAATGGACATGATGAAAAAATAGATTTTTTCTTTATAGGACAGGTCCAAAAAAGGAAAAAAAATCATTTCTAAACCAAAAATATTGTTAAAATGTAGTTGTGTTTTCAGTTTAATATGAGTATTTTACCATTTTTTTCTTTGTTAAATCCATTGTTCCTGTTGTCATTATGTGAGAATGTGATTTTATTTTAGAACCTATGTTTTTGTTCTTGTTATGACAGTGAAAATCTTGCGAACAATGATTTTAAATCTAAAAAGTTGAGACAACAAGAAGAAGAAACTGTTATTTGTAGGCAGTCTCCTTATTTTGGAAACCTTAGTTTCTGGACATTTAATGACAAGGAGCTCTGAAAACTGATGCTTTCAATCAGAATAGCCTTTTGTGATTGCTGGGCAAGCAAACAACAAAGAAAGAAACAACTAACAGAGAGTCCCCAAGAATTAACACAAAGCTACATATTTCACTGGCAATTTGCAGCCCAGTCTACCTTGAGGAAAAGTGTCTGAGGCGGTACACGGGGAAAAAAACAATGCCCCAATTTCTTAAAAAACTGTGAACTCTCAGTCAAATAAAAGCAATCAACACACACCTTGAGTGTGCTTAAGAGCAAGAATGGTAAAATACCCAAAGCTTTGGAAAGGAGCCGCTGAACCAGAGTATTAAAGTGCGGTTTTCACAAGTCTGAGGCCAGAGGTAATGCTGCAATCTTTCTGTAGCACCTGCAGCTTCCCTGCATGACCCTTACTGTGCAGAGGGGCAGCTTGGCAGGACCTGGGCTATGTCCCACCCCAGTGAGATGTTCAAATTAATACAAAAACTATTTGCCTTCACTCAGACCCATGAGCCTCCATTCAGCAGCCAGAATGCATCTCCCCATGCCCTTCCCAGCACCTCACCATTACCACTGCTCCTCAGCTTCCTCCACATCTGCAGCTTTGCTATGGCAGCTGGTGCACCTGGGAGCAGTGGCAGTCCGTGGCCGATGGCAAGGGGAAGGACGGTCGCATCTGTCTCAACATTGCACTACCCCTGTAGAGTAGCCCCCGGAGCAAACGCCCAATTCTGGCCTTTCCACAGATTTCCCCGCTCTGCTTGCATGCTTTTCCTACACCAGGAGGACACAGATTTACTTTTAAAATGTCCCTGTTAGTAAGTGCATGCAAGGCGCCCGTATCCTCCACAAGCGCTGCCCTGCAGATGCTTGTGAGGGTTCGTGGACACAGGTCTAAGAAAAAAGAAAGACGGGTTAGGAAGCAGTGAGTGCGCATGACCCCGGCATCAATGACCTGAGGCAGCACTTTCAATGCTGCGGTTTCTTCTCTTGTGACACTGAGGGAAACTACCAATTTAACAGATACAATGATAGCTAGTGTGGAAAGGCAGTGCTAACAACTGTCGTACACTTGAGCACATCCAAGGCAAAACAGGTATTTCCTGGAAGCCTAAGCAGACTTAGCATGAGATATTTGAGCTATTAAAAATACCACTGTACAAGCTGACAGCTGGGTACCTGCTTTATAGCCAAACTGGCAGTAAGTAGCAGCAGTGCAGGCTGAAGGCTTCACAGAAAACATAGGAAAACATAAAGGCAGATTTCACATCCTGACATAAAGTTAGGGAAAATCCAGTACTGCTTCTGATCATTTTTACCAAGGTAAATTAATTTCTTTCAAAACTGCTTTCCTTTTAAGTGAGGCTGAACCCCAGGGGGGAAAACTAGCTCAGCACTGTGGATTCTGAAATATGTATGTCCCCTTGTGAATCTGCACTTCAGGTATTACTGTAGGGCTGAATATCAAAATACTAGTATCAGGCAGTGCCCCACAGAAACTGAGCCTACGGAGTGCTCTTCCTGTCAGGCATATTTTCAAGTCCTTCCATATAGGTTAAGCATTAGGATGAATTTTTGTTTCCCAGTAGTTTAAGATGAAAGCTCTTTCAGTAAAAGTACTGAGCTTTCCCTGCAACTTAAATGCTCACTGAACATAATAAAATCAGTTCAATTTCAAACTTTCCTTTCATAGCATTATATTTGGATTTAAAGGAGATTATTTTACCTCAGTTATGTTGCTCTGCTTGAAGCCATATAATACTTTTTAAGAAGGATAGAATTTCACAGGATTTTAATTCTCTCTGTAATTAAGTCTGTAATTAAAATTATAATAAAATACAAAATTTTAATTTTAAAATATGTTATTTCATTATGTTTATTAACGTTAGTACATCCTTGTGGTTAACTATACATAAGGCATGTCTTCTGCAGCAGTTAGGAATGCGTTTGCATATTCATAGTTAAAATTTACTGTGTGATTCAGAATTTTTACATTCCACAATAGGTCAAATAAACAGGCCCTCCCAAATTCACTGAAGTGACCAGGGGAGCAGGTGGTATGGGCAGACCATCAGAAACAGCCCACAGTCACAACAAACACTGTGTGTGTTCCTCCAAACTGATGACAAGCAAATAGCTTCAGGGTCACTTCACATTAATAAACATATGCCTTTCAGAAAAAGAAATGCTATGTCCATTGCTAACAGGATGAAAGCAAGGCCGAGGTAACCATGTTCCTTTAAGGAAAGAAACATTACAGATAGATACAAAAGTTTTCACCTTTCAAGCTGTAATGAAGATCAGCAGAGTGTGACTGGGGAGAGAACTTCATAACAGATGAAGAAAACATTCCAAGTCACACCCTGGTGGTAGCTTGCTTTTAAATTTACTTTCCTTGATCTGTTTTGCCCTAATGTTTTTTATAATAAAAACTGTAGGAAAGCACAGAAGGCTACTTTTCATTTCAATATAACCTGATATTTTCTCCTCATATGCCAGGATGGACTTTATGTTCTGCTCATTGTTAAAGTTGTTTGTATTTTCAAGGCTTTGAATGTTTTGCTTTGTAAAGGTTTTCAAGACTGTGAAGTCCGTGATTCTTTGAAAAGCATCAAAAACTGACTATTGTTGGACATTTCTTAAAGGAAGATATTGGGAGAAAAAGACTTTGGATTAATAGAAACATTTTGTTACAATAAAGTTGTTTCACATCAGTGAAAACCTTTTTCATAATTTAAAAGTTACTTTAAAATGCAAAAATAGTTTTAAAATGAATAATTGAAAAATGTCAGGACTTTTTCCTTTGTTTCATTTTGAAACAAAGTTTTGGGGAAATCTAACTAACTTCATGAAACATGTCCTTTTCAATAGCTTCACTTTTTATAAGAACCACCATATGGAGTTATACCAAAAAAAATATGCCCCAGGATCTTGTCTTGGACAGTGACTGGCTTTCTTTCAGTGGAACAGAAGAAAGACAACACATAAAGGGTAATATTTCCCCTCATATATCGTCTCAGTTTCCAGCAATCAGCTCTCTGTCATCTTCCTGAGCTGGAGGTTCCATCTGCACCATCGTTCTGCACCATCACTAATGTAGCTACTGTTCATGAATCATGTTGTCTTGAGCATACGGGAATTTGTGCTGTGAGAACAAAAATAACATATAACCTCAAACACCCTTCTTTCTACTTACAAGAAAAAGATTGTACACAAAACTATTCTATCAGTTCCTGAACTATTACAGGAAGCCATGAAGAAACAGACTCCCAGAATGGAAAGAAGTCAGCCAGGTTAAGCTAACTGAAGAACGTGTGAACATATCTAAAGGATATGGAAATAAAACTGAAAAAATCTTGTTGACTTTGCAGGAAGGGCTTTGGCTAAGATTCTAATGTATAACATTGTTATACATAATGTATAGATTCAATCTAGTTTAAAGTAAAGAAGGCAGTTTGGAGTAACAGATGCATTGCACCTGAGTAGTTTCCATGAACTAGCAAAGCTGATTCCAGCTTATGTTATACATATTTGTATTTTTTGCTCCAAAACCACAAACTTTCCACACTTTAAACATTAAAACAAAAAATGCTTTCAGCTGTTTAATTGCGGAGTCTATCTTAAATGAAAAGCAAATAAAGAACCAACTGAAAACATCAGAAAAGATTTTTGAGTGATTTTTGAGACATCTTCAGTGTCCTGAAAAGTGCACAGCTTCCAGCTCCCAAGCTTAAAGCTGAAGATACTGAAGCTGCCCATACTCATCATCATATTTGTAGATTCAACAGTCTTATAGGCTAACAAAAGCTGAAAAAGTCCACCACAACTTCACCAACAGGAACACTACAAAAATGAGGAAGCCTGTTAAAAAGGAGGCCAAAGGAGAAAGCTAAGAGAATTAAATTCTTACAGGTGACATGCATATTACGTCACATTTTGAAAGACTTGAATAAGGATGAAAGGAAGACAGAATGACAAGTCGGGGAGGTTACTAGAAGCAGAAAAACATCTTTTGAAATGCTGAAATCTTACTTATTCAAATGAAGAAAATAAAGTAGGATGAAAGAAGCTCAGACATATCAAGTACAAAATAAAAATAAGGCATCCCAAAACAGACTTTGAAGAGCAAGTAGATAATAAAATAAAACACATCAAACACATCAGGAGAAGAAACCCAGTACACAGTTAGTAGGGACAGCTGATGATCAGACTATAATGCTACACATTTTTTTGCCTTGACGTTCACTGTGGAAATAACTGAAGAGGAATTCCCACTCCATAATCCCCTTCTTTGAGTGGATCAGAAAATGATCTGTCTGAAACTGAAATGATTGTTGGAATGGCTGTGGAACAAAAACACAAAACTCTAAAAAAACACCAGGGCTGAATCATATCCCCCCAAGAGTTCTAACAAATCCCAAGGATGAAATAGCTGAATTAATAACAGTACTATCTAACCTCTGGCTTAAAGTTCTTGGTACCTGAGGACAGGAATGTGGCAAGTGTGATAACAGATTTTTTTTAAAGCTCCATAGGGACCAAGAAACCTATAGGTCTGACATCTCTACTGGGCAAATCAGTAGAACCAATAGAACTAGTGGAAAACTTGAAAGATGTGGCCTGCCTGGAAAAAGTTAGCATGGCTTCAGTAAGGTAAATATTTATCATTCTGTTGATCTGTACTCATAGATATGAGTAACTTCAATTATCAACACTGGAAGAAACTAGAAATAAGCAAAATAAATTGAAAAATTTTTTTGGTATCTAGGAGTTAGAAAAAAATATATTTCCCCTCACAAAATATATTTGCTATCTTACAAATGAAAAGCCAATTCTTATATATTTATATATTTTAATGCAAGATCCTTTTTCAAATCTCTTAGAAAATGAAAGTTTCCAGTAGTAGGTCAGAAATGTTTCTCTCCCAAGATACCCTTAATGCAAGAAGAAAAGGAGAACAGAAAAGATGCAGAGAGTCGATCACCTTCTCACTTCACAAACTGTTCCAGCCCTGGCTAAATTGATATAGTTTCAGGGCCAATCTTCTTCAGAGCCAATCTACTTTACGAGAGATGGTTTCAGTCTTGGAAGACCTGCAGTCCAACTTTGAACTGGCATAGCTTTCCCTGTTCCTTTCTGTTTTCACCAAATCTCTCTCTCTGACTTGGCCAGGATGAGCAGAGCAATTCTGATGTTATATGTGCTGCAAAACCTCAATCTGGCAGCCGTGGCCAGTGTCTGGATCCTTCCCAGTGCTTGGATGTAGGCTATTCCTCACTATTTTATTTCTGTACTTTTTCTTGATTAAAAGTTAGGATTCTTACTTTATTGAAGTCTCCTGATTGTATGCAAGTTTCACAAGTCACACTTCTTTTTGCCCACTTCTCTGTACTTAGTGGTTTCTTGTCATTTAGAAATTGCAGCGGGAAATTGGCTGTGCTTGCTTTTAAAACACAGAAGGGCTATGCTATTTCCCAAAATTGTTCCAATCTAGTCCTCCTCTCCGACCAATCAGCCATTTTATATTTTCTCATTCATTCATTGTACTATTATTTAAATAACCATTCCTTACATTTATCTGACATTTTTAAAACTAATTTATACAGAAAAAGCAATTCTTGGTGCCAGTTCATTTTTTTTAACAGGAAATTTGAATTGAGCTGTTAGAATTCTACCTTACAGTTTAATTACCTCAGCTTTAAGAATACTGAATAACTATTCTACATTTCTGCTTTTCTGAAGTCTTCAGATGGAATGAGTTGATGTAACTATACTGCCTCCAATGTGCAGCACATCTTCAGCTGAACTAGGCTGGCTGAGAGGAAATAGCTAGGAAGAATTCATAATTAGGATCTATTTGTCTGATTCCAAAAATGCTGTGTTTCTAGCTTCTTTAAAGCTCTGTTTTCAAAGACACCCATTTTGCAGTCCTCTAACCATAATTAGCTGCTGTACAGGGTCGTCAGGGCCTAGGGCCTGAGAGGCACGTGAGGTAGGAAGTTATGCTGAGGGATAGTATCCTCATATTTCGGAGTAATGAGAGAAGAGGAGAATTCTTCATAGCACTTCCATAGACTTTCTACAAGATTCACCCTGTAGGAAAGAGTAGGGTATGTAGGGAGATAAAGTCAAAAGCTTAATAATGCTGTGCCACTACTAAGATGCTCTTTTTCTATCAGCTTGTGCTCCCAATTACTATGCACTAGCATTCTCGTTAGAAGATATAAATAGAGAGAAAAATTCTTTTTTAAAAAAATATCTTTCTGTTCTCCAAGATGTTTTTACCCTAGTAAACTCTGTGCATGCTTAACAATTGCTGAATGCCACAGGTTAGAGAAGCCCTGTACTGGTACGGGCAAACAACTTAGTTGCCTGCTCAGCCTGCAGTGGGAGCAGCTTGAGTCAGGGAAATGAATGGGGAAGCTCCCTGGGTGGGGAGCAAGAGGGAAGGCTTTGCACAAGGAGATCTCATAAAATCAGTGTCTTGAGCAACAGCTGGAGAAAGAGAGCTTTTTTCCAAGTGGGTACATGACCATTCAGAGGAAAAGTGGTCCTTGGCAAAGATTGTGGCTGCTGTGCTGGGCTGACTAATTTTACCAGTTCACGCTGACTATCACCATCTGCAGTGGTCAGTCTATTACTGCTGACTCCATTTCACACATTCTTACCAGCCTATTGCCCTGGGCTTCATGATCACTACAGGCTTTCTCTTAACTTCAGCATATCAAAGGCAGAGCGGCTGTTTGGCCTAATCCAAAAAAGGGGGCCATTAATATAGTTGTTTTGATTAGTGATACAGTAACCTCATTTCCCTTATCTGATCCTGAAAAGGGGAGATCAGGCATATTAGACAGCCAATTTCACAGAGAATTTAGTGCTGCTAGAGAAAGCAAGAAGGATCTTAAGACCCAAGATTATAAGATTTTTTTGTAGTAATTTTGTGTCCTTCTGAAGGCCCACACTGCCAAATGCTCAGGGAATTCTGCACTGTATTTAGCTCTGGTGATTACCACAGCACACAAAAGCTCAGAGAGAACATACTTTCTTGCTTACTGCCTCTGTCACTCCAGAACGCATGGGTGATTTCTTACCTGTGTTGCTAAAACAGCTGTTTTGTGCTTCTGTTGTCCTTGACTGGCATAACCTTATTTAACCAAAATTTTTTGTTGTGGTGATTTAACTTTAAGAAACTTCATAAAATAATCATGCGGGTGCCAAAGAGCGAAGCGAAGATCCCCTCGGGTTTTGGTTCATGCCCCAGGGAAGCGATTTTGCCTGGGGCTATGGTCAGTTTTGTTCTGCACTCTTGCCCTGAAACATACTGACCTTGGGCAAGCCTGGACTTCAGAGTGGCCAGCTGTAAAACAGGAATACTAATACTGTGCCTCTGAGGGTTGTCAATTTTAGTTACATCTTACGAAGCTCTTTGCGAGATGCTATGGAAAGGACTGTGAAGTACAAATAAATGGGAAAAAGTTTGCGAAGGAAGAAAGAACTCTAAAAGGTGTGATTAGGAACACAGCATCCTAAATGTATTCTCATAACCAGATCGTTATCATGCAAAGCAACACAATTTTAAAGGGATTTTCACAAATTATGCGTCTAAATATGTAACATTTTTGAAACTCTTCCTCCACTATCTTATAACTAACAAGAGCATTTCAATATAATAAAAGTTTAAAACTTTTTTACCGTATGCCTGATGAATGGTGTGCAATTAATCATATGCGAAAAACTCCAGACTGAATATTAGAACCATAAAATGCAAAATCAGTAAGTGCAAGGAACTACAAAAATTGCAGGATTAAAATTACCATCGGATTTAGAAGTACGAATGCAAGCCTCATTTTTTTTTAATTAAAGGGACTAATTTGGTTAGAAGGTAAAATGAATCTGATCATCTTTTTCAATCATTAGAAGGCAGATTACATTAGCGAGCTTCAACAGCAGTTGTGCTGAAAGCAAGGAAAAGACATTTATAAATGATTCTCTCCAAAGTTTTGATTTGTATGATCCATTATCATGTTTGCATAAATGCATGTGACTTAGTTTAGTCTTATCACTATTCTGCTTTCAATCAGCTATCAGTTGATTCACATAAGAAACTTCTGCTTAAAGCAACTTCAGCAACTTTACCTAAGGAAAACAGAAGCAGAAAAGTTGGCCGATTCACGTCGTTAAGTAGAAACCATTAAATAGCAGCCATAGCACAAACTTACGGCATCGAGTTCTAGAAAATTAACATACTTGCATCACACTTTACAGTAAAATAACATGTGAAGAACTGAATCTTCCTTCTGTTGTAGCAGGTTCAGTGAAAACTCACATGAGCAGAGGGATGGTCTGTTGTACAAGCTAGTGATTTATCTTCAGATAAGTCTGCTGGTGATAGATATAGACAGACATCTTCCCAAAAATATTTAGCATATTTGAAGAAGAATGTTTGATTTTTTTAGAAAATATTGTTTCTAGCCCTAGAGGTTTAGCTAATGGAGCATTTCAACATTTTTGTGACATTTAAAAAAGCAGATTTCCTTCCTATACTGAAGGTTAATATTGAATTATCTAACTTGATAGCACTTCATAGCTCATTAGGCAATTATCCACTTTGGGATTTTTAATATCTTTTTTCCTTGGGGAAGAATTTAGATTTTACAGATGACTTACCACTTTTCATTGAAAAATATGTATATCCTTCTTGAGTTATATCTAGCTACAATATTTATGTCACTCATCTTTCTATAATGAGCTTGTGCTCTATTCTAAGTAGAGAAAAACTCTGGAAGAGCTATACAATGGATTAAGAAGGATCAGCCTTGTAAGGCAAACGCTGAATATATAAATAATTATTCAGTCATTATTGCATTATATACTGCATTTTGGTGCTTATCTTAAGGTTTCCTCAGCCTTAAAGTCATACCTAATACCATAACTCTGTATAGATACATAGTGATTTCCCCAACAAAGAATACTACAAGCTAGTGTCCCCTACAGCAAGCACTGTACGGCACAGGCACTCATATGACAGGTCAGGAGATAATGCAGTGGTGCAACAGCCAAGGTAACTTCGTAAAGGCAAAAATACAAAAATGCTGCAGGCAGGATGGTGCTAAGGCATAACCCTGTTCTTAACTCCTCCTTTGAGCAATATAGTACCTCACAAGAGAATTTCTAAATTTTTCTGGCCATGACTTTTTGGTGCACACTTCCTCTCATTTCTGCAATTCCTATCAATGTGGTATCCACAAGACAGCACCAAATCACATCTGGAGCAGCTATGTCTGACTTCAGGACATAAATACTTTCAGCAATATCTCTCCCCTTGTGGGCTTTTGTGGGGAGCCCTAAGAAAAGGGATTAGCTCTTCCATGCTCCAGATCTGACCTGTTGTGCCTGAGGTTTTCAGAGGTTAGGAAATGTGAGGCTTGTTATGTTGAAAATAAAACTCAGCCTGAGAGGTATGAGCCAGAAGAAGAATAAATTCCTTTAATCTTTATTGTTATGTTATGTTATATGAAAATGCCAGAAAAAAATCAATAAAGGATATATCTATGCTTGTAAACTATTAAACATGCAAGAGTAAGACATTTCAAAAGTCCTTTATTAAAATTAGCGAGTAGGTACATCTTAGGAAAATGCATTTTATTCAGAAGCTACATTGCTGGCTTCCAGCAATGGACAGAGAATTAATTGCTTCTGTGTTAGATTTTGTAGGTTCTGCATTCAGACAAAAAAGATCTGATCCTTAGTATGCCAAGTCTCCCGCCAGCAAGAGAATTACCATAGCTTTTGTATCGCTGAGTCGCGGGGATCTACATCTACATCCCTGCATGTAACTGTATTAGCTGTTGTACTTAGAGAGAACATGAAGGAAAGTGTTTAATTTTTTTGATTTTAAAAAAAGTGTTTAATGCTTTGTGACAAATCACCTTGAGGCATCTTACGTGCTCTAGATGTTTCCAGCAATTTCACAGGGTTTTTTCTGTTTGCTTGTTTGTTTGCTTTGCTTTACAATGTGATTCATTTTTACCAGGGATGTTCCTGAGTATTATTTATGACCTTTTTTCCCCCTTACTTTTATACTTAATGCATGTACGTTTGTGTAAAACCATTAATTTGCTGCCATTCAGCCATCCAGCGTCCCTAGCAGAGACTGTATAACCACAGATGGAGATATGTGCCTTTTTGTAAGAGCACTAACTTTTGGGCTCTGTTCTGCATTTTGCATGTCTGCTTTGGTAGGACTTAAAACACCACAGTCATGAATTATATTTTGACTTGTGACTATTGGCAAATCAATGGAGTACTCAGCGGAACTCATCCTGATAACAAGTAATTACTTTTTATGGAGAAATATGTCTTAAGTTTTTGTACATGTTACAGAATCTCAATATTATACTGAGAATAATAATGCTGCTGTCATAAATGAATCCTATCTTGGATCCAAAGAATAGAATGTCATGCAGCAATGCTAACTGACTTTTTCTTATTTACATTATAAGGTATTTGTAGACATACATTATAAAGTATTTGTGGACATTTTCCTTGATAACTAAAAAGCAGATTGGATTCCTCCAGATGTGAACACTAACAAAATATGTTCTTAAGTCTGTAATTGCACAAAGAACTACATACCTGTTTATATAATTACATAAGGAAGCTTATTCTAGAAACTTTTGCACCAGTGGCAAATAAAGCTTTTTATTGTCATCAGTTAATTATGCAGAAATGAAGAATGTCACAGTGATGGCCATTTACCTGCCAAATAAAATGCTATTAAAATATTTTGATTTACATGACAGAATTTGCAGCAGCAGCAATTACTGAAAGGAGTACATTAACTAGAAGCTAAACACCACATTCTCTTGCAAAGCCGGAAGGAACAAATGTTTCAGCAGCTTTACAAATCAATTTTTTTATTATTTTTAATCAGATTATATATGAAGATATTGGATTTGTCATACAAAGTTGTACTAGCACTCTATCTTATCTTATATCATGTTTTTACTTCCACCTTTCTGAACTCTAGACTGAGGAATTTACGGAATAGTCTGCTCAAAGAGCAAGTGATTCCCTCATTAAGAACTGGCATATGCCTTCATCAGGAATTCTTCCGTATTTTATGTTTTTAATTCCTGTTCATACAATTCAGCAAACTATTGCTGTTGTCAACACATATATCAGTATTGTTTTTCTACTTTTGCTAAGCTTTCTTGCACCAACCAAGCTCATCAACTCATATGTTAACATTGAGAGTTTACAAAAAAAAAAAAAACATAAAAATGATGCACTATGCTAGTATAAAATAGCACAGGACTACTGCACATTTTTCCAAAAAAAGTAGAATTTTTTCCAATACCTGGATCACATTTGGTTTTGTTGAACTGGTGAGCCAATGTTCAGCAGGTTTCAACCCCTATTTTTGTCCTCTGGGTGTCTCCTCTTTAATTTTCATGAGTTCTTATATAGTCCAGTTTTGTCTGCAGATGAATGAGTTTTATTAATATAATGTAAAAAGTTTATTCTGAAGGTTCTCAGCCTGTTAAAAACAGGACGTATTTCTGTGAACAAGCTTCCTTTTTTGAGATTTTTTGATTAAAATTTGAAATAAATACTTTTGTACCAATTAGGATAAGTACCTTAGTAATCAGAAAGTTACAATGTATCAAGTCAAGATTCTATAAAATCTGACCTGGATCTGGCACTACTAAGCATTTAAATTAATGGTCTGGGCAATTAAAATGATATTTTTTCAAATTCATAGGTAACAGTAAGCCTGGAGGGGGTTTCAAGCAAGCTAGAAGAAAAAATTTGAGTTCCAAATGTTCTTAAATAATTAAAATTCCTTTCACTGAAGAAAACATGTTGCAGTAGGACTGATTAATTACTCAAATAGAGGCATAAAAAGGAATTCAGGAAAAAAGTCCATGAGGGTAGTGTGGACCATAAATTGAACACAATTAGCAATGCTATGCTCTTAAAAGAAAAAAACAGGGGCGGGAAATGCCAGACTAGGATCTGTAAAAAGGATTATTGTCTATTATCCCTTCAATCTCTTCTATAGGAGAAAATTCTTAACTGAAGTACTTCAATAAAGGGATAAACTAGATGATCCAAGTTCTTTTTAGATCTATTACTGCTGCTATTATTATAAATGGAATTATTATCACTGGAAGAAACTTTTGTGTGCTAATGGAATACTTGTCTGACCTATGTAGTATAGACACAGATGACTAACAAGTCATAACATGCTTTCTGAAGTCTGCCTGTGCTATGCCACATGTGGACAAATATTTTAACATGCAGACCATGTCGTGTCCAATAAACTGTTGTGAATCAGGAGGTAAGCACTTGGTGATCAGATTTGTCAGGAGTGGTGCTATGCCACTTTTATGAACTGTTCAAGCACAAAGCTTGGATCAGTCAAATCTAAGCTCAAGTTTCTGGAAAAACATGGCTTGTATCAAATATAGTTAACTGTTTGCCTGCGCTCACTTGTCTGATTAAAGATGCACCAGCACATTTGCTACCACAGTGAGTGAACTGATGAGACTTCAGCTTCAACCACTCTTACAGAGACTTGGTAATACTGGTGATTTTGGTCTCTTGAATCATTCTGTACCTAAGGACCATGACAGTTCTGATGCCTGCAGTGATTTTCCTGGCAGTGACTAGTGTTCCCTTATTGCCTTATCTGTGCCTTGCAGAATTGCAATTTTACCTTTTTTGCTTCTATCAGCAGTTGTTGGAGATTTCTCAGATATATCACCTATTGCTTGTACTTTTATCTGTATTTAAGCTCTCATGGCTCAAAATATGTCTATAATAGATAAAAGTATGGTAGACTGATTTTTAGACTGATTTTTAACTTCTTTTAACTTGCTTTTCTCTTGCTCAATGGAAAATCTGTGTAAATCCTTCAGTTCTGTTTTTATGGTTCCTTACCCAAATTGCATCTTTTTTATTGTAACTTCATTGCCTGCTAGCACTCCAAGATCTGCATGATTGTTCTTTAAAATATTTTATGTCTAAAAATAATACCAAATGACCTTGATTTAAATTTGGAATACTCAATAATATATAAAACAAACTAGAACATGAAGCCTCCTTCTCTAAATGCAAATCCAACATTGCCTCTAGATACACTCAAGTGAATTTTGTTTCTGTGAGTTCTGTGCTGCCTCAAAAAATCTTCTGAGATAATGTTTAAACTATGAAGTTTTATTAAAGTCTGCATGCCTCACTCATAACCTCATTTTGTCTTTGCAAGTACAATCAGCAACTAACTCAAGGTGTAGGCTGTTCTATTGTCTCATTCATAAAGGTTTTTGCTTTCCACTGTTATCACATTTAGCTTTTACTCTGCTGCTTGGAGGAAGTGAAATTTTTGTTGGGGAAGGATGACTGCAATGAATTACATTTTAGGATTTAGAAAATATCTGAGGATGTAGAATATGATCTTTGCATACTAAACATGGTTCTTTGGCATTTACAGCAAACTCAATTTCAACTATGTTACTAGAATAGGAGATTAATGGTTTAAGAGATGGGATACAACTGTATCTCCTGTTTACAAAGTGAAGTGATTCTGCTTTCAAAAATATATTTGAATAGTTGTACATACTCTTACTTGTGTTCTGAACATGGAACAAATTTTGCTTTAATCTTCTTTACTGTTTCCGTAGTTACAGTAAAATATAATTTCCTTAGAATAATATTACATTGTACTTTTGTATCCACTTTAAAGCATACGGTTTTGCAATTAATGTTTGTCTCATTACACTCCTCAGATCTGAATCATCACTACAGTGTTCCTTCAGCATTGGTTGTGAGATGTAACTTCCAGAAAATTTTACCTTTTGCCCTTCTAAACAAACACTGGGTGATCCTGTGGCTCATTTCCTGGCCAATTTAATGTGCAGAAAATTCTGTCAACCCAAAAATCTTCTCCAATTGGGAAAAACTGCCCCTTTGGATGTACTTCTCTCTTGTCATTGACTAGAGCAATAGACAACACAGGTAACTAACTTAAAGCAGATACCTAGTTTTAGAGAGCTAAAATTAGCATACATCCTAATATGTCCTACCTGAAGAACTCAGAAAGGCATTTCATAGATTTTGTGGTTCTGAATGATGGCTTCTTATTTTGCTAATTCTGCAGGCTTGAGCTAAGGTTTAACAAGCCTCCTTTTAACAGCACTCAGCTATGCATAATCATGGTCTATAAACAAACCTGGCTTAAGCTTTTCTTGCTTCAAATTTTAAACAAGAAGGGGAACATTTCTGACAAAAAAAGATTACCATTTTTCAATCAGTTGTAAACATGTCCTTACTGAAAGAGTTGCATCATTGCCTATTATTATATAATTAGTCATATTGTGTTTCATTACAAATGTTATATACAATATATTTCAGGACATCATTGAGTCTTCTCTTATCTCACACGATCTGAGCCAGATTGTACTTTTAATATATGTTCAGCACTGTTCTGGATGTCTGTGTAGCTTCAGCTGCAATATTTACAAAAGTGTCTGCACTTCTGTTTGTATGGTTTCTCTCCAATGATATCCTTTTGCTTCAAAGAAGGTAGCTATCCTGTATGATTTATTGTTTAATGCTATAAATATCACACAGACTATTTGGGTTTCTGTGTGATTTTTCTCTGTACTTTTAATCATTTCACTTTTACAACAGCCAGGACACTAAGTGTAAGTGGTACTCCACTAGAATGTGTGTTTGTTTTAAGGACTGGAGTCGCAGAGATTGCGTTTATACTGCAAGGACGGATATGCTCCATTGTGAACATGCCATCCTGCTTCCTCGATCCTACAGACCTTGCCTGAATGCCCAGGCTCTGGTTCAGCATGGTAAGGAAAGGGGTAGTTTCACATCTCACCCAAACATGGTCATCCAAACACGCAGGCAGGATCTCACAGGACAGCCATCTCTGTGGAGGACCTCAGAGAAACTCCCAGATGTGCTCACAGCTTAGATACAGTTTAAACCAAATTGCAGGTACCAAATGGCTGCCAGAAAACAGGAACTAAATGCCTCAGGCAGCCAGAAACAGCTGCATTACACAGCCAGTTTGATCTTAAGAGATGTATTCCTTTAGGTTCCACAGTGGAAAACCAAATGTTACCAACTGTAGCATTTTTCTTCTGCGTTTTTCTAGCTTATACATGGAACATGAAGACGCATTTTGAAATCGGTCCAACATTGTTTCAGTAAATGAGGGTCAGTCATTTCCTCACTGAAATGCTGAAATATTTACCTGATTAAATGATGATGGTATGTTCACTATAATTACCTAAATGAATGCAATGATTTTAAAAGTGCCAAATCAGTTCGATTAAATTAATTAACCAGAGATAAATGTTTCACCTATGAAAATCAGGAAGATCCTTGCCTCCACACCCTTAGGTAAAGCCCTGAGAAAGGAAATAGCCTCAAAGTTCAAACAAGACTTAAAGTTCAACCTGCTTTAAAGTTCAGCAAATTCTGGCTGATTTGAACAATAAGAAAATCTAACTCCAGGGCACAGACCTGTTGGAAACAATGAGACACCAGAGTATTTGGGATTTATTATGGACTATAATCAATTTAATGCCAGACATCAGACACTTCTTGCAATTTTTTATTAGCTGGAGAATATCAATGCTTTTCATATGACTATTCCTTTCTGAAACTTGTAAAGCTTTATGTTTTTATTTATGTTTTGAGGAAATTAGTTGATACTTCATCAGTTTTTCAATACATTTCAAGAACTACATGCCCAAGTTTCTTCTCTAATTTTGGGGAGAGGAACACTGATATGTCATCTCCAAAATGACTAAAAGTGTAAATAGAGAAAAACAGGGAAAGAAAATGGAAGCTCTCTGTTCTGTGATCTTACAACAGCACCTAGTGAAGGATGAATCCTAGCTGAAAAATTATGCAATCAACACCAGTTTCTCAAAGAGGCTGAACATTCAGCAGAGTCAAATGGGAACATAACAGTTGGAAATCAATCCTAAAGATGCGATTTTGAGAAATTTCCAATCCTAGCAGACAGTTTAAAATTAATGCACAGCTATACATTTTAATCTGATATATGAGACTGACACTCTGTCCATAAACTGCCAGTCTTTGCTTGTATTTTGTTTCTGCTAAACTTTATTAAACATACCTTTGTATTACCATTTTTGTGTCACAAAGATGCTGAATTCTATATCAATGTTTATAAATAAAAAAGTAAAGAAACCCTTTACACTTGGATTTTATGTGGACTATCTTTACATGGTGTATAGAATTTAGGAGAAAGAGAAAAGGCATCTGCATGATAGACAGCAATGTAACTCTATTATTCAAAACATCTCTGTGGGAAACTCCTAATGCATGCTTTTCTGCCTGACACAGTTGGTATTAACAGCCGTGATCATTTGCTTGATTGTCTTGTTTGTTATCCATGTGTGAAGGGATAACATCAAACAGAAGTGATTCTGTGAACAAATCTACTTCACAAAGTGCCTATGCCTCCTCCTGCAAGTCTGCAGAAAAATCAGAGCTTTTTCAATTGAACATCTGCCTTCAAGAAGAGTTTTGAATACACCCTGCCACATCAGCTTGCTTCCTTTGTAAAGATGCCACTGCGGTTCCACAAATGATTATATTCATTTTCCTCTCAGGACTCAGCCTCCCTTTTAAATGTGGCTAGGATATCAAGTGCTCAGTGGAAAAGAAACCTTGATCAAGTTTAGAGCAGGACAGCTTGGGATCACCATTTGTTAACACATCAGCAAATTCCTTTCAGGAATGTGCTGTTCAGCATATTACAGTCTGGGATCAATTGGTTCCTGTAAACAAGGGCGTGAATCATTTAATCAGGCTACAGCACTTCTGAAAAACAGTCTAGTGGTTTGAAGAGCTCTACGCTCTGTGTTTTTCATGTGCCTGGAATTGTTGATGCCAACTTCAAGTTCCGTTGATGCAGATCCTGCCATAGCATTCCACGTGAACAGCACGTTTTTTTACTGCAGAAATACGTAATTGCCTTAAGATCGTAAAGTGTAGTACAAACTAGATTTGTACACCTATTAATTAGTTCTGAAGTTCCAACAATAAAAATATCCATCCTATCTGAAGCAACAGCCTATTTCAGGGGTTCCTCAAAGGAAACATTGACCAAGCCTGTAAACACATTCGTTGTCTTCCTGCCTACTCACCCCTTATCAGCAACTGACTTCTCTGTTACGATCTTTCCAGCTATCAAAAGTTGGAATAAACACGGTGTTGTTTTAATTTGATTCTTTTGGTCGGAAGGCAGACCCTGGATAAAGGACAGTAAAAGACAGCTAAATGTTTATATTGGACTTAACGTAGTTAAGTCTTAGGTTTGCAGCAAACTTTTGGACATCTGTTTTCTGCTCTACTGCCCTAATTCCATGTTTGCATGTTGGATTCAATGACAAAACTACTATTAAGTTCAGATGTCCTGTAACTAAAATAAACTGGTATATACATACAAAATTGGGAATTTAAACTGAAGTATCGAATTAAGCAATCAAAAAATAGCAAGCTCTTGGGAGTGAACAGCTCCACCCACACTGATTTAAAGGAGAAGAAATGTCATGTTCAAAATCCAGTTCTGAATGAAAGTTTACCAGGAAAAGTCCCTGTGATGGGCTATATGAGAGAGAGAGTATGACTTTTTTATTTTTTATTGGAAATAATCAACATCACCTATGATTTTTTGGGATGAGCACAGAGCTCACTTGGGTTAAAAAAAAAAATCTCAGGTTACTTTGAGCACGAGCTTGATAGACCAAGAGGAGCCTGTCTCTTGTTTAGTCTAAAAAGACCAGGCTTTTCATTTGAGGTGTGCACTTACATTAGATTATACAAATGTCTTTAACCCTCAGCAGATGCATTCACAGTGCACCTACGTATTTCCCCAAAACAGCTGAAAATGTATTGAGCAGAAGCTTGGATTTATAGTTTGATCTCCCTGGCATAAATCTATACCAATTGTATTAACTGCTCTGGACTTACTTTTATGTAATTGGAAGAAGAATTGGGCCCTTGATATATTAAGACATACCCTTGAGCCAGCTTTCAGACTCTAATCAGGAATCTACTGAAAAGAGGAAAAGCATTTGTTATGATAAATAGTGACAGAAACGTAGCTATACAAGCCAAGCGCTCCCAGTGTAATAACACTACCCACCTGCACCTCAGCCAAGCACAAGGTTAATGCCAGACAGGATCAGGAGGCTCAGACAGAACAATAGAAACAGAAGAACCATGTGTCAAGCAATGGCATTTTTCTTAGTCAAAAAATAGTTATGAAAAACCCCAATATGTAATGGACCTATCCAACAATGAAGGATGAAAGACTGAATAGTCAAGCACAGCTTCATAGATGAATCATTATATGGAATCTATTCTTCTTTCCAGATGATGAACAAGGCTCTCCTCTGACTGGAAAAAAAATAAGGACCTAGGATCTGTGTCCTGACTTTTGAAGTCTCACTCTTTGCCTCTGATATTCACAATTACCAGAGGTTTAAAAGAAAGTATTGGGTTGTTTTAGGAATAATCACAGAAAAGTTCATTTCTATTTTTTCAATATAGATTTATTTATTGCCTAATGTATGAGCATCGTATTTTAACTAGATTAGGTTTGTTTTTAAGTGGCTTCTTTGGAGGCAAGATGTATTTCATTCATGTTGTCTTTATCCTCCCCCACTCACTTTTAACTGATTGACCAGTTTAAGCAGATGTGATGAAAGAATGAAAATCTTAAAGACAGTTAAATTCATGCAAGTTTCAGGAAAACTGGCAGCTGAATAGAGAAGAGAAACCTAGTTAGTGCTTTTTCTGAGAAAAACTACCAGTTCAGGTCATGTCTTATGTTTTGCCTGCTGACTAGCCAATTGGCATGTAATCTGCTGGCCAGGCTGGAGCACATACTTCATAGACCACTGATAGGAAAATGGGGGCAGCTGGGAATTCTGAGAAATTCTGAGAATTCTTAAAAAAGATGTGGCAGGATGAATCTGAAGGTATTGAGGGGATCAGTAGGCAGATTAGTGAGTCTGGGGGTACAGGATATAAAAGATATAAACCAACAGGAAACCAAGCTAAATAATTGGACTTTCTGCCATCAACAGTCATAAGCCATAGGAAAAGACCAATGTTCTGCTTTTAGTTCTGCCACAGCTCTATTGGGCATAATACCAGGTCAGTCACCTCATCATCCAGTGCCTCAGATTCCCATAAAATAGGGATAAAACACTTACTTTATAGTGAGGTCATTCATCCTTGTTAGCAAAGGCTTTGCAGCATTATAAAATCCTACAGAAGTGCAAAGTATACATGAATGGAACACAAAAGTGAATGTAAGCAGACTTGACATAGCCCATTTAATTCATGTAATGAATTAAAACTAAATTGCAACTGGCATTTATTTGCAGAACATCCATCACAAAACCCATAGCTTAGCCTAGCTGAACCATTGGAAGAATTAGAGATGACTCCTCTGTTCCCCATCGGGTATTTCAAGACCAGAAGATTGTAAGCTCTCTCTCATGAACACTCAGCAGAATTCGCCCACTGAAAATCTACTTGTGAGCTTATGCCAACAAACATGAGGCATTTCCTTTTTATTGGGCTTTTTCTTCTTTGAGTGCAGATCCTTGTCTACCCTTCCCTCTGACAATTAGGCCTTTGAGATACAACAACCTACCACTGAGTCCAGCATGGGCTTCTTAGAGACATCCCTTCTCAGGATCCCCGTGCAATTTTGAGTCTTTCTGCCTTGCATAGATGTTATTCACAAATCTCTGTCCGTAACACTTTCTTTTATTTGAAAGTAAAATCCAAGCAAGTATAGATAATTTAAAAAACAATGGACACCCTGAATTTAAGGATGTAATGTTTCACCTCTAGCTCACCTTTTCCCTCGGGATCTCTGAGGGTACAGCAACTGTATTCGTGGGGGAAGGACACTCACGACACGTCTTGGCTGGTATCAGGAAATAGCTATATTGGGTTCCTTCTACTGTGAAAGTTGATCCATTGCTTCCACTTCCCTGTCCAATGCTTTCCATATGTCTGTAAGATTTACTCCCTGTTAATCCTTTTTTAAATCCCTGCTTTACCTCTCAGCTTCTTTGTTCAGTCTTTGGCAACTTCGATAGCCCCCAATAGACCAACGGTCAATCAAGTTTGTGCAGGACACAGCTATCCAATTCTTAAGATGCTATAATTTCATTAACAACAAAATAAAATGTGACTTCTGATTATTCTCTCTGATCTGGGTGACAAGGTGGACTATTTTCTCAGAAACAAAACTCTGCATATGAATGTAGAGGCATTCAGGAAACAGTAACACTCAGAGTAGTTGGTGTATTCATTAAGTTCACTAAATCATATTTTCCTCCCTCCTCCTCAACTGTTCAGCACATCTGTAATCTGACCAAGTAGTTCTATCTCTGTATGTTTTTGGCAAAAGGACTTCCTCTTCCCTTTATATTTGAACAACTTATAGCAATATAACAGGAATATTAACAATAAATAAGTTATGGCAACTGGTGTACAGAGAGACAGGCTTATACTATGTCCTTGTAGACTCACTAAATATCTTTGCTATGGTAGCCACTGACAACTGTTGCCATGTGGTGTTGGTTGTATTTGAAGCCTCATTAATATTAGAGTAATCCATTCTGGAGTAGTTCCTTGCAGATTCTTGAGACTTTGTGGAGGTCATGCCTCATACTATTACAAGTACCATAAATATCTTTGGTTGTCTTTCTAGCTCTGAAATTAGCAGCTGTTATTCCTTTTCTAAAATGACCTTCTCCACTCCAGAGATGCCAGTACTTAAAATAGCAATACGGGTTAAAGGATTGAAATGCTTTGCATTTGAATTTTCCCCCCTTAGTGACATAGGCTTTTCTCATCTAGCAAATTTGCTTCTACTACAGCTTTCTGGTCCTTAAACCATTATTGGAAAAAGGTGTCATTCTGCTACTTCCTCCCTCAAATTTTGGTGAAAAACTACTGTTTGCTGAAGATCTATTCAGAGAACCATTCTTAGGATCAACAAAGATCACATCATACTAGTTAGCAACATAGAAATGACTCCTGGTCTCAGAGCAGCCTGATTCTTAGTTCTTTCAGAATGAGTTTAAGGTTATAAAATAAGAAGATTAATTACAGAAGGAAAAAATGTGTCCAAAGGCTAGTCATTACTGATTACAGATCCTGTTGAATACCAGATCATCTATTACAACAGAGTAATGTTGTTACATTAACTTGTATTTTCTTCCTAGTCACTATATTTAATTGGTCTCATTTTATAGATTATTCACATCACAACTTTTGTTCAGTTTAGTGAAGTTGTTTTATTGATCTCTCCTAGGCTGAGATTTGTCTGCCTGCACTGTTATAAACAGCAGGATAGAATGGATAGAACGTCTTTTGCTTTTACAAATGGAAAATACCAGGTTTTCATGATATCCTTACGCCTTACCTCTATCCCACAGTCCTCTACTAAGTGCAGCGTGTCAGACCATTGTTCAGGAGTTATTATGCTCAGGCTGACTGCTTTCATATTTTATTACAAGTTCAGGTTTCATTTCAGCTCAGGTTGCTGAAAAGTATATTAAGCTTAATATTAATATCTAATACAAAACTAGACCATGTAATGGTTTCATGTGTAAAGTGAACAGATGGATTTCTGCACTTGCAGTATTAACTAGATTAAATTACATGGCCCTGATAAGGTGATTTAAAAGTAGAAAAAAATCAAATAAAAGGTTTCATGAATACCATCACAGATAATGTCATCAATGTCAGCCTTTATGTAACGAAATAGTAATTCAAACTTTTTAGTAAGCTTCTATTTCTATTTTTATAGTTGTTCTAAGTCATACTGAAAAACAGTTTAAGAGCATATTCTGTGTTCAGGTTTAGGGTTCGGGTTCGGGTTAGGGTTCATTGTCAGAACTGTCTGCTACAAGGTGTCCCACTTGATATGTGGAATTTCTTCCAATAACATCTTGTATCCTATGTGACAGAGGATTAACAGTTACTTATAAACAGATGCTTGTATTTGTCACAGGTATTTCAGCCTGCAGCCAGAATAGCCAGACAGATGTTTTGCAGAACACCCACATCTACTTCACAGGAAGAGGGAAGTGTCTACTGACTAATGTCTTCTCCTTTCAGATAAAGTCAGTATTAGAGCTACATCTGCTTCTTCTGTCATGTCTCCCTACTGGCGCTTAAAACTCAGCTACTTTCCTTCTAAATCAACATCACTTTCTTGATCAAATTCTTCAGGATTTTTTTTCCATGTACTAAAGCCCTGGTAGTTGAATAGTAACTGAAGAACAGTAGAAGGGAAATTTGATATAGGTAGCAAGTAGTCATAGCTGTTTTTCCCATATTATTAAATGTCCCCTTATTTTCAGCAATGTAAAACTTGCATACAAGAAAATAGGCTCAGGCATATTCTGTGTGTTCCACATTTTAGCGTTGCATTATAAATACAGTAGACAGGATTAGCTACCTGTGTTCAAATATTCGGGCATCATACGAAAAAGTGCTAACAACTAACAACTCAATATACTTCCAGTAGTTGTCTGCATTAATATTGTTTCATGAAGCACATACATAAACACATCATTTTTTAAGCTATACTTATTTGGTACAGGGTTGTTTTAGTTAAGGATACTCCAGCTAGATCTGAACTTGGGCACAAGAAGACAGATATGGATACAAGACACAGGATACAATACCTAGGACAGACATAGGATACAAGATGTTACTGGAAGAATTTCCACATATCAAGTGGGACATCTTGTAGCAGACAAACCTGACAATACAAGATAGCCTATTGAACACAGAATATGCTCTTAAACTTGGGCAGAAGAAGATAGACATGTCAGCCCGGCCATTTTAACAGCACTGTTTGACAGCACTGATGAGTCCAGTATCTCCAACTTTGTTTGCTTCTCTGAAGTCTATTTACTCTGATTATTCATTGGCCAGGGCACTCTGAGCAACTTGTTTTCAGGATAACGAGGCCTGCCTGGACGATACTTTCTCTAGAGCGCAGCCCACCTTTGGACATGCTTGGGGGCAGATCCCAGTGCTTCTGCACACAGTGGGAGCTGGCCGTGGAGCCAGTCTCCTCACGGATGCTCTCCAAGCTATGGAACAAAAAATAAAGAGGCCAAGAAACCTTTTGTTATAGGTTTCTGTTTCTATATTTATTTTGGAGAGGAAAGGTAAAGCAAGTTGCCAATGAACAATGGTTAGAAGGATGACTCTCTGTTGTGAGAATGTTACCAAGATTTAAGAAAACACCAGCCAAAACAAATATTTAAAACTCTCAGTCTAACATCTCAACAGGAGGGCTGCATAGTTTTGGTAGTCAATTTGCTCCCTGCTTACCAAACTTGCAAATCCAGAGCAATCCTACCCAATCTCACCCTGCATGATACTTCAACTGTGTTGCTCCAGTTAATATCAGTTAAATGAAAACAGGATTTAAATATTTAGGTAAATGTACATATCTTTTTAAAAAGTTCGGAACAATTTTCTTGATTTTTGTTGTTTAGCATATCAGTTTCAATAGGAAAAACAGATAAGCAATGGAAATTTATCTCTATGCAAGGCAATCCATAAACAGTGGTTTGTATTGTTTAAAGGCTTACAGACTGATTTTTTTTCACTGCAGAAAGCTGTGAACGAGCAGATGAGGAAGGAAAACATTCCTGAACAAAGCAAAGAGCTAATACAAATAAGGATGTGCACACACAGAATATTGACCTTACTTCAAAAGATAACTGCTTTCTAAAGCTATGGTCCATGGCCAAACATTTTATGCTTAGTTTTGCTCTTTAGAGGTAGTAAGGAAAGAATCCAGGATCAGTGCTACCAGTCTCAAAAATTCTTAGGACATGTGATATGGATGCATAAAAGAAAAGCTCTGAACAACAAAGTACTGTTTGGGGTTTCTTTTCTCCAAGAACTAAGTTCTATACTACTCAAATTACACAGCTGATAAGATCGATGGCAGCTTTAGGCCATCACAGCAAAACAGACATAGGAAAGAGCAAAATATATGAGATTTTTCCCTTCTTTTAGGGAAACAGCAGTTGATGAAAAAAACAGCGAATAGAGAGAAACATTTTAGAAACGGAAGTGAATTATTCTGCTTGACTTTTAGTGGAGGAATTTTGAGAGAAAGAAACAGAGAAATCCCTTAAAAGGGAGTTTTAATCTTAGTTGTAACTTTTTACAGTGGAGTTTCGGGGGATTTCTCTGTGGCAAGGAAACTCTACTTTGGTTTTGGGTCTTTGAAAACACCATCAGGGAAAAGAAGCATGCAAAGCCCTGGTAGAGGACGTTTTTCTAATTTTGAGAATATTGCCCAATCTTCTGGAGAGAGGCAGAAAGTGTCTATGATTGGATGACTTGAAAGAAGAGGAAGATTTTTGGGGGAGGAGGGGAGAGTCTTATTTGTTTTTAAATGCTGAAACTAAGTTATTTAACCAGAATTAGTGTTATCAGAACGAAGAGGTGAAAAAAACAGTGTTACAGAAAGATGCAATTGTTCATGCTTGTAAAGGAACTATCTGGACATAGTTAAATTTTTGTTTCGTTGGCTGTTTTCAGAAAAAGCTTGAAAATAAGAGATGAAATCAATGTTTTAAAGAAACTCTAGGCATGTAACATCATTTGGTTGCCAGTCTCAGACCTTTTCAACCTCTTGTCCTAATTCAGAGAGAGCTAAGCAAGTCACATTTTTTCATCACACTATTTTTCTTATGTAGGCTCTCAATCACCCGTGCTACAGACAATCAGATTTGAGAGGTTTTAGTCAAAATTTTTAAGCTATTTCAATTTTTTAAGAGGGTTCTATAACTTCATTTATTATGCTTTTTTGAGAGTTTTTTTAGTGCTTTCCCTATTGATATATTAAGCAGTCCTTATAAACAAGAAAAGGAAAATGTGTTGGCAAACAGAAAGGCAGCCCCAGCTCTCTTAATTCTTCCGCCTGAAGAGAATACCAAAGGCTTCCATCTTTTCGCAAAGGTTTGTTCAGCTTGTATCTGCCAACATTTCTTGGAAGCTATGTCTGCCAATCCTTGCTGGACTCAAAATGGACTGACAAAATGCTGAGTTTTATCACATAAGTAGAACTTACTGTGTTATGAATTATGGTAATAGTGTACTTATCATAGAAGAGAAAATGAATAGACTGCACAATCAAGTACTTTATGTACCGACACTATTTTCATTTTTATCAAATTTTGGAAGAGAAGGAAGTGGGGTTGGGAAAGATCCTGGTAATATATGTTACTTTTTGAGCAATGGATAGGCCTAATCAAATTTGTTAATGTTCCAAAGAAAGATACTCCTTCCTGTCTTCAAGTGTGTAATCTGCACGAATACACCAGAGCATGGAGACTGAAAACAACAGGCTGTAACATCTGAGTATGATGGTATGGCATCCCATGCGTGTCTGTATCATTTCCATAGGCTTCAGTAAATATTTTTTAGTTTCTTAGTTTCATCTCAGATGCCAGTTTGGACTAAGATCAGAAAATCTCAATGACTGGCACCATTTCAAGCGAACAATTTATGATAATAGCACGGTTAAAAACACTGTACTGGTGATGCACTGATTGAAAACCAGTTGAGCTCCATGACCTGTAGCTGTGCTGATCAGGCCCTGCGAACTTCTCATTCTTGTGCACCCATTTCTGGAGTGCCTTGAACTCCAGGGATATAGGAGCAAGAAAAAAGTCCCTATATTTTAAAGACAGGAGTCACTGAAAATGTATTTGGCAGCTGAATGGGAAAAGTCTGTCCTAACAGACATAAATCTGGGTGGAAAGGAGAAAGCAAAATATTCTCCATCATGCAGAGCCTGTGCACAGTCTGGTTAAGTTGGAAAAAAATCTGAGTAAATAGGCGCCTGTTTACTCTAGTTGCCTTTTAGAGTTGGATTTCACTTAATACTTTGCCAGCGTAGGTGGCAATATTAAGCTCCCTAGCAGTTCATTACAACATGTAATAAATAAGCTATGACCTCCCACAGCCTTTTTTTGGTACGTGACACAGAACCAAACCAGAAATAGTGGCTCACAAGACTAAACAAAGTGGAATTATATAAATGAATAAAAGTATTTGTGAGACAATAATAAAATATCAATAGAAACATAAGAAAAATTCAGTCATACCTGCCAAGAATGAGTTGCTGAGCTTTTATCATTTTGCTTCAGTAAGGTATTTGACACAGGAATGCTTAATGATAGTCAGTGTTGGTTTCTGGTTTATGTTTAACCTCTGAATGTGCTAACTGGGAATGTGGGGAATCATTCCGATTCTGAAATAAAACTGAGCAGTTCTGTGGGAGGGACTGTAGAGGTTTGTGTTCATACGGTAGAAATGCAATAGGGAGTGAATTTTGCTGTGGTGCTTCCACACAGCACCATCTTGGAATATTATTTATCTAAGCCATCACAAGCAAATGTAAAAACTTCAGATGATGCTTGGGGGCTAGATTATTAACAGCAGCCAAGAATACTATATATAATGGGTTAAGAGATAACTCATCCTGGGCTCAGCTTTGCGCGATTTCATGCTGCAGAGATACTGCATATGGGGATTGTCCTTCCAGCATCGTTAGATTGTTTGTGCATGTCTCTGCTTAAATGCTGCCACGGATCTATTGTATCACTGCAACGAATGCATACAGAACTGAGAACTCTTATTTGCTGTGTGTTTAGATAGATATGTTTTACTCCATTCCTTTTATATATCACAGGGTTCTCTAACTGAAAAAGGTTATATTAAGACTTACTGCTTAATTAAGCTTTTTGTCTGCCTACTGTGAGTCAGTTGTCATTTAAGAAGATTTCAAATAAATAGAACATTTGAAAGTAGCAAATTCTGCAGTTTTGTGAACCCAGCATCTGCTCCAAAGTGTATAAAAGTTTTAATTTGGTAAGATTTGACTGGGAATGCTGAAGGAGAAGAAAGAAACTTCCAGTATAAGGTCCATTTCAGGACCTTTCTAGTAAATCTGCATTTATTTACCAGAAAACCCTAACAAAGTTCCTCCTCAGCTTGGAGGGCAGAGGGGGTAGGGGAGGGGGGGGGGGGATTTGGAGAATGAGGGATTTTTACTTCTGCTTTTTATCTGAGTTATGATTGTCAGAGGAACGTGGTTTTTTTCCTCAGGCTCCCAGCACATTTCTTTCAGCTGAAACATTCCAAGCTTTGTTAGTGTCTATGATTTTGAGATAATTTAATTTTTATGGAATCCTCTGAATTGTTTATATCTGAGATTAAGTGTCAGCTTCCAGGACACCCTAATTTTGTACCTACATCAGAAGAAGACCTTATGATCAAGCCCACTGTTTACCAGTGCAGTCTGATAATATTGTTTCTAAAATCAGATTAATGACACGTGAATACTAGTTTCAAGGACTGGTTAAATCTCTCGAGGTTATGCCCTCCTTGAATCTTTGAATTCCCAAAAAGGAAAAAAAGAGCATGGTCAAGGCTAGTGGCCCCTAAAATTAGACCTTACAGCTGTGTTTTGGTTTCTGGGTGTGTGTGTATGAACACAGAGATCATCTGTGTTTGGGCTTCTGTACCATACAAGAAAGCTTGTTGGGTTTTTTTTTTCCCCAAACTACAATACCCTTTGTTAGAATAGAATAGCCTTAAGGGGCAGTATTTTATATTTTGCATATGTGCACCTAATAGCTTGCATATTGCATATGAACTGAGAAAGTAGTCATGTACTAAATTCCATGAGAAAGCTTTTAAGAGATTGGTAGCTGAAATCCTCACTCAGTCTCAGATTTAGTCATATTTTTCAATTTAATTTATGATAGACAACAGTGCAAAAAGACAGCATATCCTACTGGTGTCATGAGCCTTCTAGATATATTACCTCTGGAAACCCAAAGAGATAAGTTATTCCTTTTTGTTTGTCTGTATTTTTCATTTGAGCGTTTGCATGTCATTCTTCTGCCTTTACTGTGGTTTCACTTTCCAGGAGAATATAAGTACTGCTGTAAATTACACTGGCTTTTAATGACCCCGGAAAAGCGTCAGGGAACTGTAGGATTGCCACACTGTATTTATTCCTATGATGCCCTCGCCAGGCCAAAATTCTTGCATTTGGTGCCGGAGGCTGGCGATCCAGGACCCAGCTCAGCAGGCACGGGCTGGAGTAGGCTGCTTTTGCTGTGGCCAGCACCGCCACTGGGCAGCTTCTGAAGAGGACTAGGTAACTGCCCTTGTGGCAGAGTCTAGCTGAAACATTTTACACCCTGTGATATCCAAAGAGAGGCATTAAGATCAGAAGAGTGAATCAAAATTTGCTGAGTCAATAAATTCAACATTTTACAAATTTGCATGAACAGGACAACCAAGTAATAGTGTTTTTATTTCTATAAAGTCATTAGACAGCTTGTTCACCATATGGTTAACTGAAATTATTTAAGGCAGCTGAGACTACTATAAAGCTTTAGTCTTAAGTATTAATGAACAACATTTACCATGTTAGCAGAGGCCAATGCAGAAGAAGTATTTAAAGTTTGATTTGCAATATTTCAAGAAATTAAAAAGCATATAAATGTATACATTCTGACATTTTTTTCCTCTGGACTGTGAAGACTGTAAGATCATTTCTTTAGGCCTCTACAAATGATCTGTGCTGACTCTGTTGAGAAAGAAATATTGTACAGATCTCCAAAAATCTGAAAATTATTATTCTGTTTTTACAGCCTCTGTAAGTCTATCTCTCTCTCGCTCTCCCTATCAGCCCAAGGAAGTTAGCTGTTGACTGAAACAAAAAAAGAAAGAAAACTGTTTTGACTGGATATTTAATAAGATACAGCAATATAATTGCATATTTCCAAAGGCAGAGTTGTTCTTATCCTGTCAAATTTGAATCATTGCTTATAGAAGACTTGGTACAAACAATAAATTTAATTAATGAGCATGTACTTTCCATATATCAATGTCAAAAAAGTAACATGCAACCAAATTTTCATCCCAGTATTTTATATTTGTGGAAAACATTTTGCCAGATACCAGGATAGTTCTGTTGCTGCAGGAAGTGCTCTCCTCTCGTTTCTGGTCAGCTTGAGGCCTACATCAGAAAGCCATCACGACCATGCTCCTGAAATCTTTGTAAGCGCTAAGCCACTGTTCCTGCCTAAATGCACTGTTACTCTTACTTCTCCTAGAAGATGGCCAGGAGCTATCCCCAGATTCCTTCGTTCTGCGTCAAAGGGAACTAACATGACAAAACAGCATTTACCAGGCTGGTTAAATCTCTATCCAAATGTTAGGAGAATTCAAATTTTGATTTTCAGTATGTGCTTTCCCTTGGGCATACAGGTTTTACAGAGAAATTTTGATTACTTTAAGGATGTTTCAAAACCAAGAACTCTGTGTGCAAATATGAACATAAATAAATATTTGGGTTTTTTTTCCAAAGGTCAGTAATATAAATAGTCATGTGAGAGAAGGAAGTGGTAAAAGGCACCAGACTGGAACTCGAAGTTTGGGTTCAGTTCCTGGGTTTGCTACAATTTGTGATTGCAGGCAAGTCTTATCGGTATAACATTTCACTACCTCGGAGGGCTGCTATTAATTAATTAATTAATATGCGTACCTGAGGTCTGTACTAGCAGGGATGAGAGCAGGGCGTCCGCTCTGTGAAGCTGCAGCAGGGTTGCTTTCAGCACCCGAGGCATGTCCTTCAAAGCTAACACAGGTATCTTCACATTGCACACCACAGGGCATCCAGACAATTCCCTGCTTCCTAGGATTGAACTTCATGTTTTTGTACTCTGGGAGCTACATCCACTGAAGTTCTAAAATTTTAATCTGAGGCTATGAAAATCAGTTACTGTGTAGTCATGGCGGGGAAAAAGGGACCTCATAGTAGAAGAATGAGGGGATGGATTTTTTTTCTCCAGCACATATGAACTCAATTTCAGAGAGAAATGAATCTCAGACTGCAAGCACATGAGGAGACCTCTGAGGAGTCAGAACAAAGGGTCTCTTAAATGATAATCAGTCATTCTATCAGCCTGTGATTACAGCAAAATGTTTTTGTTGTAAAACATTTGTCTGACACATGCTTGTAAATCTGCCAAAAAGGAAATCCTACTTAAACAAAACAGACGTTAGCCTCAAAAGTGGGTTTTCAGCTCAAGACACTCATGATTTTTTTTTAAACTTTTGTTTAGTTAATACAAGTGATTAGAGAGTACCATTTAAACAAAAGCGTAATCACATTTGCTCTGTAATGCTCCAGCAGAAAACAGTCACTCCGTACTGCAGGGGCCATCCAGCGTGGAGGCCGTTGCGAGCCCGGCAGATCCTGCCTCCCTGGTGCACCCAAATGAGGTACTCCTGCTCCCATCCTGGCCCTGGTCCTCAAGCCCAGCTGACCCTCCTGGTGCAGGAAATTGGCTGAACGCCACTATATGGGTCTGAGTTTGATTTTACCTGCTAACCATGCTTTGCAGGGCTGCAATAGCATGGCTTCAAAGAAGCAAGGACGTGGCCCTTGCCAGTTGACAGCAGGTATTTTGCAGTCCCACACCTTGTCTTCTCTCTCTGTGCGCACAGAGAACCAGCAGCGGAGGATCTCCCAAGATCCTCACGTCTTCTCCTCCTCATGTACATGTGTATTCCTATGCTTCCCAGCTCATGGACAATCCTGCTGCAAAACCACAGCAGGTTGCCTGAGTGCTCTCCAGGGAGGGCTGGGAAAAAATCTCTGCTGCTTTATTATGTGTAATTGGAATCGCCTTTGCTGTCTGGTTCACTCATTGCAAGTGGAGGCACAGACTTACTGTAAATACAGAAGGTACAGAAAAGGAACTGAAAGGTCATCACGTGTTGGGAGACGCCAGAGGCAGAAATGGAGTCAGCCCAATGGGAGCTTTAGCTCAGTAAGGTGTTGAATAAATTCTGCATATGAACAGGCAAAATGGCTAAGAAAAAAGCGAGATTATTCCAGGACACTCTGAAAACTTTCTCTATGCTTATGTTATGCAAGTCAAAAAGGGGTGGAGATGGAGAGACTTGCTGAGAGAAAATGAGATTATTGCAGGACACTCTGAAAACTTACTGTATGCTTATGGTTATGCAAGTCATAAGGGAGCTGAGAAGGTGAGACACTCAAAGTGTCATGGAAAAATAATAATAATTTTTTTTTAATGAAATGAAAGAGAAAAGAAAGCAACCATAACTGATAGGACAGCTCTCAATATTTAGGTCACTTATGGATCCAGCTGGTCTTGTTGCATACATGTTTTAAATCAGCACAGCTGTACTGACTGGAATTTCGAAGACAGAAAATTGGGAGGTTATTATGGGATTAAAAATAAGAGAATTATTGAATCTTTATTATGTTTCCATCCTTTCAGGAGGAAATACAAAGAAAATGGCTTTCAGCTAGGAACCAGTCTTCAAAGTTAAAGAGGATATATTCTGTTAGGTAGATAATGTAATTGGTCAGTAGAATTTCATTTAAACAAACCGAACAATATCCATGAGCAGGATGAGAGGGAAAGAAAGAAAGAGCACCTTTGAACATGTTTATTTTATTTTTATTTTGATATAAAGTTCACTAGCTTACAGTGAGATCCTTGCATAAAACTACAAAGATAGACAATTTAAGGTCAATTATCAAAAAGGCTGCATGGGAAGGCAAGATGAGATAATAGTCCAATGAATTTAAAGACTGTTTTAAAGAAGTTATTGAAAGCTATTTTAAAGAGCTCTCTGTTAGAGGGATAACATCTCAAGACACTCAGCTTATATTGAAGCAAAGGAATTCAACCTTAACTAACTTGCTGGAATTCTTTGAAGCTATTACTGCCATGACAGATAAGGAGAATTCTAATTTAATTAGGTTTTCAAAAGATAGTTAGCATTGTTCCACATCAAAGATTACTGGATAAAAGATATAGAACAAAGTATAAGAGATAGTGTAGGATAAAAATCATCTCCAAATGTAAAGAAAAAAAGAGAATAATACACACCTATTATCCAAGAGTAAAAGAGGCTACCTATTATTGCAGGTTCAAATATATGCTTTAGACATTCTAAAAATATTTAGTTATAAGTAATTTGAATGGGACTTTTAAAAACCAGGGGCCATGGTTTCTGATGGAATATATCCACTTTGTGTCTTTCAGCCACCACAAGTTTATTTGCCTCATGAAATGTGGCAGAATTTTCCTAGTTGGTTAAAATCTGATCTCATAGGAAAATTATGGATTTCTTATGATTTTCCCTTACCCTGACAATGCTTGAGAGCAAAAATGAAAACCTATGGAAGACCTCAGTGCCACGCTGGTCTAAAAGTAAGGCCACAAGCATTTGTGGTTATTTCAAACATGCATTAGAGCAGCTTCCAGGCTAATGTAATTTGGCACAAAGATTTTAAAAGTCAGAATATTGTAAAACTACTTGTAATGCCCAGACAAATTGCAGACTTAAACTGTTTGCTTACTGGCTGCACCACACTTTAAAACTACAGGCAAACAGATTAGGGCTTCCCCCAAGTTCAAAAATGAGAGTAACTGAGAAATGTTTCCATCAGAACTACTTTATGCCATGACTTTATGTAGTGTTAATGAAAAAAGTTTTGGAAGTTAAAGACATGTTCAGAATGAGTTAGAGGAACAGAATGAAAAAGAAGGGAAGTTAGTTTCAGATAAACAAGGGGAAAAAAAAGACGGGGCATACTGACTTGGACAGGTTCTTCCTGTCTCTGTGCTGATTATTTCTTATGTTGCCTTCTCTGCTTTCTAATCATATACTCCACTTGAAAAGGAATACTTTTCTCTTGTGTTTTTCTTTCCGTAAGTATGATAACTGTCACCATTCTAGGCCTTTCCTAAAATGTAAATTAGCAATATCTGACCCAAAAGGAATAACACACAATGCATTACTCAAAGCAGTTAGAAAGGCAAATTTAAAAATCATGTACTGACTTTGGGGATTGTGCCTCCTTTTTGCACTTTTGGTCACGAACTATGATGAAGAAATTTTTTTAGTCCCTTTAAAAAATAAACTGCAACTTCAAATAGTATTACTTACATAGTTATACTCAGAATTACACCATCCTCCAATAGATTCAGCACATGATTTGTGGTAGGAAATCTATCTCATACTCTGTGCATATTACAATATGAAGTAAAGTCAGGCAAGCAAGCTCTTCTGTCTAACAGAAAGGTATTTTATGAGTGACTTGCCAGAAATGGCATCTCTTGTCTGGTACAAAATCCTGATAATTTTTCAGAATTGCATAATAATTTGTTTCGTGATTTTCTTCAGCTTGTTTTAATCAATCTGCAGCACACAGCCTGCAATAACTTTGCAATCCAAATGAGGACACAACCAGGGTAGGAGTCAGATTACTTAGGAAAGGGCTAGTTATCAAAGAATATGCAGCACCGAGGGTTTCTATCTGTGCAGAGAAAGCTCTGTATTTGTTATGCAGCAGACAGCATTTGGATGGTTGGCGTCCTAGCTGCTGCAAGCACAAACACCCATTCTCATATGGTTATGAAGAAAAAGTTGGCATCCATAGACACCCTTTACCAGAATGTGGACTGCAACACAGGAAATGGTGTAACATTCAAGTATTTTCCAATATTTAAGTCCAGATGTCCATCTGCCTGTACTGCTTGCTATATGGTCACTTCCACTTGTAAATGCTCTGAAGTTCTTTGGGGCTCACCAAATTGGCCTTATCCTATTTGCCTTAAGAGAGCTGGCCTGAGCAAAATTCATCATAGGCAGAAAAAGCAAAAACAGCAATAAGTCTGCAACCTTCTCTTTGGGGCTGAAAGAATTGCTGGAGAGTCAGGAGGGTAGTCCAGAGACAGACCAAAAATTTAGCAGAAGTTGAGGGTACTGATGCTTTGTGAGAATAGGCCTTCTATGAGCAGTCTGATCTAACAATGAAAAGAGAAAAACCAGGGAGTCAGAGTTCCTAGCTTCGTTCTAGATGCACCATTAGAAGTTCAAGCAGTGGTTTTGGTCAACCATTTGCACGAACATCATTTGCAGCAGCATAAATAAGGAGTATTTGTACTTTCGTCAGAGCAGTTCATCCCACAATAAAACTGCAGTGACATCAACCTGAGATCACAAGGATCACACTCTGCCAACACAGAATAATTATGATCCCACACAGGTAATGTTTCCTATGGTTAGAGGTTTGAAATAATTCATCGTTAAACTTCTAAATCCTCAGAAAAGGGACAGTAAGGCTATTTAATTTATTGACTGCTCAAGGTCAGAACTGCTGGCTGTTTATCCTCTGGAGTACCCTCACGGACTAGGTTGGGTGGACTAGCTGGTAAATCTACCAAAAATCATTGTGTGCACCCTGGGTTTTCAAAAACACTCAGTCGCTGGGTTGCATTCAGAGCGAGCAGCCCCAGCACGCCTCAGCTGTCCCAACTTTCTCTTTGTGTCCCACCTGCAGTGACTGAGATGAAGCAGACGAGTTGAGCTCTGGTCATCCCTAGAAGGGTCTTGCCATCACCTGCCACCAAGGGCTGTGGGACTCGCACACAGCCAGAGTCCAGGCCACTGACAAAGACAATGTGAAGACCAGGTTGACACCAGAGCACTGATTCAGCACCGATTTCACCAGTTTGGTGAAAACTAAGGCCTTGACTTTACTGCGAGATCTGTTAACACAGACAACATCTGGGGAACTGTTGCTAACATTTATGATTTATTATTTATTCTGCTAACATTGCAGATTTATGACTTTTTTGCTAGCAGTATGGTGCTTGCAAGCTTGAGGGATGTATTAAAAAAGATAATAGGTGAGGAATCCCCTGTGATACATTACAAAGGTGGCTTCATGCTGTAATAATTCCCCCATGAACGGAAATTTTACTTTTAAGGGACATTAATGTCCCATATCATTCCTAATGTTTTATAAAAGTGTTCAGAGGAAATTAGTGGCTCTAATGCCAGATCCCAGGGTATGGAAACAATAGGGACTATAAATTTTAAAAAAATAACATTTTTCAGGCAGCTTTCTGACTTGCCATGAAAAATCTCTCTCATTCCTCCTAAGCCTAGTGATGTTCCTCATTAGGGAATGGAATTTAAAATAAGACCAGAAGAGTCAGGGTGTTTTAGATGAAACAGCATTGCTTTTGAAAAAAAAAAAAAAAGTTTTCTACTTTCAGATTTGGTTCTCTCCTCCTTGTTTCAGGGGTATTTCTAGGCAGAGCCTCTTTCCTGATCTTGAGTTTAGTCCTGGATTTTTCTTTCAAGGAATGGGTGACATTTCAGTAGGCTGGGCTCATTTGCTTGGGCAGAACAAAGGAAAATAAAAATAACCAGCTGAAAAACTGAAGTTACTGGAATGTGTAATACTCAGCACTAAAATGGCCCAAAAGTGCTTGCCTATTTATAACTCTTGTTTTGAGACAGAGTGAGGCACGGTTCGGGTGCTAGGTACAATGGCTTACCCAGGAAAGTGCTTGGCCTTGCATTCTGCATGTGAAAGACTTTTTGTTTGTTGCAACATCAGTACTTGCACAGAAAAATGGGGCTCACTCAGAGGTTTAGCCATTTTATTCAAGAAAATGCCAGGTTTTGCATGCCAGTTTGGTCTGTGACCAAAAATTTAGGTGTTTAATAAGTGACTAGGTAGAAGTCTATGATTTCTGTAACTCAGGTTTATCCATATTTCTCTGCCTTTATATCTTTGCTGAGACATGCATGATTAGGATGCAAGAAAAGTGTTTTCAGTATAGTAACAGACCTATAGTATCTCATTTATCAAATGACGAGTCTTTGAGGAGGACGAAACACTCCCAGTTTACTGGTATCTAATCTGTTTTTCATGTGCCTCATCGTCCTTATTTGAGTCATGCCAAATTACACTTAATAAATTATGAGTTTGCTGTTTTCCCTCTTTTTTTTCAAGTTTCACTTAATGGTATTTTTTTTCCTGTTCAGTAGAATATAAGATAGATTGAAATGTCAGAGACTAGAACAACTGGAGAGATATAATGAAACTCCTGTCTGGGGAAAAAAAAGAGAGAGAGAGAAAAAAAAAAATATGTTGTATGTAACATACAGAAGACATCTCCAAAAAGAAAGCAGTATTAGCAGTCCAGAGATTTTGACGATTTATGTAAACGTAATCCAAGCCTTATGCTGCGCCGTGTGGACTGATACCACACAACACTCCTCTGCAATACAATTCAGTAGTGCTACAACAGTACATTTGATTGGTTAGGTATATCCTCATAGGGACTGCATTCATGCTGTGTTTTTGATAGAGCTAACAGAAGAAAATATAAGTCTTCATAAATACAGAAAGCTGTGTTCATAGAGGAGACACACATTTGTCCAATACCCTCCTGAACAAAATCGCAAGCAGAGCCACCAACAGAATTCAAGGTTGTAAATGGGGTATCATTACTGATCACAGATGATCACAGTGAATATATTTTGACTTCCCTTATGGGTAAACTCATGACACCTTTCTGCCTAATAACAGCAATATATCTGGATCAGAGATGTATGGTAAAAACAAAAATAAGCCACGCCACCATCATCTGTATTTTTTTATTTCTAAGCTACACCTCACATCCATGGTCTCTTGAGTTTATTCTCCAGTGTTAAAGGGACAAATCTTTGGAACTCTATTTCCCCAAATAAGACCCAGACCTTAGTGATCTTATAACTGCACATAATCACCATCATAAAGTGTATATAAACAGTATTTTAATAAAAGACATACTGCTTGTTTTTCATGGCTTATGTCCCAGTGCCCCTAAATAAAAATGTTTAAACCGTAATCACTGTTTGCTATCTGTATCTCTTTGGGAAAGCCAAATTTGCTGGAAACAATACCTTATCCTATATGGAAACCTCACATAATCCATATTTTCCCCAGTTTTCTGTCTGTCTTATTCTACAGTAATTATTAATAATTTATTCTGAGAATAGAGGAACATAAGGAATGCCCTGTACGGTCAGTTCAGGGGTCCACCTAACCCAGTACTCTGTCTCCAGCACTGGCAACAGGAGATGCTGGCTTGAAAGAGCACATGAGCTGAGCCACTTTTTGCCAGCCACTCTCCTCATGCTCCCCCAGCATCCACGGTCACCGGATTCGGGGTGTTCAAGTGTGTATGCCTGCCTACTCGCTTTAGTCCTTTGAACCTTTAGACAAATGGTAGTCGTTTTGCAGAAACAGCTAAACAAAGTCCATGCCTTTTTGAGACTGAAACCCATAATCAAGCATGACCACAAAGGTGGGATCAAAAGCAACAGAAAGTAAAGTAGAGAGAGAGAGAGGAAGGAAACATTTTCTGAAAAAACTCTTGGTGATTCAGCAAGGCACAGTCACTGTGAGAAAATGAAAAAAATCTAAACTGAAGCCAAGTAATGAAAACCGTCCTGTGGATTCATTAAGGTATATTAATGCTGCAGCTTTCCCATCTGTTCCCTGAAGTTCCAAAGCAAAAACAAGTCATCTGCAGGCTTGGCTTCCTCATTGTGTGAAATATTCCTCTATTAAATTAATCTGGAGAAAATGGATCCATTTCATCCCTAGTGGGACTTTGTTTTGTTTTAATAGAGTTGCATGCCATGGATTTTAGCCCACTGAGGCCAATGATTAATTATATGTGAAGAAAAACAAAAATCAAATGAAACAGATAAATAAAAAATGCATGCTATTTTTTTCCTCTAAAAGCAAAGCCTTTGGCTTAACAGCAATTTTTTTTTCTCTCTAGCATTGAGAAGGCTAGCAATTTACACTAACAAAATTGGCACAATAACCCTGGGAATCCTTATTTTTTGATGAACAAAGTTTAACAATACATTTCCATGTCCTCAAACACTGAAGTATCTTCCAACTATGAAACAGAATTCCTGATGCCAGTATCTCAAAGGGAATGGCTTATGCTTGACCTCATTAATCTATAAACTGAAAAAGTTCCTCACAATGTCCCAAGGCAGTAATTCCTGGATGCTTTATACTGCAGAATTCCCCCCATCACCCTCTGATTGTCTCTGCTCTTTCAGCTCATGCTGGTGATGCAACCATCCACTTGGAGCAATGGAGCACCAAAAAGTTATTTCTAGTGCTTTTAAAACATATTTAAGTTCATGGTGTTCAATACTGTGCCTTTGAAATACCCTAGAAGCATGTCTGCTAATGTGCTTGTAAATTTACATTTATTTATGTGATTCCACTTAAGACTAATCTGTGTGACTTCATAATAATAATAATCCCTAACCCCCTGTCAGTTTCCTTAAGCATCCCACCAAAATTAACACATACCCTCTGCAGAGAATAAGATGCTAGCTAGCCATTGCAGGGTAGATTCGTCACCACTGTGGGTCACGGGGTATGTTCTCCACATCTCTCGTTGCGGTTCTCTTTCTGTCAATGATTAAATGTATTATCTTTTTCACCAGTTCCTTTACAAAAGTGCTTTCCAAGCTGTTGATTAATTAAGCTGCTGCTTCACATGTGATTAGGACACAGGAGTGTGAGTCAGGCAGCTTAAGTTCCCTCTATGGCTATGCCACAGGCATCCTGCATTTTCCTGGAAAAGTCAGTTTAAAGTCTCTATTCCTAAAACACACAGCATTCATACAGGGATTAATGAAATACAGCTTTCCCACAGGTATATCTAACTTAGTAGTACCATAAAGTACATGCATACCTTTGATAATATGATGATGTCAAAATGCATATGACCATGAATAATTGTATATTCTAGTGCTTTTCCACCGCATATTAATTTTTAAGGTATATTCAAATGTCTTTGTTCTTAATTTGAGAGCATTCTCTTCTCACTCAAATTACAGAGGTCTCAGAATTTGAATTAAAACTATAACAAACTTTTCATATAAATTACGGTTTTACATTCACTCGAAGAGATTTTAATTAGGTGAAATTAGTTCCTTCTCTTACTGAAACGTCCTTAGAGCTGCTGTAAGTCAATAGACATCTATTTGCTGTGGCAAAAGATCTAATTTTGATGTTATCAATTTATTAAATGATCTCAAAGCAAACACAAAAATCACTTTTGGGTGACTCACTTCATTCTGCAATAACTGAGATACCTAGAAGGAGTGACCAAAATGCAGAACACAGTTTCACAGATTTCTGTTCATGACCATGATAACTTTTGAGTTTGTTCAAAAGGGAGAAACATGTGTTGTATGAAGTTCTTTAGTCAGTTTGGAGCATGCTTGGCTGCATGGTGATGGCAACATGCTCACAGCATTTACAAAAGTAGGTAGTACTCAGAGTAGTCAGATGGACCAATTACCTCCATTGGATACAGCCCAGACTCACCACTTGAGCACCTACATCATTCTGCATCTTGTCGTGCAAAGACTACAGAGATTATCTTCCTTCTTACTGCTCCTCAGAACACACACGGATACTTCAGAGAAGTTCTGAGATACCATGTCTGTGTGACCAATATGTTAATAATACTCCTCCAATGACCTCAATTACGGCTTTAATGACGATATTGTAGTTCTATGAAGAAATCAGAAGAAGAATAAGATAAAAATTGTTTCTTCATTCTTCAAGGCAAAAGTAAATTTAGTTGAATGTGGGAAATAACTTCGGGAGTTCAAGTCATCAAGCCACAGAAAGCCAAAGAAGTGTGAAGACATAAGTTACGCTTGGCTCTTCAGAAAGAACTAAGTGAATATTTCAGAAATACACTACTCTTCTCTGGCTGGGCAGGAGACTTTGAGGCTTCTGCTTTTGGGTGTAGATTTAGGAAATTCAGTTAGTGCTATTGGCCTCTCTAGTTTTACAAAGCACGGTTTTTGATTTTAAAAAGAGGGGTATGTCATCAGTACAAGATAGCTGATGTTGACATGTCTCTAGTAAGATTCTTGAGAAACATCAAAGGCTCAGACTAACACCTCTCTACTTTGCTTCCTCAGTTTTTACACATATCCTCAAGAACAGAATTCAAAGTCTGGATCAATTCACAGACTGGTGTTCTGGTGACTGTCTCACTCAGTGCAACTTTCCAATACATCAGCAGAGCCTTGCTCTACTGCTGGGCTGTGGGAAACGAACTCCGATATGAAACTGTGTGATAAAAGAAATGGTTGGCGTAGTTACAGGGAAATGCCAACTACACCTTATGTAAAGCCTTTCTTAGAAGTGGAACAGTTAGCAAGTTAACAATGTTATAAACATGCTGAATATGAAATCACTCATGACTGTAACCAGAAAGGGGCTACAATCTTTTTCCTAATACTTTTGCCCTCAGATATTCTAGTAAACTGACACAATTATGGCAAAGATAGATGAACAAAATATTACAGCCTTCAGAAAACTGCATTTTGCTTTCCATTAACATTTTTAAAAGTGTTCTTTTTTAAAAAAAAGAATACTTTTTTAAAATGTTTGAACACTAGCTGAAGAGAGGGAGTCTATGTATATATATGTGTATACAGACACATTTCCTAAGCAAGTATGTATACAACTATACATCCATATACATACAGCTGCTTAAGTATTTGACTGGCTCTTGAAACAAGTTAGTTTTTGCAAGATAACTTTATAAAGCTGTATCTGGTTGGCTTTTATACAAGAAACTATCTTCCTATGTTTTTTCATTACAACCCTAATTGTATGATGTGCAATATATATATTTATGAATATATATAAAATTTTAAGTCTCAAATATGTGAATGTTTTTCTCATCCTTCCTGTACCGAAGCCAACCCTTACCCTGATTCTGCTCTTTCAGAGGCATCATGATGGATACACATGTACTGAAAACGCTCTTTGCTGTCCACCTCTTGCTGTTTTTCCTCTTCCATACTGCAGTGACCAATTCCCATTTTCAGCTTGTGCTTGCAGAAACATTTTGGAGAAGAAGCCAGCCTCTCCCAATGCTGCTCTTTCTAACTTGATCAGTTTACCACTCCTCGGTGTAATTTAACTTAGTGCCTCAGAACAAAAAAAAACAGACCACAGCATTCAGCTGCGGATGTCAGCTGTCCCAGCTGAAGTGGTTAGATCAACATGGCATGAAGGAGGGTGAACCTAATGGATGAGTGAAAGGATATCAGCTTTCTCTTAAAGCAAGCCTCCAGCAAACCTCACTGTGGCAGACAGATTAAGGAAGTTCCTTTTCTGTACATAATTAACATGGGAGTAATATATGGGTAGTCTAATCTGGCATTAAGAGAAGGAACTTTTAAACTCCTAGAAAATAAATGTGGGTCATTAGTAAGCCAGCAGCTTTGCAAATCAGTCTTAAGAATTTTTTTCTGTGCTTTTGTGTCTTTTTTTAAGATAAAAGTAACATAGTAAAGCACTAAATAAAAAATGCCTATGTTAAAGTTCACTGAACTATGATGTTTAATTAAGTTGGGCCTGTGACTGAAAAATGAAATGCTATATTTAGCAAAGATAGAGTTTTTGTTTCATATTCTAAGTGAAAGTCTTTGAAACTTCACCAGTTGCCACGATACCTGATTTTTAAATGCTTCATCTAAACACCATTGCCACTTAAGCTGTTTGTAAAGAACGAGCAATGTTTTTCTCAATGTTGCTTTCAGTCTTAGTTTGAAAAGTCCTGGAAAGCAGAATAAAGCAGATACTCCTCAATTTTTTTTTTTTTTTTTTTTGGCTTATGGATTTTTTAATGTACTAAAAGCAGTGGGTATGTTTTGATACTACTTGTGTCCCACTTACTCACTCACATTCCCAGGTACCCACACAGACACCTCACCTGCTTAGCAGTAGAAAAGGCCATAGTCATTGCAGCATTGCAGGAATTGAAAGCACAGAGTCTAAATCAAGCGTTAACCTACCAAAAAGTAATTTTTAATGCTGCATAAAATTCCTTTAGAGTAACTACACCTCAATTCACAGTGAAAATTTTCTGATAAGAGTTGACCTCTTCTCAGAGCTTTTCTTCATAGAAAATACTGGCATCGAGCAGTGGGAGACTTGCATGCCACGATCCTTGTCTTTACAAGACCTGAGGACTTTCTTGGCACTCGTTGCACTCCTTGTCCTCAGGGTATCCAAATGCTCATTGCATGCACCAAAGTTTTGGCGTGATGAGTCTTACTGCCCCCTCCTCCCAACCCCAGGCATCCAAAAGACAAACTAGAGGCAAGTAAGAGATATTTTCCCTGCCCGTGCTCCCCTTGCCCAATGCATGGAGAAATACATTGGTTTCGGGTTCACTTTCTTTTCCACAGATACAAAATTTATTGCAAGCTATTGCCTGAACAAGAAGGATGAGGAAATCTAGATGCTAGGATGCAATTTTTGTGCACACAGTTCCACTGTATATTTCCTTTGATTTAATCAGTGAAAAATGCTATTTTGCACAGCTTCCCTTTAAAATTTAATCTAATCCAATTTCACATTAAACTGGTCCAAAATTAACTTCAAAGTTTTACAAATTCTGTCCAACTTTGTCCTGGCTGATTTAAGCCGGAGGCTAGTAATGAAATTCAATACCGAGAGATTTTTGTGTGATTTGTAGTTCAAAGGGGAATTTTGGCTTTTCTGCTCTCTGTGAAACTACTCTCCTGTGATATAATGGCGCATGCATCTGCTGTCTGGAGACAAGAACCCTTAGCTGACATTTCGCCTTCAGCTCAGTGTCAACCCCTCTTGGACTTATCCAGAAAAGGCTGCTTTAAATCTACGTGAAATCTTTATTAGTTTCCTTCTAGGCAGTAACCTTTAAATTTGCCACATGCAGAGTAAAATCTTAACCTGCCCATCATGTTACTGCCATGATGATTATTAATTAATATTATTTCAAAATATATTAATATTATTAGCAACAACAATAACTATTCCTTATTCATCTGAGCAAGGATTAGCTAGTGACTTTCTGCATGTTTATATTTCTTGTATAGGACTGTCACAGAGCTTTGTACACTTTTCTTAGGGCTGTACTGCTAGTCCAGTTAAAACTTTATTTAATGGCTGATGTGCCTCTCTAGTTGATTTAGAATCATTTTTAGTGTTTTCAATAATATGCATTCATCTAACCCCAAGAGCCATTATGCCCATAAACATTTTTAGCTCTCAGTTTGATATATATATATTGGCTGATTAATTTTCAAAATATCTATTTGTACTTATGCCAGACAGTCTGACATTTCCATTCAAGTATCCAGTTTGTGCACCAGCACTTTATAAATCTCCAAGTAAATTCTTCCATGTTTATTTTTCTGAGAGAGAAAATCCCATTTAATATATGTGAGCCTCCTTTTTTATACATTTTACCATTGACAGAGTAGTTGTATTCCTTTCTAAGTCATATTGAATTTTTTTATTACGGGAAGAAAGGAAATAGAAACAATACTAAAAATATATGGCAATGCTAGTGTGGGCTTTTACCTACTCATAGCCTAAAGCACATAACCATCCTCTGGTCTGTTGTTACTGGAGAAAGCCTAGTGCTACGAAGCTAGGAAGGGGAGAGAAAAGAGATTTTTCTGGAGTTGCAGCTGATACTTGGCCTTCAGTCTGATCTCCTTAAAGATGCCTACTCCATTCCTGATGGTATTTGTTGCCTCCTGCTTTGTGTGTTTCCTCTCATGTTTCGTTTCTTGAAGTGAATTGTGGAGAATGCCTTTAAGAAGGTGTCAGTAAGCTAATCCCCCCCAGTCCTGGGTCAGAGAAGTGGAGTTCCCACCTCCTGGTCCAGGAAGGGAACTTGAAGCCAAGGTAAGAAGAGGAGAATACTATGTCAGCTGCATCCCTGGACATCCAGCCAGCCAGCACCATCTCAGTGTTCAGTCAGAGCTCTAGAGGTTGCATAAGAAATTCATGAAGGCTTCCATCCTAATTTTTTGGACCCTCTCTCTCTTCTTAACAGCCCAGTAATCACAGAGCAAATGAGTCTTCGCTGACTACTGCACATGCTGTAGTCCTCATCAGTGACACCTCAGGATATGGTCCTGATGCCACCAGCATTGGAGAAGCTTCCAGAGTTTTCTTCTTCATTTCTAGCATATTTACCTGTCTGCACTATGACTCCAAGAGGGCCTCCACGCTGCAAGGAAAGCAATTATGATTTTATCCTGTGTGACCTGGCTTTAAAATGTTTAATCCAAGACATGTTAACAGTGCAGCAAGAGCAAGACTGGAGGATCTGCACGTTCAAATATTTATGCTTCCTGGGTGAGTATAGCAAGAAGTGCTGCCAAGGGTACTGTTATCAGTGTCCCATGCTAGCTGATTTAAAATTAACTCTAGGCACTGCCTACATGAGTCGCAGCAACATATTTGACTGAAACAGCCATGCCGCTGTTGGCAGGACACAGAGCTCAGGGGAAAGGTGGAGATTAGCCGATCCGAACCATTTTTATGTCCTTCAAACCTGGACTGCTTCCCCAGCTGAAGCGACTTACAGTGTGAGTTAGGCAGCTGTACAGAAGTGCTAGCAAGAAGTGAAAGAAGACCCTGGCAGGTGTTTTACACTGTACCTGTGCTGGGAGTGCTGTTAGCAGCTGAGAAAAATAAGCACAGAGGCTGGTGTTTCATCTCCATGGTCACCAGGTACTTGGAGAACAGGCTGAAACGCAGTATGTGGAGTCAGAGAGTAAAATAAGGGACATCCTATCATTGATTCATAAGCAGGACAACAGCTCTCAGTAATAGTCAGTCATCAGCAACAATTATTTTCAAAAAAATGCTAACACTAAATAAGCAGGAGGGGAAAAGGAAAGGCTGTGCAAGTTTTCTCATTTTGTCTGCAGAGTTTTCTCTGGACGTTACTCCAGAACTGAATCCAGATTTGTTCCTTTCTTTCTTTCTTTTCAGTGAAAACATGTAATTATCTTACAAAAATCATGTGTAAATATAAAAATATCAAAGATTTTGGAGTATATTTGCTGATGGAACTGCTCCAAACCAACACACACTGTCATGAAAAGAATTTACTTTTTTCCCGGTGCCCTTCTAAATATGTGCACTGCAATGTTAGATGAAAGTTTTCAGGAGAAAGCAAATGCAGTTCTTTGCCACAGAAATGATCTGGCATGCAGGAAATCAAGGTTACTGTTCCCTGATTATTTAAACAGAGCACAGCCTACTTACTTTCTGGATCTCTCATGTAAGCAGTACAAATGTCATTCCCTGCTCTGCCAAACCACGTTTTGTGTTTGAGTAGTGCCCTCTACTCTTCCTGTTGCTTAACCGACAAATAACTTAGTCGTGCCTGTTTTAGGAGCACAAGGAATATTAAGGAATCGGTTCATAAAAAGAAAGCAAGCAAGAAGTTTTCCCTTGCGGTAGCTCCGTGCCATGCAGGATTATCTCCGGTTTCTAGTTTCCTAGGAACATAGTAACTTCCCCATGGGTTGTTTTGTGGGCGGCGTTTTTGAATATATGCTAATTCAGCTTTCCTGACGGGGAGAAGAGCTGCGTTGGAGTCGCACAGCTCTCCTGACAGCAAACGAGAGGCTATTACGGATGAAGGCCATGCACTCACTGTGGTGACAGGCTCGCTGGCGCTCCCAGGCGAGGCAGCGCCGGGAGCCGTCCCCATCACCGGGCAGTCGGGCAGGCAGGCATGTGCCTGTGATAATGGAGATAAAGGACTCTGGCAGCGTGGTCCTGACCGCCTACCATCCCCACAGCCCCGCTAGGATGCCAGGCATGGAGCAGAGCTTTGGGCAAGAGATCCCCTCCAGCCACTCGCCCTCTAGCAGGTAAAGCCCAAAGGAGCGTAACTGGTACCGTGCCCTCGTGTTTTGCCGGGGTGGCTTGTGGGGTTTTTTTTAATTTGGGTTTGTTTTTGGTTTTTGTTTTTTTTTACTGGATGTTCTGCTACTCTGTGGGGCAGTTGGAAAGTGTTTTCCGATTGCTCAGTCACTTTGTTCTTACACATTACTCGCCTCCATCAGGGAAGTGATTCACCCTGTGCTGCTGGTCATGATTAGGAGTGGAAAAATCAAGTGCTTATTTTAAATCTTATAAGTCAACAGCTCAAGTTAGCTTCCTACCCAAGATCCTCAACAAGACAGTCCCTAGGAAAAAAAACTGTGAATCAGGCTTTTGCTCAGATCGTTCAAGACTGTGTTACAGAAACTGAGAAAGGCTGAAGTGACTGAGACTAATTTTCAGAAAACTGATTCTGGTTTTGCTTTAGATGATTATTTATTTTCATTCCTTCCCCATTCATCCCCTAGGTCAAGAACCAGCCCTTGCTTTTCTGTGAAATTGCAGTTGCTACTTTGCACACCCACATACACACAATGGGAGACTGTATCCTTAAAGACTTAGTCTAAATAAGAAAATTCCTTTGTGTTGCAGGAAATTAAGTATTGTCTTAATTAATGCAGTTGTGTGTATGTTTACTTCCCTGCTCTGCAAGAATTCATGTATTTGCACAGTTCAAAAACAGCAGTTTGGGCAATTTTATTGTTTTAGGAAATCTGACCTTTCTCCTAAACACACATTCATACTATTCATGCTACTAAAAAAAAATCATACTATAAAAAGTTGGGGAAACTAGAAAATGTTATTCTGTGACGACTGAAAAAAATGAGAACTATAGTCTGAGGAAATAGGAATTAAATAGCAATTAAGTCTGTGACTCCTGTTAATAAATATATTAATAAATCTAATGATATTTTCTTCATATTGTTTATTTATAGGCCAATGGTTATTTTATTTTCAGTGTCATTATTTAGGTTAGCTGCATCTTCCTGTTCTTTGTGTATTTCCCTGGCTGTATCATAAAGATAACTCCTTTGTTCTGGTAAACTGTTATTTGAGAGCAGTACCAAAATACACAATTTCATGTTAAGAAAAGAAACACACAGTCTGGGCTTTTAGACACAGTAAGAATGGGATTTGTTACTCAAATCAGAGAGTAGTGGTTTGGCATTGGGTTACTGGGGAACATGTCATTTCTTCCCCAAGGAAGAATGTTAAACTGAATCTCCTTTTATGTCTGTGAGCAACGGAAACATGGTGTTTTGCTATTTTTCTTGTAGGTGTGCTAATTGTTTTAAAATGGGCTTGAAACTTAAGCCTAGAATGTATGAGAGCTTAAATCGCATACACATCACCTAAGAAAAGCAGAAGTGCAGATTGCAGTTCCTGAAAGAAAAAAATAAAAGAGGATCATGGCATTTTGATGAGGAACGTACTTCGGAAGCTCCTGACATGAGATAAAGCCATGTGTCTCCCTACATGTCTGTGTGTCCCTAAGACTTTGGTGCTGTCTCCCCTTTCTTGTTTTCAACTTTCTGCAGCTGTCCAATAGCAATGGCCAAATTCTGCCATATGGGCAGTCAGTAACTGAGTTTCCAAAGCCTGTTCAACAGAGGGATTTTATTAACTCAGCATGCAGTCCTCTGGAATGCAGAATCCATGAAGGCAAATGCACTGAACGTTTCAACAAATGGTAAAATAGGCTCTAGCTTAATCCCTACTTCATCTTCTAAGAACTCTTTCCTGGACTGCATTTTCTATACAGCTTCCTCTGCCGCCATGCTAATGCAACAAGCTTTGCTATAGACTCTGTCTGGTGTTCCTTGAACCCTACTGCAAACGCCGTCATTGCAGTATTCTAATTCCTTGCCTCTGTAGGACAACAATTTGAAAAGGCATACAACAAACAAAGGTGTCACATATTGCTTGCTTGATAACAATAACAATTAGGACCAAGAGCCTGGCTTTCCTCTGAGTTCTGTTGGTTTTAGGTAGACGTAGCTCTAATGAAGTCTGTACTTCAGATATAGATCTGTGAGAACAGAATCAGTCTTGGGTATTAGCATTTGACTTGGTAAACTATTGCTCAACTACCCATCAGCTTAGGAATCCAGATCTTTCCTAACTATAACCTCCCTTCTTCTTGCTTTGGAGTGATGCTCTGTTTATATCAGAAGAACAACTTCGCTTCCCAAAGTCAGGCTTGGATATGAGTTTCTCCCAGCCATGTTTTCTCTCGTAGACACTTTTACCTTGGGAACCTTCTAAGCAGAGGTTTCTCACAGAAAGGAGAAGCTAATGCAATCTCAGACTGTATTAAACTGCTCTGCTTCCCCTAATTAGAAGGGCTCTATTAAAAACATAGAAAAAATTTAGGTGAGAAATCTTTAAAAATCTGACCAACCAATGCAGGCAGCTGAGAAGTCCATGAACACCAAAGTTTACACTAACAAAGTTACTCAGGTATTTAGAGTTCTGTTTTGTGCTCAGGATTGTCTCTGGCTGGCCTGAACCAAGAATTTTGGCATTTGTTTCATGTACTAGACCACTTGGATTCATGTCTATGTTCCCTGAAGGGCCAAGCAGGCAGGCATCCTGTGTGCACATCTAAAACATACATGGGCAGCATTGACATCAGCACAAAATATAGCAACCACAAGTATTTTCACTCATGAACCCGATGGGGGAGACTGTCATAACCACCTGGCTATAGGTTGGGTAATACTGAGTGGTGAAACTGGAAGGGATACAGAAGAAGAGGTACTTTGGATGCTTCAAATGGAAGATAGGTCACTGTGCGGGTAAGGACGTTAGATGCATAGATGTAAAGAAGGTGAGGGCTGGATGAAAGCTTGAGTCCATGGTAATACAGTCACTAATCTGCAAAAGGAAGATTCTGGGTTCCAAAGTGGCTTATGAATTTTGCACTGCTGGATAACATAAAGATGTTCTTAACATATGTTCTTAACATTGAAAAGTTAAGAAAAGGAATCACAAATTCCTGCCGTTCTCCAGAATAAAAGAATATTAAGGCGATTTAGGATAGCTGTGCTTAAATATCTCCTCCCCCGCTATCTATATCATCCATTTCTATCTTGCTCTTTTTGTTCCATCTACAGACTTACTTGCTTTACCAGTTGCACACATGGGGTCAGCTCTGAAAACTTCAGTGCTGAGGTTGCTAGAAGTCCGGGAGAATTCTGCAACTGAATCTTCCTTTAATTCTCACATTCTAGCATCATGCAACTGGCAACTTCATTTTCTGTTTTTCTCATGGGACATTTAGGTCCCTTCACTTTGCTTGTCATCTGCTTTACATCACTGGAATTGTTTACATTATTTATATTATTCATAACTTTTTTACTTATTGCTTTTGAGAACAAGATATTGAGGAGATCTTTTTTTTCTTTCATTAGCAGTTAGTCTAATAGTTCATCTAACTGAACAGTGAGGAAGATTCCTGCCCTTGTAGCCTCTCCTTCACTGTTTTTTATTACATTTATTAGAATTCAGAAGTCACAAGTACCAGCGCCAAACTGCCCAGAATATCACATTATCCCTTTCAATACAGACCTATTCAATCCTAGTACAACTGATTTACGTTTAGTGATAGTCAGCTTTTCCAGCTTTTCCAGCTCTCCGTTCTGAGAATGAGGGACTTTGTAGCTGTGCACAAGTACTGCTCCTAGATTGTGTAGAGGAAAAGTGGGGCTACAGCCATACATCTCCCTCACATCTCCCATTTGTCCTGTTTAAACACAGTGAGAAGCTAGAGCTCCCTGCACTCAGAGGAAACAGGAATGACCCCCGTGCCAAATGGCCAGTAAGCTCTCTAAGGTAATTATGCAATTAGGGGAGTACAAAGCATTCCTCAGTGAGTCGTGCTCAAGCTTTCTTTTGACTCAAGTATGAGAGTTAGTGAATTCCTCAGCCTGTTACTAAAATATCTATGAGCAAACTCATCCTGCACTGTAAATCACAAGTATTTCTACTGCAATGAGCACCTTAAGCCTGTATAAATAAATGCGCATATAAAAGTACCTGAGATCAGAATCAGAGCAAAGAAAAGGCACGTTCACAGGCTTTATTCCTGCAGAACGGGTTTAGAGCATCTTCTAAAGGGCACCTCAAGCTGTTTATACAGGGAATAAACATCTCTATAATTAATCGCCCAAAGAAAGGAATGTGTGTTACCAAAGCTATAAGCATACTATGCAGGTAAGGGACAAAGTGGACTTCAGCAACCTTGACCAATGCAGTCAGAACCCCTTCTTATTTTGTCTGATAGTCAAATAAAAGTCTGAGCAGTTTCTGTTGTTTCAGGGAAATGCCTTTCTGCTGCATGTTCAGCATGTCTCCCTCCTCCTGCTGTCAGGGGATGACTGTAGAGTCTGTAGAGTCGAAAAAGAAGAGGAAGAATTTCTGAAGTTTCTGTGTTGTCTCAAAATACCTGCCGGGATCTCTGCTCAGCAAGTCTAATACACGCAAACTTGGGGCCTATAGTAAAGCCATTACCGTGGACAAGCGCAGCACCAGATCCTTTTGCAGTATTCATCCTCCCTTGCTAGCTCAGGGGTATGTAAGGGTGAGGCAAAGTGTCCTGAAATGATGAATGTGTCTCTGGAAGGAATAAAACTGAAGGAATAGCTTCGTACGCCCCAAAATTTGGCTTACGACAAGAGGCACCATATGAGGGGTCAAGTTTCATCCCGACAGAAGCAGATTATATCACATTGCAGTAAGGAAGGTCTGTATTCCCCGAGGCTGGGCAAGCTGCGCTTAATTTCTGTTAGCACTGATTGAGCAGCTCCCCCGCTCAGTTGTATATGAGTGATGTCAAGAATGTCTTCTAAGTGATGCAGGATAAACAACCTTAGCTATTTTGCATGTTTATCTTGCTCTACCGTAAACTTCCCCAGAAGACAAAAATAAAAAGCTGGCTCCTTTTCCACAGCAGATCTTGAAATGATTTGGGCCTCTTGCAGGAGCTTGGTCTCCAAACATATGAAATTAGAATTTTAAAATATACCAAAAGAAGAAAACCCTGCAAAACAGTAGTTCTAGGAAAATATTATATTGGCACAAGTTGGGCAAAAAATACATTTTGTGGAGAAACAAAGGCATTTTAGAATTCCTATCAGCTTCCTAAAATACAGTTTTAAAACTATATGTCTCTTGTAGATACTAAGAATGATAATTGTTCACCAAACATTTAGCAGAAGGATGCGTATAAATAAGTCAGACAATAGTAGACACGCTTTTCCTGCAAGCTTTAGAAATACCTACAGAATGTCCTCTGGGAGCCTCACAGAGGAATGTTGTATTTATAGCCAGTTCTTCATGTTATGGTTGAAACTAGAGTTGGCTTCTCTGGTTTCTTTTTAGTTTGGTGCGCCTGCTGCTCTCCCTGGTACCTCCATATGCAGAACTGATGGAAAACATCTGGCACTGTCTCTTTGATCGTTTTGTTTGGTTGAGCATTTAGCCAGCTGCCCTATTCATTTTCAGCTAAGTCACTTATCTCTGATTACATGATGGTTGGAGCTGCCTGTAAAAAACGTAAGACCTGAGAGCCCTATGTGTCCTGTATGGACACCTTCAGATTGCATCTGGCACACTGACAGTGGGCATAGCAAACAGCCAGGAATCAAGAACTGTGCAGTGCTGTTTTTGCACAGATCAGAATGATTCAATGTAAATGTGTGGAAAATGTGCAGAGAAAGGGAACTGCAAGATATAATTATGGAATACTGGTAAAAGTTTAGCTAAGTCGGTATCTGAAAAGCATTTGGTTAGCACTGTACAAATATAGAATCACATCCTGAAATAGTGCTGAGTATCCATAGCAAATGATCAAGTTAATGTCCTGGATTTTGGCTAACCACAGCACCAGCCCAGCATTTGGCCCACTGCAGCATATTTCTCCAGGTGGCCAGGCAGCGCAGTGGAGTGAGGCTGGCAGGCGGCACGGTGGCCATAGGGGTGGGATCATGCTACATGCAGCCCTTCAGACGCCCTTCAGACCCTGTGGTGATGAGCGCCTTAAAAAAGCTCAGGAAGGAAACTTGAGGAAGAATTGCCAGGGCTTTCTCCCAAGCTGGCAGCTGAAGCCGGTCATCCTCTTTAGGCAGTTGGCTTGTTTTTCTTCCTCCTTTTTTCTCCCTCCATGGAACTGGCCCCATCTTAGCAGCATGCACAGCAGTCCTCCAAGTCCTGCTGTGTATGCCAGGGACTCCAGAGAGAGGCAGAAAGAGTAAAAAGCAAGGGGTTGGGAGGAGGAGGGACAATGGCAGCAAATGAGGATGGAGGAGAGAAGTTCACCTTACTAGCTCTCCTTCAGGGATATATGACCTGATTCCCCTCTTCATCTGCAAATAAAAGGATTTGGAGTGAGAAAACATCCCTGGAGGATGTGCTGTGGCAAAACCATTTACAATGGATGCCAAAGTTATACCAGAGATGTGCGCTGGCACTGGCTCCCAAATGACATTTAAGGTGGTGATTTTGATGTCAAAAACTGAAATGGTCTAAAAGGCAGGTTGCTGCAAAAAGATTCCCCATTATCCTGAAGTACTGTTTTAGCCAAGGTCAGCAGAAGAGTTCCAGCTGGCATTCCCTTGTGCAAATGCAATGCAAAGGAAAGACTAATGCTCAGTGAGGGAGCCCTCAGCTCTGTAATTCATTTCTTCCCCTGTCTGTACCCGTTAACCTTCCAGACATCTACAGAGCCTCTTGTCTTCAAGGAAAGATATTGAAGTAGAGAGCCTATTATCAGCATGTTCGTTTTTGAAGAAAATTGTGTTTTCATGTTTGGGATGCTACGTGTAACACTTAACTACTGTGTGCCTGAGGGATCTGCAGACATGTGAAATCACCTAGGTTAAGATGGACATATACTGTATGTTCAGACAGAAAAAGACTAAAAAAATGAGAGAGTGAAAACTCTGCTACTAAGTGTTGCCATTATTGCGTTTCCATTTGAAGATTAAGCTAGTTATAACAATTCTTTCTGTAGAAGTTGCTCTGAGCATATAATGAGCAGAATAATGAGCATAAGCCTTTTTGTTGAGAGTAGGAGATCCCTGCATGTGCAGAGAGACAGAAGGGAGTATATACTGAAAAATGAAATCAGATGCAGAAGTCCAACTGGGCTAACATCATTTACCAGCCAAAACATAAGTAAAGCAAGAGGCAAGCTGGGGAAACGTGTTTTAAACATCTGTGGGCCAAACCTCAGGACATCAGACATCAGGTCACTCTCACAGTTTGCTACCCGAGATGGAAGAAGCTCTAGAGCTGTAAGTCCTCGTATTTTACTGCAGCTAATCAGAAAAGTACTAGCTTCCCAACAGACAGATTTGGGGAGGGAATAACAAATTTACACCAGGCCCAAATTTGACTCATTAAGTAGTATGTTCCTGACTAACCACTTCACTACAGACATCAGTGAGTCTGCAGATATACAGACTCTGGGTTCATCTATGCAGACTCTAGGGGAGGTGCTGGATAGCTTCCTGCACTTCAGTTTCTCTTCCTCTGGCCAATAAAAGCTAAGAACAAGATATCGTCTAGGTTTATTTTCTCGCCAAGTGATGATTGTGCCTAATGGTCAGGAAGGAATTTAAAAGTGAGAAAGTCAGATCCTTTTTAAGGTTAACATTAGAATGAGAGCAAGAAATGAATAGTTGTGATATTCAACCTTAACATGAGGTAGGTCTTTTCTAGTTTAGTAATGGGTTCATAATAAATCATGGAGTGGAAAATCAAAGGGTATGTGTCTGACTCATACACGTGCATCAAGTTAATGCATACTTAGGTGATGTGCACATGTGAAGTAACACTGAGTCATTTTATCACTGCAGCTAATGGAAGTTTTATTTCTGAATCCACTGGCAAGGGGATCAAGCTACCAGAAATCAGATTTGTTGTTTATATTTTTGCTTATAGAGCATGGGTTATTCTGATGAGATCATCTCTTGTCTCAGCTCTAGCTGACTTCCTACGTAATAGGATTCTTGCTGAAGAAGACATCAATATGAAGTCTTCATTAACTTGGCCTGTCTCTCTTTTGCAATGCTTTCCTCTATTATTCAAATACATTGAAAACTAAAGTTCTAAATATTTGTCTGGATGTAACTGAGATGAATATAAAACCCTTGCTGTAGTTACAGGTGAAACATGAAGTGAAGAAGCCTAGGGCATTCTCTGAAGATGTTTTGCAGGCTTGGCTGTCCTCAGCGATTTCTGGGCCAGATGGTGCCCAGACCATGCATGCACAAGGGAGTGAAAGGAAACAGCAAACTTACCCTGATGGACAGAGACAAGAGAAGCCTTTGTACTCTGCCTGCCGCAGGATTTCTCATTGAAAGTGCTCACTTTTGGAGACAGGGTGGGCAGAAGGAAGCAGGGACAGCTGGCCAAGCACAGGAGAGCAGGGGTCTTTTTAATATGTGGCAGTCTTTAGTCTCTTATTGGAACAATTGTGTAGGAGCCTTCTTAAATCTTCCACTCAGATGATACATTTCCCTATAATCCCCAATGATGTGCTGTAATCCTTTACTGCTGCCCGACTTGTTTGTGTTCTTTCCTTCATTCCTACCTTCCTTCCCTCCTTCCTTGCCTACTGCCTTCCTTTCCTCATACCTTCCTTCCTTCCTTCTCTTTTTCCATTAGTAAAAGCAATTAGCTTTGAGATTTTTTAAGAATAACATTATTGGAAATGTCAAGTTTCTAGAAGTACTGATTCATACTTATGTGTGCATGTGTGTGTGTACAAAATATGCACAAATCCATAGGTGAAGAATAAAACTTAAGGCTACCCACGTTTCATTGGCAATTCGCAGAATATATGGCAAACTTTTGGATTACTAACCCATAAAGTCAGAAATTAACTGGAATTTTCTTTAAGCACTTTTCTTCAAGCCATCTGTTGCCTTCAACGGTGTGTGGCAATTAAAAATAAACAAACAAATGAACCCAATATGTCTGGTTTTGAACAGTTTTCCTCAGGATACAGGACGCCATGTTCTGTGTTTAGGAAGTACCCCACAGATTTTGGGGAGGAACATTGCCTCTGCAGCTGTTTTGCGTGGTCAAGATGGGCTTTATTCTTAATGGACTCCAGCTCTTATGGCTGTTTTTAACAACTGAATTTTTTGTAAGACTTTGCCAATCCAGGCCTGAAGTTAACTATCACAAACTCAGCAATGCAATAAGACTGAGCAAGCCAAACCAAGCTGCCTCAGTTTATACTGAGTACAAGTAAGTCTGCAATTAATTATTCATGTGTCATGTACCAATGAGTCACTGTAGTTATAAGTAATTGCCCATTTGTAAAGGATTTTGTTGTCATAGGATGTCCTTGGAGGCCAATTTTCTCTTTCCAGATTCAAATATGGAGTTTGATATTCACGTAGGTAATGAATATGCCTATAATTAAAAGACTTAGTGCTACCAAGAATTCTAGAAGATAAAGTAAGTAATATTTTTTAGAGTAAACTTCTCCTACTTACATGGAGACTTACTGGAGCAAGAAGGAGGTATATTGTCTTATATCTAATTCCTGGTGCTTTTTTGGTTGCTATCAGAGATGGGACACTGAAATTTGTGGTCTGTGAGTATGCAATTGTAATGCTTGTACTCTAAGACCTACTGAAAATATATACTATAGGCCAATAAAAGGAATTAAGGCCAATACAGGAATAAAGCAATGGGGGAAAAAAAAAAAAGAAAAAGAAAACCCAAACAATTCAGTTTGATACCATAGGCTTTAACAGCAAGGTAATAAACCCATACTATAGTGAATTTCATGATTACCACTTAATGATTACAACATAGGAATTCAGGATATCTTTTCACGGGTGGCTGCAAGCAAATCCAGACTCTCTTTGCCTGTGTCCAGGAGCTGTAGAGCTATGTTAGCATAGCATTTTGCCTCAGCCAAGAAGAAGGCCCAGAGCCATATTACCACAGCTATAAGACTTCTGAACTGGGGGGGGGGGGGGGGGGGGGGGGGGGGGATCCAGTCTGCTGACATGTTTTTAGGTGGAATCTTGAAGGCTGGAATTCAAAGTGTTTAGACTCACGCTTCACGGCTGATAAGAAAAAAGGGTATGTTTTTCTTAGCAGTCCACTCTGCTGATTAATAGGTTAGGCTGGCTATTTTCAGGACTAGAACTATAAAGTAAATAGGTGAAAAGCTGTGCTACATTTTTGTCTCAAATATTTTACAATCTAGATGTGAAACTTTATCCAACTTACTTGAACTTTAACAGAATATCTCATTCATTTGTGCAAATCAGATACTTGTCTGAGAAAAACCCATGAAAAAAGGACTTGGTGCCCATGATATTCAGTTAGCAACATTTATTGACAATATTGTGAAGGTACCTAGAATCCAGCATCTGAATCCATGCAGTCTCCCACAGAAGGGCCAAGGATGCAGCAGAGAGCCAGACTTAGTCCTGATAGAGAATATTTTAAATTTTTGTTAGGTTAGACTTTTTTTCCCCCTAATTCAGCTAACCCGTGTGAAGAGTGGAGTTCTGAATTTCCTAGCCTTAAAATGTCTTTAATTTCTTAAGCACTCTCACAACATATAGATCAGTCAGCATCTGACTGTCCATTAGAATGTCTTTTCTAATAAAATCTTATCAACTGGATCAGGAATATGATGATGTTCAGAGGCTAAATAGAGCCATGTTCAAATGCCAATAATAAGGTTCATAACCTTTATTCTTGAGCTGTCCGTTCAGTCTTTGGTTTCTGAATCATTTGATGGCATTGATCCAGGACTGCAGTAATGGTGAAAAAGACATTGACCACTGTATAAGTGGGTGGAAAAACATCATTCAGCAGTTAGCTGGGTATATCTGCTGAAAGTATGTCTGTAATTCCGTGAAGGCGGTGCTGTTACTAAGAACAGATTGGTTTCTGAGACTGCCTCAAAGCCAGCCAGCTGCAGTTAAACCCTCAAAGGCTGACAAAGTGCATTCCTTTGTTATATCAGTGGAGTGGATGGTTAGATTAAGTTACCTCCTTTGAGTCTATCAGTGATGAGTTTCCATCACTGGGATGGATTTTACTTTTTATCCAACCCAAAGGGGACCTCAGACTGTGCAAATGTTTTAATAGAAGTGCACCAAACACTGAAATACTACGTAACTGTGGGGCTACCCTAAAGCCTGCAGATAACCACAGCCCACGCCGCAACTTCACTGGATGTAGCAGTATCAACAACATCTGACAGGCAATCTTTGAAGACTTTAAACAAATTTAAGCTTAATATTGTATTAATCTTTGAAAATATCTGAAGCACTTTGTACCAGGTACCAGAAACAGAGCAGGGGATGGTAGGGAAAGTTTTCCTGATATCTTTACAGAAGACTAAAATATATTTATGGTGGATTTTCCTTAGATATCCTCACAGGGCCTTATAACATTCATTGACGTCAATATACTTAAATAACCAGTGCAGTTGAAGTTAATCATCTCAGTATTTATTTTTCTGTGCTTATTCTGTGGTACTACATTTATTTAAAATCTCTTAATACCACTTTTCCATCATTTGCGACAACCTTAAAATGAGTAATGAGGTTAAGACAGGTCAAACTCAGCATCGTCTGAAGATAATCTGAAAGCAGAGTAGGTCTCAAGGACAAAAACAAACAACGCATACTTTCATATGCTGAGAGGAGTGGTGTAGTCTCATAGAAGGGGGAGCTATTTCTTTATCTCATCCCCAACATCAATTTTACATATGAAGAAAAGAGTTTGCTCACTTCATCCAACTGCTGCTGTGCATTTTATTGTGGGGAGATATAAGGTAAAATGCAGTTTGTTTAAGCTAACATTCCTGCCACCACCAGCCTTTCCCACATTTAAACCATACCACCTAAATCCCAAGAGAAGATACAGTGCTCAGCACATGCCACCTGGAAAATCCTGTTTAGAATTACGTAGTGTGATCAGCAGATCAGTTAAGTCATGTCTGCAGAGAAGGCAAGTTTGTTTTAACTGTTGAACTGAGGAGGTTAGAGAGAGTTTAATCTTTGGATTACAAATGTAATTGACATCTCACAACATTTAAGGCCAGATCCAAAACTCCTCTTGGCTACAGTAGGCTTTGGGCTTGTCTCTAAAGATCTAACTGTACTATATCAATATTGCTGCATCTAACTCTATGTCCTTCTTATATATTGCAGTGCTTCTTTGGTCATTTATAATATTCATTCCATTTTCCCCTTCTCTTAAAATTTGCTAAATTCCTAATAGGTATGATTCCATTGTTAAAGTTCTCTATAATTACATTTGTGTTGAATCCACTTTATGCATTTATAGGACTTGGACACAAACCAATACTTTAGCCAAACTTACTGAACTACATGGGAAAGGTAACAGAGTGGGGCAATTCTGTAATGGTCATTCATAATGGAAAAAGTTAGTGAGTTCAATGGGATTTTTTTTCCTATTAATTCATCATAGACACTTTTTTGGATTGCCCTCAGAGAAATATGCTTACAAATGGAAATATTATCACAAGTTAGCATTGGACCCCAAAATCCAAACAAAACAATGAAGCAACACAGACTTTCCTTCCTATTCTGATTGCATCACTGGAACCACTGCTTAATAAAGGGATTTTGTTTGAAAAAACTTCCTTCTCTGTTTTTTATGGTGCTGTGTGTCTGCATTCCTGTTCATTTGTATGCTTGATTAGCTGAAATCAAATACAACAATGTGGATCTGCAAGCAGCCATAAAAGCTCAAAGCGAGCAAAACTAACAGCAAAAAATATTCTGAACTGCCATCTTCATGGGAATTTCTGTACAGAAAGCAAAAGAGCTGATGAAAATCATGTATGTGTTTTTCCTTCATGTTATTTTGTTGTTATATAGCTGCTCAGAAGCTTGCCCTTTAGCAGGCTTCAAATAGGTATGTAAGCAGGTAACAAAAGATGTATTGTTTCAGATTTAGACTGTCTCTGCCTCATACACAGCTATCCTCCATCTGGCAGCTGGAAAGAAGTGGCTAGATTTTAAGAAATTCTGTAAGTACCAAGCTGTGGGATTTTTTTTCCTCTATCCTCAATCTCCTCTATGCTTTAGTGGCACTGTTGACTTTTGATGAGTTGCTCTTTTGGGGCGGGGGTGTGCAATAAATTGTATAGATTTTGAGAGTGAGAAATGATTTCAGTCTTTGTAGTTGAATTTGTATCTTCTAGGGTTGAATCACTGAATTGATTCTTATCACAGACACCAGTTCAAATGAATGGAAATGTAATTGTTTGGTTCCTAAGATGAGAAGACCAGTGGAGACTGATCCCATTCTATAGTATTTTCTGTGTGTATAACTTACATTAAGATAAAATAAATTAACACAACAGCCAATCAGAAATCTAACCAAAGAATCTTGCAATCATTAAATGAATCTAAAAAGAGCTCAAATGAAAACTTGAGGATATAGTGGCTATTTGCTAATGAAATAGGAAATATGTATGTAAAACAGAAAATGTACCTAAAATCTGCTTTTGTAACAACCCAAATCAACACAAATTTGGCTACTCAGTCTTTGATAGTGAGACATGTTTTACAGCATTGGAAGAGATCTTGCTGAACAGATATACTCTTCCATTACCAAGTAGTGAAGTGAAGGATAGATGAAAAACATATGATGAAAGTAGATGAAAAATCATATGAATTTCTTTAGTTGAAGCTTATCTTAAATGAACCTCAACTTCAACAATGAGTTTTGATGTGGTGCTTTATTTAAATTACTGATTTGATCATGCATTTGTTGAAATAAAAGTTGTTGAAAAGTTCTGTAATCAGATTATGTGGAAAAGGAAGTTTGTGACTAGAATATTAAATGCTGATTTTGTGTTGAGATCAAAATAGTTACTCAGAGGCCTAGACAAATACCTGAAACACACTGATGTCACCAGGTATTTCAACACAGAAAGCATAGGAAAATACACTTTACATATGCCATGTTTGATAGGAGAACTTTTTTTAAAAGATCAAGTCTGCACATTTCTTCGATGTAACACTTTAAAGGTCTAGAGTCAAATGATTCAAATTGTTCATTACATTATATTTGAGTTCTGACTATTATCCTATACTATATACAAATAGAAAAGTCCTGCTTCCCTGGAATTTGTTATGATAACAGAGCAGCTTCTTGGTTAGCAGTGATCTCATGCTATGATCCAATGTTTACCTAATGAAAATGAAATTAGTTTATTTTGCATAAAGAAACCAATCAGATAATATTTTGGGTGAAAATTCTTGATTTATATGCTACTATAGAAAGTTTTCTGACTTGCTTTACTTCTAGGCACCTTGAGCACCTTTTGGTGGCTGGGTTGTTTTTAAGCTTACTGACAAGATAGGTAATGAGAGAAATTTTGCGGCACCTTTGAGTTGCTGTAGTGTTTTAATTTATATTGGAAACAAATTTATCATAAATTTATTCTTGGTGGCATTTGTTCTGTATTTCCTGCAGTGTTTGCTGGTCCTGATTATTTATTTATTCATTATTTATCCATATTCTGTCTCATATTGGGTTGAATTGTACTTTTGTCATGGATGGACACCTTGGGGAATTAATTGTCTTGTCCTACTGTTCATGGAGGACAGACTTAGGTGACATCTAAGCTTGGCTGCAGGGTGTGCCAGAGTGTGTCTTGGGATCCCTCCAACCCATCTCCCAGCTCCGATCATAGCTTCAAAGAATTACAATGAAGCCAGAAAAGTTTTCCTGGCAGTGTTCAGAACTGTAGCTCTGCCTCTGGCAGATGTTTTCAGAGAAAGTGTGGGAAAAATAGATGAAATCGCTGCCCACAGGCTTGTGTATCTCTGGAGCTGTGACAACTGCATTTATGTCAGGGTTCTCTGGAGGGAAATTTACAGCTCACGAACAGAAAATGGCTTAGTTTCAATTTGTTCCTTATTTTATCAAAAATTATTGACAGACTCCCACCAAGTCCACAGGTGCTCTCCACTGGCCACTGTACCTTCAAACTAATTTTATTTCCTCCTAGTCCAGTAGAAATCAGGCACAGAACCAAGTCGCAATGGTTTAACAAGCTACCACTTACAGTGTGAGCTTCTGTAACTGTCCATGCACCTGCTCTTAACACGCAGCAAATGAAAAGTAACTTAACCAAGCTTATACCTCTTTCATGACAGACCAACTCTGAATTATGCCATGTTTGTCATGGTCTAACCATTCGCATGATAGTTAATGTGACTCAGCTGTCTCACAGGAATTTTTCCAGCGATAGTAACAACATCATTTGTCTAAGCCCTTAAAAAGAGATGCACCTGCAAATCTCTCCTCTCAACCAAAACAACTCAGTAATTGCACTTCAGAAAGTAATTTTCTTTGGTGATACATAGATATGAAGAAAAAGGGCTTTATTACTTCCTTCCCGCCTCTCCTTTTGAAATACAAAAACAATTACTTTGTTTGCAACATATTACCGTAACAATATATTTCAAAAGTTCTGCGCCACCGTACTCTCTGTCAACTTCTTAAATAACAAAACAGCATCAGGCATCCTCTCTAAAATGATTATTTTATGTCATCCTTGAGTGTATTTTGATTTACATTAGCTGTTTCAGTGGCGTAACCATTTATCAGTGCAGGAGCCACCGTATGAGCACCTTGCAGAAAGAAAGCACTCTCAGAACATGTGCGAAGTTCATTTAAGCTTTCTCTCCGAGGCCAGGAGCAGATTGCGGCAGACCGGAAGGGAAAGGCCGGGAGCCTTTGCCAGTTCCATTTCCCCTTGCATGAATGCTAAAGTGATCACAGAAACCTCCTTAGAAGTCTCACTGCAAACCCACGTGCTTGCACCACTCCAGCAGAAGCAGTCGCTACTGCCTGCGTGGGAGAAATACCCTTAACCCGTATGGAGAAGTGAGGGACCTGCCTGAGGTGGCATAATCCAGGCTGTGAGGCTCAGTGTTGAGCCGGGACGGCTCTGCCTGGCGGTGCTCAGTGCCAAAGCCCCGGGAGTGTGCCCGGACTTGGCAGCTAGTGGTGCCCACTCTGCGGCAAGGGGGCTGCAGCTGTGCAGGCTTCTAGGCAGGCAGCTCTTGGGTTTTAAAAACATTCATTGGAAAGCCTGCATCTGCACAAATAACAGTTTTGAGGAAGTTCTGGAGATAGTTGTAATTGTGCTGGAAAGGAAGAAGTGAAAAACCAGGAGCTTGTTTAAAAAAACAAAACGACAAGGAGTGTTTTAGTTTCTTCTCCCCGCTGTCTAGCCAGTGACCTCAGCAGATACATGAGGGATGAGCACAGGATGTCAGGAGTCTCATTTCAGTTCAGTTTGAACCTGGTTTATGGACAGATAGGGATCCATCCCTTGTTGTGCCTACTCAGCCATATTAACTGCCCACCTACCACAAAACACGGGTCTTTGGAATAACCTCTGGTAAATGCACCAGAGTTCTCAAATGCAATGGCACACTTATTACACACTTACTACATACAGTTTGGGAGCTCACTAGAATAGAGCCAGCTTTTTAATTCTTTCACCAGCAGCTCTGACCTCCTGATGGTCCTCGTCCAAGCACTACTAATTTAGATGGATCTCCATTAAAATCCAGCAGCAGTTTTGCAAGTTCCTGCTTTAACTCCATGCTTGTGAACGGTGACATGGGGAACTTTCTGTACATATTCCTCGCTTCTCGTGGTGAACACAAGGAACATTTTCTAGAAAGGGGAGAGCAATAACGGGAAAATAAGAGAAAGACAGAGAGAGAGAGATGTTGATATGCAAACCAAAGAGCTTATTAATATGGCAAAGCTAACATAATGCCATATGGTTTGTGTCTGGTTCCCATTTGGAGCTTGATCCTGCAGGGTACTTAGTACTCAGGCTGTTTTCTGTGGCACTCTCCAGAGCATGCTTAATGTTAAGTGCTTTACTGGATCGTGGCCAAAGTGCTGAGCACCTCACAGGAGTCAGCCCTTTTTTCATTTTTCTGGTTTGTAGAAAAATTCTTTTCAGATCTGAGCCCTAGCACATCTGACTAAGATTTTCCTTCTACCTATCCCCCACCCCCCCCCTTTTTTTTTTTTTTTTTTTTTTTTGATATTTTATTCTGAATAGTCAGTGCCAAGCAGGGCTAAGCCACTAGTTACCCAAGCTACTAGTTAAAACATTGCCTCCTGCCTTCTGAGTAAATTCCAGTACAGTCCCCAGAGAGGACAATATTTTAGCCTGAAGTGAGGTCCTACCAAGTTATTTAAAACTGCTTTTGTTCAGTCTGTGAAAAGTAAAAACTTCCTAATCTGCAGCAATAGAGAAGATAGAGAGTATGTAACAAAACCTCAAATATTGTCAGCATATAATTCAAAGGGGCAACCGACTATTAGATTGAAAAAAATCCCTAGAAAACCAGATGAATGGGAACTCATGGTGCACTTGACAATGTACGTTGTATGAAGTATTACAGCTCTGTTACTCTGAACACGGCTGTCAGCAAGATGTGCGCCTGTTGTGTACTCAGCTTTCCTATTTCTCCAGGAACACAGTATCTTTGTTAAGAGTAGTCATAATGTACAATTCCTAAACAAATTTTCAAATTGTATGACCAGATCTGTAATCAGTCTGAAGAGAAACAGTGAGCAGAGAAACTTTCTGCAGTTATGGCAAACCTGTCCAGGGTTTCAGTTTCACAATCAGACCTGTGCTGCCTGCATACTTCCCCTGTGAGCTGATCATTACTCAGCTCTGTGAAACCCTTGAAATGTGCACCTCCCATAGTGTCTCCCATGTTCTGCACACATTTGTGTGTCCATATATGTGTGTGGAGGGGTCTGTATTAGTCATATACAGCATATGTATCTGCGGTGGTACCTACCTGTAGACACCCACAATATTAGCCATATGGAAGACTGCAGTCAGTTAAGAGACACTGCACTCACCAGCAACAGCACCTTACCTGTGCTCTGCTCACTCTCCACTTCCCCTGCAACAAAATTTTACCAGGATTGCAAAACTCAGGCCATCTTCAAACAGCTGCTAAATTTTCTAAGCAGCCTGCCAGCAAAAAAAAAAAAAAAAAAAAAAAAGCAGGAAATCTATTCCTTCTTTCCTCTCCACCTCTTTTCCTCAGCCATAAAATTAAATTGGCCTATGGTCTAGGAAAGACAAAGTATAGTCCTGAATCACTGATTAGATTAAAGCCTCTTGTGTCCACATGTATGGCTATACCCTCCACGGCTAGAAATATTTCTTGACTGGATCAGAGCACTAACTATATGCCTAGTAGGAATAGCTGCTTTAATATTGCTGTGCTATTGAACATGGGAAAGACACTTTAACTTTTTGTTGTTTTTGTTATGTTCATGTTATATCTCTCACTTTTTGAGTTTATGTACTGAGAATGAAGCACTTCCGTCTCAGAAATGTAGCTACCTTAGGAGTACATGAGGACATTTTATGCCCAAACAGCAGCCAAGACACAACCTGGGAGCACAGCCCTCCACATCAGCACAGGTGGGCTGTAAGCTCTTTATGGTAAAGACCATCATTCATATGGTATAAAACACAGCACCCAGGAGGCTTTTGTTTCCAGCTTAGACCTCCAGTGCTCAATAATAATAATAACAATAACATCGTCTTCACAGCACACAGAAACAAACACAGTGATCAGAGGTGATGTAAGCAACAGACTGAATTTCGGTGTAATGTAAACAGGCAGCAGCCATCTATGTCCACTGGAATTTGGCAAGGAGAGTAGGAAGAGCCCTGCAGCCTGCACAGACTCCACAGTTCCAGTTTTAAGAACAAGATTCATTTCTTTTTTTCACTGTGTTCACTCTCCTTGCACCAGACTGCCACTCGTCCACCTTCTCTCACTACCCATTCGTACATGCTGTGCAAGGGGGTCTGGGAACCAGGGGCATCTTCGTTGCAAAGTGCTTGAACCTAACCTTTGTGGGTGATGTTTTCAGACCTCACCAGCTCCTAACGCTGGTTTGGAATGCCTACTTTTTCACATCCACTGTAACCAACCACTAAGTTAATAATACATGTCCTGGAAGACAGTTAAGTTGCCTTCTCAACTCATATAAATTCACAGAAGATTAAGAACTGGGACTATGTGAAACACTTGTACATGATAGCATCTGAAAATCGCTATTAGCGCAGTGAAGAGCGCTGCAATGCCGACAGTTACAATGGCTGGTAAAGAATGCCGTTGCTGTAATCTGGAAAGTGTGCACAAATGCCTTTTCAAGACCTGGCCTCTTATCATGGCTCTTGAACTTTCCCTTTCTCTGACCCAGCATTTTCTGGAAGTAACAATCAGCATGTTTTTCTGTCTTGCCAAAGCCAAGAAAGCTCTGGTTGTGAAACAGCCGGTACTTGGGTTGTTAAAAACTGTTACATGAACAATAGGGAGTGGAAGTGTGTTGATACGAGGGAGAATGTTGCAAGAGGAAATAACTTTGAGATAGTCATCTAGCAGGACCATACGACATCTGTAACAGTGTCATAGGCCTGCTTTCCTCAGGCCTCCCAGCTGGCTTTGTACACATGTGGGGAACTGAGAATGAAAAGCCTAAAATGACAGGTGACCGCTAGCCCTGAAATAGTGGTCTTCTGTATATTGTAATTAATAGAAACTGTGGATCTGTCTGTATCTCATTTGGACAGTGATACTGAAGCCAGAGGTTTATAAATCTTAACAAAAGCCTTGAAAGCATGCAGTAATCTGGGTCAGGCCTATTAGAACAAGTGTGTTTAAAAAGGAGTATGTCCATTTTTCTTTAGAAGTTACAGATAAAAGTGCATTCGGGAGGCCTGAGTCTCCACTCCCTTGCAGCTACTACAGCCTCCTGACCTGCAGAAGTAAGGGTAAAACACCACTTCTGCTAGTGCTAGTAAAGGTACTGTTTTTTTCAGGTGGCACTCCTATGATTTTGGCTATACCATGTCTGTGGACTATTAAACATGATGGGCTCTAGGTCTCTGGATTTTAGGAGATGCAAAGACAGTGTAAGAAGTACAACAGGGGAGATCCATGGCCTCAGCTAGTGTCACCTTCTTAATGGCATTGACTTGTGGTAGCTATAGTAAATAATAGTATTGCATTTACTTTTTACAGGGGGAGTATTTTTTTTATTTTTAATTAATTTTTTAATTTCATGCTAATATTTTCTAGTTTTGCATATTTTACTTTTCATTCTGAAATATCTGTGGGTTCACAGTGGACTGGTTAACATGGATTTCTTCCTTTGCATGTTTCATATTAGACATTTGCTAATGAAATTGTCCTTTCTCCTGCCCCCTTTTTTGCTGTGCTGTTGAAGACGGGCCTCTAAAGTTCTGCCTGACTGCCAAGCCCAGGTCTACTTTCATGTCAAATGATTAATAAAATTTTAGACTAACCTAATTTTTATGTTATACATGGTAATTTGAGGTGATATGCCTTTGCTTTATATGTGTTTCTATTTAAAGAAATGAACTTCAGAGACTGAACTTGTAATTATGAGGTTTTTCAGAGCCATAACTACGTACAGAAACTAAAAATTTCTGTTTTCCTTTATCTCTTTATGTCCAACAGAATTTTCAGATGTAATGACTATTTAGCTAATGATGTCTTAAAAAGTCACTGTAGTGGAACACACTTCATGATTTACAGTCCCCCTCAAGTATTATGCAAACACAGTGCTGATTAAGTTAGCATTACTTAATGGGTAAAACTAGTAAGATATTTTGCTCAGATTAAATCCTCATCTTTAAGGGAAAGTAAATTGGTTCATAGACCATTAGAAACTAATCAGAAACTCACCCCGCTCTTAAAATAATGATTATTGGCCAAAAATGGATTTGGCACAATTATAGTTACTTTTAAAGTCACACTAGCAAAGCACATCTGTTAATGTAAAAATATCTCCGACGCGTTGCAATGGTTTAGCTGTAGTTAGTTTAGCAGTGTTTAGTTAACATCTAAGGGAAGAGGGGGAATAAATGTCTTACATTTGGCCACCAGTAAGCCAGGGCTTTTAGCCGTTGCTTGGTTTTGTTTGGATTTAGACAAAGTTCCTCTGTTTTTGCTCGAACTGCAGTAATCCTTCAGCATTTGCTGTCATCCATTCTGGCTTTTCTATACCCTTTATAATAATGTTTGAACCCTTAGCCCACATATGTTATGAATATTATCTTTTTCTGGAGAAGGGAGGCAAACAATCATTTCTGACTGCTACAGTCCTAACTCTATCATTTCTCGGTGCACCAAAGACATGGAGCAACATCAGAGAGAAGAAGCAGGAGAAAGACCAGAATGGTTTTCAATAAACAAAAGCAAACTGGGGAAGGATCAGTGAAAAATAGGACTTTCTGAAGGATCAGAATTTCACTGCTTTTAAGTGGTGATTCAAACTGTACCTACAAAGATCTCTCCAGGGTCATACCTGATCCAGGGTGTGACTATGATTAGACTGTTGTTATCACAGAGGGAAAGCCAGAAATTGGTCCTGATGAATTTAGGAAATGGTGCTGCTGGAACCATCTATGAGGTGAGCAGCTCAGGTCCTTCTTTCCTAGTGAAAATGTATCGAAATTCAGAAACACTGGCAAGTAATAATTTTCTTCATCTTCTTGCCATGTGAGTGATACGGTTTCTTACTTGTTTACTCCTCATTCAGCAACTCTTCTGTGAGACCATCATCTTTTTCTTCTTGGCCTTCTGTTATTTCTGTTTAGCTTTGAAAGAAATTATGGCTTTGAGGGATAGTATTTGGCTTCCCTTAGGAACTGTACTGTAAATCCTTGGAATTAGGATAACTGACAGCTTCTGTATGATTTGGTTTAATGTAAGAAGAAAGATAGGCTTTTTTTGTAGGGATCTAACAGGAAAGTCACCAGCTGACTGAAAATTAAGGTGAAAAATGCTCTTTTTGCAAAGATCAGAGCGCCACCTGAAAAAAAAAATGTTTATAAATTCAGTACAAAAAAATGACTCCCCTCTCACATGGCTCAACACACTGTTTCCAGTGTACATATGGCCCTGGTCGGTGGCCCTTGTAATGGGCACTAGAAAACAAGCTCAATCCCTTCCTGTTAATTTACTCGTGGAGGAGGTTTTTTCTACCAGGCAAGTTCATTTGTCAAGGTGACCTTCTTAGCCGACACTGTGCTTTACTCCAGATAAAATGCCGTGTCAGCTTATTTAAGAAATTCAGCTACGTGGGCCGGCAGCAGATCTCTTGTGAAGCACAGTGGCATTGCAAAACGAAACTGTTCCTATAGGCTCTGTGAGGATTTTTCTTTTCCACAGGTTTTCATATGTTGGCATGGCACATTTTGCAATCCTCCTTTTGTCCTGCTATGTAAACTTTCTTCACTTGCCTGGCTGTTTTTATGTTTAAATGGTCTTGAGATTAGTTTATTTTAAAAAATCCCTATTGTGTAGATTAATGGTCTCCTAGGCAGAGCTAAGACCACATTTAAATCTTGATTGATCATAATGGAGGGAAGAAATTTCACAAATTCCCTACCAAAGTCCAGATAGAAGCAGCAGATCTTCAGAAGTGTCCTAACAGAAGGTTTAATCTTTCATGGCATTTGAGGAGCCGATGTCAAGGCTGGACTGTCTGGCCACGAATGACTATCTTCTCCCTGTCTAAACAGTGGCTTTAAAATACATCACTTATTAAGTTTTAGGACATTGCCATTTTCTACTATGCAAAACATGCCAGATTTGGAGCATGTGTGCTTAACGTATCCCAGTGTTAATGTAAAATCCTGCCTGGAGAAGAGCCTCTGGTTTTTGCTCACCAACAGCTGGAAGAGATCAGTCTATAGAGTCCCTGAAAATAGTAGTCATGTTTCAGAAGAAACCACCACATGATTATGATCATGCCAGTTTCATTTCTGTGGAGTAATTAATCCAACAATAATTCTCCCAGTTCCTTCCTTGTAGTTTTATTTTCATGCTTGCCATATGACATCAGTTTGTCAAGCCCTTAAAGCAATTCCCCAGCAACACGGACTTGTTAAAATAGGAGACTGCATTTAGAACTGGGCTCAAAAACAAAAGGAACATTTATTTTTCAGCAAAAAAAAAAAAAAAAAAAAAAAGTATGATTCGGTTGACCACAGTAATCTACAGGGCATTTTTGAGCAAGGAAAAAATTAGGCAAAAATCAGAAAAAGCTGAAATATTTCATTGCAACATTTTCTATGTAAAATGTTTTGTTTCTAATTTATGCAGATTTAACTTTCAGCAAAAAAGTAAAACATAGTAAAAATCTCTAGAACCAAACTGATTACTGTTCTTCTGGATTTCTATGAGAAAAGCAAATAGTTTTGTTTCTTATTAGATTTAAATGAATATTTAGTTCAATTATTTGTATGTCTAAAACCCTGAAAACTCAATTGTTTACATAGTTTATTGCTTACTACCGGTTCCCACAACCAGATGCAGGAAAGAGCTTAAGCATTCGTCTTATTGTTAGTATAATCTACGTATTTTTGCAATCATAAGATGGAGTCAATAGCAGGTCTATTCTATATCTCTGTATTTAATTTTAGGAAAAGCATAGTTTAAAACCACGTGTTAGTATTTATAAGGCATATGACATTCAGCATCTCTGCTTCTGAAATATTTCATCCTTTTGCCCCTGTATAAACAGTGTATGAAACCAGTTCCAAATGACTCTTTTACTAACCATGAAACAGAAAAAAACCAAAGACAAATCTGCAAAGATACCAGTGCAGATGGATCTCTGTAACATGCAAATCCCCACTGGCTTCTGTGGGACACCTGTGTATATGAGTTCACCACTGTTTATTTTTCACCGTACAGCTGTGATTAGGGCTCGCCATTGTGCTGGTTCAGAAAACAGTCAGGAAAAGCAGGCAGAGAGAGGGTCACAGTTCCCTTACTTTCAAGTATACCTAACACTTAGGCGCTTCCCACATTTAATAGCTCTCCCGTGAGTCCCTTGCTGTCCTCTTCCTGTGTCATCAATGGACAGCTGGGAGCCATCTCATCCATAAGGAGCTGAACCGCTCTTTGGAGATGACTTTCTTTCCACTGCCTGTAATCAGGATCCTGCAGCAAACTAACTCACACCTCAGAGTTCGGTGTCTGAGGTGAGACTAGGAGATCCGTAAGGTGGGAAATGTTTTAATTGCCAACAGCACCCAGAGAGAAGATACCCTCCCCGTGAATTGCTGCAAATGGCCAGGTTCTGTCTCTTCCCACTGCCCCCAGCCATGTTCCTCTGTGCCACACAGGCAGCTAGCTGCAAAGGGCTTGGGTTGCAAACGGGAACCTGGCTTCAGATTTATCAAATGCAACCAAATTAATTCCTAGGAAAGCCTAAGTACTGTTACCAAAACCAGTTTAAATTCCATGAGATAGTAAGTTTTGAAAAAGCCAATCCAAAAAGTATATTTATCTGACTGTTTATACAAAGCCCAGAATAATATAAAATTACTTCAATTTCTTCCTTCGTCAGGGAGAGTAAAAGTGGCAGCAATGTCTCACTTAATTAAAAGCAGAGAGAAAACAGAGAGCTCCTTTAGCAATCTGGGGAGATCAGTCTCATAACTATTCAGCCTGGAGTTGTCCTCTGAAGGTCTGCAGGAGGTGAGACTGTAGAGATATTTAGCTGGGAGGCTATGGACTAAGACCCCAATATCATTTCATGCAAAGCAGCAAAAGCTGCTAAGAGGTTTCTAGTCACCACCAATACCAGATGCATTTGCAGCATGAGCAGTCCTCTAGTCCACTACCAAACTCCTAAGCCACCCCTTTCCCTGCAGCTTATCCTTTAAATCATGACCTATCAGTCCCAAAATGGGCCTAAAGACAGCGGTAAATTATCTGAAGTTTTCAAGCGTCTTCAAAATTTTCAAGGATTTATGTAATCCAGAAAGCTTACCAGAAGAAAGGGAAAAATGAGATTAAGTTTAAAACATAAAACAAATTTAACTTCAAGATGAATCACAAAACCAGACTACTTCTTGGTTTTGCCCTTTTCTGACCATTCAGGAAAGCTGTGTCTGATTCAGGAAGTCTTTTCCCTTTTTTCTATCTTTTAAAACCTTTGCTTGTCTTGATTAAATACTTTCAGACTTTCTTATCCCTTCACTCCGCTGAAGGGCTTCCAGCTAAGTCTTTGGAGAAAGTGAAGAATATCAAAAACCTTATGACCAGAAAGTCACCTTTTCTCCTGTGTTTTGGGCTGGAGGAATGATGACAGGAATATTGTGAATTTGACATACCAATTTAAGCATTTCCGTGGATAGGTAAAGGTTCGGTGGAGGGAGTTAAGTTTGATAATTTCAAAAGCTTTTCATGTTTAAAAGTTATTTCTTAAGCCTCCTTTGACTGCATTAACAGCCTGTGGTAAGGAATTGTTTGTACAGTATGTTTCCTAGAGATGGGCCTTCCCCCAGCTGAAGCCCCAATCATCCATAAATTTTGAGATATTATCTATCCCATGGCAGAAAGCTAATTCTGGGCCACTGTTCATACAAAACCAGGTGCATGCTTTTTTCAGCATTCATCTAAGTGTCCCACTGATCTTCTTTCATAGAAAAAAGGGGAAAAGGCTTCCCCATAAATATTTGATTTCTTAATAGCTGTACTTTGGCTCACTTCTCTTTTCCTAGATGGCATTGTGTACTGTGGTTCTGCTCTGGGTGGAGCAGCAATCTCTGTGCAGAGAGAGCTCCTCATTAATTTACATCTGGTCATTTGTAATTTTTTGAGTCATGTTAATGGGTAGTGTCTTACATCCTTTTAGCAGAAAACACATAAATTAGCTCTGACTCTTTTTCTGAGCCACGCACAGGGACTCTCTTGAATTACAGAGCAACTAGTGCTGATTACTCTTTTATTTCTCCTCCTAGGAAATGGATAAAAGGTTTAAGTTCTGACACAAACAGGAAAACACACTAAGAGGATTTATCCTGAAGGCATCTACTCTTTAAATAGTGATGGAGCAGTGTGAGTCTGTTTCCCACAAGGGCCAGAAGCGCCACTGCTCTTTGTTCCTCCAGCCCTTGCATGACTAGAGGCAGAATATCCTATCACAGGCTGTCAGATAGCTCCCAGAATACGCAAGTTCGTGATCGCAGGCTGAGGAAGGACTTACAGCCACTAGGAGCATGAAGAAGTGGGGTTTCAGAAGTACTCTGCCCTGCTTCTTTAAGGATAACACCAAGGCTTGATTCTGCTCCGAGGTAAGACTTACTGAATTTACTAAATCAGTAACTTTTCAGCCTTCCAGAGCCGTTCCCTCCCTCTTGTTTTCTTAAACAAGGAGTGACAGGAGGGGGAGCAAGCTGTCAGAGTTATCACTAGTGGAATTTTCCAGCTTTACAGGGCAGGAAAGGGGGGGTGGGGGCAAAAAATGGTCCACTGTAGGAAAACAATGCAACGCACTGCAAGCGAAAGCAACAGCAGGATGGGCATATGCATGCTTTGTGTTGATTCAAGCTGAAGTGGTATAAAAATACACCTCAAGAATCAAGCATTAGCATGAGCCCATTCAAGGCTTTATTAACAAGGTGTGTGGTTTCCGGAAATACTGTTATCATACAACGTTTTCCTCACTATTTGCTCTGTTTTAAAAATAAATGCCACTGGAGTAACATTTTAAAGGGAGCAGAATCTTTGCTTCAGATTAGGTTAATCAGAGTTTTTTCCATTTTTGCTTTCAATTGCTTTGGCATCAGAATTTCACCTTTTTCAGCTTTTACCTTTTGATGTCATATATATGTTTTTGATATTGATGTGTATTTCAGCCCAGTGACCTGACCGTAGTTTAATTTGCACAAGTAGCGGCTCACACAAACCCAGCTTTAAGGAGGGAAGAAACTTATGAGTCATGTGGTTTCATGCAAGGAATTCCAGATCTGACGGTTTAAGTGATGCATTTATACAGATTGATTACATTCACAAATACATTATCCAAATCCACATTTTCAAATGGTGCTCAGATCTGGCTTAGCTCTGTACACTTGGCACACAGCGATTTACAGGTAGCGCAGGCTCTTTCTAATGGACAATTTCAGACTGAAGGGGCTTACATCTGGTAAGCAGGTAAAAATCCAGGGGCAGTGATAGACTGGTGGTGAACAGCAGTTAAAAATGTTTACCTAACAAAAACTGGAAAAATTTAAGGGAGCTGGAAACCAACACATGCCCTCATCGTTCTGATGAAATCGGAAGCTTCTCTATCTACTCTAAATAAATGAAAATATAAACAATAAACCAGAAAGGCAGCACGCACAGACAGACAGTCTCATCCCTTCTGCTGGAGTTTCAGGAGCTTTCTCTCGCACTGGCTGCCAGCCGTAATGCTGACATCTCTGCACCTCCAGAACAAACACCGAGAGTGTTTGAAGAAGTTCATTTAGCAGCTTCCACTCCAAGGCAGTTTGCACACCCTGCAGTGGCCAACAGAACCTCTCCAGTTCCAAAGTTCCCCTGCAATAAAATATCATGAGCCAGGGTCATGGCCATCAACAGAAATAACACTCCTTGCCTTGCAAAAAACTTTTCAAGGATTTTTTTCTCTTGTTATTCCCTCTGTAGCAGCAGCAGAAGGCCTATGCTTGGGATCAGAGGGAAGTCTCAAATCAGATGCTGCAGAGCAGCCCAACATGATGATCATGATCCAGTATGATGAGTACATGATAGATTTTAGTTGACTTTGATCAGGATGAAAGAGCAAGTACTTTGTTTTTACTATGTCAAAGCATGAAGTCTCACTCAAAGGAAATCCAAGCAGCCAATATCCCTGGAGGTTTGATTCTTACTAGCTAGTTTCTTGATTGATTTGTTTGGAAGAGGGAAGCAGATCAGCAGGATGTAAAATTTCTACAGGGCAGTTATATTCCTAGCACTAATAGATTTTCTTTGTCAAACAGTGTCATTACAAGTCCCAACAGCATTCAATCAAGATGGGAAATAGGGTTCATTGGCATAAATGATTGTCCAAACTGCTTTCTGTGCTTTTGTGACTTCTTTTTCACATGAATAGGAAGAATTCTGAGATATAGCTCATCACTGGTTTTGCTCCTGTTTTCAGGGAAGTCAGACATGTGGACAAGTGACCCTGTCTGGGAATTGAAAAGGCTGTTCTGCCCGGTGGGAACTCCTAGGTGCTAAGACTTTTGCAGGCAGTGCAACTGCAAAGTAATTCCTAATTCAGAAAAGAAATGTAGATCTCTGTAGATAGGTAGAAATTACCTGCTGCTGATGCTCTTTCAAGATAACGGCCAAATTTTGCTGAAAATGAACATAGCAACACTAAACAATATTCTATTTTTTTACTCTTTTAATTACTCTTTACTAGAAAGTCTTAAAATGCATTCTTTTGGAAAACTTAAGGTGGTGAACTATGTATAAGGGAGCATAATGATATAGCAGCCTCTTAATTTGACAGATCTTTCTCCTACCAAATGATTCCAACCATTTTGAATAAAGTCTGTTCCACTTTTATCTTGAATTACACTTCCATTAAGCAACCGATTAATGTTGATCCCCTGGTTCATGCCTTATGAAACATTCCTTTCTATGTGCTATCTAGACTTTCTCACAAAAGCTAATAGGAGATTACTAAAATATTCCTTCTCTTTGTTCTGATCTTTGCTATGTATTCATAGATATATTTATACATGAGTATGAATCCATATATATGTAGAGTAATCTTCCCCTTAGGATATTGTGTGTGTATTTCAGAAAGGAAAAAGAGATTAACAGCACAATACAATACAAACAGACTGACTTTATGGCGGTTTTGCAGAAACCCCTGCCAAGCAAAAGAATAAATAACAGCTGTGTTAATCAAAGGTAAATTTAAAAGATAAGGCTTGAATTTAGGTGGTGAAAATACCAGCACACTGGGCAAGTTTAATGCTCACAGAAAAAGAATAATTCCGAGGACAATGAGCATAATCGTACACAAGTAAATTGGATTCAAATTTTCAAAAGTGCCTTTTTAGACTTAAATGCCTAAGTGCCATTTTCAAAATTGATATTGCACTTAGGAGCATTTGTTCTCCCTATAAGTCAACAGGACTTGCGCTCCTGAATTCAGCAATTGTGTCTGGAAATGGAAGTTAGGTATCTGACCTCCTTAGTCACTTTTGGAAGCATAACCCATAGTCTCTAGGAAGTCCAAAAAAGATACTGGCCCAAGCATCAGCTGCATACCAACCAAGGATACCAACTCAAATGAAGGAACTGGGGTACAAGCACAATTATTCCCTTGCTGTTTTACAAAAAAGCAGTCTAGTGTCTCTGTTTTGGATTAAACATGTGGAGATATGTTAGTCCATTTCAAAATCCTGTGGAAGCATTTTGAATCAATTGTAACTGAGGTAAATATAGCCCTTGACTGGAAATCTTCCAGAATGAGAGAGCTGCCACAGCTCAGCCAAGATGTGTTATATCAAAGGCATGTATAAGCAATTCGGTGTCCTCGTAGGACAGCATTACATCTTCACACCATTCATAAAGTGCCTGCATAGTGAGAGATCTAACATGATCACTAAAAGAGGGATGAACAACCTGTGAATCTTCACCTCCGATCGTGGATCATGGCTCTTATCTAGGCAGGAGTGGGAAGAGGAGCATGTACTCCTGATGACAGAGAGCACAACAGCTTAGTTGTACCCATTTGACATGAGCCTGTGAGCTTTCAGACATGATTTGCTATGTTTGCATAGCAATATTAATTACTTTTTATGGACTATTGAGCCAAGAATATGTACAGGGTTGAAAAAGTTCAGTTAAAATCTTCAGTCAAACTCTGAAGGGCTTACAGAAGATTAGCATTTCTATTACCCATAGTGTACCAGAGTCTTAAACCAGAAACTAGCTCTTGTATTTTTAACCCTCTGCTGTAGCAAAATATCTGTATGATTTTAGAGATATCACTTCACCTTCCTCCGTAATCCTATTTGACAACCTCTCTATGGTCCCAGTTAAATAGTTCTTGCCTGTACAGTTCATTAAATGCTAGTGGGGGTGGTTGGGGTGTTTTAGTAGTGCGTGATTCCTTGATTCTGCTGTCTTCATCCATGACATGTATCTGGGTTCAGACTCTCAACTGTGACTGAGGAGCACTCAACATAGCTGAAGGTCCTCTTTTTGTTATCCCAATGTGAGCTGGTGCAAACACAGAACAGCTTAGAACAAGCCAGAACAAATCAGCAACTGGCAAAATAGCCATGATAAATGCATACCTATAAAACACGGTGTCTGCAATAGGTGGTGTAGTACTTGCTAGAGTGGCTTTGGGCTGTCTGCAGTTTTACTTCCCAGGAGAACATGAACAGGCATTTTGTACCAATGTAAAAATGCTTGAAGCTAAGACAAAATCATCTCTCTGTTTCTTCTGGGTCTTGGATATTTCCCTCCAATGAGAGTGTGTTTTCCTCAGAGATTTCCAGGAGCTACATCTTACTTCTCCAACGTCAATATTAAGACATTTGAACTTGCAAACCCTAAGCACAAGAATCATTCAGCTGACTTCAACAGAGCTACTGGGAGGATTCAGAAGTTTTCGCATCACTCAGAAACTGCAGACAAAGACATCATGTTTTGCAAATATTAGTGTTCCCCATAGCGCCAGGAGCTTCAGGAGCTGCAATCTATTTGCATAGCTAGCTTTGAAATACTTGGCATGCTGTAGCTTTCCTCAGAGTGCTTATGGATGAAATATTTGAGAAAAACCCCTAAAATTTTTCTCCTCCTAAGCAGGAGAAAAAAAAGGTGGTTGAAGGAAACTGGAAAGCTGCTGTACACCATATACCAGTATTCCCATTTAAGAGGTGATTTTTCTTACTCTATTATTTGCCTTTTTTACGGATGTTGTAAAGAAGTGTAATTTGGTTAAATAGCTCCAGCTCTCACTGCAGTCCAAGAAGTGGTTTGGAAGCATCACTGACTCATTTGGCTTCTTACATGTGAAGGTCATTTTATTCATGGGCACATAGTACAAATCATTCAAACCCAATTAGAAAAATACCACTTGAAGTTTAGGGTGTTGCCTTGACAATCCCCATGAAGATGTTCCTGCTGTCTCTGTAGCATAAGCCTCAGCAAGTCTTTAAGGTCACAAAAAATCTTTTATGCCACGTTAATAGGAAGTGGATAGCCAAAGTGTAACAAAATGCCTTGTGTTTTCCTTTCTCTCTTCATTCCTCTGTTGAAGGTGGGAGAATATAATAAAATAAGTTTGATGTTTGTGCTCTATTGTTTCCTCTGCAAAAGGGAATGCCTCTTCTTTGGAGACCTGTGACCTTATGGTTGGTGTTCCTTGGTCATTGTGTTAGTCTCCTTTAAATTTCAGCTTCCATTCTCTCACCACCTTTGGCTCTGCTCTGCTCTCTCTCCTGGTTACATCTCCAATCATCTCATCATCTCCTTTTGTAGTTCTGCTAATGGTACTAGATTCACCCAGCAACTTAAGAGCTTCTTGCAAATATATTTCTGTGGCTACATTATAAACAAAAATTCTCTAGACCAGTCTAGGAATCTACCACCAGCTTTTCTTTTAAATGCAGCTTTTCCTTTATGCATATGCAGTTATGTTTATGCAGTTATTGATGTCCTGAATGGAAGAAGACACCACCAGGTAATAAAGTGTTATTAAACTTTAAAGTGAGTGAAACACCCTAAAATTTTAACCATGAAAAATGTGAGCGAATTAACAATAAACTAGCAAGTTGTGCCTTGTTTTCCTCAAAAAGTTGGTCAAAATCTTATTCTAATGTAGTTTGTTTTTTATAAATTAAGGGTGAAATATTAGCAAAATTTCCATTGGCTTCAGCAGAGCCAGGAGGATTTACCTCTATTAATATGGCCTAGCTGTTTGGGGTTATTTTGGTAATTTATTTTCTAGAATGTACATTATCCTGGCTGCTTTGACTCTAAAATTTTCATAACTCTTTAGAACTGGCACGGAAAGAGAGGCTGGTGCATTACTACTTCTGATAAGGAAACATGACTGTGAAATAACTTTGGCGAAACGTGTGGGAACACACCCATCAGCTGCAATCCCCCCTTGCCCGGCGTGTCTGGCCTCCCTGTGCTGCCCTGTATCCCCTCCATGATGCTCTGCACAGAGATCCCCTGTTAGCTTCCCTCCTTGCACTACATCAACATTAGGCAGAAGGGCGCTCTCACCTAAGCCAGCAGCACTTACTTTCTGGAAAAATGGAAGAGGAATGGGAGACAGGGTTCAGGGAAGAGTGCAGACAGAGGGATAGAAAGGGAGATAGAGACAGAGATGAGGCTTCATGTTGCCTCAAGCCATCCAGAATAAAGTCACAAGCTGTTCTGGACCACTGACCAAGAATAATCAACAGATAACATGCTAAAAATCTATTATTCTGTAGTTTCCATGTTAGCCAATATATAACTGCTTTTCTCCAGGTGAAAGTGGGAGCATAGTGCTTTGAGATAATTCTTCCAGTGACCACATCTACACCACCTTATTAAGCAGTCTTATTAACAAAAGAACACTATCATCTATTCAGAAAATTTGGGATTCTTTCCAAAATAACCCATATAATCTTTACAAATCTGCTTGAGTGGCAAAAATAGAATTATGCTCACATCTCGATTTTTATTTGGCTACAACATTTTCCAGAGGATTTTTCATTCCTTCTCACTGATTCAGTATGCCACAAAGTACAATACACCATGGAAAATACAAGCTGAGGGTTCAGAATTGCCTGACAGCCAACTCAGAGCTGCAGAGAAAAATTTAAATGGTGAGAAGTAAATCTGTTCATGCAATTTTTGTGATTTGTAGTAACTTCAACATTAGCAGTACCACAAAGAAGGATGTTCTGAATTCAAGCATATGGAATAAATTAAGCCAGTGGGGTTGTAACAGTTTATAACTATCTTAGAATCTGATCCAGGATTTTTATAGTGACAATGTCAAGTTGCTCCCCACTCTGTAGAAAGATTTAACAGTATCATCACCACATGAGCATTTTTTCAAGAAAATAGCTTTAAAAGTTCAGTGTGTTGCTTTACCTTACTTCAGTCCAGCACTGGGAATACTATTAAATATAATGTTCAAAATGTTTGCTCATGGATTGCTGTGTAAATGATACAATTCATGACTAAAATGTAAATGAACACATTAGAGATTCAACCTATTCACATTTTGTAGCTCAAACATTGCCTCCCATATAAATTAAAACACATTCAAAGGAAAACCCAATATCTCATCAAAATAAGTACTGCTTGTTTGGTCAGGACCTGAAGCCACTGCTTCATACACAGTGAGTGGAGCTGTGACATTTATTTAATGATAAAAGGGGGTTAATTCTAGGAAGGGAGCAAGTAACAGCTAAAGTTCACTTAAAATTAAGCACAAAGAAAACTTCAAAGACATATTCCATGATTCCTAGTTCCCGATTATTTCAGATGTTCAGTTCATGGGATTATCTCACTCCCTTCATTGATTATGTCAGGACCCTAAAAAGTACACACTTGCAATGTATGTAGTTGCATTAGATGCCCTCAAATAGATAGCATAGTCTAGGTTTTTATGCCATTATATTAACTGAACCAAAAGGCTGGTTTTGTCTCTTAAAGTACTTCAGAGACGGAAAGTCCTGTAAATACTATCACTTTAATGAAAGTCCTATAAATACTATCACTTTAATGATAATAATAGTTGGTAATAATAATAACTGGTTGAAAGGATAGATGCTTTAGAATGAACTAAGATAGAAAATATGTAGATATTCCTGCACAATTACCACATACATACAGGCAACACTAGAAGCTGTACTAAGAGCTATAGAAAGCTTGACCCCTTATGTCTCTTCACTTGTTTTGTGCTTGATGAGTATTTTAATATTTCTCCTTCTTTGGAAAATCTAGTTTGCACTTCTAGAGCCAAAAATATTTTAAAACTGACCAATTTACCTCTGCTGTGGGTTTCACACGGTTTCCTTCTTTGCTTGTTGAATTTTTTAAGCCCCATCTGAGCTCTAGAACCTGCATATTCGCCGTAGTTTTAATTGTGTTATGTTATATTGTAAATAGTGAGTCTGGCTAAGTGTGAGTTGCTGGCAAAGGCTTATCAATTTTATTGAGGGAAGATTCTGGATTAATCCGCACATTACCCTGCTCTTCCTAATCACCTTAATGTTTGCCCTTGCACACAAATGCATACACAGTGGCCTAACGTATACCCATTGGCTCGAGGTGGTGCTCTTCCCAGAGAGCACTTGCAGGGCTAATGCTCACCTTAGAAGTGACACCGCCAGAGCTTCAGGAAGCAGAAGAGGCATATGGCTTTTCCACAGCCTTTTGTGAGAGCTTTCTCTCTACTGCGGCTCATCCCACACTGTCTGTACTCTCTCCGCAGGGACCAAGTGGATGCCGCTGTCGGAGTCAGCCTTTATGCAGTCTCAGAGATTAGACTGGATCTAGTGCATTTATGCCTCTCCCTCTCCTTTTCATTACTGTGGCTCTGCTTCATCTTTCCTTGTTACTCTGGATGGGAGGCTAAATAGCTGCTTGCACCCAGCTGCAGAATGAAATACATCTGCCCCATGCTTACTGTGTGGCTTAGCTGGATAACTCATGCCAATGAAAAATAATCTTACAATAGTATATCCAGGGCTGCCATACATCTGGATTTCAGATTCTGTCCAGGTGGAATTTGAAGTTTTTTTTTTGTTTTTTTTTTTTTTTTTTTTTTTTTTTTTGGGTGGCTCAACTACCTAGCAATGGGTGAGTGCCAGACATTTGGGAGTTTGGGAGATCTCAGTTGCACACGAACAGATTAACAATACGGCGCATGTGCAGTGAGCCCAACAGTTCTAGAGTCCCTGATCTGCTCTGTAGCATATATATAGGGAACAGTTAGACTCACTGGAATGTGGAGTGTCAGACACAAATCATTTGTACCGTACATGCACAATAGATCAAACATTTCCTGGAAGCATGGGATTTCCTAAGCCTGCAGTACGTGGCCTATGTTTCTTCTTGGAAAATCTTGATCTGCCCTAAATATGCTGATTTGTTTCATACGAAATTAATAGGCACAAAGCAAGCACAAGTGGAATAGAAGAATTTGTCACTTATAACAACAAAAATGTGTTGGAATTGTTTAAGTTGTTTAAATTGCCTACTCACAAGCAGCTTTTGCCTGCTGTACACCATATCTAGTTGCTTTTTATCTTGCCCATGGCCATTGAAGCTTACATCTAACATACTCTGTCTCCATTTGCTTGTGTCTTTAAGTCTTCAATATGCAAAACTAGCACATTCTGCTGCTTCTTAATGTATATGAAAAGAATCCTTTTCCAATTCACTTGAAAAAAAATGGTCAACAGAATGTACTCTTGTTACTGCTAATCATTCGGGAATCCCTGCTGCCCTTTAGGAATAGCCTTGTTTTAAGATTGAGGAAGAAATAGAGTCCCTTTCAGATTTTGATAGATGCACTCAAGCCATGCAGTGCATTATCTCTGGTACATTAGGCCAACCCTGAAGTGATGTGATTGCCAGTGTGGAGAGGAGGTCTGGGTCATGTCCCGAAGGTCACCGCTGCCAGCAGGCAATACCTAGAGAGTATATTCCTTGCACTCTCCAAGCTCAAAGATCTGATTGTGAGAGCCCTCACACTGGAAGCTCTCAAACAGAGAGACATTCTTCTACGGTCTCCACCACTCAGCCATGGAGCAGTCACAATGTGGCCCTTGTTATAAATGTAGGATTTCCATGCCAGTTATGAAAAAAGTTGTGTAAGAGAGAACTAAAGAACCCAAGGTGAAATGCATTTTTAAATGGTGGCATATAACATTAGCATGCAAACTTTACTGTCAAATCTTACTAACTCTCATTAGTACCTTGACGAATTGCAGATGATTTATGAATAAGTAAATAAGACTCTTCTAAGTCTTACAAATTTTTGTCTTTTAAGTCTTTTATGTAAGACTCATTAAAGGACATTAAAAATGTCCTTTTGGTCCAAAAAGAGTTTGTGGAGAAAAATCTGTAGATATAAAATTAATAAATAACAGAAATATATTTTGTGGAATGTTCTACAGAATACCAGGACATATGAAGTACTGAATTCCTGTGTTTCCAAGTCTAGCTGATACAGCAATATGATAACTCAGCGTATTCTTAAACCCAGATTTTTAACAAAGAGCAATGAGACTAACATGATGTTGGAGTTCTGCAAGGCAACAGGAAGAGGATATTATTAATGAAATGAAATTCCATTTTGCCTCTCACTCGAATATTCTGTTATGAGGGAGGCTGGGTGACACCTCCATGAGGCCAATGAGCATGACAGGTTAAATATTTGCTATGCTAGATGTTAGCACAAGAAAGGTGAAACTTAAGGATCCCCTGCCTACAGCTTGTTTAGCAGCTGCAAGGTAATCAGAAACAGAGCTCTGCAGATGGAGCTAGGGGCATACTGTCTAAGATATATGCCCCTTTGTGAGCAGAAGCAACCAAGCACAGAGAGAAGGAAGCAAGCAGATAGCAAACACAATGTTAGAAATGGGTCTCCAGGAAGGAACTAAGAGACAAGAGATTTGGGGAAGAGCGCTGGCCATAAACAAGCTACAAACTGTGCACAAAGGTATTGCTTCCAATTGCTAGAGTTTTCCTTTGCCTGAAATTTCATACACATTTAAAAAAAGAGAGAGAAAGATAAACATTGTTTCATGACTGGTTCCATTTCAGAATGGAAAAATACTTAGTTCATAACTAACAGAAAGAAATTCAGTTTCCTGTTCAATGCAAGTTAGCACCCCCCTTTTTTACATTTGAGGAGAGTTGAGCAGAGGGAGGGCAATTATTTGGGGGGGGGAGTTGGTTAATTGCCATTATCCATTGAAGAACAGAAAGATCTGGGGAGAGGATGCAACATTGTACTCGGCCACTCCTGTGTTATTGCGGTGCTACTGACTTCATTGGATAAAGGAGCTTTGCAGATACAATGATTACAATATGAAAAGGCAAATCTCAGTTAGTCTTAAAGTGACCGTGAGAGTTTGCCTCCTTCATCTTCCCCATTTCTATAAACATGACTGATTGTGGTGAAGCAGGTTCAGGACCTGCTGAATGCAATGAAATGTAATGATCCACAAAAATGAGGTGTTCTGTCTCTGTATAAACAGGGATTAAATGTTATTTTTAACTACAAGGTGGCTTTATTGCTCTCTGTCTCTTTTACAGATTTTTTTACCAGCCATTACTTAATTAAACTGAAAACACAAGCATGTCTTTATCGTTAGTCAGCCTGTGAGCAATCATTAGGTGTCACCGATCCAGGTCTTTGTGTGGTTTGACTAATCTTTGCTTCGAGGATAGGACAAGAATTTCTTATTGGAGTGACATGGCTATCCAAAATCAATGTGTGCTATCAGATTCTGAACAGCACGCTACTGTGCTACGTACGGGACATAAAATATAGGTTCAGTAGACCTGATTTGCTATTGCCTTTCATTGGTGTTATAAACAGACCAGTGCAAAACTGAAGTCACACAGAGTTGATCAGCCCCCTTGTGTCCCTTGCAAATAACCTGCTCCTTTGCAACAACCTTTCCATGGAAAGCTTTCTACATGACATCTTCACATTTCTCTTTACTGGCCCTCTTTAATCCTTTCTTCTGTGACCAATGTCCAGTAATAGTGGGGCGCTCAGATAAAATTGGCCATTGTAGCATGCTTTTTCCTTCTTTCTTTTTCTTTCATTTTTCAAGAGTTTGTTTTTATGTGTGTGTGGCCTTTTGGTATTTTTGTCTTTTTAATTCCGCCCTGAAAACAATTTCGGTTCCTTCAGTGGAGTCACAGTAATTTTTGTTTGGTGTTTTAAGATCCATATTTCTCTCCCAGCGTTTTCCATCTAGGAAGCCAGGTTCTGAGATCCTTCCTCTCTTTAATTTTAGCAAGTCTTTCAGATTAGCTCACCACTGCCAGTGTGGGTGAGAGAGTGAAAGAAATGGAGCATGAGCTTCATGATTGCTACTGATCTAACAAAACTTCTTTTCAAATTTTCTTTAAGAACAACAAAACCAGTTTAGTATAAACATTTGATCCTTGTAAACTTCTCTTCAGACAGTGAGGAAAAGGTCAAACAAACCAGAAAGCCTTGAGGGTGAAAAAGATATCGGGAATGTGGGTTTTCTGCTAGGAGAGTTCCCAGGTAACAGGCAGCCTAGGCTCCTTGAGCTGTTTCTGAGAAAGGCAGACAGCTTGCTGAGTCAGTGCTCATTCCGTGTCCTTCAAGAATGAATTAAAAGTAGTGAAGAATATGCTTTGCTTCCTCAGTGGGATTTTTTTTTCCTGAAACTGTTTTGAGCAACTTTGGCTGGAGGAAATGGAGACAACTGCCATTACCACATAAGAGCAGGACTGCTTCCTCCAGGACAAAAAGCTCCAGGTATATGGGTCAAAATGGCAGCTGGAAGTGCTTTGAAACATGTGAGCTTTTAATAGCAAGGCTTGGAATAACTGGAGACAGTTTGTACCAGACCACCTGGAAGCAAGCTTCAGTTGTTTACCAATAAGGATAAAGTATCTCTGTCTAACCTTTCTCATTACAGGAATTTTACACAGCTTGCTTTAATCTGGGCTAAGATAACAAGTCTCAGATAAGCAGTTCTCAGGAGACTTTGTTCAGCTGATTTTCCAAATATGCTCCGTACTTTTAATATTGTTGTAAATGCATGTTAAGTACCCAGTAAACTTAGACGTATTTGGTAAAGCTGGTTGTCACAGCAGTTGTTGCCGTGCTACGTGGTCTGTTTTGCATTTAGCTTTTTGGTACGGTAATATTACAAAATAACATACTCACTGTGAGGGAAAAAGAACTACCCACCAAGCCTCTTTCTTCCTAATATGGTGAAATAAAAAGCCTTGGTCTGAGTTAGCTGAAGTGCTGATGGAGTCAAAGCCCAAGGATCAGTCTGGTGGTACTTGGAGAGCGCAAGGGTCACGGCCGAGATTCGCGCTGGGAGGGCAGGAAATGTTTAAATTCCCTGACCATGACTAAATGGTTGGAGCCAGCTATGCTATCAGGGAAAAAGCCCTCTTCTCCTCCCAGCATAGATGTGATTCCAGAATGGCCAGAGCATTTATTCCTGTGATTGCTGCTATGGGAATTGTGAGTTGTGTTGTATATCAGATGTAAGGGCTTATTTTTAGCAAAGGTTTATAATAAGCAGCAATATAATTACTAAATGGGCAGGCAGTTTAGCAGCATGGGGGCCTTGGGCAGAGCCCCAGGCTAAAGAGAAAGCCAGGGAAGAGACGGGCAGCTGGTTGGAAAGAGAGCACCCGTTTTACCTCCTGCACCAGAATTTACACGACTCCCATCTGCTCATACAGAACCTGATGAAAAGCGGCCCCAAATGCCGCTAGAGTGCCAGGAAGTTTTGCCTTTTTCCTTATTTATATTCACTATCACCTTTTAAACAAAAGAGCACAGTTTTTCATAGCAGTGAGCAACTGGCTGGCAAGAGCTGTTTCCCGCATCAACCACCAGGCTGAAGGCATGGAGTTTTTCTGGCTGGTTCTGAGGTGTTCTGTTTTACTAGCTAAAACTTCTGCTTGGGGCCACAATATTATCTCCTGATATTTAAATGCTGCAAGACTTGCACTTTTGTTTCCTTGCTGAGGCTGATGCAGTGCAGAGAGAGAGAGGTGAATCCAGAAAAAAGAGGCACCACAATTTCCAGATACATTATTCCCCCAGTTAAGATTTTTCAGGTATCTGAGTCATCTGAGACTTTGCAAAATGAAGCCAACTGGAAAGTTCTCAACTCCCCAGTGGGAAAGCTACATGCAAAGCACTCAAATAGCTTTAACCACATTTGTGTCATGAATTCTTGCATTTGTTGACTGTGGATTGTCCTAATTAAAACAATAACAGTTTCAGTGCTCTGTTCAAAGGCAAACACTCGTCATCTATGAGAAAAAAAGATGGAAACACCAAATATAGCATTTCTCTTCCTGGAGGATATTTGTCTCCATAGCAGAGTGGTCCATTTTCTTCTGCTGAATTATTTTCATCCATCTGAAAGCTGTGATTCTCAACATCTGGCTAATAGCAAATGGGCAAGTGCATTGTCTATATTACATGTTCCTGTGTTTGAAAAGAGGCAAAGGCCAGGAGCTCAGCCTTGCTTTTTTAAGCACTGATAACGACCACAGCTGGAATTTGTTGTGCTCCATTGTTTCCACCCCAGCTCCCTAACCTTGAGCTCCAAACTAATTCAGAACTAATTGCCTTAGACCACCCAAATGATGTGAAAAAGCTCCAGTAATCTCAGGGAAGCAGCCAGCCCTGGGGTAAGGAGTGGGAAGGTATCTTTAACAGTGCAAAAGGGGAAAAGTACATCCATTCTGCTTTATTAAATAGTATATTGTTTGTACATCCATTCTGAAAACTTTGACAAGAAGGGAAATGCTGAAAGGAAGTATCTTTTTTCTTTAATGGAGTAAAAGTGATGTCTGTGGTTTTAAACAAAGGGCTGTTGGCAGGATGATGCCATAAAGAAAAGGAAGAGAAAGGGAAACTGCATTTGAATTAATTCAGATAAGTTAAGGCCAGAAGACCTTATGACAGAATTTTCCATTACTTCCTGTAGTCTAGCTCTCTGCCATAATTACGTTACCTCCTGACTCTTTTGTGCAAATATTGTGGTTGTTATTACTGTTTACTGTAATTACACTTACAAAAGTTGTTTACAGTATCACAATCACATAATAATGTGAAAGAACAAAGTTAGACAAGACATTTGTGGTGGATATTTTATAAAATTTTGTATAAATAACTATCTTTAACTGGAAGAGTTTACAGTGGGAGTAGTCAAGAACAAAAGAACAATGACCTGATTCCTTGGTTTACTAAAAAATATTTTAAAAAAATTAAGGGAAGGAATCACTGTGCTGAATTGTACCTTGAAATTTGATTTTTTGTGAATCATAATTTTTTTTAAAGGCAGAGATCAAAATATTTTGTCTAGCCTAAAACAGAGTATTTTATTTCATACACAAATTTTTGCTAAGCTTTAGTGTAATTTAAGAAACAAGATGAGTAAAAGGTAGTTATTCTTCTGAATTAAACTATTCCAAGTTTTTAATTCTTTTCTTTATAATACACACAATCAGTGAAGTCAAGATGAATTTGTAAAATATTTCAGTGGTCCCAAGTCTGAATTTTCTCCCCAAAGAAGTTTTCAATGAAACATTTCAGCCAGTAAGCAAAACTTACTTAGAAAGAGAAATTGAGGCACAAAGAGATTGAAATGCTTTTTCAATGCCTCATTATACAGCTAACACTGCTAGCAATAGAAATTGCATCTCCCGAGTCCCCCACTAGGGTATAAACCATTAAAGATCAATAAAGAGATGAATTATTAAATGCAAAATCAATGTACAACCATAACTGCTATGAGCAGAGATAATTAAGACCAACAGAATTGTGCACTTCCCTTCCAGCATCTTGTTCCTGACTCTCTGGTACAGTCTTACTTGAGCCCCATTTGCATGGCTTGGCTGCATACTACAAGCTAGCACACTGGAAAAAAACCATATTTTTATTTTCCATCTTTTCAGAAAATCTCTCTCTCGCTGCCGAAGGATTAACAGGATGCTTTCCAATGAGCCTACACCTCCTCCTGCGTTCAGTCGTTCCAACTCACAGGTGTCCATGGACAGCACCTCCATGGAGGACTTCTGGTGCGAAGTGGAGAGCATTAAGGAGAGCAGTGAAGACGGGCCTGAAGAACCAACACTCTTGGAGTTCAAACCTGCGGATGGTAAGCACATGAACACTGTTTTTCCGTCACATTTTGGCTTTGCCTTGTCTCTTTAGTGATGCCCTGATTGCCTTCCTCCCATCACCAAGAATGAACATGATTAAAACATTAAGCCAGAAGGTGTGAAATGTTTTTTAAACCTCCCTTAAAGTCACTTGGGTGATAACTTTAAGCCCATATAGCTGTAATACTGTTTTAAATCATGAAAGTACCAGGCTGGGTCTATGGTCATTGTCGCTCCACTTCTGAAAATTACAGTCAATGTACTATAGGTTACTGTAGAAAAACAGTAATTCAGTCGAGTTTATGCCCTGGGATTAGTAACATGACTTCTGAAGTAAGACTTTCTGCACTGATTTTATCTGTGCTTCAGGAGGGCAGATAAGGTGTATCTCAGAAAAGAGAGGAACTAAATGAAAACTTTGTCCCCAGCATTAAATAAACCAGACTGAGATATATGTAAGGGACCAAAAAGTTCAATTAGTTTACTGGAATTTTCCACTTCCTTGCTTTTCTAGGATATAAAGCAGAAGTCGTGGAAGTCTTGAAGCAGTTTTTAGCTAGATATCGTTCAGCCCTATCAGAAATTTGATAACTGCCTGTTTATCTGAGATTGCCCAATTTAGGTGTAGTTCAAGGAGAGACAGAGTCTGAATTTATGGATGTCCACATCATTCAGCCTCCTCACTCTTCAAAATCCATTCATCACATACACAAGTTATGATGAAGATACTACTACTTCATTATGTTACCTTAATATTTTCCCCTTTCCTTTTTTGTAATGTATTTGGAAAAACATGTAATAACCTGCACTAGCTTGTGGCTTTGTGTTGGGTGATATGATAACATCTAGAACAGCAGTTCTCAAAATTTTTTCCTGTTATGACCCCACTTAAAGACTCATTATGTTGTGCAACAAAAAATACCAGGTCTCTCTACACAATGAAGCAGAATTTCTTTTGGGGTCATGACCCACCGATAACTGCTGCAGCCCTCCTTGGGATCCTGACCGCTAGCCTAGGAACAACTGATCTAGGGACAGATTTTGAAAAAATGATGTTTTCTTTCTATGCAATTATTAATGTGAGTGATGATGTACGTTTCTTACCTTTACACGCAATGGGATGTTATTAATTCTGCTACCAGGAAAAGGGTGAAAAAGGAGAAAGGTTGTTTTATTTAGCAACTAAATATGTAATCAGTCATGGTAGGTATCTCCCGTCTGGCTCCAACCACATACTGGTTTCACAGGGAATACCACTCACTAGTTCCTAGTAAGGACCCTGTTGTGAGCGAAAGGAGAAGACCTCAGTTCACCAGAAATCTGTCTTCTCAGAGGACTATGTTCTGGCAGCTTACATCCAGCATGTACTACTTTGTGCTGGCCTGCAGTCTCAGAAAAAAGAGAGATCAAACTTGTAAATTGAAACTTTACGACTACTGTTATGGGAAAAGCAATCTGTCTCGATCAGCTTGACCCTCTTGGTAAAATTCCTTTCTGACTGTACTCTCTAGCTTGGAAATCCCAGAAAGGCGAAACTGTTAACCCCACATGGGGTCTCCTTCATACAGTTCTCAGTGTGAACTGGGACGTCCCTGACTTGTCACCACAGTCAGTGGGACATCACAGATCTATAAGCCAGGTAAGTTACCAATCAGGCAATACAGGGGCAAATTTTCCCTATTCGCAGAGGCTTCTCAGTCACACTCATGACTTCCGACCCAGATCTTCACAGCTGTGCAAACCATGCTTGCAGTCCCAGGTTATTCTTTGTCTGATTGCACCTCATTACATTACATTGATTTTTTCTTCTCTGACTTGAATTAAAAATGAGACTGTAAGGTAAAATGCAAAACATTTCCACATTTCATTTACCTCTATACTGTTGTTTAAACATATATATACACGTATAAACACATGCAACCAGGGAGTGCTTGTTCTAGTTATTAACTTTAGGAATATGTTCAGTCTGGGATTATGAATCTTGGAAATAGCCAGGAGTTCTGTCAAGATACTAATAGGCTAATACTCCTTGCCAAGGATCAAAACACAGAAAATCAATGTGTAAATCCTCAGGGTAAAATAAAAACAAATATTCATCGTCCTTTTGAGATGTCTTTGAGAGGAAGAGATGCAGAATGCTTAAGAAGGAAGCAAGGGTGTGATAACAACCAGACACCCGTGATATTGTTAAAACCGCAACACTGCTTTGTGCAAGGTCGCATGTGTGAGAGGAAGCCTGCATAACACTTACACTGATGATGTCAGTAAGAAAGAATAAAAGATCATACTGAGTGACATGAGGGATGACAAAGTAGGGGAAGAGGAAGTAAATGGGTGTTTAAGATGACAGTGATATACACAGAGCTGCTTTTAACACTTAGTGTTTCAAGGGATAGTGTGAGTTATTTGAGGTTAAATCTGGAATTCAAAGAAAGGCACGTGTCTTTCCTACCACTCTCTAAGAGAAAAAGAAAATTACCAACCAGTGGGGATCTGTTTGTTTGACAGACCTAACCACAGTACCTAGATCCTGCTATATAGTAGCTGCCACTATAAAAATAATATTTTGTGAAACAGTTTTATTAGCCCTCATTTAAACCTATGTATCATATAATTTGTGGTCATTTTATGCAGAAATTCATTCTCTGCAATAGTTTTTGCTCATTTGGTTGTTGTCATTATTTGTTCGCCTATTGTTTGAGAGTGGTTAGAACAGGAAAAAGGAAAATGCCAGAGAAAGCAAGTCACAGGGGTGACTGGTAAGCAGGCAGAATTTCCTATCTGTTTTACTATTTTTTCGTAGCATCATGAAAGCCAAGTTTGATTAAAAACTAAATTCTTGGAAAGAATATTTCAGGACAAAAGCCAAAATGAATGCAATTAAGAAACAGGAACATGAATGGCTGTGGCTAGAACAGCAGCACACAGAAATGAGAAGAGCTCATTGGAAAGAAGAGTGAGAACAGCAGAAGGACTGCTGGTAGCTCAAAACTTACAAAGGAGGAAAAGGAACAGTCAGTCATCCTATATGTAGAAGGAAATGGAGTGGAAGAAAGCTGTTCCATGGGATATAGAGTTGGTCGCACTGCTGTCTTACCAGAGAGCAGGGTTTTTAGAAGCAGGTATTTTCATAGAGCTTTGCAAAGAGACAAGCCAGTTAACAGTGAAGTCAGTGATGGTAGATGTATAAAATACTTTCACTTGCATCTACCAACCAGTCCTGTAATTTTCTTTTTTGTGTATTTAACTGCCAAAGTGCAGTAAACTGGTACCTATCAGTCTGCCTGCATTCTGGTGGTGTCAAGGAGTGGCACTAAAAGAAGAGTGGGAATACAAGCCTGTTGTTAAGAGCAGCACTGCGATAAGAACAATAAGTGAGGAGTTGTTCTAAGGAGCATTCTGCAAATTAATCCATTTCCTGTTTGACATGTTTATTTATAATACCTGCTCTTCAGTCAAAGCTGGAACACAGTTATTGTTCTGATTACCTTGTCTCAAAGCACATTATTTTAATTGCATGTGTGAATGACAGTAAAGGCCCTCAAAAGTTCCCATGTGAAGAGAGATTTTAAAAGTTTATGATTGTTTACTTTAGAAAACAGATAAATAAAAAGGCAGTGGCAGCAAAATTGAAGATTACTAAATGGTTCAGATAAGGTAGATTGGGAATATATCCCTGTCTTACAGTGACAGGTGATATTCATGTAATTCAACACGTAGCAAACTGACCTGAAAAAGAAAATGCATTTTCATGTGGTGCATAACCTCACTATGAAACCAATTGCAGTGCTGACCCATTTGAGAGTTAGGTATCGAATAGGATTCAAGTAGGTATTGGTCACTAATCGGATTATCAAGAAACCCTGGGAGGTACATTGCTAGCTGGACTTCAACTACTAGAAATCAGGATGATACCTAGCATGCAAGGACAGCTATTTCTGCATCTTGCAGCCCTACCTAATAATACCTACCCCTACCTAATCCTTACTCTTTAGCAAGTAGCTCTGGACCTTAATCGCCTTGTCCAAAACTGGCTATTAGACTAGATGGATGTCAAGTTTTTCTCAATACGGCATCATCATGAAGTGCCCAATTGCTAGCTGACTTCCTAGGGTTCTTTTAAGCATTTAAAATCCTCTCATCCTTAACAAGCAAGATAGCAAATATGTTATTGTATTGTATATAGTATTGCAATATTTTTTCTTACTTTAACTGGAACATCAATTAAATTACCACCTGCCAGATGGCTTCAGCCTGCATAATATGGTAACTGAAGGGATTTCCTTTATGTTCTTGAATGAGGGGCTAGTATTTAGCGATCTTGCTGTGTCAGGCTGGACACTATACTGCCTTCTTCACACAGGTGTGTTAATGCACAGGTTAAAATACTACTTCTGTTCTTCTCCTAAGCCTCTCCTGTGCAGAGACCGCTAAACTGAAAGTTGATGGTCTGTTGGCAAAACTAAATTAACTTACACTTGTGACCTAAGACAGATTGGAAATGAAAACTCCTTGAGGTGAAGGCTAATGCTCCAAACCACTGTACCGCCTCCTCTTCTGCCTGGTAACGCACTTTCTTCCTCTGCAGAAGGGGAGCTGGAGGCTGAATGGCTGCAAGACGCGGGTTTGTCGACACTGATCTCGGGAGCCGAAGAGGAGGATGGCCAAGCCCTGCTGTCCACCCTGACACGAACGCAAGCTGCCGCAGTACAGAAGAGGTACAACACCTACACTCAGACACTGAGGAAGAAGAACAAGCACACCGTCCGGGATGTGCGAGACATCTTTGGCATCAATGACTCTTCTGTAAGTAGCTAATGAATCCTAGCGAGTGCTTTTGAACTTATTTTTTATGCATTTTGCAAGTAGCTCATAAAAGCTTCTAACGGAGGGGGAGCCTTTTCCACTGACAATGTACAGACAGTCATAGCAGTTTCTGGCACTAAGTTTAAATGTTTAATGCTGTATTTGCTACATTTTGAGAGGAAATGAAGAAACCAAATGAAATAGATAGTGCACAGTTTTGCAACTAACCTGTAACATAATGTTGTATCTATTGCCAGCCTTCCTCCTGCAATCTCCTATCAAGACTAACATTTACTCCCTTATTTTTTGGAAATTGGTGAGTTACTCTTGGCAGTTATTCTGGGGACACTTGCTATTTACTCAGCAGTCTCAGCAGTGAAGTAAAACTTCTCTAATGAAGCAACTGGGGTTCAGATATACATAAGCAATTAAACACCTGCCGGCATGATTGCAACTAGTACACTAGCAGTTACGTTTCACTTATATAGCAAACAAAAATCCACTAGCTGTTCATTTGTTTCATGGTTTTAGAAATGAGCATTGCCTCTGGTGGCTTAATCCACTTTTCCCTGCGGATAGCTCTAAATGCACCAATTCTTATCCCTACACATTTTATTTTGGGGAATGCAGTCAACTGTGTGAATTTATTCCAATGCTCAAAGTAACACACATGACTTTCGATGTGTGACTCAAGTTATTCTATATAGGAGTCACAGAGAAGCTCACAAGCTCATCTTTGAAATGAATACTAAAGCTTTTATCATTACAAAACCCCAAGAAAATCTTTCTTTCTGTAATTTGTTTTGTCCCTTTCTATTTGCCTTTTCTTCTTCCCAAAGCTTGGCATTCCAGTTGAATTTAAAGAACTAGGAAACAAAATCAGAGAAGCATTGTTATATTAGAATTCCAAAAATATAATGATTGGGGGATTAATTTATTGGTCTCTAATGAAGGTACCTAGATTCTTTTGAACTTTGTGCTCGTATCTCGTAAATCTATCCAGAAGCACCCAGCAGTTTCCTCTGGGCAGACTTCCTTGCATGAGAACTCCTCAGGCATGTTTGCATGAACATTAAAAAGTTGATGGCACTTCTTATTAGACTGGCACATTTGTCCTGTTTCAAGTATCTGTAAACCTTAATACATTTATAATTTGTAATAAAGTTTTCTAATAAATTTCAGTCAGCCAAATGGATGTTGTACACTTTCCCTTGAATGCACAGATTATTGATTTTTTTTGACCTGCTTATTTTTCTCCTCTGTTTCTCGCTTGCTAAAGTATGAGAAGCTCCAGAGCTATTGTCCTTCAAATCAGTGTTTTGCCTTTTCTCAAATTCAGCTCACTTAATTGCTCTGCATTGTGAAAGTCTGAAAGATAAGATTGGAAACATAGCTGTTAAGACTTTTCATTCCTTATTCCCACGAAAATATGCAGTTCTACAGGGTGCCTTGCCTAAACGTTAAACACTGATACACAAACACAGCTGCAGAGCACAAATTCACCTCCCTCAGGTAGGCTAGGAAAGAGATTTTATTTCTAAAGGTCTGCTAGGTTCCCAGTGGCCTCTGGGCATTCCCATTGCTACTCACCATAGAATTTAGAAAGTCCATCCCAATTATCACCTCCTTCCTCAGTGACTGAGGCATCTGCTGAATCACTGCCACAGTACAGCAGCATTTCAGTGGGTGCCTGTATCCAAAGCTGAATGCGCATTGCCTGAGCAGTTCTTTGTAAGGCAAAATTAACTTCAGCTGTCCCCACCTCTGTGCTGCTTCTTTGGTTATGGCACTACAGCTGTAGGTGAGTCTTTACGATGAATCAGTTTGGGAAAGTTAGGTAGATTAAAAACAACTCAGCCAAAAACCAAGAGCAACAGGGGATAGGAAGGGGAAATCTTTTCAGCACAGCTGCTGGAAAAAAGCTGGTAAGAAGACTTCTTGAAATGGCATGCAGGAGTTTTTGTTCTCCCATCCTGCTTTTTGCAAAGTTAACGTGCTACGTAAATAGCAAAATAGCTCTAATTGCTTTGCATAACTCTTTCTATAATCCTACCCATTTGGAGACTGGATTTACATCTTCTTCCCATCAATTTAAGCATTGCAGCAGCCTGGGGTGGGTCACAGGATGGATTACTCTCTTCTATGGCTAATGATCAGAGAAAAGGTGATTAGCTCACTAGGGTCAGCTGAGATGAGATTTATGGGACTACAGTGGCCACCACTGAAGCTGCATAAATAGTTGTCATCTGGGGGGGGGAAGAGATTTTTTCTAGTTTCTTCTCTCTGTTTTGAAACAAAAACATAAAAAGCTCTGCACGCTAGATTTTTATTGTTATTATTTTCTTTCCTTGTTCCTCCTGTATGTCATTCACTGCTGCCAGTAAAAAAGGAGGCAAGCCCAAATGGGCTGCAATGAAAGGAAATGAGCCAGGCTGCTTTTTTTTTTCTTTCTTATTTTTTTCTTCTACTTCTTTTTTTCTCCCCCTGCCTCTGGCAGCCCCAGGCTGGCCACTGCGAGCGGGTGCCGGGGTCCCAGGGGAAAGGCAGCACCCAGGCGAAGCTGCCCACCCCGGCCGCGGGGCTGCTGTGCCGTCGCCTGGAGCCCCAGGCACCACTGCGGGCTGCAGGGCAAAGAGTTAAACTGGAAGGTTTATTAATCGCAGTGGCCTGATTTTCCTAAGCGCTGGTCCCCCACTGCTTGCAATAGAGGCTATCAGCTCTGCTAGTGCTCAAAGCCTAGAAAAATCAACAGCAGAGTACAAATGGGGGGAAATTTTTATTATTATTTTTACTGGAGTAGGAAATGAAGCGCCCTGCTCATTAACAGCCCTGTAAGTTGTTATCAGCTAAAACTCCTCAGGAGTTTTACAGGCATTCAGCTTGGGCAATGCATGAGAAAATCATGTCCTGATTAAAGAAGAACAACTAACTAACCCAGAGCTGTTTGCATGAAGGCATTTGCGATGACAGTGTTTGAAAATACAAATATATCCAAAGCACTGGCAACTTGTATCCTGAATGGATCTATAAAGCTATCCTCCTTTGCTTTTATTTCCCTTAGCTGCAGGGCTGACAATAGAATTTTGTCTTCTAATGCTCCACTGATTTATTTTTACATCTTCTACAATGACAGCAGCTACTAAAGAACTGACTATCCATCTCATCTCCATCTTTTTCTTGCTGTTCTGGCTTCCTCTTCCCATTGGAAATTCCTGTGTACATTGTGCTAGTAAACACTGGGCTCATTTTTAGCATCAGATAATGAGAAGTGTCTAATGAATCACTTGCAGTCAGAAATCAGGATACGTGAAGTCTTGCCTTCACTGGAGTCCCAGCCAAATGGATAAAGTTGTTCCAGCTCAATGAAGGACAGAATTTGACTCTTGGGCTTTCACAAGCAAGATTTGTGTCCCAAGTTTTTTTCTTTTTTCTTTTTTATCATCTTCTTTTTTACTAAAGAAACAATATAGATCTCTGAAATGTATGCATTGAAAAGCTTTTTCCCACTGGTCTTCCATTTCTTTGTATAATATAAGGAGAGGAAGAAGAGGAGGGGAAGGAAAAAAAAAAAAAAAAAAAGTCTGGTCTTGTTTGGAAGACATTTCCACCAAATAATCATAAGACTTGGCTTCTTTTTTATTCCCCCCATGGTGTCTGGAAAATGAAAGAAAGAGTATGGTGTTTTTCCAGCCACTCCTGATATAGTAAGTACATGGTTCATCATATTCAACTGCAACAAGCTAGAGCAGCCTTCAGGCTCCCAAGCACTGCTGGGTGAGAGGCAGAGTTTCACTGTCAGTTCGCCTTTTCCAGCTTCACAGCGCTTAGCAAAAACTGCTTACTGCAGCTTCTTCACTATTGATTTCACCTGTGTATTGAGACTAGAAGGATTCTTTTTAATATACTTTAGATTCACTGTAAACCTATTTTGAATACTGTTTTCAAGGTCACATATTTTGGGCAGTGAAAGTAGATGAGCTAGTTGATGATGTCTGTCATTAGTTTCTCCATCTGGATCTTAGGCAGTGGAATAATTACTTTTATATTTGATTTGCCTGAATTGCAGAGGCAAGTTTAACTGTCCCCTCCACTTCCATACTCCTACCTGAAATTTGCATTGCTTTTTTTAAGTCCTAAAACCATTCGTATAAATGTTATGGGGTTTTATCATAAAAGCATCCCACAGTTCTTTTTTTAAAAAAAAAAAATCAACAGTCCTTACATTCTATGGCAAAGGAAGTCCATGTGACTCAAATCCTGTTTGCTATCAAGTTTGTAGGCTGTTGAATAGACTCTCTCAGGAGAGATTTTATTCATGTTACATTTGACTTTGTTACACAAATAGCTTGGAGTATAAGATTGAATAAAATGACTGCCACATTATTTCAGGCTTCTGGTTGGAAGGGCTGCCTCTCTTAAATATCTAACTTTTTTATCAGCCTGAAAGCTGCTCCTGTGCATTGAGTACAAATGGGGAAGAAAAATGCTATGCCCTGAGGCATTGCTGCTTGTTGATAAGCAGCCGATTTAGCAATTTAAAGAGCAATCTGAAGAGCGACTCTAGTGGGTTCATTGGGGCTCTCAGCTGCGCATTCAGCTAGAAAGATGAAGGCTGCTGTTAGGCTCTGCTAGGAGGTGGCAACATCTGATAGCAAGGTCAGCTGTGAGGCAGCAGGGTTTGAGAAATAGGGGGACTCCAAGGGCTCCCAGCGGGGTGCAAAGAAGAGCAGAGAAAAAAAATAAGGCTAGTTTGGGGCAGTTTAGCCATTTTTTGCCCTTCAGAGCATGTTTTTTATATCCTGCCATTTTTTCATCCAAGAACATGCAGATGAGCTGCTACTCCCTCCCACACACACAGACTGATTTGTCTTTATGTCCCAAAACTGCTGAGCACAAGCACAAAATGCAGCAGCCAAGAAAAGGTGATACTGCTTGAAAGTCACCCACTGGGCTTCAGACCCCCCTCTCTGCTGTGCTGAACACACTTGCCTCATTTTTACACAGTACAGAATAATTTCTGGAACAGGAATAAATGAAGCTGAATATGGGAAAGGTCTTTTTTTTTTTTCCTCTCCCTCCAAAATGTTCTTGCAGTTCTCTGGCAAAGTGTGAGTACGTAACCCATTGAAGGATGCCCATTCATGAATAATTTGCTAGTGCCCAAATCCTGAAAGATGGTGAACAGTCTGATTTGACAGGTGTTTGGGAGCAGCGGATGTTCAACGTGTGTCAGAGAGTGCTCAGATAGAATTGTGGCCAAAGTGATTAAAAGCAGGATGGATTACAATATGACAAGAACCCTTCACTTAGTACAAGTGCACACAGCAATTTACTCAGCTAATTTCAGTCATTATATAGGGCAGGACTCATTAGCTACAGAGAGCTGTAATAATACTGACCTCAGCGTGATCCATATCTGTGCAGCCTGAGAAAGATTAATTCCCAGGCTCGGCTATGAAAAATGTGCTCTGGCAAATCACAATAGGTTGTTTAAACTTCGCAAAACAATGTAAGCTGAGAATGATACACTGTTGCTTGAACTGTAGCGGTTTCTGTCCATAGACTTTTACTTTCACTGCAGTCTGATCATTTTTCCTTGCCTATCAGCCCACATTTGAGACAGTTCCAGTGTCACCAGTTCCTTCTAATGGTATCCAGCTTCCTGGGCAGAAGCCAGTTTGGAAATCAGTTAGCTGTGAGTATGCCAACGTGTAACCAGTGTTCACTTCCTCCTAGAAATGATAGACAGAAAGATCCGTCGGTGGTTGTGAGGTCAGTCCCCTGTTTTGCACTGGGGACATGCTGAATATATTTTCTTAAGATCATTATCAGCTTATTGTCATGTAAGAACCGAAGTTTTCCATTCAAGACTGGTGTTGTACAGACACAGACTCCTGCCCTTGAGGCTGCGAAGTCTAAGTATTGATCGTGCCAATGCTGGGAAAGTAAAAATAACCTCTAAACAATACAATGAAGAATTTGCCCAAAAAATATCAGCAACATATTTTCCTGTTGCAAATCATAATAAGAAAGATGCATATTTCCTTCATATTTCTTCTCCAGTACTGCAGAAATTGTAGTGTTAGAAATTCATCATTTTTCTGGTTCTCCCCTGTTATTCTGGTCTACTAATGATGCCAGTTTGGACGCTGTCCTGTCAGTGATTGGCAGTGCTAATGAAAATGATGGCTCTGCTCTACTTAGCATCCAAATAACTGTCAGCAGCCTTCCAGGTGAATGCCCGCCTCTTATTTTGAAAGCTCATCACATCACTATTTTTCAGGGCTTACCTAATGGATGTTAATCCTTAAGTTTCTAAATTAATCCCTTATACTTTTCACTCTGGATATAGTGCCACAAACATTTTCCTTGGTCACAAAGGCCCTGTTCTGGTGACACTTCTGCTCCACAAACAGTTGTATTAGAACAGATGGGGAGCAAATTGCCAGGGGCGCAGTGGAGGGTCTGTGGTCCCAGGTCTGAAAAGGAAGGACGGAAAATATCTTTATATGGCTTGGACATTTTAATATGTAACACTGGGCTGCAATCTAAGGCCACCATTCAGAAGCCGGATTGGTGGGATCTAAAGGCGTAACGTTATTTTGTAAATTATTTAATAATACACTTAGCTTTATTTATACTGAAATTTAAATTTGTTCCAAAACAAAGTGTGTTGCAAAAAATATTTAAGTCCTTGTATCTGCAAACACAAAGATTCAAAAATCATGGGCCATGCACATGTTTATAAAACATGTAATAATTTTTAATTCACCCTCTGATTTCCATGGCTTTTGAATGCATTTGGGTCATGTTTGTAAACTCTTCTCTGCAGTCCTGGGGGCTGAAATTTTACTTCATTTTCAATGAAAGCTGTCATTATCTTCCAATTGCGTGAGTCAAGGAGCTGGATCTTAAGGGAAAACTTAAAAGTGTCCTGAGATGTGGGAGATAAGTCATGAAAGTTGGCAACACTGGAATTCATGTAAGTTATTTCACTTTGGACTCCATGACAATAGGGTATTTCTGTACTTGATATTTGATTTCAAAAATTTTCCTCTGGCGTCCACTAATTTCAGGAGACAACTAAATTTTAGAGTGTAGCAATAAATTGTTTCACAATCTCGATCAGAAATTCCAGTATAAGTAGTGTTTTGCAAACTGGAGGATTGTACATTGAGTCCTATTTTGGTGCTATACACCTAAAGTAGCAACTGTGGGAAATGTGAGTACATATGTATGTGAGTATATATAAATATACACACAATGTCTTCTGAGCATAAATAAATAAACTTATTGAGAAACTGAGAAACTGTGTCAACAGCATTTTCTGTCACAAACTCTTATTTTTAATTGTTCATTACCCAAGTGCCAACACATTTTCCTGGCCTGAGTAGGCAAGGACAGAGTACAAAACTTGGTAGTTCCTAATAAACAGGAAGTTCCAGCTTGACTATCTTTCTCACGAAAAGCAACCAGTAAAATAATCTAAAATGAAAATAGAGATTTTATTTCTAAGGGGTTATTTCCTCCAGACAAAACAGGAACATGCTATGTTTTACACTGAAATTCCTCTTTGAAGCACTTCCTTTATTACTTTCTCAAAATTTTTGTCATCTTGGTGAAAACTTTAATGTCTCTGTACTGAACACAAACATACATTCAGTGTTCATATATAGTTTCCCTTGTTTTCAGCTAATAGCTGTCTAGACTGTGGACTAGATAAAGGCAGCCCATCGGTAACAGAAGAGCTCTCCTATGAGGTTTCTTTCTCAGAATCCATCACAGTCGTTCCAAAAACCAGAGAATGGCAGAAAAACCAGAGATTCAAAAAGGACACCTCTGCTTTGCCTGTAAGTTTATTCTCTTAATATCTCCTCAAATATTTTCTTTAACCCATTCATTTCCTGCTTTATATCCCCAGTACACTGAAAGCTATTAAGACATATTAGATTTCCTTAGTTATGTGCGCTTTGCGGAGACTTCCTGCTGTGGGTGCCTATCTCATACGTCTCTGATTCGCAGAGGAGCACCAAAGATATGCTGGATTTTCAAGCATAGTCTTAGTTTGTACCCATCACAAATTAGTCTATGTAACTCAATCCACAAAAATGGCACCATCTGCATATTTTTCACCTAGAAATAAAGACCAGTTACTGGTACTGATACTAGCAATCATTTTCATTACTTGGTCTGCTTTTCTACTTTACTCCCCCACATATTTTTTAATACATCGATTTAAAATTGCTTTGCAGACATAGGGGAAAAGCAAGCCTTTGCTCAGTATTACTGATCATCTCCAATTACTAGTCAGCACAATTAAAATACAAGAGATACTATATCCAAAGGTTAAAGGAAAGCTTACCATATTGTATCATCCAACCAGACATGCGCTGACCAGTCATGCAATTACCTCTATTTCTTCCCTGAAGCCATTAGATTACTATTTCCATCAGCCTTCACAATTTCACTACTGAAAATAGGAGCAGGCGGTGTGTGCTCCAGATACCACCTTTTTAGTGAAATGTATGAAATAGCTGTAAACTGTTTGGAAGCATTTCCTGAATGTTATGGTGTCCTGAACTAATCCAAAATTGTTGCTATCCACACAGAATTCACTGAGAATTACCCATTTGTCCATTTACCCATCTTGTCCACCACCAAGGATGAAGGACTTGAGATGCAGAAGTAAGCTTTCCTGTTGAAAGGAGGCATAGATACCAAATAGATTACAACTTGTGTGAAATCCCTGTGCTTTAGTGTGTCTGGCTGTTTCATGGAGGGGATAACCTTGGTGCCCTGTGGAGAATAACGATACTTCTGCATTCATCACAGTTCTGGCAAACCAAGGGTTCCTCCTTGCTCCTTGTAGTAGAAAACCTAGGACCCTAGCCTTCACTACAACACACACACACACAAATTATTCTCTGCAACTGCTCTGGAGCTAGCTTTCTAAATAAAGCTAACAATTGTAGCTGTTGACATCGGCATTTCTCTTACTTCATATGCTGCCACTCTTGGTATCTGTTCTTTCCCCATAGTGGTTCAGACTGTAATGGGCACTAGTGAAAAATCACTTCTTGTTCTGTTACACAGAATGATACCTGCACACTGAAGTGTGCTCCAGCTCCACCCCTCACCCCCCCATCCTCCAAGCGGGCCAAAATGGACAGACTGAAGTCTACACAGTGTCATGTCTTCTTGTTAGCATGGCATCCAGGCCAGGTCTGATGATACAGTCATAAGGCCAGCTTCATGGATGGTGTACACTGAGCTGCAGGGAGAGAGATTATACACTAAATAATGTCATGTGGTCTGTGGCTCCCAGGAGGAGGATACCAGCACTGCACTCCTTCCTCCACAGGGTTATGTGCAATTTCCCCAGCATGGGACCGTGATCAGTGCGACTCGGTCAAAGACATTACGGATGTAAAAGTCAGTAAGCATTTCAAGCCCATCTAAGTACACTGTATAGTTCCACATAGAAAGAATGCCAAACAATATCAGGGATGATCTTTAACCAAAATGCTAGTAATTTAATTTCAGAATACCACAGCCACCTTCAATACTGCATAGTGTTATGACTCCACTGTTTGTTGTGTCTTGTGTTCTAATTTTCCAGTTATTTTTCTTACAAAGAGGCACAGCCGCAAACCTTGTGTTAACACTGTATCACATCATAATGACCCTAGCAGACAACCAGCCACCATGGAAAATCATTGTAGCTATCCTTTGTAATCTGTTATGGAGAGTTTGGGATTTTTTTCTTGGCAAGTACACTTGCAAAGAGACTTTGTTATTCCCTTTGTTTTTTATTTCTTTTCTCCCTTCTCTCAGAAAATATATGTATATTGTGTAACTTTTTTTCTTATTTTCAAAATGATTTATTATGCATTGATTGCTCATGAAATTTATGCAGCAGTGGAAAACAAAAAGCATAGAAATTCTACAGCTTTTTATGTATCTTTGGAAGATCATCCTCCCTTTAGATTTAGTTGCATTATTAAGTCTCAACATAAATATAACAGTGGAAATGTTGCATTTTGTGGAGGGAAGATGCTGGCCCCAAATTGGCAATACATTGTGTAAACTGGCTATTCCATCCCCTGCACTCTTAATTCTCTAATTACAACTAGCTCCTACTTGAAAGGCCATGTGGAATGTGATTTAGACCTATGTGATCTAGGTCTCCTTTGTCCTCCCTTACTTTTGAAATCTAGTCTCTAGTTAACTCTTTTTTTGTTTGTCTTTTTCTTGATCTGTTTGATTGGCTTTATCAAGAGATGGGTTAAACCTACAGAGTCCAAATTCATTTAATAAAAGGGAGGACTATGCTGAAATCTCCAGAAGCAAAGCACTCTTAAAGGCTTGGTTTCCACTCAGGTCCCTAAAGGGAGGAGATGATTTGTAATGCTATTTATTTATAACTATGACTAACAATTACTGGTTTAAATTACAATACCAAAGATCCACAGTCCTTTGAAAAGCATATATATTACTATAACATTATTATTATTTAGAACAATTATGTCAAAAACTGATAGGCCTCAGTTCTTTTTCACATTTGTGCAAATGTTTATGGCATGATGCAGACTCCAGTGCACAATGCTGCGTTTTCTTAAATAGGTAGACATTTTCACATCCCCCCAAATTGCTAGGTATCATTTAGTTCATGTAAAAGATGTATGAAGCCCACTTGAATAAATTATTTCTTAGCTTCTAGGTGTCCTGTTTCTCAGCCTAAATGCCTTTTGAGTAATGAAATGTACAAGTAAGTGGTAGGTTAGGAACAGGACTAAGAGGTTTTGCTTTGGGACTTTTACTCAGCTCCTTAACTTGCATTTTCCTGTAAGACCTCATAAATTGATGCTAATATGTGAAGCAGATAGGGATTAATTCTCCCCACCCATCACTGATATACAACCATATTGGTGGTGAAATATGTCAGCTACTTCAACAGCATTCTGGGAGAGGCAGAAGCAAAGTATAGCATTACATCCAGGTGAAACTGGACAAAAGTTTAATTAAAATGTAGCTAACTGTTCCAAAATGGAATATGGCCAGGATACTGAGGTTAACGTTTCTACTCTGGCAAAATTTACCAGTTGAACTTAAAGTGAACATAATGAGTAAGAAAGAAGCTCAATTGTACATTCCAGATAATTTAAGGTTATGTCAATGTATCATGCCAGTATATAGGAGTGCAATCAGGTCTTCGGTGTTATCAGTTTACTATGTTTTCCTATCACATATGGGTATGTCTTTCAAAAACAAAATTCACACACATTTTTATATAAATAAAAATGCAACCCATCTCTACTGTAGAAATTCATTGTCCAGAAGAGCCGATTTGGATTGACAGAGGTTGGAGACCTTTCTCCTGAGGACATGAAAAAGATCCGCTACCTCTCCCTGATTGAGTTAACTGCCTTCTATGATGCATTGGGGGTGGAACTGAAGAGGAACAGAACGGAAAGGATCAAAGGACGAGGTACCGCACCAGGGCGTTTGCACGGCAGGCACCTGGGCAGTTGTCAGGGCTGGTAAGAAGATGCGTATGAGGCTATGTTCTCCCTTTCACATTTGTTATTTTTATTTTTTAAGAAAATGGTCTTTTTGGAGTCCCTCTCACAGTACTGCTGGAAAATGATCAAAAGAAGGTTCCAGGCATAAAAGTTCCCCTCATCTTCCAAAAAGTGAGTACCACAAAACCAGTTCGGCCACTCAAACTTGCCTTTCCATCATTAGCATTGACACGCAAAGCAGACATCAGATAAAAGAAGATGAAGACTTTACAAGTTTGAAGCTGTCTACAAGTTTTCTGCCTATATGTTACGGTTTGAGCACTTCATAAGATGGAGACAAAAACTGCTCCTTTTGTGTATTTTATCTATCATAGGGAGGTCTTTCCATTTTTGGAATGATACGGTATCGTGCAGGAAATATCATGAAACTGATGGCTGGCTTTCTGCTCCCATTTCTCATTGAATGACAGAGCCATACAAAATTGTGTGTTTGTGCAGAAACAGTGGAAAGAAATTCTCTCAGGAGTTTTAATTTCACATGAGTTCAAACTGTAGATATTACTTCCATAATGGAAGTGATATCTGCTCCTTGAGGTTTGTGTAACAAGACAATGTCATTTAAATAAATCACTTGACAATACAGTGACATCCAGTGGATGTTTTGGACACACATACACAGACAAAAGCACACATTGAACTATATAGATTTACATGGACTTAAAATTACAACAAATTTCTTTGTAAATACTGACAGAAGGGGAAGCGGGATGAGGTGTCAGGGAGAAGACCGTAGCCTTCGATAAATTTAAGACTGACATAACTTGAATATTTACATGTCTTTTCAATCATCTCCACCAGCAACTCTGTCAAGTTACTATAGGAAATTAGAAGGATCCAACTGCTAGGGCAGGAAGCTATTAGAATAGGCAGAGAAAATCAAGAGCTATGCAAATAAATGCTAGGAAATGATTTTCCTTTTTTGCTCATTTTATAGTCTGTTAAATCAAAACCTGTCTATTTTTTTATAAAGAACTAGGTGAAAAGCCTATGCCTCTATTCACAGAAAATTCAAAAATAAAATATCCTGGGATCATATTCTAATCCGAGTTCTCAGTTCCCAGAAACATGTTATCTATAGTCCTTTCTATTGTGCTCCTTGGTGTGAGACTTCAGCAGTTCTCAGAGGTTAATTTTCCCTCAAAACACCATTATGATTTAGTCTATGTACCTGCCCTTTTATTAACACATTTATATGTTACTTGTTCTACAGCAGTGCCAAGTCTGAAGTCAAGGACAGAAGGGCCTATTGTGTTATCAGATTTCTGTACCCTTCAACTCCGTATTTCAGGGTCAGGTACAGGGAAATCAAATTAGGAATGATTACTTACAGGAGCTCTCTTATTTGCATCAGCAAACTATATAGAAATATATCTTTTTCAAATTAATTTCAAGGACACCTAGACTGAAAAAAATTAACAGTATTTTTAAGTAGTGCTGATTATTTTTCTGCATTTTTTTTCAGTTGTTACTCAAACTTGAGGAAACAGGTTTAGAAACTGAAGGAATTCTTCGAGTGCCTGGATCTGCCTCAAGAGTTAAGGTACATGATTGTCCCAGTTTTCTGTTTTCTGAACCACAGATTCTGTGTAAAATAATACAGTGCACATAAATACTGATGTGTATAGATCAGCATTTCCATTCCTACAAGCAAAAGGTCAGATTGGTTCCTGGGAACCAATAAATCACAGAACATGTGGGCTATTGCTTTGCATTTGTTAATGTTCTATAAAAAGCACAGATTCGATGTCTAGTGCAATTTTTCTCCACTAAACACTGAGGAATCCTTTCAGTTTATGTCTGTCATCCAAAATTGTGGTGATCTTATCTCTGTTTTAATTTATTTCAGAAATCCAGAGTTGCTAAACTGAGCAAACTCAAGATAAAGATCTTATTCTATGTCACTTTAACCTTTGTGTGATTTCATTTCTCACTTATCCCCTGTGATCTTACAACTTCATGTCCCAAGTGAGAGAGGTTTGGCTTACGTTCTCTGTCTGGCAGCCTAGAATATTGCATTTTTGGAGCCTATCTGCTGGCTAGGGACACAGGGTAGTTCGTGCCCAAAAACCTCGTGTATGCAACTGCAGTACAGTAACAGCTGCAGCTGTTTCTCCATGCTCCCTCTTTGTGCTGGGAGCTGGAAGCCTTTGCCTAAGATGTCTCATCCCCCTGAAATCGTTAGGAGGTTTAGATTTTTTCTGGGCTTGGTGATGTCTATCTCTTTCCCACTTTTTTTTTTTTTTTTAGTCTATTTTAAGCAGCTTCTCATAGTGATAACCTCCCACTTTCTCATCCAGAAGAAAACTAGTCTTCTTATCTGAGGCAGGAAGTTGCAGCATGGTGGCAGCCACATGGCATAACAGAGGAATGCTGGGAATTGCTAAATGTTGATGGGTCATTAAAAACGACCATAGGAGAAAAAATGGCATTACGTGACATACACCAAAGATAGGCAGTAGCATCCCGACTGCCTTTGACAGTCTGGATTGATAAAAGCACTCAACACTTTGCAAAGTGCCATATCTTGCAGAAGGGAGCCCCTAATTTGGCCTGTATTTTTCAGCTTCCTCATTTTTTCGTGCAAATACTTGAAATGCTATTTCGCACAATCTCCAGTTTTTCTGACCTCTCCAGGGAGATTACACAGCAGGGCTGTACTGTTGCCTTATTAAATGACTTTCTTGTTCTTTGCATCTTCATATTTTTTGTATCTGTACTATTTCTTATTTTTATTCACAACTATATTCAGGGAACTGCTCTGAGATATGAGTTTCGGTGTGTGTAACTCTCCTGTACTGGGTGGTAAGTTAAACTTCCCCCACGATGCTTTTAAATTATTTGAGTTTTGGATTCATTTATGTCTGTCCAATGAGCCAACCAGCAAGAAAGAGAAGGTTTTCCAAAGCAGATTCAGATTTCATCCTTCAAAGTCTTCATACATTATTATGACATTAGGATTTGAGGGCATTCCAGTTTTATTTCAGTCTTGTTTGGAGAAATAAAAGGCATATGGAAGTGATTAAAGGTTACTCTTCTATAAAATGAAGAATAGAAAAATAAATACAAGTTTTCCTCTGTCTCTGGTCTGTGGTTTCTAACAAAAGCTCCAGTGACCCAAAAATTCATGATAGTCTACTGTGGGATCAGCTAAATTAAAAAAAAAAAAAAAAACTGCTATATAAAAACTTTTTTTAAAAAATGCTTAGATGCATACATAAAAATGTGTGTGTTTATATATTTATATCTATACACAGACACATACACACACACACATAAAGTGTATATATATACTTGCCTGTGTACATACATATATATATATATAAAATATATATGTTTCAAAAATCTGGCTTTCCATTTCTAAGGCTTTTTCACAGTTCTCAGCAGAACTCAGTTTTTCTCTCTCCTTGTGCTTTTGATGAAGTGAGGAATTCTGTTCCACATTTCCCAGTCAGTTTCCAGAAGAGAATTTAATCCAAGTATTTGTACGGATTATGTGCAAGGGATATGAATACACAGGAAGTTGAGATAGCACAGATTACAACCAGTAAAATGTGCTAGTAAAAATGAGAATGTGGCATTATACACCAAATCCTGAATGACTTTGTATTTCCTTTTGTGCCAACCATTTCACTTCATTATGTGTGACCATTTTTGATATGTAATTTCCTTCAATTCATGTGAAGAACAGTAAACAGACTTCATTTTTAAAAATCTTTTCTGTCTCAATGGACTAAGGTTTTTTGCATAATAGTAATGCACATTTGATAAAAAACATGCTCTGAAACCTGAATATTAGCTACAGATCTACTTTCTCTTAGATGGTCCCATGAAAGCCAGTAACAAAGTTAATGTGGACAAGGCAAAGTTTTTGGCCAGTAATAATTATGGAAGCTGCATAATTTATGGATATCCTTATATTACAACAGCATCCTTCAATCTCATTACCCAGCAAATTTTTGATTGAGCTTGCACTTTCCAAACAGTTTGAAGCCAAATTCTCCTCCCACTTGGAACCTTACTGAATATTTCCCTTCACACATGCACAAAACATTGATTAGTTAGCCTCCAAAACTAAATAGACCTCTGTTATAAAGCAAGATGCTGACACTGGAGAACAAGTGGATTAAAGTGCATTCCATCTTAGATATCTCTGAAGTTTTTAAGAGCTTTTTTTTGGCCTGTATGAAGTGGAGATTTTCTGATAGGTAAATCATGATTTGATACCTTTATTTTTCTATGAAGTGATCAAATTTCATTATTCTTATCTTTAAAAAAAAAAAAATCTGTCTAAAGACAGGAAGACCTGAAGTTAAAATCATTTGCTCAAGGCCCATGGACTGAAATACCAACATGTTAACTAGCAAGTTACCTGGCGGCGAGGAAGACTATTCCACTCCTTTGTGATTTAAGGGTCAAAGCCTCTGGAGAGTGGGTTATTTGTTTGTTTTTTTTAAAAAAAAACTGTTGTTATAAAAATCTTATTCAACTGATTTTTCTATTTCAAAGTCTACATTGTGCAAAGATGTCTTTCTTTAAATTTGTTCAAATGTGTCACTAGCAGAAATCTAGCTATGGCAAACAAAAGTTAGCCTGGTTTGCAAAACATCTCCAGGCATCTGATTAGCTAACCAGCACTGAACTCCATGCTACTGTATTTAGACTGCTACTACTGGTTTAGGGCAACTTAAATTCGGCTATGGTGTACACTGTTGTTTGTAATTAGATTTGTGAAATGATCTCAAACTCTCAGGTCAGAAGCAATAATTAAAGGTCAGATGCTTTCTTCTATTTTTCAGAATCTCCATCAAGAACTTGAGGCAAAATTTTACGAAGACACTTTTGACTGGGACCAAGTACGAAATAATGATGCAGCAGGATTGCTGAAAATGTTTATAAGAGAACTCCCAAGCCCGCTCTTCACAGTAGAATATCTACCTGCTTTCATCACATTAGTGGAAAGTAGGTAGAAAAAGAGTTAAACTAACCAGGATAAAATGCAGAAGTGTTTTAAGTACAGAGGTCCACTGTGTTGTCTAAACATTTAATTTTTCTGCAGGCTTTCCTTTTCAGATGAAAAAAAGTCTGTGTATTTAGCTAATAGTATAGACTCATTGTGTGACTGACGCAGCCATTTAATGTGAGATCTGAACCCTGTGAGCAAATGATGGTTGAGCAATGCCTTTCATATATAGATTCTGACTCACCCGAATTATAGATTTCACAAATGAAAATATCTGCAAGATAAGTTCAAGTCAGCGCATTTTAGTTAATATTTCATTAGATCTATTTTATTTTTCTTAAAGTTTATGCTGTGATCAGAATATTTATACAAAAACATATGCTCTTACAGAAGGCTTCAGACAGCTTGGTTTTGTTTTCAGTGTACACACAGCATCTCATTCTTGGTACTTTTTGTTCATTTTCCTTCCATGAAGGATGCAGTAGAACTTGGCAACACCTACTGACTTTAGGAAAGAGTGAGAGTATCAGATTTGGTGCATCTGTAAATTGGTAAAGAAAAATTGGAACTTTTGTAGGAGTTTGTGTCCAAGTTTTCTGTGTCTCCACGAGTTGTTTTAAAAAGCACAAAGAGTTGACCCCCTTCCTGTAACCTTCACATACCTGAGTATCCTCCTTACAACTGCCCGGCTGCATACAGTTAGAACCGTTTATCATGGGGGGAAAAGACTGAATAGGAGGTGTCTGCACAGAATAAAGTGACCTTATTCCCAATAACAGACACTATCCCCAGCACTACATTTTTTTCCCTGAACCTCTCTCATCCACCCTGAATGGAAATGAATGATAGAGTTATTGTATACCTTTCCCATCTTCTCAACCCCAGCTGTTCTAGGGAGAATTGCACCTTATGAATATACAGGAACCACTGCAAATACGGTGTTTTGTAACTGACAAGGGGCTCTACTTTATCTAGAGTGCTAGATTTGTGACGAAAGGCACAAATACTCTTTAAGTTATTAACAATCAAGCTTGAGTGTAAGGGCACATGGGTTCAGCAAATTACTCAACGAAATCAGTCTGAAAATTTTATGAAAACAAATACTCATTTCAGTTCAAAAGGGGAAAACACTTGATTATAATGACAGGATCCATATACACCACATTCTCATGGTGATATCAAAGAGAAACTGCCTAACACTGAAAAATACAGAACCTTTGTTATTTAGACAGAATTTTACACAAGATTGTCTCACTCTGAGAGAAAGACCGAAGACAGTGAGGAAAAACCCACTCATTAAATTGAGTTTATGATATTTGGAAAAAAGTTACTGCCAATCAATATCAACATACTGATCTCAACCGATGAGTGGTTGTTGTGTCTCTAGAACAACTGATCAGCAAGGCTTTTAGCACAAACCAATCATAATTGGGACTTAAAATATTAATTATTCATATTCTTAGAAATCTCCAAGATCAAGTTGCAACTACAAGCCTTGCATCTGCTGATCATGCTGCTGCCTGAAGCCAATAGAGATGCAGCAAAGGTATGTGCTTTGTTTGCTATTACCTGCCATCTGTGGTGCCTTTGACTTTTAAAATAGAGATGGAATCTGTTTCTAACAGGCAGTGATCAGATGCTTCACCATGAAAGTATTCATCTGTGTTTCTTATCATTTCCTCAAAAAAAGATGTTCCAATTCCCTGGCTGTAGTTGCTTTTACAAGCAATTAGGAATAGGTGTTGGAAGTATCCAAATGCTGATGTTGGTGAAAACTCCCAGGTATCTTTTGCTTTGAAGTATCCATTTTAAAGATGTTTGCTCCTCACATAGTTTGGAAAATATGATTGAGTTTCTAGGTTTTCTGTATAACTCTGGAATAAAGTTAAAACAGAGGATGTACTCCAGGAGCTTACCTAGGGCACTCTAGGTGCTAAAGGGCACTGAAGTCCACTGGTTCAGAGTAGAGGAGGTAGTCCGAACCAAAAACTTCTGAAACATGTATCTATAGCATGGATGTCAGGTCCTCAGCCTCAGCTGTTTTGCTTTACAAATCCATGCCCATTAGCTTGTACTACTTCCTGTGGTAGAAACTGTGGCTACAAGCATTTTGAGTGTTTGGGAGCTCCCAGATCTGGCTGCAGCTGTGACTCTAAGAGATACCAGCTGCATCTTCAGACTTGTTCCCACATGAGGGAAACCTGAGTGAATGAGCTGTCTGGGACCACCCCCAAACATTTCATCAGATCCCCTACCTCAAAAGCCTTGAAGAGTCAGTTTAGATGTCCATTTAGATGTAGCTTTATGAATTCAGGTGTCTTCTTTACCTGTATTTCTTTGTGGATATAAGAGAATAATGACCACCCCTTTAAAGTGTTTGGAGGTCTACTAGGGCTCTGTGAAGAACAGGAGTTATTTCTATACCCAATATGGAGGAGTATATGTAAAATGTGATAGAAGAGTAGTTTTAAGAATTTCTAGGTTTTTATACTAAAATAGGAGTGATGACAACAAAACTGAATACTGCTCTGCTTGCCATCTATAATGAGATTTTAGGAATTTCTCCAACAGAGTTTCTGTTTTGTATTTCCTTGGCCTTTTAATTGCAAGTCAGGGTACGAAGACAGTGGTTTCAACAGTATGGTGATCCCAACTCTAACCAGAACAACAATCCATCTTGTTCAATCACTCAGACAAAATCCTGAATAAACTGGCCAAAAGGGAATAAGTTTCCTTTGACTCTGCCGTGCATATGCAGAAGTAACGTCAAAGACCTACCACTGAGCACTTCTTGCTTTCATTACCCCAGAACCAGTTTTGCTTTGCTGGCAGAAATGCCTCAGATTATAGCGTATATGGGACCAGTGCATATCTGGAGAGAGACTGTTCACCCTGATGACTGCAACACAAAAAAAAGCCTTGGCCAAATACATCAATATGGACACCCTGAATCCTATGAAGAAATAAACTACTCTATTGCAAAGCCTTTATACCTTTCCTGTACTAGAGGATTCAGAGCCTTAGTGCAAATACTGTACTTGACTTTAATGGGCTTGGGATATGCTCGAAGTTGCATATAATTTATTAATGTGTGTATTTGGTATCATGAACTATTCTTTTGTGATTGGCAAGGGTGACAATGTGCTAGTGAATATTATGGCAATTCAAGCTAGAAGGCAAAAAATCCTAAATATCACCTCCAAGTGCAAATATTGCAGCTTTTTAGCCAGAAACATTGTGCATTTGAAAATGATGCATTGGATAAGTAAAATCTTTTGTGAGATTGAGCATAACAAGTGTTGTTTTTCCAGGCCTTTCTTCAGTTCCTGAAGAAGGTGGTTGCCAATGAAGGGAAAAATAAAATGAATCTGTGGAATGTTTCTATGATTGTTGCACCAAACCTCTTCATCTACAAAGGCAAACGTGCAAACCAACAAGAAATGCAAGCAGCTGCCACCACAGCACACATTGTGCGGCTTTTAATTAGGTATCAGGACATCTTGTGGACAGTGAGTAATGGTGATTCCCTCTTTATGTCTCCAGGATAGAAAAGTATTTTGCGATATACTGCAGCTCTGTAGAAATCGGTGTAAACAAGTCTTCCTAGAAGAAAGTATTTGCTACTCTTTGGGAACTGACTGGAGCTTTTATATCTATCGAATAAGGAAGAGAGATGGATACCTCTGGAAGGAGATTTACCCTACCTAGCTAAGACATCCTTCTCAGGATGAATTGCCCTCTGGAAGGACCAATCCCACACCACTGATAATACAGGAGAATGTAGATGACTTAAGTGTAGATGCCTAGATGAGATGCATCGACTTGAATGAGATGAAATGACTGTTTAAAGTCTAACCCCAAACAAATAATACGGGCCAAAAGTCTTTCCTGCTTGCTGGACTTTTGAAGGTTGGCCTGAAAATGTTGACAGTCTCAGCCTGAACAGAGGGAGGGTTTATGGAGATGGCAAAGACAGCCTTGTAGTGCAATTCCTACACCTGCAAGCATCACTAAAAAGTTTTATGTGGTATGAAAAATGACCTACAATTTTACCCAAAGGATAACCGTGGGACAGTAGAGGAAGCTGATAATCCCGTGTATCTTCTGGGAATAAATAGAGCTTCTGGTGCATACAATTTGGCACCTCTCTAAAGCCCCAAAACCATTTTTTTTTTTTGGGGGGGGGGGGAGGGAATCCATTGTATATGCTCAGTTCCACTTTCCCTCCTTTAGGTGCCATCCTTCCTGATTTCCCAGGTGAGAAAAATGAATGAGGCAGCAATGAACAACAGCAAGAGGCAGCTGATGTTTGACAAAGGTGTGAGAAAACTTCTGAGGAGAAAGACCATGGAGAGGGAGAGACCTGAAAGACCAGAGGTATGTTAAAATATATTATTTTTAAGTGGCATCCTTAGCCATGTCCCATCTTCCTTTCTCTCTTAAAATCTTCTGATGGCGGAAGGAAATTCCTATAGAGATATATAAAGCACTCTTCAAATATTCCCTTAAAATTAATTTCCATTCTGCTCACAAAATGCTCCCAACTGGGGTTAGTTAGACTTTCAGTCTGCCTTTCTCCTTCATTTTTCTAGTCAATCCACCACCTTACCACTTCTAAGTGTCTAACTGTTTAATTTGGTTCTTGCATCTCATTTGCCATATAGTCTTTGTTTCCCATGGTAGTGATTGTCAGCTTTATTATTGCCTGCACAGTCTCCCATATGACAGGGAGCGTGCTCTCAGGTAACTTTGGGAAGTAGAGTAGATAAGTTTACATTTTTCAGATGAATATACATATCAAATACATTTTACCAGAGAAAAGCAATATGAGTGAAGGTGTTAGACCAGAGGGTTTTATAAAAAAAATTTAAAATAGAAAACCCCTGAACTCTCAAGTCAGACAGCAGCTTGTTTATCTTGCCATAAAAAATAAGCTGATTTGGGAGCTATCTTGAGAGATGTGCTTCCCAGCCCAATATTCTGATAAGACAAATCATTGGGGATTGATTGAGAAAAGGAGATGCTGGGCAAAATGATTTCTAGCAGCCCAAGATATAAACAGTCGTACAACTGTAATGCAGTTATTGTATGTGCTTTGTAAGAAAATGATCATATGTGGACCGCCCATTACAGAAGTGTTCTGTGAATACTCCACAAATGCATTGAGTTGTAGTTGGGTAGTAGGATGTCCATACTAGGATTAGTTGCATTAATGCATGCCCAGCTGTGACAGCTAAGCCACTAGATACCCTCTTTGTGTGTTGTAGTTTTACAGCTTTGCATGAACTTTCTAAGCAAAGAGAAAATCCAGTTTGCCTAATATAGATGCCAAAGTTGGGTCTAAATTTTAAGCATCTAATGAAGCAGTTCTCCTCAGATCTGTCTTGAAGTTGCCCATATGACTGGAGAGAGGTGGATACCTTTGAGGACTTCCAGAGTTTCAGGTCCCATTCAGGCTTTGGAAAGTCTGATAGAAAGACCTTCCTTTGGAGGTCTTCAAAGCCACCAACTTTTTCCATTGCCGGAATAGGGAGTTTAGGGACTTGGCAAACACTGCTTCAAAACACACTTAAAATTAACATACATGTTAGGTGTAACATACAAATTAGAAAGCACAGCATGCTGTGCACACATGCACAACGTATGCTATTCCTGTAGCTTATATGTAGCACTTCCATGTAGCGACAACGTTTAGTAACCTGGACAGAAAGTCTTTAGTCTTTCATACTGGTTTAAAAGAATGGAGGCTAGTGAATTGTAAGAGGAGTAATCAAGGAACTGGTCAAGGCCTCTCTAGTCCTTGAAGAACAGGTTTGAAAAACAAAAGAAAAAACAAATTAGAAAGGAGTGATACTAAGAGACTGTAAGAAATAAAGACTAAAACATCTAACAAACAAAAACTGCGGAAGGGTACGTATCGAAAAACATAGAAAGGGAAAGGAGACATGCATGAATTGTGAATCCATGCTAATTCATTTGCCAGCACTGAATGGAATATGTTGTAGGTAGGACATACATTTGTACTGCAGACACAGACATATGTATTTATTTAAAATGGTGGTGTACACTACTGTACACTGTACACTGTATTCACTTTGGAATGAGCACAATAAAAGCTCCTAAAGCAGAGTACATTATTACAAACCTTGCACTTGTCTGAAAGATAAGTTCATTAATCATTGCAGTAGGCTTTATATCTAATAAAAAGGAGACCACCCCTGGCAGGTAGCTGAAATATGAAGGGTACACTGGAGGCAAAATCTGTTTGGACAACCAAGTTGAATTTTGAGCGCACTTAACATAAACCCTAGGTCTCAGATATTTTACATTACACAGGGACAAAGACTGGAGAGACTATTGTACTCTGCTCAGCATGGTATTAACTGGATTAGAATTGGAATGCAAACCTTGCTAATTGATTTATCTGCCATTAATCATGGAAGAGTGCATAAACTTCACAGATGATTGTTTGAACCCTGCACAAGGTCAAATTTCAAATTAACGGAAACCATATGGTACTTTTATATTTTAAAGTATGTAAGCTTCGATCTAGTTGAAGCTAGAGAAGGCAGAAACAGGACTTGATCTTCATTAATGCCTCAAGAGAATTTCATCTTTAAAAGGAAGAACAGATATTGCTAGATATTTAAATGTATTTTTTAAATAAGCAGTTGGTTCATTGGCCAATGTTAAGAGAAAAAGCCTATCAAAATCTCAGATAACGACCTAGAATATTACTATAAGCAATTAAAATTCAAGGGCTGTTCTTTATTCTGCATGCATTAATGTGATGCTTACCAAGTAGTTTTTGTTTTTGTGTAGTATCTTATTATACTGTATCTATAAATTCACAATTATATGATTGTAAATACATAGTAATAACTAAGTGAATCCATGCCATGATTTTTGCAAGCAACCTTGAAAGAAAGAATTGCAGAACTCTTTCTGAATGGAGCTACAGCAATATGTGCTTTAGACTTACTCTACTGAATATTGACTTTAGGGAGCGGTCACTTTTCCCCCATACCTGCAGTCTGACATACCCGAGGGAGTGATAAGAGTTTATGCTCCACTGCATTCAAAAGTCTCTATGGCTATTCAACTCAACAGCCAAACAAAAGCCAAAGACATCCTGGCTCGATTCCACTGTGAAAACAGGTGGGTAAAACAGAACATTTTGTTTTTCCTGAACAGTATTTCCAGAACCATTAATGAATAGATTGTCACCTTTTCAGAGATTCACTGTGTTACAAGAACCCTTTTTATAACCTAAAATTGTTAATTTATGATAATATTGGTCAAAAAAAAAGCCTAACCATTGATTTTTATTCTTTGTATGTTATTAACAATTGGCTGCTATACAGAATCAATCTGCCCTATGTGATGCCTCTACTAAAAACATACATTTTATAGTCTTGCTGCATATAGAATCCAGAGAGATTGTCTTACATCTGCCCATAAAGCAATAAAGTTTTTATTTCTGTAAGGTAATAATTATTAACAGTTCTGGGAACTGAGAAATTGTATCCTGAAAGTCTTTTCTGCAAAGTCTTCTTGTGTTATCACATAATTCTTTTGCTTAAATAAATAATAAAAAAAGAAGGCTTAGTTGACAGTGACATAATGAACTACCTCTGTAGTAGATAGTATTCTGCAGTGCTTAATTTGTTAGAAGTCCTTACATTTGATAAGTAAACTCATCTGGAGAAGGGTAAAAAATATCAAACTCCTGCTTAATATAGATGTAGTTGATACAGCAGTCATTATAACAGGAAAGATAAAACTGGAGTTTTTTTTTCTCTCTTAGTCGTGGATCATCACAGAACATGGGAGGCCAGATCCAAAGTTTACATGAAATTGGAGGAAATATAGGTATTGTCTCATATTTGAAAACTGATTCCTGAATGTCCTTAGTCTCTTCAAATACTGCAAGCCAGTGTTATTTTCACACAGCTGGGTCTCTCTCACCTTCCAGTCCATCTGCAGGAAAGGAGATTTCTGATCCAAAAGCTGTTAAAATCAATGTAATGATCCCTCCTGACTCCAGCACGATTGGAAAGGCTCCCCGCAGGATATAATGACCTGATGGCTAGATCCCAGCAGGACTCCTTATGGCTGCTGTGGTAGTCTTGCCGAATTCATCTGACCTTTTGCTTTCTTCTCTCACTCTCATAACTGAGCTTTTTTCCCTAGTTAAGAGATCCTTAGTCTTCCTCTCGCAAGCATATTCCACCCTGCTCTTAAGTCTTTTCCCAAAATACATTTCTTCCTCACTGTATTTAAGTGTTAACCTCCTCCACATAAAAAAACACAACTAAGAATTCAGCCACTGCATATATGTGCATAACATATTTATACTAATCTGTGTGATTTATTTAGATTGCAAATTCCTTGCAAATTCCTTGCAGTAGGGATTTTGTCTTCTTCTGTGTTTCATGCAGTGACATTTTTGTAATAATAACAGCAGGGGCTCACCACAGAAGTTCTTTGCTTAAAGGTCAAAATCAGATTTTAATTTGATATTACACAGTTCTGACTTGCTCCTTTCTCTATTCATACTAAAATTCTGTGTGCTGTGCTTAAAACTTTTGTCAACTGTCTGATCACATTCGTTATTTTTTCTAGTTTCAGCTCTGAACAGCCTCTATAAAATTATTGCAGAACATCACAGACTTATTTCAATAGCAGTCAAGAAGCAAAATGAACAGTCTTTATTACTAAAGACATACTCTTAGAAAACTAAATTTGTTTAGTGATTTGTTTGGCCTGGCTAAATAGGATGACCAACAGATGCTAAAGCAGGAAAAGATCCTATAGGCCTTGTGAAACAATCCCAACTACACCCACCATGCTCTTTCAAAAACCTGACCATTTAATTTGTATGTTCATTTAAAACAGTTTTTATAGTCCTAGATCTTCTGGGATACCTTAGTCCATGGACTATGCATTAATTCATTTATATTTCTTTTACTTGAATAAAATCATTAGGACCCCCCATAACCTTATAAGAAACCGAACAAAAATTTTACCATAATCCTTAATGTCACCGCAGTGTAACCTCACCAGTTAAATTTCTTCACCACCCAGTCTAAATGCAATTTAATCCAACAAATCAACTTAACTCAAGATTTTATTGCCTTATTACTCAATTAACAAGAACCAAATGCCTCTTTCTGTGTCAAAGACAGATTGTCGCAAAGGCAGCCGGGACTCCCCAGGCAGCCAGCTCCCATTTCCAGTCACCACCTAACAAAAACCCTCAAACAGCTAGACTTCGGAGGACTCCGTTACTTTTTTTTTTTTTTTTTTTTTTTTTTTTAACCAGCAAAATAGCAGCTGCCAAAAACCTTGATGCAGTCCATATTTTTCTTTGTCAGTTCCTACATGGATGAGAACATCTGTTCCACAGAGCTACTTTTCAAGTGTTTAAAAATAGTACAGAAATGAAATCACAGAGTTATAATCCCAGCCAGGTAAATCCAAAGAAATAAAAATATATCCTGTGGTACCTACAGCAATAGCATTATTAATGGTTATAAAGAAACTATAATATTTGTCCAACATTTAACTAAATGCCTTGTCCATAACTCCGTGGAAAGCATGGCAGCCTGTCTGAAACTGAAAGTGAATTCATGAATCTCACCAAGTAAAAATACTGAAAGGCACATTTACCCAAACACCCACCGACACATAGGCAAGGACACACCAAACCACCTGCAAATCAGAGATACATTCAAGGACATTTGAACATAGCTCTGTCCTGTTTGCAAATGTGCTGAAAACATGATGTGATTCACGGCTGTCCATTTTTGGCTCAGGTCAGCACTGCCTGGACCCGGATGCCTACATGTTAGATGTTTACCGTGCAAATCCTCAGGCAGAATGGGTGATAAAGCCAAAAGCAAGCTGAAGCGCGAGGCGCCGGCGCGCTGGACAAAGGCCAAAGGGACAACCGCGATGCCTGCCGTTTTATGAAGCTCATACCATAGATTCAAGCAAAATGGTAGCTCCGGGACAGAACTCCTTCCTACTGTACTGTACAGCCGATGTTCACCACGTACTGATTTTGGTATGAGAACTATCACTCCAGTTTCTGGCATTTTGCAAAACATCACATCGGTTCTGCTTCGGATTATACTTGTGCCAGCGGGCCCAGGAGTTAAGGAGGAAGGACCAAGGTACCGAGGCACAGAAAACAACCTGTCGCATACAGAGTTGTTCATTTCCTGAGCTGGTGTTAGCACATGTATTTTTGAAAAGGGAAGACTCCAGGGGCATCCTAGGATGCATGAAACACTACCGATCATGAAAGCATCACAGAGACCTTCAAGATGAGACTGTATCTCTAAGACATGCAACGCAGGAGCTCTACCTACAGCAGTGCCAAAATGTAGCTGTGAGAGAAAAGCAAACCTTTCTGCTAAAACCTGTGCTGTGCGCATTACTGCAATATTTATGTCTCTCCACATTGGTACCTGACACTGGCAGGGAGACAGGTGGGGGGAAGAACAGCTATACCACTTTATGCATGTAGCACTGTTCAGTCTATCAGTCTTCTGAAACCATCTGTCTCTGGATCACATTACTGTGCATAGTTGTAGTACCGCAAACCAGTTTTTTTTTTTTTCCCCTCCTTTCTTCCCCTACCACACATGCACCAAGTGATAGCTTCAGAAGACAAATGCTAGGCGAGAGAAGGCATATTCCCTCAGCTCCATCTTTTACTTAGATACTAAGTAAAAGGTCTTCTACATCTTTTACATAGATCTACATCTGTGGAATTCCATAATATGACAAATGTGTTAATGGTGTCACTTACAGACATCACCTTTTTTGTTAAACTTTATCATTTCTTAATTTGTAACCTAATTCTTTTTCTTTTGTTTATTTTAGCTTAAATATATAAGCAACTTTTATACTATTCAGCAGCACCGAGAAGAAAGATCTTTGTCTGGATCTTGTATAATACAGCATGGAGAAGAATAAGAGCTTCCAGTGAAGCAGAGGGATTTAATACTATTTAACATTTACAAATTAGGGCCTAAAGACCACAGCTAAGCTAGGCTCAGTTGTGCTAGGAATTTCACAAATAAATAACAAATCGCAGCTCCTTTCACAGGCCATTTACAGTCTATGAAAAAAACACAGGCCAACAAGAGAAACAGTGAACTGTAACTGTGTTAGGAACAACACCAATATAATAGAGTATGTCCAGTTTGCAGTCTGTCACAAGGGTGAGCACCATTCTTCAACAAATTGGGTGGTTTGGGACTACACTTAATATAACTAAGCATGTTTGTTATGTATGGAAATCATGTCTCTGGAAAACCAGAATTATTTTTTCAGCTTTGCCTTCAAAAACTGGGAACTAACGCCATTGAATATAATGTGACGTCCCTGCTGCTGGATGACTATCCTGCACAACGAATTCACCCACAGTCTGATCAGTGGGTTGAGTTTGTACCCTGGACGCACACATAGGGCAGAGGCTCCAGCTACAGCCACCTGATAGGAATGGAAGAGGGTTATGAACCAAGCCCCTGAAGTGACCATGGAGCATGTTGTCCTACAGAGAAAGCCTCTAACTTGTGATGATCTGCTGCCACAGTGTGCTAATGATTTTCACATTTTAGAACCCCTACTTTTGGTTCAAAGTTAATCATGTTCTCCAGTATTTAACTTTCCCTGTTAGCGTTCAGTGAGAGAAATCAACCTCTAATCAGTATTTTTACCAGCAACAATAATGTCTACAGAGGACAGATTTTGTCTTTCTTCTTTTCTTTCGCCCTTTCTTTCTTGAGACAAACTATGATTAAAATTTAGCAACATTATTCTCTTTTCCTTAAAACTCTATGTAATTTTTAACTTTCAAATTTTTTTTTCTTAACACTAATGGATGCATAGATGCAGCCAGGCTAAGACCAGGACAGTTGTCCTATAAAATACACTGCTTGTTTTGACAACTATTTATTTTAAGTATATGAGAGATTGTAGATCTGTCATTTGTTCATAGGACTAAGCATTAACATTCTGTCCCCTGCCTTGTTCTTGATTCCCTTTAGTTCCTTCTGTGGCCATGGACAGCTCTTTCTTCTAGGCTTTCTGTGCTGCCCTCTTTTTTAAACAGGACCAGTACTTTCCTTATAAAGGTAACATGAGAATTAGCTGAAGTTAAATTCAGCTCTCAGACACATCTGAGCAAGTCCCTGAGTGGAACAGGAGTTGTAAACATCCGTCTAGGAGGGACAAACTCAGCAAAGGGATTTTATGCAGAAAGTTCTTTGAATACAAAGAGCACAATATAAATGCTAAGCATCATTGTATTTATTACCAACGAAAGAGCTTTTATGATTATACAGCAAGCCTGAACATTGACTAAAGGATTTGAAATGTCATAGCAAACAAGGTAACTTTTTCTTCAGTACTTTCACACAGACACATTGACCTTCTCTGTCTTGCGCACTCCAGCCTGTGTTTTTAATAGCCATACAAGGGAAAAGATTGTACTGAGCACCTACAGGTTCAGACTGAAGCCTACTCGGTATGTTCTGGACTCTGAAATGAGGACTTCACCAAAAATGTTTCTTAAATAAATCTCATTACACTTTGCAAAGAATACAAGGGGTTTTTGGAACACCTTCACCTCTTTCCACTTTGCAAATGAAGAAAGCCAAATCTGATGTAATGAAATCCATCCTATGAACACTTGTTTTATATTAAGATTGCCTATAACTTTATAAGACATGCATATCAGCAGATGAACTAGATTCTACATACAGTGCCCAGACTACTACAATACAGCCAAACACCTGCTGTCTCTGCAGAGTGGCAAAATTCTTTTTTGATGCAAATGAGAGCAAGACCTAATGACCCATGTGTATTGCAGTAAGTACCATTACACATTAAGTTGTTTTGTGTTGTTGTGGTACACTAACTTGAATTAATACACAGCAGACAAACTGAAAAATCACTCCGACATTTATAAATTTGATGTCTCAACTTTAAGCCTTATATTTTAAGATGCAGGTGGAGGCACCTGCAATTTTGCTCCTCCTAACAGCACTTGCAGTCAAACCAAAGTTATAATAGTATTGTCATCAAATCAACATATGTGGAAAGCTATTAATAAGAAAGTGGTAGCATGCAGGGAGAAACATTTTCAGCAAACTCCAAAGACGCCTCAAAGCATTTACATACTCCATGGTTCTACAAAGATAGCATTTTGCATATCAACCATATTTATAGAGAGTATTGCCAAAAGGTAGGTATTGGAAACAGACTGGAATGCTCTAACCTGTTTATACAGGTATTTTTATAACGTGCGGTGTGTGCAAATGTCTCTGTGTCTACGTATACTGTAAACTACCTCACTCTGCATTTTCCAGGAAAAAACGTTTTGGCTTAGAGGTTTCTTACTCCAAAGCTTTGTGTTATTAATTTCACCTGTGTCTACCAGTCTTTTACATTGATAAGCAGCTTCTCCTCACAAGGGGCAAGAGTTGGAAATTAGCTAAAAGAAAATATATTAAAATACGTATTTCAAGATACGAATGAAATTTTGTCCAAACCATATTGCCTCAGCTACTGCTTGTAATGTGAACCTTGCAAGACAAAATGTTGGGGTTAAGAGCTAAAAAAACACAAACATATTATGTTTCAGTTTTTATTTTTCAATGGCTTTCCATTAATGTGTGCCTTCTCTGGAAAATAATACAATGCCACTAACCAAAGCAAAATGTTTGTATGTATTACACTCCTCATTATAATGTTAAATGTCTTGTTGAAGTAAACCCTACACCTATTAGTGTATTTGTACAGTAGAATGTGTTCACTGTATTGTATCCATGTCAAAAATAAAAACAATACAAACAAAATAACTCTTTAACTCTAAACACATGGTTTTCTGACAGAAGCAGATGACAGAAATTGGGAAAAGGGGTGGCTTTAAAAGCAACTCCTTTGTTACAGCAGATGAGAAGCTGCAAAGCACTATGAAGGACCATATTCTGCCATGCTTGCTCAAGGGGAGCAGTTCTTCACTCCAGGAGCTCTTCTCTTCTCTTGGACTACCCCAATGCAAGGTACAAAATGACACTGCTCAGAATCCTGCTTCATTGAAATCAATGGCAAATTGCTTCCAGGTTTCCTTGGAGTCAGTATTTTTTAACTACCATGAAATAAGTAGAGCAGAATTGACCTTAAAAGGAATTCTAAAAATGCATAGTAAAAGCCAAACGAAACTGTAAGAAGCAGGAAAAAAAAAAATACTGCTAGTTTAAAGAAGAAAAAAGGAGAAGAAAAAGTAAAGACAGAACTGTTGAACCTGTGAATTAGGAACTGCAGGGCACCAAAAGTGCTTCCTCGTGTCCTATAAGTAATACTGGTTTACCAAGAAAGTCAGATGTATTAGTTCTTACTGTCGTAACTCATACCCAAATTGTTCCTTCACCAGAACAGTATTTCACATGTCTTTGCTGTGGAGTTGCAGCTTGTCCTGTGGCTCTTCAGAAAGTTTAACAGGCACATGATTTTCCTAGATAACACAGTTAATGGGGGCCAGGAGCACTGGATATTAAGCAGAAGGAAAAGGGATCAGCGTTATCATATGAAGTAAAAATGAGAAAATTCTGTTCATTAAACTCTGAATCTGATACCTTCGAAATTATGCCATTAGTTTCCTGCTCCCTCTGCTGGGCTCTACCCATTTCCATTTTCTACTTCATACCTTCTGGCCCTTTTCTTCTTCTAATTAAAATGTACAGATTACTAAACTACAAGAAATAATGCAGTTTATTGTAGTTTTATTATGTGGTCCAAAATTATTACCTTCTTATAAAAAGACCAACATACAATAAAATGAAATACTGTCAACTAATCAAGAGAACACATATTGTAAACACTCATTAATAAAAATTCCCAAAAGAAAAACACCCAATTAATGCCATTAACATTGTATTAGAGGTATTTGTTGTTCAAAATTTTTTAGTTAAAATGCAAACATAGAGCTTTTGACTAAAAAAAAAAATCCTGAGTTGGAAAACAACCAGAAAATCAGAGACACGCAAGCTCTCATCAAAAACTTCTTTTCATTAACAAATGAGAGTGAAAAATAACAGATCAACAAAAAATCCTCTCTCAGTCCAGAAAGGCTTTGCTGCAGTTCAGTGCTCAGCCCCCGGGCAGGAATGAGGAAAGACTCCACGCAGGTCAAAAGCTCTGTTGAAGTCAAACAACTCTGCCTGCTGGCCCTTGGTCAGCATGAGGTTCCTCAAGCAGCCGTGGAATGAGCTCTTGCTTGTCAGGCAGTTTTGCTTCACATCAGCTGAAAAACAAATATGAAATACGTAGAATTTCTTCCCAGTGAACTGAAACAACACAAAGATCCAAGTTATTCTTTAAACTCTTCCCCTCCATCCCAAACGAGATGTAAAAATAATGTCTGAGGAGCACCAAGTTCCATTCGTGTTTGGATGATCTTGGCATGCTCCCACCACGCACAGTCATTGTTGCCTTTGAGCATAAGCCATGCACTGGGCTAGACTAAGGGTTAATTTATGCAGAGGCTGCAGGAATAATTTGCCCCAGGGGACAATGGCTGATAAAGGAGGGGAAAGCCACACTACACAGGTGTCTTCCATGTAAAAATTGGGACTGGCAGAATATGAAGCAACAGCTGAGGCATGCAAAGTCATGGACTCTCTTGGCAAACCAAAATATGGGGTTGGTACCAACTCTTTTTGCATACAACCTGTGAAATGATTCACCACACTTTCTGCAGCACTCAACTGAACTAAAGAATTCCACTCTGCTCTATGAACTCTAACTTTTCCCAGATGGAGCACTGAAAGAGCAACAATTAGTATCACATTTACCCTATTTTAAAAAAAGGTCCACATAATGCTGATAAGACCTCATAGGGATTTCAGAAAATCCCAATATTAATCAAGATCTTGTTAATTAGCAATAATTCATTTTTCATAACGCACCAAAACCTTGTCCAAGAGAAGGCTCTGTAACATTTCAAGCTATTATCCCTAAAGCTTTCCAAATGTTTAAAAGCAGAGTTTTCCCTCCAGACCTCATCAGCCTGAGCTTTTCATACAAATGGAAATATCGGAGCTCATAAACTGTAACAGCTGTTTCAGAGACAAATTTATAAGGACATTTGATGCTACATTTAAAAGCATGAGATACTAAAAACCATCTGAAGCCTTCTCACTTTCAGTATTGATGTGGTCATGAAAAAGCTATAAACAAATATTTTTGTGTTTGCCTACAAAAAGGCCAAGCTCATGGTGTTAAAAATCCAGTTCTCTTAATGAATAAATTCGCTTGGCTCAAATTATAAATTGATGAGTTGCACAACTTAATTTAAAAATAATTCAATTAGATATTTTTATATTACCATCATATTATGATTGACAGTTACTTCAGAAGGAAACTTGCACAGAGCAAGGAAATATACGTACACGTGCCACAGCTGGACTTTTGCCAGCACAGTCCCAACATATAACATTAGCAAAAACGAAGCAAAGAGAGGCATGGGAGAAACCTTACCTAGACAAATGTAAAGGAAAGCCTTAATATGAATTTGAATGCAAGACAATGACACATGAAACTACACAGGCAAGGACATTGCGAAGCCTGAGACAGACTGTGAAAAGGAAACCATATGGAGGAAATCCTTCTCAAAAGTTAAGGAGCAATTTTGTGAAGGGAAGTGAAATGAATTCAGTTGGTCTCACTGACACACTCATCAACAGCTAAATGCATTCCTCCACAAAGATAGTACACAGAAATACTAATAGGGTATTATCTTAGTGACAACATGGAAAATGGTTACTGTGATTTACAACTCAGTCATGAACTTCATGGCTCATTTTTTGAGAGAGAGAGAGAGAGAGAGAGAGAGAAGGAGCCATGACTCATTCTTATGAGAGAGAGAGAGAGAGAGAGAGAGAGGGAAAGAGAAATATTATTATACCTACCAGGATAGCCTCCAACATAAATGGGGTTGTTTGTATCTGCAGAGGTTGACTGGATGTAGGGATTATCAGTTTGAACCAAATTCCCATCAATTATCAGTGCAATATGATGTTTGCTTTTGTTTGCTTGAAGCTTGTGCCATTTTCCATCACACAAGCTATTTGCAACTCGTGGTTCGTATGTGGCTGTTATTCTGCCAGCTCCATTGTTAACATGGAATAAAACCTGTATAAACAGTCAGATGCCAATAAAGATACTAAGTAAGAATACATGAACTAATTTGTCTAGATAAAAGCACAATCATGCTACTGCAGAGATTTCCGTTTTAATAAATGTTTGGTAATTATGCAAAGCTAATGTTTGCTTTGACAGACTGAGTGCAAGTCCTTACAGAAGTATCTTTAAAATCTAAAAGATTGATATCTAACCATGCAATAATCCTTTGGTTAGTCCGGTATCCTCTACTTGGGACTTAAATGTTTCTTACAAATATAAATCAAGTACTTTTTCTCAAAGAAGCTGAGACTTAAGATTTGAGAGAAGATCTATTGCATCTAGCTGAAGACAAAGAGAATGGACTGAAAGCCCTCATAATTGCCAATATTTGTATTGATTTACTTTATGTATTTAATTTGTCAAAGTAGTAGACATCATCTCAACTCTGTGATGAAGATGAATATGTAAATATTAACAGAGAAAGTGCATCCCCCAGAAAGAGTGATATTTAACAGTCTCTCTAGCTAGGAAGTTTTGAATAAAATATGAGTTATTTCTGAGAAAAGGAAATACTTAAGAGCAATCAAATATACATCTTCATGCAGGAGATGAGTAGTGACCTTTGTATTGATTGATAAAAGGTACTTTCTGTGTTGATTTATGAAGCATAATGGCCAGCAGAAGTTGAGAGAGAGCTAATTACCATGGGTATTGCTCACAAATAATGAAGAAGAGATTACAAAACAGAGGGGTTTGTACATGCAAGAATCTACTTGACAAGGGCAAGTTTAGCTTTATGGCAAAAAAGTATTAGGTTACAAGAAAGGAATATATTTAGTCTAACATACAAGATACGTAGTGCAGCAGCAAGAATAATACAAAGGAGGTCACAGTGGCTGCAGGCTAACATGAGTAACACCAACTAAAAAGGCAAAAATTTCCAGTGGCATGCTACTCTCACATTGTAACGTAAAATGATGATGAGAAAATTTGAGACTGAAAGTCCATCCCATACTACTACTGTGGGGACTTGGTTCTGACATTTTGCCTGCATTACGCTTTACTGACATATGTTTGGTGCTACCCTACAGCTCTGACGTCCCAATTTTAATCAAGCCTTGTGAAATGAGTATGCTGACACAGGGCAGCCTACCTTGCCATTTACAATCTCCAGTCCCACGGCATCGACTTTAGCACTGCTGATCCCAAGGAGAACACCATGTGCCACGGTGGTACGAAACTCGAGGGTGATGTTCACATCAGACCGCACTTTGTAACCTTCTTTGACTGAAAGAAGTTACAAGCTTGTAACAGAAGATTTGTAACCCAAACTACAGAGCAGAATACGTGAGTGGTCATTAAAAGGCCTAAAAAATATGTTAATTACTCTGCTGGGATAGGATCCTGCTGAACCTCTGGAAAGTTATTCCTAAATTGTCCAAAGTCAAAATTCACATATTATATATATATGTGTGTGTGTGTCTGTGTGTCTGTGTCTGTACGTATGTATAAATTCCCAGAGTTTTCCTTCATTTGTTTAGATTTAACACACTGAAGCTTATTTGTTGCACTAACAGTAAAGAGTGCAAATTAATCTAATCCTTCATGTTATTTCATAAAACCATTATGTCTCATAAATTCCATTTGCCACCATACCCTTTAACAGACTTCAGCCTGTTTTCATGGACATGGATATCTTCAGCTGCTGAAGGAAAAAGGTGCTACCGTTTCTTTACCCAGTGCTAGAATCATGAGATCTTCCATCTGTGGAAGACAGCCCTTTGTGGAAATGGCCACTTTTGGACACAGGTCATGAAGGGAACCAACTGGCAAGCCACTCAGTCACTGAGCGAGGGGTCAATTAATTATGTACAGTTCGGCTAAGGCCTAAAATGGCTTTCATTAACAATAATTAAGTAAGGTACTGCTTTCATTTAATGACACTTACCAAGGGCAGCAAAACCACTCCCATCAAAGAAAGTGCCTTCCTGTACTGTCTCGTAGCATTTATTCACAGCAAAGATGGAGACAGGGCTCTCCTTGTCCAGTTGCTTGCTGTTAATTGTCATGCTGCCAACGCAGGCAGGAATACTGTGAGTCACCTAAGCATATTGAAATAGAAGAGTTAATGCACAATACAAACTGCTGTTATGCTCTCTTAGTGATTCACCTGATGTCACTGTAAATTAAAAACTCTCTGAACAGAACACAGCAGAACCTAAAATATTTACATAATTGCATTTCTATTTATTCCCTTTGCTTATATAAGGTTACGAATGTACACAATGTCTTACAGAGTCAAAATAACTATTGTATAGAAACACAGCATATACTCTCTATAATTTACAGAGCAAACTGCTTTGCCACAGACTGCCTTGCATTATAAAGGCCTGATGTTTCTTCTATAAAAAGAATTTTATGTGCTTGAATGAGAGCTGGGAGATGCCCAACAGTTAAAGACATTCCAAATATGCTTCAGTAAATTAACGAACATGTAAAGCAAGATTTTCTAAGATACGTTGCAAGTATGGATCACCGGAGTTTTATCTAGTGGTAAGATTCACTAGAATTTCTCACTATTTTCAGTAACTACAGATTCAAAGTATGCCAGTATTTATTAGCCCAGTTATGTAAAAAGCAAGGGTGAAGAGAGTACATACAGGAATTGAGAAACACCATTATCAATGCCAGAATCCTCTCTAAGATAATGGGCTGCACAAGGAGGAAGGTGACAAAACCTAACTTCTAAATGTGCATATGTGCTTTAATCTCAGACAGCTAAACCTAGCCTTTCATTTAAGGCACCAAATTCCTACCTGGATCCAATAGGATTTATGTACCAAAATGTCTGTGAGGATCTAGGTCATATTTTTATCTTATACTTTGAAGCATGGGAATTTATAATCTTTATCCCTTTGTAACAAAGGGATTGATAGAAGAAAAATCTATCAAGGGCTACTGACAGGAGGATACAAGCTCTAGCTCAAGGAGTCACTAAGCTATTGAATGCTGGAAAGATTTATTGGGCAAAGGGTCATTATTTTCTTTGTTATTTCTTTTCCTAAGTACTTGGGTTTTGCTCTTAACAGAGACAGGATACTGAATTAGATGGGTTTGATGCAGTACACCCATTCTAATATTGCAAAATAACAGAGGAAAAATACCCAAAACATTCTTACATTCCCAAGATTCTTTGCCACATAGTCCAAGGGGAGTCCTCCCACGTATAGCTTTCCCTCCACATCCAAAGTACTACCATCACCCACAGCGCTGACTGCTATCAATTCCTTTCCATCCACAATGATTATACCTTTTCTTTTAACGTATTCTGTCTTTACCTGGAAAAGAATGGAAGTATGTAAACAGTATGTTGATTCAGTTATCTAGTCATCAGTTACCACAGAAGCGAGCAAGATGATTTTTAAATGCTAGATTGTTTTGATGTACTGTACTGGGGCATCATCTTGAAATTCACTCTGAAGATGAGGCCATTTCAGAACGCAGCTGAGCAGCTAAATTGCTTTCTCCCCTCCCCAAGGCCCCACAATGATTTCTTGTTGTCCTGTGTGAGCATTTCAAGGTCGTAATGATTATTATTTAAAATCACCAGTTTATTGCCTTATGATTTGAGTACATGGCTGAGTTTGAACACTGACCTTCTGGAATACTGTGCTGTCCACCAGTGGAGCTACCTTAGTTCTCTGAAGTGCATGCTCCTATGCTGTAATTTTATTATGGGCAGTGCTGAATTTGCTATAACCAAAAAGATTTCCAATCTAGTCTGTCCTTGTTCATTCATGCCCCTGTGCTTTCCCAGCACTAAAACAAGTGCTCACATGGAGATGAGGGAATTGATTTGAGTTCAGACTAACCATTTATTCTTCCATGATAACTTTTACATCCAACCAGAATCCTGATTGGGTTCAACATGAGGCTTCTTGAACACTTGGACTGGTAAACGGAGAAAGCAGTTCAGTAGGGTGATATAAGCAGATCGCTGAGAAGGGAAAGAAAAAGAGCTTCTTCTGGCAGCAGTGCATGTCATCTTAAATTGATCATAAAGTTATTGTAATAATCATCCTCTGCTCTGGTGAAGTAGTGTGACTCAGCCTTAATCTCAGAAAAAAAAGGTTAAAGCTCATATTTTTATGCCATGTATAGCAAAGGTAGATCACCTATTCATCTCTTGAAAGGTTGATAGTGTGAAAATGAGCTTTTATGTGAGTATGTTTAAATTTAAGCAAGCAGTTGTAATTCTGGAGTGTTTTTCCCTTCAGGGCAGGCAGCAGAACTTATGTCAGAGAGAGAGGTATCACAGATAAGTTCACATTTGCTTCCTCTATGTTAGTTTTTGCTTCTTTTTTATTCTGGTTATATTAGAAAGGCAAAAATAACACTGATGATTTCCGGGGTACCTATGAGATGTGGCAGTTCTGTGTCATCAATTGCCTTGTCCCACAAAAGCCACTTCCTGGGGTTAAGGCTCCACATATGGAATAGTGAAAGGAAGCTTAGCAGGATGAATATTGTCATCCTCACATGCCCTAAGGAAAACTTACGTGACAAGAGCCGCTTTTAAAATGTGAGCAGACATCACACACATTTCTCACCTAGGAAGCAAGAGCCTGCAGAGCTGGGGAGCTCAGAAGGCTGCCTCAAATGCTACCTGATACCTGAAATCTGTAGCTGGTGAGGATGTCTACTGTGCTTATTAGATAGCTGGTGAACTATTTCACTCCTAAATGATCTGAGATACTTGACAGTAGCTAGAAGGTGGAGTCACTGCAAAATTAATAAGAATTCAAAAAGGAAATAATTTTACTTGAGTAAAGTTACTTCAACGGTTTCACGACCAGGTTAAAACCTGTTTGCCTTCAGGACATAAAAAGTGTAGTGACAGTGAAAAAAACAATCCAGTAACTCCAGGGAAGAGAAAACAGGTACAAGATTGGTGAGTACCTACCGTATGCCATTTTCCATCACTGATAAAAGCAGGATGAAAAGCTACTGCTTTTCCTTTGCCTAGATCAAATGAGAAATAGAGCTGCCCCCTGTGAAGCTGTAGGGCTGCATAATCAACCTGGTTCTGGTGAGCCATGTAGTAAATCAGACCACTGGTGGCAAATGTTCTGAGATTCAGCTGGACTGAAAGTCTAGACAATAAAAATACAATGTTATTGATAGATATTTTTTCTGCATCGATAAAAAGCTTCTCTGGAGGCAGAGAAAAGGCTCAACCAATTTATTACTACAATGGGAAATAAAGGCCAGAAAAGTAAAATTTGCACTGATTCTGTGAAAGCATGGCCTATAACATATTTCATACTAGAAATCAGGGTGGTGCCTGCCAGAGAAACAGCAAGTGCTTTAATGAGCTTTAAGGTAGAAGGGTTCAGCTGTTTGTGGCTGCTGGCTCGCCTATTGCCCCAGATGAAGTGAACGACCTCCAGGCTGGTGTGGTGACATCCACCACTCTTAGCCAGGCCTGCTGGGATATAGTGGGCACACTGAGAACAGAGGAAGGCTTACAGGTAAGGGAGCTGTTTCTGAGCTAGCTCTTCATGAAGGAGCCATTTCATAGGGGAACACAAGGCTAGGACTAAATAGCATCAATTCTCTGCAATGCCATTACGTTCAACGCTTGCAACATAAGGGCTAAAAGGAGAAAGAATCTTTTCTAGATGCCTGAAGAGGCTTCCTGAGTTGAAAGAATCATATGCAAGTGGTTCACAGGCTGTTTTGGGGGCCTTGTTTCACACAAATGAGAGTAGGAGAGAGTCTACTGCAAGGAAGTCTCAGAGTAATTCTTCTCAGTAGGCTTAGCTCCTTCAGTGACCTGGGAGTGAAGCAGACATGGGAGGTGCAACTGCAGAAAACGCAGAGAAAAGAGCTATATGTTATCTGCGTCAGCCAAAGGTGTAGGGACGAGCTGCAGCTCTCTATGTGGAAAAAACAAATCAAAATACTTACAGTAGGTACAGCGGGGCTCTTAAACCTGAAGGGAAAAAACACAGAACTCTGACCATGAGTTCAGCTCATGAGCACAAACCTGAGAGGGACATGTAATTAAGATGCAGTGGCTGTGATGCCTTCTTCCACGAGAAACTCAGAGAAACTGAGGCAAGAGCCATGTTCAAAGCTGATAATGCAGTGGCCCTTCATGAAAACCATCACTGTGCTTCTTGTAGCTTAATGCAAGAAAACACTCTGTGCATGTGTGATTCTGGATATACTCACTTCTTCCTTACAGTCGACTGATTGAAGAGCAGTGTTAAGTGGCTGCCTTTGGCAAGTCCAAACTGATGGGCACCTTGAACATGATCAGGTATTTCATCTTTTGCACAAACAACCTGTTAATGAAAGGACTTTCTTAAGGAACAATATCAGCAGGCATCAAATATGTTGGTGCTGACTAGCAGTGCTGAACAGCAACATGCCTCTGTTGAATTTTGTAAGGAGCAGAACTGAGCTACATGATAACCTCAAAGTAGACAGTAACATCAATTAGCTAAACTCCCAAACATTCTGAGCTATTACTAGGCTCAAAGAGAACTAGTTATAATGATTAAGCTACGTCTCATTGACGGCATAGGTCTTTTCTACTGAGAAACATTTAGTTTGAAATGTAGCCATTTATCATTTCTCTTAATTTATAGCCCTTTTGGTGGCAAATGCTGTAAGACAGAGTGCAACTTCAGTAAATCTTACAGACTTAATGGAAATATTTTCCCATTTAGTGAGTACGCATATTTTTGTTATGATTTAGGGGATAAAGAGCTGTGCAACAGAGTATAAGTCAAAGCTATACTTTAGCTATCAGAAGGACAACTTATTTCTTTTTATAGCCAGAGTTGTATGAAATGCATAAAAACCTGCATTCAGTTGCCACAGAAAAATGATTACAAGATGCTTTGGAAACACTTCATCATAAAGATGTGCAGCTGCAGAAGGAGAGAAGTAATGCTGTGTTCTCTCTTGGGAAGGAGGAGTGTGTGAGAGGAAGCAGGTGCCATGCAAGCTGCATTCAGACACTGTCTCTGCAATGGTTTGTGCCTCCTCCTTGACACAGAGTAGAGAATGCATGTGTGAGAGCAGCAAAATGTGGACGTTGACTTGCACAGCTAATGTAAATCTCAGCATGGTGCCACTTTGGCAGAGAACACACCGAAGGTAATAACTACTGTCAAGTCACTCTGTTGGAGGATTATTACTCTACTTTTCTTTTTATTTCATTTTCTTTTTTTTAGTGCTGCTAGCTGAACAATGGTAAACCTAATCACATTTCCCTTCCAAAAGGCCAGCTGGCTGCTACACAGGTTTATATCACAGTGTTTCTGTAAGGAATTATCATTTCAAATCCACATTCACTGACTCCTTCCATACCACAGAAGAAGCAAACATATACAGTCCATGTTTTAAAAAATCTCTACACAGCTAAAATGCATGTTGTTCTCCTTCAGTGCTTTCCTAGGAGAGGCAATAGAGCTTTGCTTTAATACATACTTTTTTTGTATCTGTAAGAGGCCTCAGGGGAACTGGCAAAGCCTGAAGTTGAGGTTGAATCTCAATGTCTTCTGGCTGTATGGCTGGTTTAGGCTTCCCTGACAGAAAGCAGCTGTCCATATCCACATGTTCATAATTCATGGAAGTGGTGAAATCCAAAAGCCTGTGTTTTAAAAAGCCTACATTTTAAGAGGTGAAATCCCAAATCCTTACATTTCCCAAACGCAGGGAGAGTATTTTACAAGGTCTTTCACTAGTAACACAAGAAAGGGAAAGGACTGGGATGGTGGAAGGAAAAGACTGAAACGTGGCATATAAATCTCTCCATGAGAACAATATTCATAGACAATATTCCTGGAAAATTTTTGTATCTGTGAATACAAATGAAACTAAAGGAGAGAGAGTTGCTTTTTGTGTAGTGTCTCTATACACATTAAAGACATTTCTAATGCTACTTTGAAATGTAACTGGTAATATTCAATATCCATTTTCCGCAGGTTGAAATACCCAGTAGATCATCAGCATCATTCTTGCCTTATGTTAAAAAAAGATAAATGGACAATGTCATGCAATAGATTATCACAATTAATAATTACTATATGCAGTTTCCCAAAACAGGGCTGTTACCACTCTGACTTATCTGACTTACTCCTTGTTAAAAATTAGATTGCTGATACAGCCGCGAAAGGAACCAGCCATTTTTAGCCCTAAGATGCCCTCTCCTGCCGGAATGCCACCAGCATAGAAGTTGGAAATATTCAGGGAGCTCATTTCCGCTGATGAACTAAGCTTCAGCTCTGCAGGGTTACTTTCATCCACCTGTACTGTTATAATCCTGAAAAGATAAAGTAGAAAAACATTCAACAAGCGCCTCAGACATTTATTTTCAAAGGAATTCATCCTTGGAAATGTCAAGTTCTAAGGAATAAGAATCCCATGACTTTGATAATCATTTCATCTTCTTAAAGCTGAAAGACCTTCTCCTTTACGTATTTTTAACATAGAGATTTGTAGAATATCTTTCTTAATTATTTTGATAGCTGTATTTTTTCTAACACTAGTATACTTTACTCAAGTGGCCCAAACTGTCTAGAGATTTCAAGAGAGCTTTTAAGTACAGCTTCATCAGTGGCTGTGTGCTGTATACAATTACCATGTAAATCAGAATACCTCTGTCAACAGCAGAAAAACATAACCCTGATTATTCCACCTAATGAACTAGCGAAGACAGTTTCTCAGAGAGCACAGTGAAGTGACAACAACATACAATAATTAAGCAGGCAGTACTGTTCAATCACATGTACCTCTTATTCCGGATTAGGATGACAGAGTGTTCCTGTCCATCACTGTATGTCCCATTAGCAGACTGAAGAATCACTTTTCTGGTACTTGCTCTATCTCCAGCATTAACATGCACTGCAAGATGACCATCAATCAGCATGATGGAAAAGAAGGGCTGTGGATTTAATCAGAAGGTTAATTTTTAACTGCAACTCAACTTCCTTCCACTCATTCACTGCTACAAATTTATCTCCAGCTTTGTTGTAAACAAACTTCTTAATGAAACTCAAAGACTAGCAGACATGTATTGGTAACCCTCAGAGAGCAAAGCCTTCCAGTGGAAGATGTGAAAGATGAAAATTTCTCTGGTCACAATCAAAACTCAGGTAAAAATATAGGTGTTGTTTTTAATCCCCCCTATAGGATGGAAATAAGATGGGGCAAGTCTAGCAAACACTACCGAGTGTTTGTCCTTGCATGGCAGGAGTTCCACAACAGCTGATCAGACATGAGATAGCAGTTTTCCTCCAAACCTCCAGCAACTACTTCTGACTACTGGAAGGCAAAAGCAATACTCTGTGTGTATTTCATGTGCAGTTTTCCTCCTTGTTCTAAAAACATTCTGGGTGATAGTGACTATAATAGGTCTCTACTAACTGATCCTTTACCTTTCCCTCTACTACAACGAATGTCCTCTGCTCCCTACCTAGTCTCTGCATTTTGGTCTTCCTAAGCCAAGTAGATTTTTCTTTCTCCTTCTTTCCAGGTCACGTTCATAAACTAGATTGACATTTAGAAACGCAAATGGCAACAACGAAAACAAAAAATCTTTGTTTCTAGTACTTGCCAAATGTGCTTGTCTGCGTCGTCGCTTCTCCAGCCCCCTGCTGAGTCCAGCTAAGATGATACCACTGCTGTTCTTTGTAGCAAAAGTTGCCATCAGTTCTGATTGTGGACTTAGGGACTTAGGTGCCAGCTCAATATACCCATTGTTCAAGATGTTCACACTACGAATAGGCTATGTTATGAGGAAGAGAAATAATCACTGTCCTTACATAGAACCCAGTAAGAAATACAATTTCAAGGACAGATTAGCTTAGAGGTTTTCAAGATCAGCCCATTCCAACTCACTATATTATATTCTTTCACAAACATTACTATTCATTGTTCAATAATGGTAATAATCAGGTCATAAAATCTAAGGTCTCCTACCTCCAATACACAGCCTTTTCTTACACCGTATGAATTTCTAAGCAAGTCAAATGTTGAACGGGATATTTCCAGATTCTTGATGCATCCCACATACATTCTGCTATTAAGACCTTTCCTGAAACACAAAACAAGGCTTTTTTCCAAGGAGTAATATTTGGAGTCTCTTGGGATGAAACATGGATTTCTCTTCAAGAAAATAAAAGTGAGCGTCTGATTTAAAGGATACAATCAGGCTCAGTGAAAACGAAAACAGGGGTGATTTGGATTTTACCCTTAGAAGACATTACTTTTGATCTGAAAGAGTCAGAGACCACTGTCCCAAAATAGCAACATAAGTGCTGCAAGGCCAGGTCATTTCCCAAAGCTTCTGGGCTAAATCTTCAGCTGAGATGTCACAGCTCCTGCGTGAGAGCATAACAGTAGCACTGTACTATGTACCAGCTCTTTTTCATTTCCTAAGTGTGGAAGATGCCTAATTTGGTCCCAGAGAAATTTAAGTCAGAGAAATCTAAAACCTCGTCCTGCCATAATTCCTTACAGGCTGCTAAGCCAGCAAAGATTACCAAATCTGCATCTGAGAGCAGTAACTATGCAGACACAAATAATGTCCTGCAATTCACCCTACTGCCAGGAGCTAGCAGACAGTTTAATTATATTTTGTTTTAATCATGTTTATCCTTGCACCAAAGCGAAGCCACTGGAAGACATGAGGCTTTACGTGTCCAGCAGGGATGGGCAATAAAGTATAAACCAGAGAATTATGAATTACATATTTACAGTGGCTTCTGTTGATCTGTTACTTTTGCTTCTGCTCTGTTCCAAGTTTCAAACGTGAATTACAAGAATTCTTTTCTGAAGTAGAAGTTTCATCCTGAAGCACGGTTTTGTACATGAATGCCGGCTGGCAAACACAGTGCTTGCACAGGTAGCGGTCGGAGCGATGCTGCAGGCAGCCGTGCTGAATGCCTGCCGCAGTCTGACACACACGGCAGGCGGCTGCTGGGGAAATCACCCAGGGAGGGAAAAAATGCGAGGCCGGCTCTGATTTGAACTGCAGCATCAGACGTACCAGTGAAAAGCACTACCTTGGAGTTTAAAGGCAAAGGATAGCTAATTCTGTAGTATTCAGGGCCATAACTAAGACTTCACCAATTTCCAGTAATTTCAGTGGAGCTAGCACAGTTTGAAACACTAACATGCTTCCCTTTACTTACAAGCATCTTAGCAAAGGGGGAAAATGAGAGAACACTACCTCACAGCCCTTGACCTCGGCAGCCCGCCAATAAAAATTGGGTCCTTATCAGAGCGGTTCAGGTCTGAGGCAACCCCAGGAGATTCTCCTTGCTTGGTTTCCTTATAAAGGTTGTATGCATCCATGACTGCCAAAATTCCTGCAAAGAAATGAGAGTAAAGATCAGGAGAAGGACACTAATACACTGTCTTACATTTTGGCAGTCTTCTTTCTAATAAAGGAAAATGTATTCTTGAGTCAAACTTGTGTGGACAATCTTTGTATTTTTGGAATGAATAATTCATTGTACTTTCAGCTGTTTTGCTAATCTGATTCATTCTTCTCTGCCAAAACCAAATCTGTGGAAGTCTGCAGTAAAATATATATACTAGAACATGTTATAGCTATTAATATCTATTATTTGTAATGCATTACTTCCCAGCCACAGGCCACAAAATTCCATTGTACTGGGTACAGTAAAAACAAAGAACAGAAAGGGTGATCCCTAATGTACAGACTTGGACAAACATCTTTCACTGTTTAAACACTACTGAGATGTATTAATCTGACAGCTACTGCACTATCTGCTCCTCGTAAGAACCACAGAAAAGATGTGCTAAACCAAGTCTCAGATTCGCACTGCCACCCTTCCAAAGTCAAGGTAACACAGGAGTGGCTGCTAAAGAAATTCCACATCGGAAGTGACCAAATTTGGTTGCAGTGATGTTCCCTGTGGTGATCTCAAATATTTCTATTTGCAGATGTGCAGACACCTGTTTTTTCAGCCAGTAACCTACCTTGCTTCTTGTTACGACTGAATGAAATTTTATACCATGTTCCATTGTTGTAACGATTTTCTGTTGTAAGAGCAAGGGGTCCTGAACCTAGATCAACAGTCAGTCTCACTTTGCCATCCACAAGCTCAAGCGACAAGTAATCTCTCTGTAGGGGAGGGAAAAATAAGATTGAATTACTAGAAGTGAAATCTTCCAAAAGGATGCATACTTGGCAGGTTTGGGCTGTGTGAAAAAGGCTCAGTAACTGTTGTACCTAGGCTATTTGATAGGCCCAGGACACTTATCTTTTCTATGTTCAGAAAAATTAAATTCCATGTGCCTCACAAGGATGTTGTTTTGTTTTGTTTTGTTTCTCCTACTTGAATGCACCATCAGGGTTGATTACTCAGCTGAGGAAGGTTTAAACAAAAGTCACATTTACTTTTGGTGGAGGGATGAAACTGAGAGGAATTAGATGTGACTGTTAGCTGTAATGATCAAATACTACAAAGTTCTTTCTGCAAGAAGTGAAAAGCTTCCTCACATCCATTCAGATCAACAGAAATAAAAGACATCCTGTATTATATTAGAAGTGCCCCTCTCAGTGTAAAATTGAAGTCAGGTATTATTGTGCAACATATTCAGTCAGTGAGGACATAAAGAACCAAATGAATAATGCAATAACTCTGAAACAATTTGTATCTAAACAAAGCTTTGTTCTCCTTCAGGAGATGAAAACCACCAGTGAACTAAGTGGTAAACTGCATGACAATGAAGGTCTGGAGATGGGTCTAGGTTATGTTGCTTTGCAGGGAGTTTTATTCAATTTATTTCAGTTTACTGCATTCCCATCTCATGGCTTTAATTCAATATGTCTACTCAGTATTACATTGCCCTTCTGCAAGTTCAGTTTCAAAAAATTTTATGCTCTGCCAAGGTTCCTCCAATGGAACTAGTCTGTCGTGCCTGAAGTTTCTTGCTCTTGCCCTTAGTTGAGTAGTCATTAATTTTAATTTTTTCATTGTTTTAATTTTTTCATTGCATTAATTTTAATTTTTTCACTGCTTAATTCTGACTTCAGAATATGCAAATGTTTGCTCTAAAGTGTTATGTCTAGGGTTCCTTCACTAACTCTTTTGGCTAATGTTGTCAATCACAGAAGATAATCTAAATAAAGAACTGGTTTTAACATAGGTCAGCTGAAAGATAACATAAGAGAAAGCAAAGAATCACCAAGCAATCCAAACAGTTTTTTATAGCTTAAGAATCTGATCCATTTTCTTACAGTGCCATTTGAAGCAAGATACAACAGGAGCCCATTAGGTGAGAAGGTGCTGAAAAACATTATTATTTGAGTCACTGTTGAGCGTAGTGCCTTCTCCACAATTGAGTATCCACTGCCATCAAAATGGAATGAAGTGTCCTCATCCTGTGGGCTATGGAAGTGGAAAACAGACTTGAAATGTTAACTGAAGATCTAGTGATTTTCTAGTCATTTTTATATAAAATCTAAGGAAAGTTAGATCAGTTGGTGCAGCCTGTAGGCAGTATGACTAGGAAACATGGAAAGAAACTTCAATTCTGATGTTATGAATAACTAAAGGATTCCAGCCAAGGGCCACTTTCATTATAGAATTTCACAATCCCTAATTTAGCCATGGGGAAGGAAGTATACAAGATAAAAAATGTTCTTCCCTGATGTATGAAAGGAAAACAACAATTTATTAAGGGAAAAAACAATTGCTACAAGATATATATACCCTCTTACTTAAAACACGCCAAGCATTTATCAAAACGCCTAGCATAATTGCACTTGTAATAAATGTTCTATTAGCCCTTTTCCCTGCAATTTAGTATGTCTAAAAGATATCTCATACAATCTTGCAGCACCCTCTGCTGTTTCTACGGGAAACATTCCGCAAAAAGGAAAGTGGTCAAGCGTATTTCTTTTCAATCCTTTAATTGTAAGAAAAGCGTACAATCGGCAATCCCCTTTCAGAATGATTACAAGGATGGTAGCAAGCTCAGTGGCTACAACTTCACCATGAACTTTAAAAGAATGCTTTAGACTGCCTCTTATCCTAGGAGAGCATAAATCTGTCTTTCTGGAAATTACTGGAAAACAAACATTCCAAAACACTTTGTTTTACTGGAAGTACCACAGTACCGCAAAACAGACCACAACTACAGAAATCCACTTAAAAAGCAAGAAAACTATAAAAACAATTACGAAACTATATAATCAGCTGTAATGCTCCATGCAATGAAATTATTTGATGCCACTGACAGTTTCAGGTTAGCACATTCAGAATTGTAAACTAATGATCAATGAAATGCTGCAATTTGCCTGAATTCATCACTATTTATAGCTAACACAGAAGTATATGCTATATATGTACAAGCAGCTTTACTCCAAATATGTTAAAAAAAAAAAAGGTGAGACAAAATACCTTCCGAAACATCCATTGCACTTGCCCTCCCTTTCCAAGTAGTTCCAAAGACCGATAGATTTGCCATTCAGCGATGCCTCTCCCATGCACCCTTTAAAATGGGTCACCTTAACAGCAGGCGATTTCTATGAGGGGACAAACATTTCATGAATACAAACAATGTTAAATTCTCTGAAAGTTATTCAGCCAAATTTTTGCTTGGCTGTTTTCCTTGAACTTTAACTTTGCTAGACATAAATCATAATAAAAGAAATAAAAGAAAAACAACATGTTTTAGCATAACTGTTATCATTTGAATCATAGTGGATTAGTTTTGCAGAAAGTAAAATAATTATGTCCTTGACCTGCTTACATTCTTCATTTCATAAGTAACAACAGCAAAGTAGAAGAAGCAGGAGCTGAGAAAGGAAAACAATTCAGTGTGCAACTCCTATGCATCATGCATGCACACACAGACTCTCCTGGTTATCATTTTATACAGAAATTCCCAGGGAAAATTAGCATCAGGAACTAGGGAATATCCTTTTAGCATCTTTGCTTTATGCTCAGCATGTCTGGCAGTTCTTGATTGCGTAACTGATTCATGCAATTATTTCAAGTCAAAGGTATATCTCAAACAGGATAAAACCAACATTTCATAGTATGCTGATTTTAGAATTTAACCTTGATTTGCCCTCCAAGTCCTCCAATAAACATTAGTGTTGATTTGTTAACATCCAGTATGCTGGCTGTCCCAGGTGAGGTTCCAGATTTAGATGAAGGCTCCTGATCGGAGTTCATTTCCTCTATGCTCAGGGTACCTGTTTTTCCAAACCTGCCAATTACAAACAATCATAAACAGTTTTAGAAGTCACCCAGCTTAATCAACACATGCTATTGACTTCTTTTTTCACGGACAAGAAACATCCTGTCACTGGAAAACACAGAAGATAGTTTGTGTGGTTTATGCTAAGTTGATTCACTCATTTGAAAAATATTTTTATAACCTAGATGTTTTGGGCTTTTTTTTTTTTTTAATCAAACTCCTAATATGCATTGAACTTGCTATTGGGACACTTGGGAGTTACAACATTCACGCCATTCACACTTACATTACCTGGTTGCACGTATTCTGTGCCATTTGTTGTTGTCAATTGGAAAATCAGGGTATTCCACTCTTGTTGATCCAGAGCCCAAATCCCAAAGAAGGGCAACCTTACCACGTCGCATCTCCACTGCAAGAAAGTCTGTCTGAAAAACAGTAGTGCTTGATTTAATACAAAATATTGAACATGTTATTTCTGTTCTGTGTATTTAATTTTCATGCGACTTTGAAAATGTCCTTCCAGATTCATTCCCCTACATCCCACATTACTGGACTTTATTTTAGCCCAATCAGGCCCAGTGAAAGAGAAACTTATAGGGAAACCAACAAATTCACCCCATATACAGGTAGGTGAATATTTCCTTTATATATCTATAAAAATACGTGATAGAATGAGCATACACGCACAGAGATGCATACACATATAAATATGCACTTCCTCTCTCAGTGTGTGTACATGATGTGACCTATCAGTCTGTGAAAAAGTACTTCTACACAGTACAGCGTCACCAGGAGCTAACGGCCGTGCATTTATTGGGATTATAGAGGCAAGAAAGAGGAGTGCAACATGACACCGTGCTGTCACGCTCCTGTTCAGGTGGGTGGACACACCACACTTGTGAGGGTCAAAAACATATGTATGATCATTTAAAAGGTTTGACTACCACCGCCTTCAGTGAGTGTCCCCCCAAGAAAACTTACCTTTCCATTGCTACCCAGGTAGAAAAGGAGGTTATCTGGTTCAGAAGTTTTCACATTGAGGGTTAAGGTGTTGTAATTCGTAGATGAGATCTGGGGTTGGTAGGCACGAATGCAGTCTCTGTCTGCTGATACTGCAACTTTAATCTGGAGGAGGGAAAGGGAGAAATGGAATCAAAACAAGTCTCCATGCACATGGCACATATTTCTGGAATATGTGCTTAGCTTCTGGGCAACCAGTGCCAGCAATTTGCTGAGATAGTTTCATGTGATCTAAGTACTGCTACTGGAGTTGCATCTTAGCAGTCTCCTAGGCATCACCCAAAAAAGAGGAAAGAGATTCACAAATAGAGAAGAAAGCAATATGTCATAATTCACTCATCTGATTATGAGATTTCAAGAAAGTAAGTAAAACAAACCATTCAAATACCTCACACAATAATAAAATCTTGGGTCTGAAGCCCATGTAATGAGCAAAAGCTGGTATAACAACATTAGAAAATAAAAATTTAGATATTCCAAACATTTTAAAAAAGGAAACAATTTCTAGTCTATATTCAGAGGAAAATAAAACAAAACAAAAAGGAGTCCGCGACATTTATGTTTATTTCAAATTTTTACCACCACAGATCACTGATTACGTAATTATTCAAAAAATCATTTGGGAATACATTAAAAGTTAAACTTAAGTAGAAAAATTCATGTTACTCTTGTGATACCACTAACTCCTTTGAATTTTGTCTAGCATATTGATAGCACAATGCAAGCTAAAAACAGCTGAACACCAAGGAGCTTGGTAGAGTTCCTTCCCACCTTCCCGTAACGGAAAAGCCTTAACTCCATCAAATTGATGCTTGTAACGAGGAAGTACATAAAGCATACATGTATACACATGCATCCTCACCTGTAACAAGTAAAAGTTTACAGAACAGCAAAGTGAACCCTCAAATCTGGAAGAGGGGATTTTGCTAATACTTTTTTCTCCCCTGCCAGGAACCTCTGTGGTTTATGATACTTCAGAAAATACTACTCTGTTCTGCAGTGGATTCATTAAGCTTCAGTAGACTGTGACAGAGAAGCAATAACCATATAATTAAGGAGATTTGCAGACAGCACCAAAAGCCTTTTGTTTTTTTAAACAAAACTTCCCTAAACCTTAGAATTATATATCCAAAGAAAGCCAAAGGCATACCAAAAGTTATTGAGTGCAAAGTCATTTCCATATTCCCCTCACAGTTTAATGAGGTCCACAGTACAGTTGATTCACCTTTGTTTTCTTTAAGTGGTGGGCAGAGAGCTTCAAAATGACAAGTATATTATTTGTTTCAAAACATTTTGGATGCACAGCAGCATCTTGTAAAGAAGAATACATGGACTTTGCTGTGCATACATGGTAAATTTATGGACAGAATCCATATTCTGTTAAAAAAAGTTTTTAACGATACTTGATGTCATAAGGGAGGCATCTCACATCAATCTCCAAAATAAGCTTAGAAATTAGCATCTTGTCCTAAAAAGAATGGCAGCTCCATCTACTCACTTGTCTCTTTCTCACTGAAATCTCTGATTGCTGTCTGACATACTACATTCTATTATTTTTATAGGAAACAAAAGGCAATGGAAAATAAATTACTGCCTTACTGCTCTGACAAACTCACAAATGCAGTGAGAAACTTGAAGATAAAGCCACAAAACACACCAACACAGCCCTGCTGGTATATGATTTTAGCATCAGCCAGTGCTCTTGGACTTCAGCAAGCCAGCAGAGCAACCAGGTACCTTGAAGATAAGTTTTAGGCTCTTTGACCCAAAGAAATTTTCTGCTACAAGTGAAAATGAAGTCGGTTAAAGTGCAACAGAGAAACTGCGGCGATCCTGGTACTTACAGATGCTGCCTGCTTGCGGGCCTGGCTGATAAGCTCTTTAATTTCAGAGAGATTTCTGCTCAGGTTCTCTTCTAGCATTTTCAGAGGTTTCAGCCTATCAAATAAAAGACTGGCTTGCGCTTCGACTGCTTTAACTTGTTTTTCAGCTGTAGTTGCTGCCAAAACATCAGTGAAATGTTGAGACAGATTGAAAGAAATGCACTGTCTATTGCTAGAGTGCCTAGGCAAGGTGGTCTGTTTCTGATAATTTTTTTTTCAGCGGTTATAAACATCAGGAAGGAATATGCACATTTGAAGGCATCCCATGCAACTTCTATAGAGGTCTTTTAAAAAGTTGTCACATTTTTATTGAATTAGGAAGAAACTTTCAGTCATCAGATTCATATTTAATGCTTATTCAACTTGAATATTAGTACTGCTTCTGCAAGCAGTGACATTTCTGCAGAGCAATGAAGCAGCAAACTTACCAGCTTCTGAGGAATCGGTTATAAGGTCACTAGTTTTCCTCAATGTCTCATTAACTTGGGACAACGTAGAAGAAGTATTCAGCAGCTTTTGACTGAAATCCCCAAAGTGGCTTAAACCCACCACAGCACTGGCATTTGCAGACACAGCCAGCTCTTTCACCTCAAGCATGTATTTCCTCGTATCTGAATCACAGTGGTAGTACACAGGTTAAAAAAGAAAAAAAAGAAAAATCATAGCTTTCACCAATACCTGAGAGTAAAACCAATGCCCAGCCAGGTGAGTAACAACAGAGTTGAAAACATACTGAAAACACTGGGAATGCTACCAGTTACTTTCATTTTGTAGTAAGAGTTATATTTTGTCTTTCTGTATACTTTAGTCTGTGAGGGGAGCTCCAAGCTAAGCACCTCTTGTTATCTAACTCAGCTCAGCTATTGAAGGCCCCAGGGCTTAATGACTCCCACTTTATCTTCTGTGAAACCTTCTGCAACTTGATCAGTTATAAAGTTGGAACATAGCCACGGCTACGGCCTCGGACAAAAGAATGGGGAAATGCTCCCAAGTTAGCGATATAGGCATAGATATAGATATAGCTACAGATGTAGATATAGGTATGTGTGTTCATACACACACACACACACACATACACACATAAATACATATATATACACATATATAAATAATAGAGATTTTAATTAAGGCTGGTCAATTCAGATTTTTGAGTCTTTCAATCAAAAGACTTGATCAATCAAAATTTTGAATTCTAGGAAAAATAAGATTTTTTTTCCCCAATACAGCTTTTTTCTTGACCAGCTCTGAATATGACATAAGCACAGATGGGGAACTTGGTTTTGTATCCCAACAGAGAGATTATATGAATACTTCAGGCTCACAGCTTTCAAGCCCCTTGAATGAGTGCTGGCACCCAGACTCACAGTCTGAGCCTCATTTTTTGAATCCTACAGAAAGCTGGAGAGGCAGCAGGCCTATAACCCCCTTTGCTTTAGGTGACAATCACTTCTGCAGTGAGCACACCGCTCCCATCCTCAGCGCGCCCCTTATGCCCCCGTGCCAAGGAAGGGTGGGCAGATGCTGCAGCTGACACAGAAAGGCCTGCTTTAGGTCTGCAGGGATCCTTCACCTCCAGTCCCCTACACAGAGGGAAATGCCACCGTCAACCTCTGCCCGGCCCCAAAAATACAGAAAATTTTAAGAAATGCAACGGCAAAACTGAAATCAAAGTGTCAGTTAAGGAGGATCATCCTATGACTTTAATGACATCTTCATTTTCAATGAGTAGTTTGGTGTCTGATAGCATCCTGGTATTAATATCCAGTGTGACTTTAAGGCTGCCTTTCAGTGTAAGCTAAGAGCCTGAGTTGTAAAACGGGACATTTTAAAGCTTTGGACTAGCATTGTAATCTGGACATACAGTATAACAACAACCCATGCAGCAGGACATTATGAGTGTTCCCACACCTTAAAAGAACAATATTAAGTTTGGCGAACTATTTCAGAGCTACATATTTAAAACTTCAAAGAAATTGACTGTATTAGCTCCCAAGAACTCCAAGGCTTGCTTTTATCCAAAATAATGACATTTTTGAAAAGGGGAATTCTTTCATTTTGGAAAAACATAAAAAGAATGTTTTAATCAGTTAAGTGAAGTGAGAATTTACAATAAAAAAATTTAGATATAGATGATAAGATTTATGGCACAGTATGGATGAGTTTGAAACAAGCTATCAAAAGAAAATAAAAAAGTCACTGTTTAATATAAAATTTCCTTCCATGTGAGATTAAGTATTCCAGGACCTGATTCTCTTCTCATACCAGCACAATTCCATTCCCTTCAGAGCTTTTCCTGATTTACAGCAGTGCGAAATGGGAATCAAACTATAGACCTTATATTATAATTCAGTTATGTTTTATGGGTTTACTAAATAAATGGAAAATATTCCTTGTAAGGCAGGAGGCTAAACGAGTCTCCAGTCTAGTTTATTGCTAGGCCCCTCCCATCAGACTACAAACAGGATTTTATTATGATTGTACCGTACCATTCTGTAATAAGGAGGAAAATGTCAATACAGATTTCACTTACCATTAGGCAATGCTCTTAGTGTCAACAGGGAATCATTAAGCTGGTTGACAATTTTAGTAGTGCTTTCCTGAATCTTTTCTGCCCTTTTGTTCAACCCATTCAATCCAGATAAAATGTCTGTTGGAAGAAATAGCTGTGATTTTTCTATGCACAAACAAATATTAGTACCATACTATCCACACAAACCTTATGTATAGAGATTACAAGCATTCATTTATTTAATCACCTCTTTTGTTTTCTTAAACAGAAAGAGCCTTTTACAAACAGGAATGCAAAATGAATGCAGTATGCAGAGATAAGCTCTTGTGGGCACTGTTCCATTCAAAGTGACCCTCGTTTGGCCAATTCTATCAGACTGAAATAGTAGAAACATAGTCAGGAAAAGGCTATAAATTAAAATGATTCCAAGATGGTAAAACCTTATAATAGCAATGATGCGCTTGACTTTTTGTGATATCTGACAGGAGGAGAAGTGAGTGTTTTTCTTTTATTAATTTGTGAGCTGTTTGCCCAATTATGTCTCTTAAAAAAATGTGTAAAATAGAAGCAACAAAAAGGTATGTATTCTGTCCATCTGAATTACATAAAATTCATACATATTTGTAAAGCTCCTGATATTGAAAACAAAGTCCGCTTTACAGTTATAATTTGATCTCTGTGAAACATTCACTATCTGTCCAGCTTTGTCAAAAACTTCTCTTAGAGCCAGACTCCTAAAGTCTGTGTTCAAAATGCTTTTGCACTCCTGTGGGGTAGACTCCAATACCTTGCTGACCTCTTCTGGGTAACAGAAAACTAAAAGGATTTTATAATTTATAGAGGGACTCTGAGCCAAAAAAGCACCTTGTACAAACAGACAGAAAAAGTTCAGCTTGTCACATCCCACCTGAGTAGAAGGAGCAAGAAAAAGAAAAAAAAAAAGAGTTTTAAATATATCATCCTACATACTTGAGTTAATCCATAATTTATAAAATCAAATTCACAGACTCCTTGAGTAAATGGATTTCTTCAGGAATTCATTTTGTTCTTCATCTATTGCCCAACTACTAATGACTTAATTTGTTGCATTTGGAAAACCAGCCATTAAAAGAAAGCATTGCTTGGAGAGAAATGAGGTACAGCAAAGGACAATTTTTTAAATGTTTACAGAGGAAAATTATGGTCCTACCAAAAAGGTACATCAATAAATGACTCCATAATACAATGTTAATCTTAATTTAATGAAAATATATGCATATTCATGTGCAAATTTTAGCTTATTTCAAAAAACCCACCATAAAACAAGAAATAAAAAAAGAAATAGAAACAGAAGTGTAAATTCTAAATACTGACCATCACTTTTTTTCTTCATATTTTTAGCTTCATTCAGAAATTCAGAGCTAAGCAGTAGAGCTTCTCTTCCAAGAAGTCCAAAAGACTCCTCTGGCTGAAAAAACAAGCATCAGTTGCCACATATGAAAAAAGAACTTCAACAGAAAATATTTAAGTATCTTCAGAGGTCTCTTTTAAGTTACTGAACATTCTCTTTCATGAGATTTTCTATTTACTACCTTACTAAGAATGAACAAAGAAATCCAAATTACAACAGTTTGTCCAGGAGTGCAACATTGAAACTCTTTGTGATTCAATATGGAAAAAGACGATTGTGAAGCAAAACCCAGCAAATTCTAGTTTGAACACTCCTGCTGATTCAGTGCCATCTTTTGAAATGTCATTAATTCTAGTTCCAATTCTAGGACAAAATTCTCAAAACTGAGCATTTTAAAGTCAGATATTTGAAAATTCCAGCCTTTAAAGTTTTCTTTTAATCCATTTCTCCATCTGGAAAACATGGACAACTACCTTGAAAGATTTGTTATTCATGTTTTCAAAGCTTTTAACAAAACAGTACTATAAATTACACCATTGCTGTACAAGCTTACAAAACAATACTGACCACTCTGATTACCATCATGTAAATAAATGCAGCATGTATTTTTTTCTCCAGGCATAATGTGCAAGATGCTTATAAAACATAGCCCATTCAGTGAGGTACTGGGATTCATAATCATAAAAAATGGGAAGAGATGAAATGGGGAAATTGAATAGTATTAAAAAAATAGGGTCAGGTGGGTAATTGGTCAGGTCTTTGCAATCTACTGTTTTAATAACAACCTGATAATCTGGTATGACAGAGGAATTACACAAATTACATTTGGTTATGAAACATCCTCAGCAAAGCAAAACAGCTGTGTTTGGGAATACCTAGACACAAACAGAAAAGGGAGAGGTGAAATAAGGAGATGGTTGAATAATCCTGGAGGTGGAAGAGAGCGCGAGAGGCTTGGGAACTGAAGGAACACATGGGAGACGACTGATGATGAACACACGCAGAATCAAGTCCAGTATAGCTAAGCACATATCAGATGTGACAAAAGAAGAGAAAAATTATTGTGGCAGAGGAAAGCAAGGTGAACAGAAGGTGAAGTCAGGCACTTCAGGGTACTGGTTCAGGATACTGTGTGTACCAGTCGGCAGGACTGGCTGCCATAAATGCCTCAGTCAAGAAGACAGCTTTTGGCAAATGCAAAAAGCATAAGAAAAAATATTCCAAAAAGAGAAACTTAAAGGAGTTAGAAATATTAATGTAGATACTCACTAAATCCAAGGGGCCATTCACAATTCTGGAAGCATCATCTGCCAAAATCTCTGTTCTTTCAATCACACTTTTAACACTGGAGTGGGTGTAGACAGCAGCGGATGCATTCAAAGTCACATTTCTTACTTTAGAGAGGCCACTGAAGCAGAGAATTTGCAAGTGATTTTATTTTCATGAGAGTATTTATAATCAAGCAACAAGTTCCATGTCTTCAGTTATAGCATGTGTTTCTGGAATACATAAGGCACTCAGAAAAAACGAGCACACTTTGCCTTAGGTTGCATGAAGGGTTTTCAGTTCATTATTTTAGGCTGAAAATGTGGAATTATTTAATTTTTTTTCTATTTTACTCTCCTTGTTTATGATCAGTTTTTGAATTTATAAGGCCACTTAGCCACATGCAACACTTTACATGAAGAACAAGCAAATCACATAACCTAAACAGAACAGAAAAGAAACACGTTCCTAGCTGGAGCTCAAAAGCAGTGTAGAAAAATATAGAATATAGGAGGAAATTATGAGCATGTGAAAGCTATTCATTATCAAGTTTTGCTTTATTGAATTTGTCTGACTGCACTGAATTCAGCACAGTTGCTTGAGTATTATCAATGCAGAATTTTCTGTTCTCAAGCTTAAAATACATGCAAATTTTCCACTCTGATATAATTTAATTTTTAACATACATGTGCTGATTTTAAAGACAAAACAGTAAGAATCCTAGAAGAAAACTGGGACAGAGAATTCTTTTTCACTGAAATAACTGGAATGGCTTTCCAACTTGGAAGCTCTAAGGGTGCATTTGAGTGCACTTGGGGACTGCAACCCACTCATTTCTGCAAGAAGCTTTGAGAGCAACAATAATGGAGGCATGGCAGGAATAGCTTCTTAATGATATTCAGAGATATATTGTCAAAGAAGTATTCATACACAGACCACAAGCTTTTCAAGCCATACCATGATATGTTCGCTGGGCACTTAGTAACTCACTAGTTACTCTGCAGGTCATCTACATGAAATGTAAGACTCTAATCAACCTTCTCTGTGTCATATGGTAGAAACACTATGCACTGCAGTAGAAGTGAAAAGCAATTAAAATGATATGAGGGAGAAAAATTGATTACATTCCCTTAGTAGATTAAGCTACTACCTATTTAAATTAAATCTGACACTTGGATAAAGTCTCTTCTGAGTTCATATTTCTTGAGTTTCTTACCTTTCTAGTGTATTGGCGAGTCTTTGGAACTGGGTGGCATGGTCCTCGGCTCTGTACACCAGGTCCAGCACTCCTCGCATGGACATCTGCATGACCAGCTTGTCAACATGGTGCCGCAGCTTGGTACTCCATAGGACCAGTCCATCCTGGTGAGCCTCCAGGTTCTACACAACAAAATGGTTTCCTTTTTTTAAAAATAACAAAATTCACTTGAAAACATCAAAGAGGCTGTGGAAACTACGTAGGAACTTACAGATGTAGAGTTCTTTACATCTCTGGCAAGAGCAGCAGCAACATTCACTAGGACTTTCCCTTCTTTAATAAGCATGGTGCAGGCCTCTTTACCTTCCTTTATATAGAGCTTTTTGTCCTACAGAATAAATCAGTTGTTTTATAGTGGTCTGTAAAGTCAACTAGTGCAGATGAATTCACATATTATGTAATCACTTCTTGGATTTCAAACAGGGTTCTGGTTTTGTTTGGGCTTTTAAGATATCACATATATGAACATGTTAAAAAATCTAAAGCTTTATTTAAGTCTAAAAAGCACCTTTCAAAATAATTCTGTATTTGATATTCCTTTCACAACAACACAGAATCTCCAGTCTTACACTTAGGTCTCCCACGTTGCTAGAGATAAGAGGAAACAAGCGGTTGGTCTCACTGATGTTAGCAAGTGCCTCATTCACCAGGTCCTGGGCTTCTTGCAGTCTGCTGTTGTGCTTTGATAAGAGATTGCTTGCATCCTTTTCTAGCTCAGCAAGTTCCTGCTGGGGTTTAACATACGCTTTCTGAACCTGGAGCAACAACCTCTCTGCAGCTCTGACAAAGAGAAGAAGCAGCAAATAAATAAATGTAAAGGAGAGAGACTTAGGTATGCCTTCTTGAGGGGAAATGAGCCTACCCCAAATTAATCTAAATGCATATTCTTATTAAGGCCTGCAATTTTTTTCCATAATAGCATGAATACACACACTAGGTTACTTGTCTTACCATGCAAACAGAAAAAAATTGTGTGTGTGGCGGGGGAGTAGAGTTCATAAGCTTTGTATTTGTTGCTTAGAGGTGGAAAAGGGCTAGTACAAAACACATTTGCTTGGACTTATTTATTTGGGACATTGCCCATGTGAAAACCTCTGTGAAGCCTTCTTCTGGGAATGTTCTGTCTTAACTGCAGGTATTCATATTTTGAATATAGAATCAAAAACATTAGTTATAAGAGGTGACACTGGAAAGCAACAAGTAACCAGAGCACAGATACCCAGGGGTCTTGAAAGGTTTAAATATCTAATAAAAATAAAAGATACCATTTAAATTACTACTGAAATGAGTGAGCTCTGCACTTATCTTTTGAAATCAACAGTAGGTATGATCGAGGAAATATCGACCCCCCAAAATCAGTCAGTTGTTAACCGCTTCTGCTGCCCTATTTGTGAATATTTGCACCTCCATTCAAACACTTTCCAGTATTGAAGAAACTGAACCGGAAGTGATCCTGAAAGAAAAGTCCTTTGTTTCTCCAGTATATAAGCTGCACTCTGCAGTTCTTGTAATGATACTTTTACATAAGTGTCTATCCCTTTTAATCTGCTTTCAAATCATATATATCTTTAGCTGAAGCAAAAGAAAGCTCATTTACATCTTGATTACAAACAGTAAATATATTCCACCTTTCTTATTGAATATCAGATGTGTATTTGCATGTATTTCTTTAAACTAATAGTTCAGAGTCCTTCCACTCAGAAGCCATAAACTTACAAAAGGTACGAGAATGAAAACATTTTGCAAGACAGAAATGGCTTTGACTTCAGTGTACAGTGGAAAGGTTATAGTCCAAATGCTTTGTGATCTTTGCCTTATGAAGCAAATATGGTGAGACTTCAGTTATAAATGTTGCTTAATAGTATATCATCACAAACTCTGTCCACTATGAGCCATGAGGTAACCATTGGTCCCTGAAAAATGGACTGTCAAGCTGCTTATTTAAATGAGTTTTGAATTTGCAGCTGCATTGCATGATAAATTTTGCTGAGCAAATTCTCTCATAAATCTTATTAAGTCTCTTCTTCAATCTGTCAAAGTACACTTATCAGAGAACTTTCAGAAATTTCAGCAGAGCCTACAAGTGAAAAAGTTAATTTACAAATGCCTTGTATAACAGCTCAAACTGATTTTGAAAGTCAGAACATTCTGTTACTGCGCAACAGGACACATTGAGACATTTTCAGAAACGCAAAAAAAAGCTATTTGAAGTTCCTAATAAATATAAGAATAAATGGTACATTTCTAGCTGATTTTCATGTCCATTTAGGTCCTGCACAATTTAATACTCAGTACAAGGACAAGCAGGGGACACTGACGAGCAAAATCAGATATGCTGCCTAACATAAACATTCTGTCCCTCCCGACACAAAGCACTTAAAAAGGAAAAGTCAGATTTTCAGAAGCACTCCATTCTCATCTTAAGCCAATCTTAACATTCTTACAGATTTTGATGGGAACAGGACTAGGGCAATACTGAGTATTCTTGAAGTTGCAACACAAATTTTACTGGCTATTGGAACAGCCAATGTTTTACATTGCCAAGTACAGCAACGAGTAGTAATAAGTAATGAAAACAAAAGCCATTTTAGAATAGCCTTTAAAAAGTGAACAAATCAAGACAGAGGAGGGTGAATCCTATCCAGTGGCTCAGAGCGCTGAAGCAAATGCCTTAGTTTCATTTGCTAACCTATGTGATACGTATACCACTGACAATACATTGTCATGTCCTTCACCAGACCTGGCAAGTCTTGGGTTTGTGACAGACTAACTTGAGCTCTACCACACCTTCTAGCCAAAAGCAAAAGGAGATGTATGGTAGAGCCAGATCTGAATCAAATTGAAGTCAGTGGGTCTTTCCATTCATTGCAATGTGTCCAAATAAACAGATGCTTGGCTATACTGAATACAGCAGTGCCATGTGGGATGCCCAGATGATCTCCAAACAACGTAACTCCAGCTCCAGACTTCATATAGCTCTGCCTGGGCTAGTTATCTGTTACACAAGCTATTTTCATGGCACGACGTTTCCTCAGACACCTCTCCAAGAAGCAGCATTGCACAGTATAGACACATGCTAAATAAAGATTCTAGTAAACTATGCTTACTTTAGGATGCTGGTAGCATTATGGTGCTGTTGAACAAAATCTGTCCTGCGCATTGTATCCAGCATGGCAGAGATATCATCCTGCAGGCTCTGAGACGTAGCATTTGATAGTGGGAGATCCAGACCCAGTGTTTCATTTAGCGACAGAGCCACTTCAGCAAGTACTAAGTAGGAGAGCAAACAATTTCGTCATAGCATTAATAGAAAAGTATGTGTGAACCACTTGCACAAATTGCAGCACTTTCCCTGTAAATGGTTCTTGAAGAGCTGCAGTGGAAATACACCTCCAAATTCTGCAATGAAGTGGAAATATCTTAAAAGAGGATACCTTTGATGGTTGTATGCACTGTGTCAATAAATCCAGTCAGTTCTTGACTTTTATTCCTGGTTTCCTGAGTCACTGTGTTAAGTTGCCAAGCTTTTTTCAAAACTCTAGCCGACTAGAATAAAATCAGAAATAATCTTTGACAGTTTTCCTAAAATACCAGTAGGTTCATGATATTTGTCTATGTTTTTTTCACTTATTTTTCAATTCTTAGAATGCCTTATGTGAGTAAGCAATCAATGTTTTTTGATAAAGCAGTATTAACTGATTCATCAGTCTTTGATGTTTCAAGGTATTTGAGATGTCTGCAATTTAATTATTTTGAAAGTTCCATCCTCTGATATCAGTAAAAAATTATTATACCCATTAACTTCATAATCAATATGATAACAAATAACAAAGCCATTTCTTTAACAAAATATGCACTAAATATTTTTAAGCATAATTAATGTAAATATTTTAAGAAAATCACTCTTCTGGACACATCATTTTTAGCAATGACAACACTGTTAATGGAAGCATCCAGTTAAATTAAGTACACATGGCCAGCATATCAGGTGTAATGGCTGAAGTACTATCCACACTTTTCTATCTACAATTTTTCTTGTGTTAAAGCTGAATAAAGGATATAAATGTTGCCTATTTTTCTGCGTATTTTCAATGGATTTATTTCCACTGAAACCATTTTAAACACAGTACTACAGGTTTGTAAGGCTTTTTGGCAAGTATTCAGCAATGGCACAATGTTAAATAAGCTCCACAGGCTAGAATCTGCGAGAAGAAGGTATCTCCTTTTCTTCAATTTCAGGGTCTTAAATGACCACAGTACAAAGGTCTTCTGAACTTCAATAGAAAACATATAAACCTCCTGTGCAATATCACAAAACACTATAGTTTACAAAAGAATTCCACTGACCAGTTAAGTGCCCTCCCCTGAAAGACTACAGAATGGACAGAATTATTTTACTGAACTCTATAGATTTAGAGTAATTTCCAAACAACTCTCTCAGGTTTCTGTACAATGTTACGGAAATCCTCCAAGACTTTTCCCCAAAGGGTGAGAATAGAGAAGTAAGCACCTACCCTTTCATGCAGCTGATCAAGGCCTCCTGATAAACTCAAGAGAGTTTCTTTTGCTGTAGCTAATAAGTAAGTTGGATCTTCTCTAGGAACTATAGACCCCTGTAAGAAGCAGCACACCAGTTAAAGGACTTTTTCTGTGTCTAGAAAATTTCTGGAGAGAAAATAATTATGTACACCATTTACACTGTCTGTATGTTTTAAATGACTGATTTGCAAGGCACATGAGATGACACGAAGTGATTACATACATAATAGTTTATGCAACGAGGTATATGTCATTTCTTTAAATATAGAAGAAAATCTCTGGATCCAGCCATGTTGTACTTTCCTGGAGTAATGAAAGAGGGAAGCATCATGTGGTCCTGATTCTCAACTTCATCAACGTCTGAGCTGGTCAAATAATTTACTCAGAGAAGCTTAAAGGCCCATGAGATTAAATGCTTTCCGTACGGTCCCCCCAGGAGCTTCTCTTATGGCAACTGGTCTTGTCAAAACATACGCTTTTTAAATGCCAAAACCCAGCGCATGGCGCTTGAGTTTGGGATGTTGGTGCTCGAGATGTGATGGGGATCACAAGCAGCTGGGCCCTGGGGAGCCTCTCACCAGCAAGAGAGGCCGATAAGCCGCATTCGGCCTCAAGGCTATCGACAGGCTGCTCTGTATGGCTGTAAATAGGCCACAACGAGCATATGATATTTGACACAGTCAAGGCCAGCAATGGAACATCACTTCTCTAGAGAAGCAAAGAAATGCAAGGCATCTCTTACAAAGAGGACAAGTCTGGGAAAAGGTTACATTTAGATTCCAGATTTTTCAGAGCCAAATGTTTTAAATACAACTATCATTTTGCCCAACTTTTTAAAGAAGTAACACAGGATTATCCAACAGCCTGGCGTCCAGTGGGTCTTTCTGAGTCTCTTCCTCAGTGGGAGGAAAAAACAAGCAGAAGAGAGGCAGAAGCTGAAGCTCCTGGGTCTTCTGGTATAAAGCACGGCAAGGTGTTTTTAAGAACACAGCTGCAGGAAGTCAAAATGGGACAGCCAATATGGCTATGTACGTCAGGAGGAGTAAAGCAGGAGGCTTTTACTTAAAAAACAGAACTACTAAGGTCGTCAGACTGTTTGAGCATTGTGGCAGAGAAGAGGGAACTTAATCATTAGCATGCAGAAGCAATGTCAAGTATGTTGTCTGATTTGATGACTTTCTCATTTTTGGAAGACCTACATCTAATACATAGAAAAGGGGGAATACATGAGTCCCTGAGCAGCCAGCTTGAGGCAAAGCCACCATACAGTGAAGTGGACAGCACTTCAGTAAGATCTCTAATCCAGATGAATAAACCTGGGGATTTTCTGGCTTTCAGTTACAGTTACTCTTGTACAGGCCAAAAGGGAAGGAAATCTTAAGAGGAGTCAGAAAGAGAGGAATATCTGCTTTCAAACAGAGAAAAATTAAGAGACTACTACCAAATTACTCTAAAGATTAAGTTGTTTAAAAAACATTGTGGTCTCACATAAACAGAGCTGTCCACAATAGGACTATGTATAACTCTGATACTGTCCTCATAGACCCAAGAGGTTTTGTACCATTTTTAGTACCCCTTTAATACCTCACTTCTAAGGGAGTGACAGCTGACTTTGATTTTAACAAGAAAATGTATGCACTGAAGAAGAAACTTAAATTGCTGTAATTTTTACATAAAATTTGACTTTGTTTATAATTAAAGCGATAAATAGTTGCTAAATATTGAATGTACATTGATTGGAATTCAGTCTGCCTCATATTTTAAATAGAAGAAAATTTTAATTCAAATCCTTTAATTTGCATAATCCAGCAGCACAAGCAGGCTCAGATTATTCTGATTTTTGTTGAGATGTGTTAGAATACAAAGAAGAATACAATTTTGCTCCTATCTTAGAGTTTCTCTTGCTTCAGCTATTGCTGAACAGACTCTTTGCAACAAATGTGCTTATGCCAGTGATCAGGAAGTAGGGAGGATTCTGTTTATCTCTGGCTTTGTGCAGAGAGCACGGGAACTTAATCCTCAGCAACAATAAATCATTTTCTAATATTTTAGATGGGACCACAAAATGCGATACCTCCTACTTTATTTATGGGGTGAGAGGAGGCTGGAAGAAAGGCTCAAACTGCAGGCAGCCTGAAAGCCTCTGATGCTGAAAAATGCTCCCAGGTTTTGTGCCCCGAGATGGAGGACTGAGGAAGGCACTTGCCACTGCCACATAACCATAAGGAAAGCAAGGTGTCACAGCGAAGCAGCCTGCTGGACCTTTTCCTCCCTGGGAGGATCAGCCACAAGACTGAGGACTCAGGAGATGCCCCTTTAGCAAAAGGGCCTGAAGGGAAGACAAGCTGGCCTACTATTTCACTGCTGGATTATATGGATCCCTAATATTGGCCCAGTGCTACTGCAAGTAAGGGGCATAATTTTCAGTGAGCTTAACTGTCTTTCCAGGGGTTGAAGTGAGAATACATCTCCAAATACCAAGGTGAAGCACACACATGTAGTAGCATACAATGATCACATTGCAGATTGAAAAATACATTGCTACATTCATTTAAATGAAAGTACAACAAATGAAAAGAAAGTAACCTAGGTAGCCAAAGGACATAAAGCATATTCCTATACAAAATGTAATGTTCTTAATCTGATATCACTTATACGTGCACACATTAAAGCCAGGAACATTAGCAGGGCTTATGCTAACTTGCTGGCATATGGGTGTCTACAAGTTTTATTTTAAAGGTGTGACTAAATATTTCTATTATTGATGCATTTGTTTTACCTTCAGACGTTTTGTGGCATTCTCCAACTCTGACAATATCCCATAGGGTGCACGGACAACACCAGTGAGGTTCACTGAAAGTATTGCTTTGTCGAGATTATCCAAATTGTTTAACAAAATGCCTGTGCAGTTGTCATCACAAGCTAAAGAAACAATTTTAAGAAGAGCAAATAATATTAGTTTCAAAAAGAAGCCACCAAATACTGAAATTTGTTTGGATTTACAGAGAATGTACCCTCATTTTTGTGTTAAGACTTATTGAACATAATAATTTTGAATATATACATTTGCAGTATTGCCCCCCTGCTAATTCCAAAAGAGGGCCTATTCCAAACATACTCTCCTTAGTGTGGCACCCAGTCTAAGCCTTATATATCCTACTGACTATTAAGCTGTTTGCTATACTATAGGCTTATTGAGTCTATTTGGCAATATTGCTCTAAATCCAGGGTGACACCACTGATGTTCACCCAAACAGGTTAGGAAGACAGTAAAACTAGGTCCACAGTGGTGTAATTTCCTATATTTCTTGGGCTTGTTTCATCTATATGAAGCAAAATTTGAGTCCAAATTCCCAGTTCATAGTAAAAGCAGATTACTGTACTTGATTGGTCTTTCTACCACCCACCCATAGACACACGCTTAACTATTTTTGAAGGATGCCCACATAGCCAAGACGACTCCAAAGGTGGCATTACAGCAATCTCAATGCCAAAGGGTAAATAACATATGAACTTAATATTTTCAAATAAATAGTTGCGTGCATGCAAATGCCACTGGAATAGACCAAAGCCCACCGAGAAAGAAAAGAATTTCAAAGCCACCTACAGATACACTCGTTTTCCACTAGAAGATGCCTCGGTTCACACTCCTCGCAGAGCCGTCCTGTCACCCCTGGCTTGCAGAGGCACTGGCCGGTGGCACGGTCACAGTTAACGTGAGCAGAACCGCCTCGATTGCACTGACAAGGCTGGCAGCTGCCATCGGTGACCTGAGGGTCACCGTAATACCCCAGGGAGCACCTGCGCGGGGAGGAGCGGGACACAGGCTATCACGGGATTATCCCTTAGCAAATCATAAAATCAGAAGATGTTACCTTTATCTCTGAGAATTACTAATAGATTTGTAATTAATGGTTTCTTAATAGTAACTAACAAATCACTAAGTCCTTCAGCACTTGCTTGTATATTTATTTATGAAAATCAACTAATCTATTCCAAGCACAAATATGCCTTATATTAATCAAAACTGTCCTTGGGGGTTGGGGATAAATGGAGTCAGCTTATCCAACTCACCTTTCACAGTACTGTCCTTCATACCCCGGGAGACAAGCATCACAGTGGTAATCGTGAACGTCTTTCTGGACACAAGTGGGACTAAAACTGGAGGAAGGATAAACAAACACCGGCCAGCACACAAATGGAAAAACGTACAAAGACAGAGTACTGTTTCAGAAGCATAGGTGCACACAGGGCTTATTTCGTAAGCAACAGCATCCTCTGCTCTGTCTGACGCAGTGCTCTAGGATCTGTGCTTTAAAAACTGGCTTTCTCAACACTACTCAAACAGTGTTTAGCATAATAGAGCAGCTTATGGCCTACAATTTGAAAGACAAGACAATTGAAAATGGATGCTGCATAATCAAATTGAAAGAGATCTTTTATGAATCATTTAACACTGGTGACTTCTGCCACTTCCCCCTCCCCAGAGCGGCTGAGTTGGCTGGCTTCTCATTCACCAGCAAGGACACTGTGAGCCACCTGCTGCTGCAGCAAGACAGTTTTGGGGATCATCACCACCTTAAGGATATGCCTCATTTGAAGCCCACCCTGTCCGTCTGAGCCATTCCTAGCTCTGTTTGGTCCTCTGCACAGCCACTGATAAGCACCCTAAGCATAGAGGAGGTAATGGATTTCTGTAACAACAGAATCCTCTGCCAAAAACACTCCAAATAAATCAGCGCACTGACTTCTATCCATTGTCCCATTCCCCTTTTATATATGAGAAAACTAGAGTAAAGAAAACTAGACTGATATGCCTATAGCATTTATCTAGCTGAGACTTGTCTGAGAACACTAGAGCTTTCAGGCTCATGCCCTGATTCAGGCATCCAAAAGCAAACACCAAATATGCCTTTCAAAATTCAGGAGGAAAAATAGCCTGCATAGAATTTTGATTTTCAGAATAGCTGAACTGTTCCTCTACCAAACAGGTGTAAAAATTTCAAACAAAAGAGTACTTGTTCTACACCTAGGACGGATCTCATGAAAAGTTCCTGCACTGGCTAAAGAACAGCCTGAATCTTAGTAAAAACAGAAGTATTGTTCTTAGAATAAATAAAGGGAACCAAATTTAAAAATAAATTATGTCAGAAGAACTTACTCCATTATCAATAAAACCTTCTGTGTGACTGAGCAACTTTTAAACAGTGATTTGATGTAGGCTGCCAGTTAATCTTTTTGCTTTTCAAACCTCACAAAGTTACCACTAACCAGGAACAACTCAGAATGCAACTTCCATTTACTAAAATAGGCAGCTTTCAAACATCTAGAAATTAAGGAGATGTAACTATAACTATGCCCTGTTCTCACTGTGGAGGACACAGCACAAGGCATCCAGAATTATAATGCTAAAATGCACACTGGATTTAATAAGTCTTGGTTACCTAACAGGGTTGGCTCTGGGACAGGCACAAAGAGAGCAGTCGTTGATGGATCCAACTACTTTCCCATAGTAGCCTGGGGCACAAGCACTGCAGTAATCACCAACTGTGTTATCTCTGCAGTCCTGATACACAAAAAGGAATTCACAGTTTAAAACAACAACAAACAACAGAAGAACTTTATCTTCTCTCCAATCACTAAATGCATACGGTCTTCAATAATCATCACTAAATGTCATCACCCATTGGTCAGCACTGTCTGGCTGGAGAACCTTTTATGAAAAAATCAGCAAAATGCTAGCATATTTTATGTCTTACATGTCTTATGTGAATGCCCTATCAGGCATGCTGACCTATTTCTGTTCTTAACTTCCATGAAGGTTTATACATTTCTGCTTCTATTAATCCAGTTCACACCAGGAAATGACAAAGAAAAAAAATACAAAATATACAAAGAAAAAAAATAATGCTTCCCTCCCATAAAAAAGCAACTGATGGAAAATTAAACAGGATACCTGGACCAAAAATACGAAGTTACAGTGTTACAGCAAATACATGTGAGAGCTATAAACCACAGATCACCCATAGTTAAGATCCACAGACACAGTATATTTAATCAGTCAACAGTACTGATCAGTAGGCAGTGCTATTAATATTAAAAACACTAAATCAGCATTATAAACATAATTTATTTTAATAATTTATCTTAGTCTCCTAAGAGAATACAAATCACTTTCTCTTTTTTTTTTTTTATGATTTATATTCTTGGGACTGTATACATTTTAGACGTTAGTTGAGGACAGTAAGTAGTAGCAATGCAGCCTCCTGTTGCACAGAGGCAGAAAAGCCAAAGGCGAAAAACCATCTCTTTTGCCAACGTTACTTGGCTGGAAGTCTCTAAGTACTAATTTCAACATGTGGATGACTTGCCACCCCTGCAACATGAAGCAGAAAGGAAGAATGACTAGTATTCACTAGTGGGAAAGATTTATGTGTTTTGGCCTCAGAGGTCTCACTCATGGAGTTCAAACTTCAAAAGATGGTATCATATTCATCGCTTAGGCCTAACCTGGCAGTGAAAGAACAATTTGCAAAAGCCTGAGGGAGTGAGGAAACTTACTTTAAAAACTGAATTCAAGAGTGAATTCAGTGACAGTTGACTTTGAACTAACCGATTCATCACTAGAAAAACAAAGCAATTGAAAATCTTTAGGAAAGAACATCTGGTCATTGACCAGTACCGGAGAACAGACTTAATGTGCCTCATTTGGTTAGCTGAGAGTGAGCTTTGCACAGGGCTGTCATCCCATGACAGAGAGGCAACATGTTGGTCAAATGTGCCTCCTCTTCACAACCTTCCAGATAAAGTGAAACAAGTGAGAAAAAAGGAACATGGCTGAGGCACATCCTTATACGGCTTTAGTCTCCATGTGTTAAAAAAGCCTCACTTACAGAAATCCAGTGGATATTTTCTTCCTGACAGACAAAGAATTTGACTTTGACCTAGTCTCTGTGGTGTGATGCAGCATACTGCTCCTTTTACTTCTCCTTTTTTCTGTGATTAAGCAGAGCTCAGCCAGACCAAGGGCGAGAACTCAAAAAGTCTCAAAAGGAAACAGATGAACTGAACTGATAAACAAAAGTTATTTTTAAAAGAAAATTAAAAGTAAAATAATGAACAATTTTGAGAAGGTGATGTCCAAAAAACTTGATAATTCTACTGACTAAAGGAAACACTACTCAGATGCTCCATTTTTCAGAGGATGGGTGGGGGGATTATGTTTTATACAAATAGCACAGCCACACACTTCTCCCCAAAACTCCTTCCATAGGTTACTGCCATTGTATGCTCAGGCAAAACCAGCACAACACTGTATAAAATGCACATACCAAGCACTTTCCAGTTTCCAGATCACAGGTTTCACTGTGGTTGTTGCACTGACATGGCACACAAGGCGCTATCAGAGCGTGATGCTCCTTTACACTGAGTTCTGTATGTTTCCCCCTGTAGTATCCTGGAGCACAGCTCTATATTAAGAGGATGAAAAAAAAAAAAGAAAAAGAAAAAGAAAAAAAAGGCTATCAACATTTAAAACATTTCTAAAAGCCAAGTAACTTCTAAGTAACTTTATTATTATCTCAGTATTAGACACATAAAAGGGATTCTAGGACTCTGTACCTGACAGGAGAATCCAGCATAACCAACAGGACATCTACATTGCTCTATAAGATGAGCTCTAGCTCTGCCTACATGCATTTCTTCAAACTTCACTGCAATTTCCATCGAGATGTTTGCAATTCTGCAAGAAATACGTGGATGAGAAAAGAGCATGAACATCTAGAGCAATCCTAGCAGCAAAACTGAGATCCAAACATACTACATTCCAAAGGATAGGGCTATAGGGCTACCATACGTTCTCTCCCATGGTCTCCGTTTCCACAGGGAAACATCTCAGTGCTGAAATCTGAAGATTTTTTACATATGTATGGGACCTACATGTAAGACCTACAGCAACCAAATCAAAAGTACTTCAAAGCAATACAGGCTGGTTCCCATTGGTCTGGAAAAACTTGACAAATCTCCATGCAAGAGTAAATTCTGCCTCAGAAACAGTAGACAGAAATTCAGCAGTTCTGTCCAGTGATTTTTGGACAAAGCTATCAAAAAGATAGTTGATGGCCTGCAAATCAAAAATATTCCCAAATTTGGAGGTGGAGCTACACTTCTTCGCAGCTGTAAAGATGTATGAATTTGGGTTTTGGTTGGATGCGTCATTGCTTGTCTTGCTGTTTTTCAAATTGACAAATGCAATGATCAGATCCCATCTCCTCCTATTCATTAATCTAGTTTTTCAGTAATCTAGTTCTGCTCAAAATGGTAGTAAAACGCTACCATTCTGAGGTGAGAATATTTTGCAAACACTGCCCAGAGTACACAAACCTACAAAAGGGCCCTAGATTTGTACGAACTTAAGAACTCAGAGGATCAGGTATTTCAATTCTTCCACTGTAAAATGAAAAACAAAAGAAAAAATTCAATATCCATGAAAATAAGATGGGAAAGAGGTAATTTAGAAAACTTATGCAGGTCTGTTGCCCATCCTGCAGAATATTGCCTCGGTCTGTAAGTCGTTATGCTTCTTTACGGGCCTTTATATCAAAGTAAGCAGCAGAGATATTTAGTGTTTTACGGAAAGAATTAGAGGGGGATTCTGCTTCCATTAAAAGTAATAAATGTTTTCTTATCAGAGGAAGAAGAACAAAAGTTGTAAGTAGGAAATTGGAAGTTTGTCTAATTTGAATTACATCCTTATTGTATAGCTCAGTTGAGACTCTTTCTAGCTTAAATTACAGTAAATGCAATAAATAAGTAAATGCACTTAGAGACTGTTTTACCTGCTTTGCTGTAATCCTTGGCCATAGGCTGCCTTGATAAGGACATATTCAATATTGCTTAGCACAGACATGAAGTCAGAACGTGAGACAGGCTGGTCAGACACAGAGTTAAAATATTTCCAAGAATCCTAAGGGAACATGACACATATTCATTAAATCACAAGTGTTTAAACCCATGTATTTATTTAAAGGTAACACTCTCTTCCTCCTTACACTTTCAGAAACACAGTCACTATGTCTAAACTCTAGGTCGCAGAAAAGTTTCCAAAATCTTTTCCAAAATCTCGCTCCATGTTGGAGCAAGACATAGCTTTGTATCATTTCTCCTCTCCTTCTCTTCCCTTCTCCCCAGTTTCTATAGAAAAGCAATCCAGGAGTGTGAGGCATTCTCTTTTTCTGGCTAGATCTGGGGAACCCAGATGCCCACAGGACTAGGACTCCACAGCACTCATCTTACATGCAGTTAGAAATAGCCGTACCCTGCCTCCCATCTACAGGAGACTGATGCTGCTTATTCTAAACCTCACCTCCTAAGGACCAAATGAGGTCTTTGTTATCTCCTCTGAAATTATCCTGTAGGCGCTACTGCAACTTACTGCTTCTGCCAGGCCAAGATTCAGGACCAAAATGATGATGCCTGGGCTGAGCACATAACAGACAGGCTACGATACTGCGAGACTGGCTAAGAGGGGCAATACCTGACTGCATTTCATTTATCATTGAAATCTGAATCTATGTTTGAAAAGTTTCCCACAGCATCATCACCCTCAGCATTTCCAAAAGAGAAAACAAAGTCAAAATGCTCTTTTCCTCTATAACATGATATCCATAGCCAATTTTGTTCTTACACTAGATGCATTTTAATCCTGCAGTGTATTTACTCAGCCTGTTTGAAGTCAGGTATGCATTTTTCAAAATATTTTCTTAAATACATGGGGCTTTTCTGTGAAAGGTCACAGAAAAAGGAAATTGTCCCCTTTTCCACACCAATGTTTTAGCTTACCTCCTTCATTTCTACTTCATTATTACTTCTTACTCCGTTTTCTGGAGAAGGGATGTCTACATAGATGACCAATTTACTGGCATGACCCCCTTTGATTAGAATTTGTGGCTCAAAATTTGAGGTTCCAAAGCCATCCAAGGCATAAAAAGCAACAGTGTACCTCAGCTTCCCTCCATAGGCCATGAGCTGTTTGGATAAAAAATTATTACTTTTATTTATTCCAAGGTTATAGCTGCTAGCTGAAAATATTTTAATGTCATCAGAAGATCTGAAAACTGTCAGTTCTTTGAAGAACTGGCAATAAAACATGAAAATTGACTCAAACTCAGCAGTTTTTGTATCAAGGTTAAATGTGTATTTCTAAAACGCAGACACAGGTTTTTCTTCTAGGCCCTTTCAAGGTGTGCCCTCGATTTTCATTTAATTCTTGAGCAGTAGATTCCATGATCTATATACTGAATACAGTGTCAAGGTTGAAAGTTCTCTCAGGTTTCTAAAGTAAAACTAAATACACTCTTTTTGCCCCCATGCAATCTCTGAAAAGCAACATGGTAATTAAACAATGGTGTTACCCATTTACAGTGACAAAAAAAAAACCTCGTTAGGAAAGGGTAATGCAAACATGTGCTTGCTAAAAATAAATTCAGTCACTGAAAGTTCATAATGTCATTACCTACAAGAACAGAACTAGCACAGAAAAACTTTATCTAGATAAAGTGATTATTATACCATAAAGGAACGATCTATAAAACATTCCAGCTATTCAATGATCTTACCTGGTCTCCCTGAAACTGCTCTGGTAACCTCCAGTAAAATGCTTCTGTATTTAAATATTTTCTAACAATGGCAGCATCCAGTAAAACATCAGGAAACTGAGAAAACACACCTTCCACTGTTCCAGTCAGGTTACTTTGAGATACTACACGCAGAATGGACTGATCTGGAGTTAAGGTTATCTGCAATGCAAAGAGCAACAGATTCATCCTACGAAACTGTTCTATCCCAGTGTAATACACTGTTAACAGTTTTAGCTTCTTTGAGATAGACAGCAGTCCATTTTAGAGTAATACATGCCCAAGCCAAGAAACTTGGGAGCACTTTTGATAGTTACATAAAAAATGTATGGATTGAAACACAAGGTTTCAGAAACAAGGCTATTACCACTTAACTATTGTTCTCCTTTTTGTTCTGCCCTAAGCCACTGTCATTTTAAGTTAGCTGACTACATTCCGCCTGACTCATAAAATATATGCAACCCTACGCATACCAGTGTGATACCATGAGCATAACACCAAATTGTCTATGTACATTTATATCACTTTACTTACACGAATTCTCACGTGGTCTTCTACCTCCAAACAAAACGTGGACAACCCGAAACAGAAGCACGGAGTACACCCCAGCGCATTGCTAGCTGACAGAGCAAAAGTTCCAGGTTTACACTCACTGCACTGTAGCCCAAATACGTTTTCCTGGAGGATATAAACAAAACAAAACAAAAAAACACAGAAGCACACATGGATGACTTTGCTAGCTGAATGAAAGATGGCTCTTTTGGGAAGAAAAACTAGTGGCTATATAACCTACACAACAGGAAGTTAATTATTGTACCTATTCTGTTTTACTAGTGCAGTAGATTTTTTTTCATTTTTATACATTACTGTTTTGTTTTTCTGTTTAAACATGGAACAAATACACATTTAAGCAAAACTCATATATTTGAATTTCTAGCTAAAATTAGTAACAATACATGTATGTTAAAGACAGAAAGAACAATTTCCTCCACCCTGAAAAACAGGCTCTCAAAGCCAAAGAAACTGCTCAGTATGAATTTGGAATGAGGGGACCTACTCTCAAGTGTCTATTTGTGAGTACAGTTCCTAACTAGAAAGTCCAACCTGAAAAAACATTGGAAAAAACTACAGCCAGCACTGACTGGCACCTGTATCAGAAATCTGGAGACTATGGACGTGCATGTTTATAGGATTGAAGCAAGTTCTTTTCCGTTGTTCAGTCTTTCAAGAACAGATTCTTGCCTTTTCAGAAAGATCTATGCTACTAAATCTCCATATTTAATGTTTCCTTTTTTAATACTAGAATTCAGACTTCACTACTAGCAATATATCTGAGTTATTCTTAACAACATACTGGACTTTGGTTATAGGGGAGGAAACAAATTTGGACTTGCAACAGCATCATATTAAGTCATATAGAAATGTTGAGAGTCTCTGTTTTGTATTTATTGTTTTTTCTGTCATTATAGGGTTTTTTTGATTTCCAAAAGAGCAGCCTCAATAATGTGAATCAATGTGCTATTCCCAAATCTAATAAAACCACATGTGTATGAGCAGAAAAAACTTCTTTGTACTTCATTCTTTCCATTTGTATAATGAGGATTAGTATACAATACCTATTTCACTAGAGTTTTCTAACATTTAATTTTTTTTTTAATGTTTTGATATCTAGGGATGGAAGGAGCTGTCTATCTATCTCTATACAAAGAATGAAGTAATTTTCTGCCAAAATAGTATGTAGGGAATTTATGCTTTTATGTTAAGAAAAAACCCGACCTTTTTATCACAGATTGTCTGCTCATAAACTTTAAGATGGTATGAATTCATGTGACTGCACTCTAAAGTGCAACTCTTGCAGCACAATATTCCTAGACTCTATGAAGCAATAGTTTTCCCTGGTTTGAGGTAAAAACATTTTCTCTATTGCTCATTGTGTCAGAATAATTTTTTCTATAACAAGCTAGTTCTCTAATTTTCTGTGTGTATTGAGAAAACAACCTTTTAAATAGTGAATCAAAAATAATACATACACGTTATGGATTAACATTACTATTAGCACTATTTGCAATGCAAAATGAGACTGCAGAGAAAAATAAGAGGGATAAATAAAACACGTAAAAATTGTATCACTAAAAATGATTCATATAGCACTGCTCTTGGAATCAGAGGCACTTACAGATAGAAGAATATAGTGATATTGAAATCATGAGCACCATTCCTATATATTTAATAAGGTTTACAGAAATTTTGTCTCAGAACTCATGGCCAGCCCTTTGTCCTATCCAAAAAAACTACACCTGCCCTTTGTGAGGCAGACAGAAGTCTAGCAGCAACGAGGAAAAGTAAGACAAATGCATCCTCATTCGTTTCTACTTTACACTACTAATCCATGAAAAAAAGGATTCTTGTGTACTGTAAGAATGATGTGGTTACAGAAATTCACTTAATACAGAATAAGGACATGGAATTTACATTGAGCAAGTGCAAGCAATAGAAAGAACAAACACGTACTGGTTCTGCGTATTTGAATTTGGGACTGCAGCAAAGACCACAACTGTGCAATATCCCAAATCCCGGACAAGATGAGAAAGAAACCAATCATTGCTCTATCAGATGTACACTGGCTGCTAGTAAACTTAGCAAGAATTCAGTACAGTAGCCAGTTAGAAATGAACCTTTTTATGACTGAGCATACAACAGGGTGTGATCCTGACTTTTAACATACATCCACATCAAATTCCCTGAGTTTTACCTAACAGACACCTGGAATACAGTGCCACAGTGATCTGATGACCACAATCGGAAAACAAAATTACCTGGCAACAGGTAAAACAGGTAAAACAAAGCAGGGGAAGGTAGGAGAGGCAAACTCTCAGGGTATTATAATAGCAGTTCCTGAGGAGGAAAAGGACAGTGGCATGTTGGTTACTCTGATGCTCTCTCTTCTGCCTGCAGCTGTGGTGGGTCTGCCCATACTGGGAACCTCAACTGCCAGTTTTTAACCCAGATCTCAGAGGGAACGTGGAGAGCTTTGGATGTCCCTGGCCAACAATGTCATGCAGAGAAATGACCCAGAATGGGAGCTGCCTGCTAGAGGAGCCCAAAGTTGCCAGACATGGTAGCAGGTACAAGCAGCATCTGAAAATACAAAGACTATATTGACAACATACAGTCAGATATGTCTGGCAATGAGAAAGCTAAGCTTCTTGAAATAGATAAATCAGCCATATTCTACAGTAAGGGGCCACCCACTCCATCTCTGTGCTCCATTTCCTGTCAATGGAGTCTTCAGAGTCCTGTGAAAGCCAAAAAAAGCATCTAGGAAATCTGGGAAATAAAAAGAAAGACCAGATCACTCCAGCCAGGATAGAAAAGATACTGTCCTTATAAGTGTTTAGCACTGACACAGAAAATCCATTACAGATGATCTAGGTGTACTCAGAAACGTCTCAGAGCAGGGGTTAAGACCAGATTGACTTGTGAGATTCCTTTCAGTCCTATGATTTCCATGATTTTTATGAAATAAGTGACCAGAAGACCCCAATGCTGTCCCAAAAGCTTCTGAATATTTCAGTACCTTGCAGGTACAGATGCCAGTTTCTTCTTCGCAACCACAGAGTCCTTCAGCATCATCACACATCTCCACTTTGGTTCCACTCAAGTCGCAGTCACAGGCGACACAATCCGGGTAATCCCTGTAGCCTAACGCACACCTGGAACAGTGCTGTCCTCCAAATTCAGCTTTGCATGGGCACTGACCAGTCAATGCATTACACTGGAGACTAGTTGAACCAGCGCTGCTACAGTTGCAAGCCTTAGAGGAAAACAAGCAATGTTCATAAATAACAGATATTTATAAACAATTTTGTTATAAAGGAAATAGCACAGTCAATTTAGAGTGGGTAATAAAACTCAATGTTTGTCAATAATTATTATACAATGATAAAAAGGAAGGACTCCCACACAGACATGGGATTGTTTGGTTTCTATTTAAACAAAGAACTGAATTTCCAGTAATAGTGCATTGCAAAAAGTAAGAAGCTCTGTTGATTCACAGATCTGGGTTTCAGAACCAAAGGAGCTGAAAGAATCAGTTCCAGGAAAAAACAAAAACAAAAAAACTTTTTATTTAAAATACTATTTATTGAGGACAGCAAATAAATCAAAATAATGTAATATAAATATTAGGTGAAATATATAAGTAGAATAATTTTATAAATGGAATAGGAAGAAAAAAATCTTAATACTGACATTCTTTTAAGTAACACTAGTAAGATCTAAATCTTGCTCAGGCTTCATTTGTTATGTGGTAAGGAACCGAGGGTCTCATTGTATCAGAAGGTGGGAAACTCAGCATGCACAGGAGCCCAGCGCCAGAGGAACACCATTCCCTGGCAGAGCCCATCCTTCCTTATGCAATCAGTAATATGAAGCTGTTATTACAAATATGGGAAGTGGATGTACTTAATTTGTTATCCTTTTTCGAGGCAGACCGGATCTAATATTTAGTCTTATTTTCACATCTGCGGTTACTTAAACAAGCCTGATTTTGTTCTGTGGTTATTTCCAAAAGTGCAGGCGGGAAAGCACATTCCATCTGTCATGTCTTGACTTCAGTCGTCCTTCATCCTCATCTTTCTTTGAGATGAAAAGCCTCAGCTTGTAAAGCACTCTACACAAAGGCTCACAGAATCTATTAACATTACCATGTACCCTCTAGCATTCTCCACACGTATTTGCTGCTCACCAGTAGCACTCTTTGTATTAAGCAAACTTCTTACTTTAGTAGCATGCTACTGTGCCTAATCCCACAAAGTTTTTGACCACGTAAGTTTATGACTTTGGCTCCCAGGTTCCTTTAAAGATCTACAGCTCTGAATGTTAAGCTCTATTTTAAAGCATCATAAAAACAGAAATAATTTGCATGTATTTCAATCTTCATCTATATGCGATAAGTACAAATAAGGACTATAAAGTACAATTAGCTATGCTGAACCACTTCACAAGATGAAACAGGCTGTAAGCAGAACATGACTGCAGTCCTGCTCAATCACAGCACCCAGCAAGGGGTGTCGAGCACTGAAAAAGCTACAAGAAAATATAGTAACAGAGCCAGATGAAAGATCCTGCTAACACAGTCTGTGTTGCAAAGACAGACCTTATTCCTACCTTATTCCATTTTAATTTTAAATATTCAGAAAAAAAGGTGTGCAATGACTTTCAGGATATGCTAGATTTCATTGTTCATAAAACCATAATATTATCACTAGTTGATTAGCACAGAAACCAGGCTCCTTCCTGCCAATTGCTGCTACAGGCCTTTCCATCACTACTTAAGCAATGAGAATTAGAAGACACACCTCAAAGTTTTAGTACGATCTATGCACCTACTCAGTACTGTCACTCCAATCAGTATTTTCAAAGACAACTTTCTCAGAAAGCTCCTCAATAAATACTTTACAATCTGATTTTTTTTTTAAATGTGAGCACCTAGCTGTAACTTCAAAGCACAGAATAAAGACTGATGTTCTCAAAACACGGGGCCAATTCTGACATTAGTATAAGGTGAATTCTTTGAATAGCCATAGTTTTTCGTCGCAGCCTACCACACCTTGCAGCCAAGCTCAGGATAGAGTCCCCAGTGATTTTCTTCACAGAATTCGCATTTTGGTCCCTGAGTGTGAGGGGGACAAATGCATTGACCAGAATCTGCATCACAGTTGTTTTGAGTATGAGCACAGTCACAAGCTGCAAGAGAAATGAGACCAAATGATTAACACTGACTTTGCTTTTGGTATAGAGAACAAATTCCAAGATCACTGACAGCCTTCCTTTTCTTAATTACACAATATGGTTTATCCATTCCACTAGGAATGCATTGCCAGCCCTAATCAAACAAAGAAACAAATTATGACCACAATGACATTTCATTTTTTATTGAAAGTCCATTATTCCTGCTTGACACAGCCAGTTCTGCGGTTTAAAAAGCAGTGCTGCATTTTCACAGGAGAATCAGCCAGGTAAAATTATTGTGGAGGACAGTAAATTTATAGGAAAAAACACTATTACAGAGGATGCAAAACTCAACAAGTGTAATAATTTTCTTGAGCAGCTGAAAAGATTAATATTTAATATTAAAGATTAATATTAAATAATTTTAAAGGAACTGTTTAGTGAATAATAGGAAAGGATAATTACTTTAATAAGAACTCTAATATTTTTGCAGGAAGGCACATGTCTATTTAAGAAATACAATACTATTCTTGCTAAAAGGCACAGATTCAGAAAAGTGTTTCTATTAATTGTTTTAATGACATTTACAAAATCTCCAAGACTGAAATGGTTAAAGGTACCTAAGGGTCTTCGCTTGTAGTGAACTCAGTTTTAATTCCTAAAATATGTTCAGAAACACAATCATGTCACATAATCTTACTGCGTATTTCACATTACTGGACTATTTGAGTCTTAAAAAGATGTTTCAATCAGGCTGCAGAAAAGGTTGGCGTTCCTCTGGCTGTAACATGTTGAAAAGAGTTCCTTATTAATATAATAAATTAAGGTTTTTTGATGGCATATGCTTAGTTTGGATTAACATTTTCCTCTACACCATGATGAAAAATTGTACATACCCAGGTGATGATGGGAAAATATAGTCAATGACATATCTTATCAAAGCATAAAATACATTTGTAAGAATTACACAGAAAAAATTAAGGTAGAAAATCTGTAATAGTAATAGCTTTTAGCTTTTGTAATTGAAGGAAAGGAATTTATTTTCTCAGGAGGAGTGGAGGGTTTTGGTTAAAAAAAGAGAGAGACGAAGGGGCTATTTAGAAAGCAATACTTCTCTTATGAAGTTTTTATGACTTGCTGTTTCATAGTCACCACTTTTTATGGGGAACTAAACAATAAGCAATCAAAAAATGCTTTGTTCCCTAGCTTTATCAAAGCATTAGGAGACCATTCTCCACATTTTTCAGAATACTTATTAAAGCAAATGACCCTTGCTGGAGTGTAACATAAAATACACTATTGAAAGAAATTCCAGACAGACCCTGAGAGGATCAGAGATTAGCTTACGTGTGCAACCACCATCCTGGAACGCATGAAAGCCATGAGCGCAGCGATCACACTTTTCTCCAGCCACTCCTGGTACACAGTGACACTGCCCCTGATCGTTGCAGTCCTTGGAAATTGAGCCAAATTGGCTGCAGTTGCAGGGAACGCAGCCAAGTCCAGTAAGCAGGCCATAATAACCACTCTGTTGGGCAGGAAGTAAACATTTGAGCTGTATTTCATAATTCACTGAAAAAATATGAAGTATGCTCTCACTTTCTGTTGGTTACTTTCCCTGGTGTCTGACATCCATGAATACGGATCGGCTTGACGCGACTGTTGGGGTAACATCATCTCTTCACCATTCCCAGCTATGTACAAGTATGTGTTTGGGTGAAAAACTGAATACGGACATGCTCATGTGGTCCTCTAAATCTCAGCAGTGGGACTTTATATTTTGAAGTCTGAGGATATTTAAATTTAAACACTTCCATGACGAAAGGGCAGGCTGTGCTGCTCTGGCACAGGTTTTCTGTGAATGCTTAGTAAAGGGCAGAACAGAGCCCATCAGTGACTAAGGCACGCGTGACTGACTGGCACTCACCTGGGCACAGGGACAGCAGCTGGGCAGAGACTGTCAGCTCCAGTCTCTAAGGCAATTCTGCACTTAGCAGGAACTGGGGACTGCTGTTTTATATCACCCATGTATACCTATTTGTTCTTGTAACAGGCCTGTCCTTTAGCTGAAGCCCTCTTTGGTGTTCAGCCATGATGTATGTATCACCACCAACCACATTCTTCAGATACTCCTGCTCAGAGTTCATTTTGCAGAAGCACTGTGCTAAGCTCTCTTCAGGTTTTTCCAGTGTGGTTCAGTTTGCTTTTTCAGTAAAACAACATGACTGCGCCCTGTCAGTCAGTGTGGCGCTAACCTGAACAGCCCGATTCAGAACGGTGCTGAGACAACTACACAGCTTCACACCTGCAAAGAGCACAGGCAGCGCAATTCGCAACTGCAAAAATCTGTGCAGACAAACTTTCGCTCTCCTCTCCAACAACAGGTCCCCTCTCCCCTTAATATCTGAGTTGCCTTTCTCTGCACCTGCTGTAGTCTGAGTTCATCTTCCCTGAACAGGGGTGACCAGAATTTTACATAGAAATCCAGATAAGACCTTACTGGTGCATTAGTACTGCCTATCCCTATTGGAATGAGCTCACCTGACACATCCTAAATCACACCTGCCTCTTCTACAGCTGCACCACACCAGTGAAGTACAGGCTTCCTACAATCCAGTAGCATCCTCAGGTCTTCCACCTTCTCACTGTGCCTCAGATCAGTGGAGAAGCTTTCTTATACTCCATCACCTGGCATTTTGTACTGCTGAAAATCATTCCCTTTCTTTTCCAAAAGCCCTCAAGCACCTGTGACCTAGTTGTCCATCAAGAATTTCATGTGTCATGCCAAAGCCATAAGTGAAAATATCAAACAGACTGATCAAAAGCCTTTGGTTTCCTATGGAGTGATCAGGAGTTCAAATTCCCAGAGAATTTTGGAGAGCGGGGAATAAACTTTATATACTAAGCATTCAAGCAGATAGAGCTTTCCCTTTGTGTCTCTTCACACTGATGTCAGTATTTGCAGATAAACAGGCAGACCAAGATACAAGAAAATTCAGATGTCAGGAACAGCTAAATATTGCTTACCAAGCACTTATCGCATCTTTGTCCGATCACATTTGACTTGCACTGACAGAAGCCTGTCCCATGATGACAAATACTGGAAAGGGAACCATTCACATGGCACTCACAGGCTTATGTTTAGAAAAAAGAAACAAAAACAAAAGAATTGTATTAATGTCTATCTATACGCATTCATTATTATATAGGACTGCAAAATTTGGTATACAGTATATGTTTCACCTGTTAATATATCATAGATGTAATATACCACATTAATAACAGTACTATGCATTTGGGCCAAAAGGAAGAAAAAGAAAAACAACTCTGAAGAGATGCATTTGAGTAGTTCATCACTTCTGGCCCTATTTGCAACACTCTGAAGTAGGAAACATCTGCAACAGCTAACCAAACAGAGTGTATTAAGCAAGCCAATGGGTGTGAAGAATATGAGGAATTAGATCCCAACATAATACGTTCCTTTCTCACACTAAACCAACCCTATAGTTTTCAACCTGCACTTGTCAACTCACAAGTTGAACTAGAAGGTTAACTCTTTCCAAAAAGGCACATATCTCCCTATCCATTCAGCTACACACACACCACATTTTTCTGTTCCTTAAAATACGACACTTAATAATAGTAGCTTACCGTGACAGCTTTTCTCAGTCACTGCATCCCCAGAATAGCCATCAGCACACCTTTCACAGTGGTCACCCCCAGTGTTCCCCACACACTTCAGGCACTGTCCTGTGACAGTATCACAGTGGCCATCCTCTTGAGGGTTTACATTGCCATTGCATTCGCAGGGAACACACGACTGCCCAGGCACCAGCGGATTCCCGTAGTAACCATTAGCACATCTGCACAAGAGATTGAAAATTTTGTCAGCTGGGATGAAGATATATCAGATACTCTCCCCACCCAAGACAGTATTTCCTAATCAATCCGTTTTTCTAAAGAGACTCTATATTAGAAGCGAAGACAAAATGGAAAGGAAAGATGTATCAGGAATGTTCTGTACGTGTGGTATAAGCAATTCAAGGCAGGTAGGATGATGGATAGTTAGTGAAGACAATGATATCAATATTTTATCCAAAACTAGTGTACATACCTTTCACACTGAGAACCAGTATAGCCTGAAAGACATTTGTCACAGACAATTTCACCTCCTTCACTCAGCAGGCAAGTAGGACTGAAACTATTAACAATATTTTTGGCAGTCAGTATCAATACACAGAATTACAGACTTCCACAAACATTCAAAACCCACCTTTCAAGTCTGTGCACCCATTTGTATAACTATGTAATTGCAAATTTTTCTAGATTAACAACAATGCTTTAAACATACGTGTCAAAACAGAATTATCATTTGTAGAAACTCTTCTCAAGGTTTTGTCTTTTAAAAGAAAGGAAGATTTTAAAACTTCCTAAAAATGTAGCTCTCTTTCTAGAAAATCTGTCAAAACTCCATACCCAGCTCCTCTTTTTCACATACAATCCATCTGTCCTTTTGTCATTTTCTGAAATAACATGAAAGAGAACTGTGATTTCGCTGCCAAGTTCAAGGATGGGTCTAAGTATTACCTTCACCCTTTGTGTACAAATTGCACCAGTTCGCTCAGCATCTCTTAGCTTAATCTATACATTTTTCTATCTGGCAAAACAACATTTCTATGAGACAGGCTCAAATGAAGAGGGAGAAGAGAAGTCCTCTCTGTGCTTCAGATTTTGTAGCACTTTTCTTTCTCCCACACACTGATTTTGCTGAAGATGCAAAAGAAGCACAAGCAGCTTACTTGTTTGCAGCAGAGCTCAAAGGACAGGAACAGGGCTGACAGTCCTCAGGAGTTCCTTGGGATGGACGTCCATAGAAGCCAGGCAAGCACTGATCACAGAAAGGTCCTGTTGTGTTGTGCTGACAAGCCTGCAAGAGACCGAAAAAAAATCTTTTTGTATTTACTCTTGATGGTTTTTGAGCCCCTGAGGGATCTCTGCAGGAGTTTGCATGCAGTACAGCATTAGGATTCAAGGAGAGGGCATGAAGAATGGAGAAGAACTTTGAAGATAAGTAGGGTTTATCTGAGTTATAACAACAATTTCTAATTATCTCTCTCCAAAATTTTAAAGAGTATTTACATCAGGAAACAACCATATTACTTACACACAAACTTAAACTTATTTTGCACATTGCACACACTTGCAGTAACAGACTTCTTATATGTTTCTTACTTGTGTTTAGCCATTCTATTTCTGTGACCTTTACATTTTAGAAGAAAGAGAGCTGAGAGCAAAATTCGGTCTTCAGAAGGGAATGTGTAATTTCCACTGCACATATGGAGATGCACATATATCCGAAAACAGATCTTCACCTAAAACTCCGCTTAATTTTGTTCGTTCCAAGGAAAGTTTTTTACTGACTTGTACAAGCAAAGTTGAGATTTTTATTAGCCAGTATATACTGACATTTTATTTTAGTGCTGATTATTCCCCACTTTAAATGGTAAACTAAAACAAATTCTTTAATAGAAAACACTTTAAGGGAGCCCACTGAAATATATTGACATAAAGAATGAAAAGCAAGAAAAAGGTTCTATACCCACAGCTTAAAATCTGCACACATTGTCTCCCACAGCCAAAATCCTCTCCTAATTCCTAAATAGATGCTTAAACAACACAAACACTTTGAAGGATAACTTACAAAGCAAACACCATGAATATCACATTCAGTTGCATGCCCATTGCATTTGCAGGGTTGACAAATACCTCCAAAGAGTATTCCATCCACACGGTAGTACCCAGGGAGACAGGACTGAAAAGAAACGGGGGGAAAAACATAGAAGCACTATGTATGTTAAAAGTACACATCAAATCATACTCAGAGAGCCCACTTCTGACCACCCACAAACTAACTCATTCACATTCTGGTAACCGAATGCTCTTTCAGCTCCATTGATGTGACTGCAACTCTTTCCTGGTGGTTGTTTTTTACTTGCACTGGGTAAAGCAGCAAGAGTTAACTCTGTGAAACTTTGATTCAACCCTTCATCCTCTGGAGGCACATAAGTTAAATTTCGTGCAGTTCAACATGTGAAGTTCTTTATTACAAGACAAAAAAAAGCAGATGTTCTAGCTCCTCTACAGAATCATTAATGACACTATGGCACAAAGCTTCGCATTGAAATTATCTGTTAAATAATTCCTGCTATTCTGCAGATGGTGCTCTGCCTCCATAATCTTCTGTTCACAGATATATAAGACACCACCTTGCATAACACATTTGACCCTCGCGGGATCTTCCCAGACTAGCATTCCTCCCTGCTAAGGTCCCTTACTGCTTCCACAAACCCAATGATACAAAACAGAAATAAGCTGTGCACAATTCAGATCCTGGAAGAATGCTATTAATGAATAAGGTAAGCTTAGAACAGCCTAACAGAGCTTTTAGAGCTGCTCCCTCTGCAACACTGATGCTCTGAAGTGTATCATCACCTTTTAGTGCCATCAAACAGCTTTCAGGAAACAAGATCCCATTAAGTGTACCTGGAAGAAAATATCTATAATACTGTGTGCAATATAGCACACATCATTTCGCCACAGGAAATATATTTTTATAGCAGTGCAATTAAAGGCAGCTTGCGTTTAATATCTAGATCCTTTCAAATAGGAGATCATTTTGCATACACACAACACGAGGAGAGGTTACCTCACAGGATATTCCTGTGTAACCTTGAGGACATTCACAGAATTCCACATCTGGTGCTGAAGAAAGGTCTACAACATTTGCACTTGCAATATCCAGGGTCACAGAGTCCAACCTAGGATCAAACAGGAAGACATCACACCATTTGTTTCCCCAAAGCTGATTTTAAACAGGATAATTTGCTTCTAGGAGAGTAACACTGCTCTCTGGTGGTGACAGCTGAGAAACAGGCACAAATCTCAGCTATAAAAAGACTATGATCATAGTGTTATCACTGTGTTTGTATTTATGAGCTGGAAGTAGATTTGTCCTCACCCTGTTGTTATTATGATTACTCCCATTGACTCTGTGACTTCTCCTGTAGAGAGGTTTAATCAAGAACTTCCCTCTCTGTCATGATATCAGAGGTGTAGCAGCAGGGCAGCCTTCTACTGCAGCCCCAAAATAAAATAGCTTTACTGGACCATGTCTAAAACAGACACATGTTACAGGTGGGTGCGCAGCCAGAAACAGCACCAGGTCCTTGCTGGTAAGTGCACACACGAAGGGCAGTAAGGCCTTACTCCTGTGGACTTTGAGAACAAGACAGAGATCTGTAAGGACTGGTACAGATATTGCTAATTCTGACTTGAGACTAAGGTATGACCCATTAATTCATTCCAGACGAGTTTTCCTATTAAGTGCTCCCTTAGAGACGAGCCTCAGTAACATCTGCAAACAGACATTAAAAGAAAATACAGCCAATGTCTTTACTAGCAGGTTTTCAATAGTCAGTGATGGATTAACTTGCCACATATCGAAACAAGCATACTACTGTGAGTTTAGGAGATATTTCCCTCTAACAAAGCTGTCATTGTAATGAGGCTTTTAGGCAGTATTCCTTTAAAGTGGAAAACAAGGAATCTGCTATCAGATATCTTTAAAACAATGAAATGCATTTTTCTACACATTCCACTTGGAATTTTGGGTACAAGACCAGTCTTGAGAAAATTCAATCAAATATTTTTTTTTCCCTTGAAATTATTAACTTAAAACTTTAGGACTATTGCCACTATGCCACAAAAATAATAAAAGTATTTGGATTAATTGGAGTATTTTCTCTCTCTCACCTGTACACAGCTTTTTTGGCAATATTGTAGTTGGCCCTGATCAGAAGATGGGTTACGTTTACTAGAACAGTCATCAACCTTTCCCGGTCCACAGCTTTTTTTGTATTGAAGTCTATGAAATTTTCCGATACAAATCTCACAGCATTAGAATACTCCTCATATGGCTGCAAGGACAAGCCTGCTGCTCTTGTACTCAAAATCTGCCCATTGCCCTGAAATTGAAAGACAGAGAAAACATTTTCTGTATTTGCATGCAGACTTTATTTAGCAATTATATTTACTCTCAGCTGACCTCATATAGGTAATTACCCTACATGCACACTGTGTAGCTTTCTACTCACTCCCAAAACCAATAAAGAATGAATATGAACATTTCTGCTTTTAGATTTCATATTAAGTATGAGGTGACTGTGGCCTACTTTACACTTTACCTAACAGATTGCCTTGGCCTGGGACTTGTGGAAACGATATACATCCAGATAACATAGAAAAGAGGCAACCAAACTGGATTTCCTGCACTAGGAAAAGAATAAATATAAAGGCTGCACTTCCTATGGCTTCAGGAAGACTAAAATCCCATTCCCTTTTAGTTTGGAGACTTCAAAAATACTTGGTTTTCTTCTGAAAAAATAATTAAACTATACTTCAAAAATCCAGCTCCTCCACAAAACAGAATCTCTTTTCTGTCTTGTTTGATTGCTACCTATTACTATTATAAAATAATGCTTTTTGGAGGGTGCCTGGATTTCTTATAGAGAGATATTTTTTAACTGCAACATAAATAGTACTAGAAAAGTAAGCAAACTGCAAGAACATTCATCTGTTTCATAAATATAAATCATTCCAGTTTATTATAGTTTCTTTTGTAAATAGACCTTTGTTCATTTAGTAGTTACTACCTCAGCTGTTTTTACAAAGGTTAATTTGTAGATATTTATTATACAAAGTTAGCATTGCATACCTACAGTTTCAGAGAAGTGGATCAGAAAACCAGACAGCTGAATAATACAAAAAATCTTGGTAGTGACTTTTAGGAAGGGATTTAAACCTGAGAAAGATATTAATATAAAAATATTCTTTTTCTTTTCCGTTTTAGCCTATTAGATTCCCAATAATGTCTGAGTAGTAGCCAGCTGAAAAAAAAAATCCACCTGAATGATGACGTCCACACTAGATACTATATCACTGTCCACACTCTCCATTGGAATGTCGTAAGATACTGTATACTTCAAATCTCCACCAAAAGCTGTCAGCTGAAATTACAAAAACCAAAGCGTTAGCAGCAAAGCAACCCACAATCAATGCAAAGAAGAGACAGCAAACTAAAGGAGTGCGTAGACTTACAAACACCACTTTCCACGCAAGTTTAATGTGCCATGTGTATTAACGCTGGGACAAGTGCTGGCTTGCTGCTGTGCAGGTGGGGAAAGCAAGCTGAAGGCTCTGCAGGTGATTCAGACAAGTGCCCTCGTTCAGCGCAACACCCACGGGACTTTCAGCGAACAGCACAGGTTTACATTACCATTCTAGCCAAGGGGTACTGCATACTGGAGTTATTCCTGTTCCATATTCCTCCTTTGGGGCTCCTGAGCCCCAAATCTGATGCTGACTACTTCAAAGTAAACTAAAGAGTAGTATCAACAGTATCAACCTATATTTAAGGGATAGGAGATCAGAATTTGAGTGACTGTTGTCCTGTACAAAATTATTCCTTCAAGTTATAGTTTGAGACTTGTGTCCATTTACACGGTCACTACACTAAGGAGCAGGGCTCTGTGAGCAAAGATACTGGACTGAGAAACAGTTAAAGAAGTGAGGTGGCAGGCAGGCAAAAAGCTGGGAGACACAGAGCTTTAGGTAGTAACCAGGGCAAAAATTAAGACTAGTTGCTTGGTGATGAATCTGAAATGGGAGAGGGGCAAGAGGCAGACACAAGGAAGTTAATGGTTCTGTCTATAGTACTGGACAAGGTGTGAAGGGTGTAAGCTTGGGTATGGCAGCCAAAAATATGGGGAATGCAAGCACAAAAGTTAATAACTGCCAGGAGGAAGTGAGAGAGACTAGACTATCATGGAAGATGGGCAGAGAAGGAAATGGGGACGTGAGTGAGCTCAAAGAGCGAGTGCAGGGAAAAGGGGGAACTGGGCCAGGAACACTATGATTTGAAGAGCGGAGACAGATTGAGAAGCCTGTTAATATTGGGTTTTATCTTTAATTTATAACTATGGAAGTATGAGATATTCCAACTATACTCAAATTTGAATTACTTTCCATAAGCTAACCAAAGAACAGACACAGGCTGCGTGGAATGACAAATAGCAACTCCAACGGTTTCAATGCACAGTGAAGAAAACGTTAAACTGAAAGACAATGATTTATGTCATACAGGAAAGATATGAGAACAAAGTTTTAGGTGCGCAGAGGAGAATTTATGGTATACTAATTTCTCAGTAATGAAACGTTTTAGAAAGCAGAGTTACTATATGTGTACTGTCTAAGTAGAAGGACATTTTTAGAGCAATACAGTATGATTAAAATAAGGAAACCATAGAATAGCTTTGACTCTTCCTAAGAACTTACTTTATTTCCCAGATATGGCTCAGGTGCTGACCAGTAATAAGTGTGTTTCAGTACTTTCACAGCCTCAGTGTTGTTGATACTTATTTGATGGGGTCCATCAAACTGGCTTCGCTGAGGCTGCACGCTCTTTGCGTTATACAGATCAGTAACCAGCCAACCAGTCATATCTGATGTCTGCAAAAAAGAAAGGTTACATTAATGGGAGCCAGGCTTAGAGTTGCTGAGAAAGCAGTCATTAACTTACCCCTTCCCTAGATACTCATTCAAATTAATGAATCTACAGCACCTTCTTTAACCCAGTCTGACCTCCAATACATGCAAATAGTTGCCACTTCATTATAATCAGACTAGGATTATCTCTACCTCCCTATTAGACAGGAATAAGTGTGATTTTTATCCCTCCAAAAAAATTAGCTTTATACCTACATAATTCCCCGAGATAGAATTACAAAACATAAACGGCTTTGAGGCCTATCATCCCCATGTATAGACAAAGCTGAGTCAGAAGGAAGTTAACTCCACAGTCCCAGAGGAAGGAGCAGGAAGAAAGAATTTCATTCTTCTCACTGAAACATTTTTATACAAGCACCTTACACTTTCAGTCTATTTGAGGTGTTTTCTTCTCCCTCTCTTGGCACACAAAACAGGGGACTAAAGTGTGACTAGCTGTGCAAAGATGTGGAAGGGATTTGAAAAAACAGTGCCCCAAAAGTTCCCTACTCAGCAAATGTCTGTTCAGAAGATAGTGATATTTATAATCCTTCTGTTTTCCAAGCAAGAGTGTTGGAAGTATTGCTAGAGGTCACATCACCCCTGCCCAATAGGTATGGGCATGGGAGTGGGTTTTGGTTCCTCTCTTCAACATGTAAAGAAACTTCAACAGCACAAGGTCAGAAAAAATGCACCTTCCAAGGCATTATGACAGACTCCACTAGCCAGTGCTTCTGGTAGCACTGCAACCCAATGGGGACAAAGCTTGCACTGGAGTGACATGCTGGTTCTCTCAGAGCTATCCACTGACACTGAAAATCCATTCCTCTGTAAGGAGACGCATACCAGAAATTGGAGTTAACTTGGGCCATGTCAAAAGAGAAATACAGCACATTTTGCAGCTGCCTAAGGAAAGAATATTAGGTCATGGACATAACATATAAATACCTGACTGATGGGCCATGTTAGACTGTCACAGACATCAGAAACCCCAAAGCAGAAACACTCTGTGCAGCCCTGAGGGTTTCTTTCTTGCAAATTGTAGAATCCCGGTTTACAGAGGTCACAGTTTTCACCTTCTACATTTTCCTGTGAATGGCACATAACATTTGTTTCACATCAGCATTATTATGGTAACAAATACAGTAGATTAGATGGGATTTAGGCATAACAGCATTCAGAAGGATATGAAAGAAAACAGATTTCAGCACAGGAGGCTTATTGAATAAGACTCAGTGAGCTTAAAACTAAAACTGATTGGAAAAATTCATCAGAATTTGCCTGTTCATCAAAATCTAAACATGCCATGTAAGGGCTCGTATGCAATGAAATTCTGGCACACAGGCAGGTTTTGCAAAACTTCTGCTACTTTGCCAGTCTGATTCACTAGTAGCTTGAATTTCTAGGGGAAATTTGCTTTGGGGAAAAGTTCCCATGTTTACAGAATCCAGATGGCCCACAGGATAGCTTACCTTGACGGCCAGGCTCCTGGAGCTACCACAGCCAGTTTTAAGACAACATCTCAACTATCTATTACAACTCGCACTGTGATCCTCACCACTTCTTCCTACAGGAACATCACGTACACGTATGCTAGCTGGCAGCTCTTCCTCCTAACTTGCTCTGGCTAAGGTCCAGAAATTCCTGCTCCGAAAGTAGAGGTGCTCCACCTCTGTCAGCTCCAGCACTGTCTTCTGCCTCCTCACTATACAAACTGGGTGGTCTCGAGCACACTGTTACAAAGCTCTTTAATGTAGTATTTAGTGGGAAAAAAGAAAAAACCCAAAACCAGTGCACCCAACTTCCTATAACAAAAATCTTGTAAACTTTCTACTGACACTGTGTAGATACTTGGAAGAAACATTTAGACAAAAGCTGCTGAGAAGCAAACAAGTAAAGAAAATAGTCTCTAAATGCCCACAAAGCTGTGGAAGTAGTAGTTCTCAATGGGTATCTCTATGCTGCGATCCAGCACCTTTCCCACCCCAGGAACAATGCTCTGGCCATGTCCCAGCTTCATATCAGGGCAAGACCTGGACATATATGACTATCCATCTCACCCTCTGGTTTCCACTATGAGGAAACCCCATCACAAAGGCAAAGAGGGTGTTCTTGTGCACCCCACAAAGTTCCCTGCTACAGACACTCAGGGTACTACGGCTGTGGGCCACACCATGAAGGATACCTGTCTTGCCATTTCGAGGAGCCCCGTATGAGCACCACAGTTCAACTTAAACACAAAGCCTTGGGATGAAATTCCGCTTTCAGCTACACCAGGGTGTAACTTCCTTCCACTTTGGCCAGCAGAATCACTACAGATTCCAGCCTTATATTAGATTTGGTCCCATACAGCAGATTTCCAGCTCACTGGAGAGAAATCTGAGCCCTTTGATGGCAACACTACCAAGTCTCTCTCTCATGGACCAGCATTTGGTATGTGAACTCTCTAAACAGGTAGGTCATTTGCTTTTGTTTTGGTAAGCAAAATACAAACTGGTTTTGCAAACCGTAAGAAAAATGTAGATGATCTCCAGATCTTTGATTCAAAGGCTCTGCCTGCTTTCAACCCCAGGTAAAGGGCCACCTGACATAATGAGATTTTAAAATCTTGTTTTTTTAGAGAAATAATAATCGCATGTTCTTTTCAGCTTTTTTTCTTTCTCAGCCTTCAGGATGCACTTGGATCATACATTTCACTTTGGCTCTCAACACACGTGTCAGTTGTCACTGCTAGGTAGAAATTATTATTTATTTCATAATGAAAACTGAAAACTTACCTAATAATGAGAATGGGTTTTACAAAAAGAGCTAGTATGAAATTCAAACTAGAAAAAGTAGTAGTTTTGCATTACTGTGTTCATGGAGACTGCACTGGCTTAGAAATCTTGCTTCCTTCACTTGACACTTGGAGCACACAACTTCCTTCTTCCACATAGGTGGGCTGCTGGATGGTGACACTCTCAGTGGTTTCACCTAAAAATTCTGTACGGCAGGTTCACACTCACAACAGCATTAAGAGGGGACAGTTTCTTGCCGAGTTTGCACCAAAGTTTTCATCAGTTTAGCTGCATTGGCTAAAAACATGTTACTCTAGCACAAAAACAGGCAAAGCAGTTGCATCCCTTTTTTTCTTATTTAACTTGGCCACCGGAGCTATATCTTTCTTCCAGAAGTATGACTCCAGTTATTTATACGTTTGATATTTTGGATCAGACAAATTATGCAAAAGAACTAAGCAGTTTTAGAAAAGCTGTCAAACAAACCACAGGTTTTTTGGCTGCTGTTCACCATCATACTTGGCAACAAATATAAAAAACTACTAGCTAACATTTGGTTCAGAAAATTAAGTGTAACTTCTCTAAATATTGACACACCGCTTCCTAATAAAGTTCAGCAGAATCTACAGCTGCAAGATATTTCAAAGGGATTGTATATTTACCAAAAAATAAAAAAGAAGGCTGCAGATCTGCTCTTTTATTTGCTTACATTCTTGACACTTTATATTTTGCAATCAAATAATTAAATAAGATTTCATACACAGGTCTAATTTAATTATTCCAATAGTTCTTTCCAAATGCATACCATTACTTCATAGAAAGCAGATGTTATAAACATCTTTTCTTTACAAGAGATCAGTGGCTTTGAATAAAAAGATCAGCCAATCCCTAAAACCAAACCCAGCTAGGCACATTGTCATTCTCTCTGTGATTCTTTCTCACACTTACAGACATGTGCAGATATTATGTGATTTTAATGCCAGCCTGGCCCATTTTTATAGCAAGTGCTGTATCTGTAACATACGGAATTATTCAACATAAACTATTATATTTTCATGAACAGTGAATTACAAATCCATCCACAAATTCCCTCTTAAATAAAAATGGGAGACACTTACTTTGCAAAGACAAGGTTCTGTGCATGGATCTTCATTAATGCTACCAACCAGGCTGCAGTTACATCGCAGGCAGTTAGGGTAGCCCTGATACCCAAATGCGCAACGATCACATTTTTCTCCTGTGTAACCTTCTCTGCATTCACATTGACCTGGCCAAGTCCCTTGAAAAACAAAAACAGATAAACAAACAAATACTTAAGAGCTGACAGGAGGATGAATTCAAGATGTCTCAGTGTGTGCAAGTAATTTAACAGTCCTTTTTTATTACACTCCATGTTACATTCCACACAGATACTTGGCATAATGTCAGCCCCACCATCTATTATTCATGTTTAGAGTACCAGATGCACAGAAACTCCACCAGAATGGATTATCTGACAGCTGTATAAAGAACAACAGATAGCTTCATAAAGAACAGTGTTAGATCTCAACCTTTCAAATAGTTTTTCATAGACAAAGCCCTCCATCCCCAGACAAGTAAATGAAGGGCCCTGAAATATCTTAAAACACCTGTAGGTATGTCATGCCTCACCTCTTCCCTCCCAAACATTTACCGGTGTCTGGAAGCGGTACCCAACTGGCAGGCACTCACAACAAGATGATGTTCCCTCAGACCTCAGTGCCCAGAGACATTAGCCAGACTTCACCTTTAGAGAAAAAGCGCTTCCTGCTCCCTTACCGCGCTGCGCATCAGAGTGGTGCTCATCTTTAATGCAATGAGGACTCAGAGACCCAAACGGGTCACAGCCGCAGGGGTAGCAAGGGTGATCCTCATATGGAGAAACCTGCAAAACAAACGTTCTCTGTCAAATTCTCTCTAACTGGGGAAAGTAAAGTTGCATCTGTTTCTTGTCTGGGATCACTGGAACTGATATGAATGAAGACTGGAAAAGATAGCAGGCAGTAATGGATCAAGGGGCTCAATCTGTTTAATTTTACCAAAGAGAAGATCAGGGGATCACAGTGCAAAAACAACTTAAATTGGCAAACAGAATTTGGTTTTCAGAGCAGACAAAGGTATAGTAACAGCTAATGGGCTGGAAGTTGAAGCCTGACACATTCAACCTAAATATGTATTTTTAAGTGTGACAGCAATTAACCATTGTGATGGTTTACCAAAGATTATGGAAATCTTTAAGTCAAGAATGGATATTTTTCACAAAGATGCCCTCTAGTTCAAAGAGGAAGGAAATGAAGGAAATCCTTGGCTCTGCATTCAGTGGGAGGACAGATTACCTAATCATGAGGATTCATTCTGACTTCAATAATTTATATATCTCTGAACTATAGGCAATGCAATTCACATGGCAAGGATTTTCTTTCTTTTAGGGAAGCCTAAAATTTCCCTTTGAGCACCTCAGATTTAAAGCAAATCAGTAATGACCTCCAGATACCTACTTCTTGGCTACAAGCTGATTGAAGACTTTCCTTAAATGCTTCTTACAGTAAGTAAATTAGAGAATCTCAGACTCAAGTTTGTTTCTCTACTGGGCCTTTACCTCCTGTCTAACCACACTCATACAGACTCACCCTTGCTCTCTGCACCTATTTATACTGGATTTCTAAAGCATGGGCTTTCCAAAGTATGCACGACCCTGCCGAAACAAGACCTTGTGGGGTAGAAATTTCGTTCAGTATGTCTCATTATAGACATCTCTACACATTGCAGGAAGTTCATATGTTTAACTCTTTTAGTTATATCTTAACAAATGTCTTTAATGGAGTTTAGGTCATCTTTCCAGAGAGTGAGACTTGTTGATAAACTGGAAAGTAGACAGGCTCAGAGAGAACATGTTCTACAATAATCATGACAAGACGAAGAATAGTATTTGTTGCAATATCTCATCAGACAAAGAGTCTGATCTTAGAACCCTATAAGGGTCCTTTTTAATACTTGCTGAAATGGGCTGGTATAGGACGATATGCAATATTGGCACTTCTGAAGACATTAGACATGAAATGCTGGCACTTTTTAGAGCTTTATCCACAGGAGAAATGGCTTTCCTATCAAAACATCTACATTTCCATACTAGGACTTCAAGTTGTCTCTCCAACTATTCTTTCGTTCTCCATCACTTTCTGTTAAAGCAGTAAGACATGCCCTTCCATGCAATTCAAGAAACATTTTAAGTTTTTCTCTAAAAATGTTGGTGGTGTGTCACCTATAAAATATCCTCTACAGTTTTCAGTTACTCTGTAATTTGTAAAATATATATATACACATATGTGTGTCTCTGTGTGTGTGTACATGTATTTTATATAGATACGTGTACAATGAACTGAAATATACATTTCATCATATCATGTTGTAACCCATTAGAATCAACAAAGCATTAGAATGATATTCTCTAAATCTTACTTTGTGTGGTCTAAAATATCCATCAGCACACATTTCACAGTTGATACCAGCAGTATGTTGAGTACAGTTTAAACAGACGCCACCTCCTATATACTGGCCATGAATATTTATGCTCCTTTTCTGATCTGCAACACTCTGGTTGTAATAACAATCTTCTGCTTTGTTATGACAGTTGCACTCTAAGAAGGCACAGAAAAGAAATCCACTTTTTTGTTTCATTTACATTGTATAACAGTTCCTATAACACTGAAATTTTACGAAGAGTCAAATGCAAGAAAAGCATATCAAGCCATCTGAAAAGAGTGGTTTTTTCCCCATTAACTATGCTATATGCTTTAGCAGTCTCAAGACACTGTACTCCTTAGCAAGTAAGCACATTTCAAAGCCACAGTTACCACTTTAATAGCATCCATTTTAACACTGCCCTGTAGCTCACACTAAGACAATCCTGTCACTAGTGAAATGTCAGTGTCAGATGTCATTAGTAATGTGTGTTATTACCAGTAGTTATTTTTACACTTTCTGTCCTCTGCATTACAGGAGAAAATCTGTCTAATTCTTCTGTTATTTGTATTATAGACAAAAGCCAGGGGAGCCACCAGTGCCAGTACACAAGTATAAAACTGATTTAGGTTAGAGGATAGTTGGGTCCAGATACTCATAAACACCTACTTTCTAAACAGTGACATTAAGAGCTGTATCAAGAACACCACTCTTCCACTTGCAACTGTAAATTTTAGCTAATAGGCTCCTAATTGCCTGCGGCTTGTGCCAGGCTTTAGCAATGCGAAGAGGGAAAATGCACTAACAGGCCCTAGCAACATGCTGAGCTATATCAAACTACTGGCACAACCTAAGTCGATCTATCAGACAATCTGAAAGATAATTGGCCAGTAAGGAAAGTTTCTTTCAAAACATTTGTGTTGCCAGAACAATGTTGTTTGTCTGACACAAAATTTATGATCAACATAAGAGATTTGAATTTCAAGTAGCTAACAAAATGACTGATGCAAATCTGCTAGTTTTTACTGGAGTATAATAAATCCCCAAGACTCTTTTGTCTGATCCTCTCTGAAAGTATTATTAAATGACACCTCTACTAGCCATAGAGGCATGTGGGACAGAACATTTAAAATGACCTAAATTATTATAAGCAGTCCCTCTGCCTTCACTTAACCCCATGAAAACAATTTAATTTTTCTTGGGAATAGGTATAGATCTGTACTAAAAGCAAACTTAAACAATAACATAATAAGCCCTTATAAAACTACCTAAGCCTCTGTGCATACTTACTCTCACATTTGTTCCCAGCAGAAATGGTTCCTGGTCTCCACAGTTTCTGATGGTACCCAGGACAGCACTTATTACAGCTCTCTCCACATGTGTTGTGTTCACACTGGCACTGCAATTTCTAAGAAAAAAAAAAAAAAACTTTATTGAAATATTTTTATACGGGTCATTTACTTAATGTTCCCAAAAGTCTGCCTAATACCTAATTTACTCCAGAAAATGTTAGACCCACAAATGCCCTGCAATTGGCATGAGACTGCCCAACCATGCTATATTGACACAGGGGAGGAACCTTTCTAGAGTAGAAGGGACAAGTCTCCTGTGTTGCAAAACTGATTGTCCCCCAAATTTTTTAAATTTAATGTCAGAAAAATACTTCACTTCAAAAAAAGTCATACTACAAGAGACCCAGATATGCTTACATAGAAAAGGGGGAAAAAAAGCAAATAATATTTATACATCATGGAGTAAGATGTCTTTTATCCTCCTCTTTCTGATTCTCCTTAGGCAAAGAACTGTTTTCTTTCTTTTAATTGGAAAAATTGTTCTCTGAAAAGAAATAGCTGAAATTAAAGAATACCTTTGTGATTTCATCCAGTGGGCAGCTTCGAGCATGGCCGTAACAAATGCACATGCCACCAACAGAGATGTCCTTTATTGAATAGTAGTACTACAAAAATCAAAGTGGAAAAAGGGATGAAGAAAAGACATTTTAACATATTTATATACTTCCCACACTCACTGGAAAATATAGTACCAGCATTCAACTGTTTTGTGACTTGATAAATGCAAGCAGCTATTTCAAGCTTTAAATTTCTGCAACTTGGGGAAATCTGGTTTTGTAAATTTTTGCATTTTTCCCCTCACTGGTACAAAACACAGATTGATTACTTAGTATGCACAACTCCTAAACTTGAGGGAAGGCTACCATATGTGACCTAAGCCAAAATTTGCTTGCAAAAAATTCTTTTTTACCCTATAAGAAGCCATGAAGCATGACACATTGTTATATTTGAATTTTAGTTTGGGGAGTAAGAGTATGCTTTCCTAAAATGGGAGCTCTGCCCTCCCTTAAAACCAGTTTGTGCACTTCCTTCCAGATGAGCTCTTTGCTCCTAGTGTGATGTAGTATATTAGTCTACCCACATTTTTAGCTTAAGAACTGGTAATACAGCAGAGTAGAATAAATTAATATTGCCAGGTGGTGAGCAGAAGCAACATACATAAGGAAAGGATTTAACTTCGAAGGCAAGGAAGAGGCAGGAAATGACCCATCTGGGTTCAGTTACAGCTGCAGTATCAACAGGGTTGGCCTGTTTGTATCCTGGGAAATGTGTTACAGGGGGAATGAAAAAGAAATACTTTTGGAAGACACTTTTAAGAAAAGAGTTCAGGACTCTCAGACCTAACAACCCTAGAGTCATCTGGTTCAGGAAGAGGAGGTAGCCCTGGGTGGTCAGACCTGATGACTCATGGACTGTTATTGCTTTAAAGGAGCATGGAGCTGGAGCAAACTAGCCTCTCTGATTTCCTATTTAACTTATTAGGCTTTAAAATTTTTATTTTATTTTTTTTTAGAATTTGTTTTTAATGTTATGGGTTTGGATTGCAAAAAACACTTGGGGACTTATGAACATTAAGACCTTAACTACAGAGAAGGAGGTCCAGGCTGAGAAACGTAGGAGTAGAGCTCTATTTGTTAGTATTGGGAAAGCTCACTGCCTTCCCTGCTTCATCTCCTTTCTCCTTCCTCTTCAAACTCACTGTACGCTCTTCAAACTCAAGCCATGTGCAGCTCAAAGCCGAACAAGAGACCAACGCCAATCAAATGCCACAGAAATTAAATAACTCTGTTGTCAAACAGTTACTTGGAAAAGTTCTGCATCAGCCCTTTTAGAAGACTATGCACAAGAAATTGATACAGTCAATATCAACAACTGGAGTAAAAGTCTTGAAGAACATTAAATACGGAATCCAGAGAGAGTGGGCAGTGATTACTTTGGTTATAGTTAGTTGCACAATAGACGAGACACAAAGTGAAACATCAGGATTTGGGAACCCTGCCCAATAAAACCCACTTCTTGTGAACATGAAGATGTGTAGCTATTCATACAGAATTGCACTAAGTAGTGCTAAGCAGGATAGCACTAGCTCTGGACTGCTCAACTGCGTGGCTTCGGAGAGCAACGGGAAGCAATGGGTGCCCTCATTACCCTTTTGTTTCTCAGGTAAGCTGAGCATTTGTATGCTTCCACAACAAGCCTCCGCTTTTGGGTGTATTTCTTTATATAATATTAACAACAGACATAAATATTTACCAGTCTGCTCCATGGGATCATCTCAGCAGCTCAGCTTGTGGATTAACAGTTTCTTTAAGGCCAGCAAGGCACAGCTGGAACAGCTGTCCAGTCCTCTGTGCTTGCAGTCCCCTGGCTAGATATTTCCCTATGGAGCAGAAGTAACAAGCAGAACATTCAGGTCTCATACTTCAGTGATGGTGCACCTGAAGGAGCACCTCCCTGATTAAGGTGTGATCAGGGCTGCCTTGAAACTGCTTGTGATGCTCTCACCCACCAAAACCAGGCCAGACCAGGTCCTTTCTCCCCTCTCTGCCCAGCGGCCTGACCATACTTCCTAGCACCATACACTAGTGCTATCCTCCTCAACACACTGGCAAACTGCTCCATGCACAAGAGTTCGTCAAGAAGCAGCATAACTGCAAAAGGACTATGTGTACAAGAGAAGGCACAAATGCAAGAGTCCTGTTGTGCAAGCGGGGGACGGGGTCCTTGCTTAACTAGTTGCTTGTGGATGCTCTTAAAGGGAAGTAGCTCACAAGTGAGGAGAAGGGGAAACACCTTTCATATTCTTCCGTCCTCTTCAGGAGGCCCAAACTGTATGGAAATTCAAAGATGCAAAAGCCACTTTTATACACAAAACTACTGATGCCCTAACCTGTGGATCTCAGGCAAATTAAGAAGAGGGTCAAAAGGGCAAAATACAAAACAGGAATATCACACAAAATTAATCATAGCAGGCAGCATTCTTAGAGGCTCTGATACTGAATTTCTGTGAGAGCTTGAACAAGTCAGCCTAAGTGCTTGGTGCCTTGGTTTCTCCAGTTTCAATATCAGATGTGTAAAGTTAATTCTCTAAAAATTCTATTTGCGTGTTTTGTATCATTGTTCATTCATGGGCTTAAATACAATTTGATTAAACCAGCCTTAAAAAAAGAAAAAGAAGAAAAAGAAAAGAAGAAAACTTCTCATTAGACATCAAAATTCACAATGGCAAGGTTTTCAGATATTTCTTTTTTATGAATGAGAGCACTGGGAACTGAAATTCTTAATACACCAGAAAAGGCACTGCACGGTTGCATCAAGAGCAACCTCAGGTGACATTTTTATGAGCAAAACCGTATTTTTTTCTTTGACGATGAAGCATTAGAAATGCCGTTCCTAGGTTAAGTCATTTGAACATGTAAAACAAAAAGCAAACAAAAAAATCTCTAAAAATACTTTTTCAAAGTTCTCTGTGGCAAGGTGCATTGTTAATAACATCAGTAGGCATGTAAGACTTAGTTAACTTTTAAAAATAACTCAGTTTATGAATGGCAAGGATCAAGTACTTCTTCAAATGGATCAAAGTAGGCTTTTCTATCCAGAGGTACTGAATAACATTTCTGAACAATCAGCTTACCCTTCTGGTAACAATGGGATCTAGTTCTTTAGGATCGTGATGGCTCAGAGTCATAAGGTCAGCATTAAGGGTTCTAATACGCTGCAGTCGTAGGCGGATGTACCGTGCAGAAGTAAACTCCAAAAGTTTTTGTGAAGGATCATCAGCGCTAGGCCTACCATTGATCAACGACGTGTGAATCTAGAAAGAAGGCCTGACTTAATGATAAACATAATTGTGATGTATTTACAACAACGGACACTTCAGTATGAGAATTAAAAACATAAAACTTAAAGATTGTTTTCCAGCATCTTAGGATGGCGAGATGTCAAATTAACCGGAATTTTTTTTCTTCCCCAACTTATACCTGCAGGTAAAATGCCTGTTTCTTGACTCACGCAGTTCTGAAACCACCACTCTTGGTTTACAGAATCTAACTTCCTCAGGACTTTTGTAGAGACAGCATAAAGAGAAGAAAGGTACCACAGGCTAGTCCTCAGTTCCTCCGGTCTTCTCTGTTGGGATGGAAGACGTAACTCTGAACATAAACACAGTTTTGCCCTTACAGATTGTCTCCTATGCAACCTGTAAAGACCCTACTGCAAAATGTAATATCGCACACATGCTCAGTCTGGGAGAATTAATGGGATGATCCTGTGCTCTGCTGGGACCATTCCCAATCAACAAGAAATACTCAGTGTTAAGACAGCACAATGGGAAGCCACAACAAAGATGGCAATAGAAAGCAGGAGGCTGCCACCACAACACAACCCATCTGGCCTCCATCCTACTGTCTCAGTCCTCCCGAGTTGCCCCTGTAAGGGGGCTTCTGGTATCTAGCTGCACAACTTACTCTAGCTACAGCCCCCCATAGCTGCTTTCTTTCCAATGCAACTCAGGAACACTCAAGTCACCACCGTGACTTTGGGCTCATAGTCATATTTTAGAGTGTATTTATGCATTTATGCAGAGTAATTTTGTCTCACATACTCCACTTTGAATTTAAAGTTTAAGCTTTCTCTGGTACTGTCAAAATCCTTCCACTGAAAATATTTCTAAAAATTAAAGGGTTTTTTTACTTCCCTTTTTTAAAATTTTGCTTCTGTAATATTTTACAGAAGCTAGGGACTTTCTAAACAGTAATTGTGTTATTTCAAAGGTATACAAACAGACCCTGGAAATGGAGTTCACACTTCCAACATTTAACTTGGGCATTAATGGACTATTGCAGTTCATTCCAATTATTCATCATAAGCCCTGATTTCGTTACAAAAATTTACTGGAAGCAGATCTTCAAGCAGTGTACATGAGATTAACATCAGCACTTATAGTTGTAAGTGCTCTTTAAATAGTAGGAGCAATACTTCTTTAAACCCACTAAAAATCTAGCGGCCAAACTGGCAAAATGTCAGTAGTTTTCTCATTTGGCGCAAAATATTGTTAGTAAGTTACATTCCCATTTAGAAATGTGTCCCTTTTCCCCTACTGGTTCTTCTGCACCAGGACAGGTCTAAGCTGGGTGCATCCAAGTGCAGAACACTGGGATGCAATGAACATGGGTGTTTGCAGATACTTGCAGAGATCAGCTGGTGCACACAACCTCCTATAACCCTTACACTTAAGTCCAATAGGTTGGCCAGAACCAGTTAGGAAGCAATAGAAATATATTTTCAAAACGGGCAAGATTCACTAACACAGGTTGGAGATTCTCTGCGCTGGGAGTATTCCCATCTGTCATTACAGCTATGAAGGTGCAGCCGGTCCTTTGTGGAGGACAGCTCTTGTATGGTATAGAGCAATTTAATCTCGTTTTTATTACACTCAGATGAAACAATGTTCCAGGTAGTGCTGTTGACTATACTTGAATCACTCAATTCAGTGTACATCAGGAAAAATAAATGAGCATGAAATATCACTAATCCGAATCTCTGGCATTCCTGGGCTCAGAGTCCGACCGCCTCTCAGGCATCCATTACAAGAGGCACTGTTTGCACACAGTTAACCTAAGGGCTTTCTGGTTAATTGTAGTGAGAGCCAGGTTAAGTTTCTTTATCTGTTCCATCTGATCTGTAGGCATACGCTTAGCATCACTGCAACAAATATGTGATTAAAATAAATGGGACTTTTGTCATCTGAATTTCATTTGTTTTCTCCTGCCAAAACATAGTTTGGAGTTCATGTGAAAAAAGAGGTTTGATGCGCTTCAGCTGTTAACTACATATACTCCAATCTTTTTTTAACCAATAAACAAAAACATATTGGCTTCTATTAAATTAAGAGTTGCTAGCATTCTCCATGGGATAACACCGCATTTTATTACCACATAAGAAGAGCTTTCACAGTAGAATAACCACTGGTTTTAATGTATCATTTCATTATGTGGCTGCCTCTACGAAATAAATTAGACAAGTACCATGAATAGAGTTTGTTAGAAGAAAGAACAATCAACAGTGAGGCTACACAACTCACAGCTCTCTTAATTATGCTGCATCCCTGAAACAATGCCAAGGCTTGTTTAGGTGCTCCAGCTGTGCAGAGCACTTCAACAGTGTTTGCAGCTTTATCTCACACAACCAGGTGTTCCTAACACAGGGGTTTTCTTTATTAAATGAAAAACCTGGCAGAACATAGAGTCTCTGTTGTAGTCTTTCAGGGTAGAGTAACTAATAATTCACAGTTAATGGCTACCATCAAATTATGTGGAAAGAGAGAGAACAAAGAGTTTAGCAGCAGGAATATGCAGAGCCAAAGAAATGCTTTATCCCTCCATTTAAAAGTTTGCTATACTGGTACATGACATAAAGGTACTATCATTAAAGGAGAGTAACAGACCACCTGGCTGTGCCGAAGGTGATGAACTGGATAACTGCAATTCAAATGTTTTGAAGTTGCAGTCAGTCCACATTCATACCCACATACCACAAGTGTGAAAGCAAACATACCTCTCCATGTTCCAGGGGAACTAGTCTGGAATAGTAGGAGGTGCAGATCACTTCATCATCTCTCTTGTACGTAGGAGGCCCAATTCTTGGGGTAATATTGTAACGAGTTAAACATTCTGTGTCGCTAATTGCATAGTATTGCCATGGTCTGAACTCTGTGCCATCGATGGAGCGTTCCAAAATCCAGTTTCCAGGTCGTGGAGCATTAGCGGCTTTGATGATGACATATGCAACTTGAAAGACCTTTAAAAAAAGAAAAGCAAGAAGAAAATTTTAACACTTTATTCTGCTGTATAAAAGACAACCGGAGCCTAATTTGGTACTAAAATTAACTCAAATTTTAAGAGAAGGTAAAATTTGGCAGAGTGACTCTGGATAAAATTTTTGCACAAACCTTTCACAAAAGCTCCGTCTAATCTTTTATGATACTAACAGAAATATGTATCATTTTTGTCAAAACTTTTAACATCACAGTAAAACACTTGTTTATGTGACTAAAAAAACCCAAATATATTCAGCTCATCTTTCTGTGATAACCTGATAGCTGAAATACACATAGACTGTAGATTTCGGGATTAGTTGGATAGAATGTTCTTTTCATGGGAAAAGTGCTATTTAGTTTTTTCGAACCGCTGAGGGCTTCAAAGAGGTGATTTTTTTTTCAGAACAGCTGCAGCCCAAACAACCCTTTGTTTCACATTTTAGCTGGGAGTATAATCCTCTCAGTAATAGCATTTCTGATAAGCTTTTTACACCCTATATTAAGAATCTCTTTCTGTGCATTCCATTTTCATTGTTACATTTAAACTTACTTAAGCAGAGGGCTATTTAGAGCGTCTGCTGAAAAAGCACAGAGACAAATAAGAGATATGTAACAAATACAAGTGTGATAAGGTTATTTAGGAATAGAAGTTGTTTTACGATTTGCAATTTCTCAGCTATGTTGATAGCTTGCATATTTTCTTACAATTGTGAGTCCAAAGTACATCCATGCAACAGCACTGTTCAGGACTTCTGTGACTAAGCAGGACAGTAATTAGTTTTATGCTACCTTTTAAGTGAGCCTCTCATGGCAGCCAGACAACCTGCACTGGCCCCCAACTAGCTACAGCATCAGCCACTAACTCTGAAGTGCACTTACTCCAAAGCTATTGTCTTCTTCCTTACCTAATACCTACTATGTCACCTCGCTTAAAATTGGCCATCTTTGCAAACTGTAAGACTCCTTATATGAGTTTAATGTTTTACATGCACTACATTATCAAGCCACATTTAGATGAAAGAAAAATGCCATGTTGTTCAGCCATCTCAGAGGTCTGTATTCTCACTTGAATAGACTGCCTGGTTGGCTGGTGTAATTATTATAATTTCTGTCTGCATGTGCAGTATTAACAGGGGGTTCTGCTCCACTTTAGCCATAATCATTTCTTTCACATGTCTTTAAATACAGATTTATTTCTTTTTTGCAGTACGGATGGAAGCCAGAACCAGAACAGCATTTGCCATCTAAAAGCTGAATAGGGAAATAAACATATAAATAGTGATTGTACTGTGTGTGCAATTCAGGAAGCTACTTTGCAAAAAAAAATTCTTTAAGTGAACAGAGCTTTGCAGACATGAGAGGGAAAAAGTTTTGGTGATACCTATCTCCGGTATACCTATGGTGATACCTATGAACTCAGTTTTGATTAAAATTCAGACATAACTTACAACTTGGTATTCACTTGGTCTGATTTTCTTTTCAGGCACTCCAATTGTATCCTTTGAGCCAGACATCAAGCACATATAAACAGAAGTACTTCCAGTTGTTTCAATAAATATGAAAATTTACACAAACCAAGGATTTTGTCTACTGACTTCTATGGCATTTCAGCAGCACAAAGCAGACATAGACAAAGAGAAGCCAGCTTACTGTTTAGTCATAGCATTACAGTCTTAGAAGCAAAATTTCTACAGGGCTTGAAAATTCTCTGTCTTACAGCACAGTCTCAAAGTTAAAAGTTAAAGTTAAGTGAAAACCAAGAACTATAATCCAGCTTCCGTGCAAGAAAGAGTACCTTTAAATAAAACTCATGTGATACCAACAAGCTCCAGCTGAGATAACATCAAAATATATGCTTTTAAAGTGAAAAGAATGGAATTCAGGCAGACAGAGCCAAGCAACTGTAATTCCCTACACACCACCTGTATTTCATTAATTGTCTTTGCAGCAGTTGACTTATATACCTGTTTTACACTGGATTACGCACAAGCAGAATTTTGGGTACCATCATTTCAATACCCCTAAGCTGAAGCCAGTAAAAGCCACTTATTTGTATGTGCATTTTCTTCATCACACAAAAGAGAACTGAAGAAGGAATTGCCACGCACCTAAAAGTTCCTTTGAAGTTAATCATCTCTTTCAAATGTACAAAAGATGCAAGACTGGAACACCAATGTTTTTTAAGTGCCATGGGAGAAAGTTTTCCTCAAAGCCTCTTTATACCTCTTCATTTATTTATTTTTCTTCTCTGTTTGCTATCATCAACTAAAATGCTTCCATGCTTATTACACAGTCCACTGAACAACAAACGATCCACTTTTGATTACATGGAGATTTTTCAAGACCCATTATAGTCTGCAGCTGATGTAGCTTGTTTTAAATCCAGTTTCAACTAGTCACAATGAGTTATCCTTCACCACAAACTATAACTGCAGCCACTGCTACAGAAATAAAAGTAAGTAATATTCACAAGAGTACAAAGGTTAAATTTAGTTTGAATAACAAAGTTTTTGGAGTTAGGGGGAATGAGGGAGAAAGCCAATTAAAGAGAAAGATTTTCACAGCAATTGTGTATGTATCCTACTTCATTTTATCATCACATCATAAAGTCAATTTTTTTCCAGAAGCATAGCATCCATGTTTGGTACTCATCTAAGGATTGATTTTTCCTGCATATCTACAGTTCACCAAGAGCTGAAAGAAAGATATTTGAAGCTGAGAACCCAAAAGAGGCATCCAAAAATCAATGAACAGTTCTACAAATATTGAAGTATGTGCAGTGGGCCTGCGTAGAAAACTGTTGTCTTCTTTTTCTCCTGGATCCTCTGGAGTCCTTTCCATTTACACACACAGCCCATAGGTACCTAAATATACTTCATAAGTAAATTCACAGGATACTGAGTATCAGCAACACTGGGAAAACTTGTCAGCCCCTGAAATGATGTAGGTTAAATATATGAATGAAAGGATTTTGCATAAATGCTCCTGCCACTAAGAAGTCACAGGACAACCAGGCAGTAGGAGTTGTGTTCCCAGGGGTTGCTTACCCAAGCAAGGGGATGAAGAGGGAGGCAGGGATGTAGGCATACCCAGTGTACACAGATTCAGACAGTTTAAGGAAGGCCAACAGGTAGAGGTTTGGGAGACCTCACATCCCAGAGCCTCTTCAACCTGAAAGGAATCTGAACCAGCAATTGCATGTAATGCAAACGGATTTTCCAACATCCTCTGATCGCTTCCTTAAAGATTACTTACATGAGTTCTCCAGGATTGAACAGCACTGAAAGCAGTTTCCTACTGCTCTCCACCTCCATTCACTGTCCACCAGCTGCCCACCTGATAAACTTGAGCTGTGTGGCATGAGCTAATGATTTGTACATTTTAATCCGACTGTGTAGCTTTCCCAGAACTAATTTCCTTATTGAGCTACAAGGGTAAAAAGGGCAAGCCAAAGCAAGTTAGCAATTCCCAGGCAGCCATAGATTAGAAAGTGTCATTTTACAGACATTTCAGTCCTGACTGTAAAGAGCAGCCAAATAAATTTGTACCACAGAACAACACCTCTGTAGCAGCAACACCAAGGTAACATCATTTACTTCTGCTTTATTTTAGCCTTTCTCCTAACAACCTTGTTTCCTTGAATGCAGAGCCAGCAGTGCCATGTGCATTATTCTTGAAATAGATTTATAAGCAAACCCTTCTCCCCATTCCTCAGGCAATTTTGCATACCATGTTGCTCAAGACCGTAAACTCAGCCAGCAGTGGCCACGCAGCAGATGCTAGCCAAACATCCCCATTTCCAGGGGGTCAGTCAATGCTCTAAAACCCACACCAGTACGCGCCCTGGCAAGCACAATCTTCCCTGGAGTCCTTTTAGAGTGAGACTCTCAGTTATATTTTTCAGTATACATGAATGGAGACAACTGTAATGGAAGATTCTGTCTTTTCATAACTAAAGCCTCCGAAAGTGAAAAGTTAAAGGGAAAGATGAGTCCCAACAAATTAACTTTCCTAAATTTCGGAAAAGTTTAACCTACTGTGAACAGAGGGACTAACTGCTAGTTCAAATCTACATCTTGATTCAAATCTAAACTCTACCAGACCTTGAAAAAAACTAAAATGAGGATATAAGTTCGGGACCCCAGGACCTCATTCAGTGTCCTATCGCATACCTTGCTGAAACCGCACTAGCATAATGTAAACCATATAATGCAGAAGGCTGCTAAATGAACAAGTCAAGAAGAATGCAAGGCTCTTGGCAGACTGGTTTCTCCAAGTCTGATATATTCAGCTAAATCTTTTCCTTCAGGGTTAGTGTAGAAAGGCAATCTAAATAACAGAAATATTTTTCAAAATGGCTTGACAAGGCTTGTGGTGCAAAATCTGTTCTGCTCAGTCGTTTCAGCACATCTATACCTGGCTACCAGAAAAGATTCTTTCTCCCAGATTTCATTTTACTGGCAGAAAAGGCTAAAGTGAATCTACACAAACTTTCAGAAAGTAGGAGCCTACACGAAGGGATATGCTGAGTATCATCAGCCTGCACTGTTGATAAAAAAACCTTTTTAAGGAATCAACTTTGCTTCAGGCTCTTATTACAGACTGTGAGGCTTAGCAATTGTTTGCTATGTTTTCCCCTGAGGAGCTTGTGATGCTAGAGCACATACTAGTCTATATCCAGCAAGGTCTCTAATCTCCTGAATTATCTTTTCTTTATGATCTTGATTCATTTTGTGCAACAATTTCTTCGCACTAGAGGATAAACTCATTTTACTCAAGCAGTGTATTACAAGAATGTAAGGATGAGCACCCTGAATCTTGCGTCATCAGTTTTGAAGCAACAAAAGGCTTTAAGGAAACTTGTCAGGCAGCATAAACTGGCATTGGTCCAGTGAAGTCAACCAAACAGTATCTTTTTCCATCAGATAAGGATTTGTCCTTACAGAGTCTCTTCTTGCCAAGTGATTTCAAGATGAAAGCTCTGTACAAAGTGCAAATATTATTGCCATTATATTTGAATTTCTGATAGCAGAAACTACAAATTAATCTTACATCAGCCTCTGAGTAGTCATCCAGTATTCATGAAATATTAATGAGCTATGAATTAAACAGAAGTGGAGAGGTTTTTACAACTTGATATTTGGGACCTTCTAAGAACAACTGATCTCGCTTTCCAGTTCAAAAACTTTGTGATGTACAAACTTCTGTCTTTCTGCTGTACCTAGCACAAAGCACCCTTAAACACCTTTGAAAGCCTCAAGCACAGCAGTAATACTGAGGAAAGCATTCTTCATTTAATGGTGTGACAGAGAAAGATTTTACAGGTGGACCAGGCACACTACTGACATTTATAATAATCAGTATTTTAATTCATTACCATTTTGCAAAGTAACTGAACAGAGAACTCATACTCAGGCATAAATGCTGTTTCTATCTTAAACCACTGCCATACATTTTTATTTTGTCTCCACAGAACTGCCAGCATAGGAAACAAAAGATCATAAATCAAATCTTGGTATATCAATACTTGTATATCAATACTACACCTCATTGCTAAACTACTCTTTCCTCAACTCTGGATCTTTGCCATACATTTAATGGAAAGAAAAAAAAGAAAAAGATTATCACACACCTGGGCCTGGGAAGACTGAAAGACAAGCCAGAATGCACGTACCTAGTTTTCACGATCCATGTGAGCTAAAAAATTGTGATGTACCGATACAAAATGCTGAGCATTCGTTATAAACAGCACATAGATTCCAAAGGAGAAAGATCTGAAGGGCAATTTAGATCCTGATTTTATTAGCCAGCTCTCTTTTCTTAACTAGACTCCATCAAGTTGCTCTTCCATGCAGCTGTTTTTAGGCTAAATAAACTAAGTGCAAGGTAGAATATCAGCTGAAAAAATATTCTCTGTTCCCTTCTGCTTTGAGCCAAGGGATGACCACAGCCAGCGGACACAGACTGCTGCCAGAACTTCACCTAGAGTAAACTGAAAGTGTCTTCATCAGCTTCCCCGTGTTTGCCAGCCTAGGCTACCTGCCAGCACTTGCCAGCCCTGACTGCTGGGTTACATCTCTGTGCTCTGCATGTTGTATGGTGGCAATAATCCCAAGATGTGATTCATTCCTCCTATTGTTATAACTTTCAGCAATTACTCAAGAATCGTATATAATGATCAGATGGTGATTCTTCCCATCACAAAAGGGGATGAATGTATTCTGTCAAGGAAAATTAAAGGCCGTATTCACTTTAACATGCAGATTTAATGCACAAATCTTGGAACATTAAAAAAAAAATGTACCAATGCCAAATATATACAGCAATGCATACAGCTAGAGGTACTGCTTTTCAGGAATACTTCTAAAGTTTCACTAAAATGGGAAGTGTGAAATACTCTGCAAGAGTATCTTAGTTCAAAGGAAATTTTTAAAGTAAACAGTTACTAAAATCACTAAAGTCCTTCACATATCTGCATCTTTTGTTACTCTTTACTTGTGCTGACTCACTAAAAGTTAGTACACCCAGTCAGCTCTAATAACTCATTGACTCCAAGCAATCTTTATTAACCAAATCCTGCCTCACAGAATAGTAATTTACATTCAAGTTGCATAGTCCTAGATGCCTTCTGTCTCTCAAACTCTCTAAGGAAAACACAGAAGAAAGGCCCCTTGGGGGAAACTTTTCAAATCAAATTAGTGAAACAGAGCACGGGTCAGGAGAGGAAAGATACGTATTCGGGGAAACATCAACAGTGCTAAGTCTGGAGAATCAAAACTTTAGAGGGCAGCCGCCTGGTCGGTTTCCAAAGCAAAAATGTTCTAGGAGGATAAAAGAAGGCATTCCCCCCTCCCTCATTCTTCCCTCTTGTTTGTCCAAACCAAAGTCAACTATTCAAACAACAAGAAAGTCCTACCCAAACCTTCTGCTGCTGAAAAAAGGTACCTTATGATTATTTTCCCAACATTTCTGCTTTCTAATTAAAGAGCAAACTGACCACTCATTTAACCTATGCTACATTAAAAAAAAAAAAAGTTAAACCTTCTGTGTTAACCTTTAAAATAAACTGACCACTCATTTAACCTATGCTACATTAAAAAAAAAAAGTTAAACCTTCTGTGTTAACCTTTAAAATAACTTTCACTCAGAGTCTAGAGATTACCAACTGTACATCTCAAGTACGCATTTTCTGCTCAGTAACACAGCTTCTCCACGATTTTAGAAGCATCCTCATACTAATAATCTATACCATTGTTAAGCTTTGACTTTCAAACAGCTCACATGGGCCAATGCATGCATCTCTTCAAAGCAAAACAAAAAAAAAACCAAACAAAAATGTAGGGTTTGGAAATAATTTTGCCTCTTTTCTTCTTGGAATGAAAGGGTAAAAGACTTCTACATCTTCCACGTCCAACTGACAAACTAACAAATTAGCAAACGGTCTGTGCAGTCTAGCAGCCTCCTCCCTAAGAATATTACAAGCTGTGAGGAGGGAAAAAATCCCTCCAAGTTTTGCTGTGAAGTACCAAAGCACAGGAACCGCCTTCTCTCCAGACAGTTCCAACTTCCACAGGCTCAAAATCACTGCTTAGAGATACAAACCCTAGCTCATCAGGACAACTCAGCGCAAAAGTCCACAGAAGAAATAATCCAGAGTGTTTCTCCCCAGTGCTTCTTCCAGCAAAATGGTTATCAGGGCCAGTCAGAAGAGAAGCAAGAAAAGTGGCAAATAACGTTTCTTTCAGCAACATTAACTCTACCCCATTTTAAGTGTGTTTTGTTTTCTAGTCCTGATCATACCCTTGAGCTAACAGGAGAGTCTGTGTGTTTCAAGGGTTCTGGAGCTCTTGCAGTTGAACTTTCTGACCTTTTACGCTTTAATCTCACCATTACATCACATTAATGGGTTTAGATATTTAATGTAAATATGAAAAAATACTGAGAAAAATATACACAACTTAAACAGAAGAGTTTAACTTGAGATCTGCTGTGAGATAATTGATGAAAATACAGTAGTCCCTCATGTCACTTGTTTTTCTTCCCTCCTCCAAAGCTCAGTATCTGAGGTACAATGTAACTGTGTATCAAAAGAGTTCATATTTGGAAATATGTTGTGTTCTGCTTTCTTACAGTAAATAACAACAGTTTTACTGTGTCCTACTCCAAACCATTTACTTTCTTTTATTGAGAAACTGTACAGTCAGTGTAATAGTTAGAGTTAATAAACAGAAACAGATGTATCCTGACATATAATATTCGCACCTATGACAACTATACCCTGAAAACACTGTTTCCTGCCTGAAAATAAGACTTTGATAATCTCCAGGCAACTTGCCTAAAATCAAAGGCAGAGGAAAAAAATATCAAAGAATTATGGGGGGAAAGACAGCAGGGTTGGACAGAAGGAGATCATTAGGACAGAGGGAACGGTGTTGTAAACTCTCTCATCCAAACATGCACAACTGCTGCAGTCTCATAAATTAGAACAACCTGTGGTCCATTTGCTTGAAAATACAGTCACTCCCATTTCAATCTCATAGGAATAAAATTTCCAAGGTGCTTCTGCATAAATGATTGAAAAACCCATCTGTTTAAAATCATCGCTTCATAGCCAGCTTGAAGTATCTGGCTCATAGGTGCTACTGAATGACTAACTGCTAAATATCTCACAGGTCAACTGCATGGGCTTATATCCTACGGAAAAATAAGTGACCCGGTGCTCAATGCTACTCACCTGCCTGAGATCCAAGGTGATGGTGACCCAGTGGTACTGCCTCCCATTCTGAATGCTGGGACTTTGCCACCAATTATTGGTACCATCAATTGCACTAGAGATTGGGTGCTGCTCTGTTTCAAAGCAAAAACATAAAAATCTCTTAAAAATACAACTCAGTGTATTTCCTCTAGCCCAGTACATTCCATGCTGAGTACAACTATTTTCTCTCATAGAATAAAAGTTGAAATTTGCCTCCAGACAACAGGCCGACATTAGACCCTGAGGCACTTCAGGGTGATTTAAGGTATTCACGCATTCTGTTGGCCCTTTCCCCACAGGTAGTTGCACTCACACAGTAGAAAGATCAAAAGTACTAAACATGTCACCCCCAATACAGCCTGTATTCACAGGAAGGGTCAAAAAGAAGCACACAATGGAAAGAAATCCATGAAGCTTGCCTTTGGGATTGGCGCTGTTGTGGTCACAGACGCGGCACTGGGCATTGCGCAGAGGCCGTCCTGGGACGTGCTCCACCAGCTTGCAGAACATCTCTGGCCCCTGCTCCCCGCAGGTGGCATTGGTGGAGATGTGGGCATTGCTGGCCAGGTTGAGGATGGCAGGGAATAGACCTTCAAATAAGGAAATCAGTATTATCAAGTTTATAGCAAGGCAAGCAAAAAATAATCATGATTCTGAGACAGACCTCTGAACATACAGGGTTTCTACGAGATATAGAGAAATGTGATGAAAAAAGATTATTTTATGAAAAAAAATCATATCGTACTGACTCCAGGATAGTATAGCAGTTGTCAGGTCTCCCAGGCGGGCCAGTCCCTGCCCACCCCTGCTCCCATCTCAGCCCAGCCTGGGGCCATCAGCCGCTGCCCCTGCGATGCCGCAGCGGTGCCAGCTCCAGCCCCACCATGGCCCTGCCCCTGCCCGGCCATGAGACCCCTGGCCTCAGCCCGGCCCTGCCGGCAGCCCCCTGACACCCACCGCGGGAGCCGCCACAGTGCCCCAACAGCAGTAACCCAGCTCCGCATTTGGGTGCTTCACTACCGAGGAACACACGAGTTGGTTTACTACCTCTTTTAGTTACTAAATCATTTTTTCGCAGTGTGAATTTATCAAAACCAGGAGGAAAATTGGCTCTCTGCCAAAAGAGATGAGCGGTTACACAGCAAGCACTCTATTGATGTGGAAAATGACATTTAACTGGAAGTCTCAGAAGCAGAAATACCAGCAACTTGAACCACACACTCTGAACTTTCAAGTTTTACAAAGATTGCATTCTAGACCTTTGCTCTTGGCTTTTCCGCAGCCCATGTAAAGTCTAAGGGGGATTTTGCTTGCTGTTTATTAATCTTTACACAAACACTTTACAGTACTTCCAAATGGTGTTGCTCTTGTGCACTAGATTAATGAAACAATAGATGAATGGTTTGAGGCTTACTGCTACTGGATCTGGAATTCTTAAGATTTCTAACAGGAATGAAGTTTTATTTTAGCTTAAAGGCTACTGATAAAATTTAAAGACTACTCCATGTGACGGGAAAATGTTAAGCGCAGCTTCTCAGCAATTGCATGTTATCATTTTCCAGCTTTGCTTCCTGAGCAAAAACCCTCTTATTTCTTGCACAATTACATTTGCATTCATCTCCATAACAATTAAGAAGTACTCCTTTTCTACTCAGAAGTAACTTTGAAAAAGAGAAACAATTTTGGAAAAACAATCCTGTGTTTGGAGATTAAACAAAACGGGCTGAAATCAAAGCCAGAGCCCTGGTATAACATACTAAGAGCGCTGCAAGAATTGCCACTGTTGCAATAGTGAGGTATTAAAGCCCCATATTTTGAAAAGTTTTACATACATATATATATAAATACTTATTTTCTTACAAGGAATTCTGATTACAAAACCAAATCCATTCGTGTTTGTTAAAACATATGCCTTTTCTTTCATTAGTAAAATTACATGGATTCTTTTACTTCATTAATCTACAACATATATCATAAAAGATTGCAATATTAGTGTTCTGCTTTTCTTAGCTGTACATCTCAACAGACAAAATTCAATAATCCTTTAATTTAACCAAAAAGTCTTTGTCTATGCAGTAATTGCACTACCTGGAAAGCCTGGAGAAAAGTTTTAGTGCTATTTAAACCTTGACTTCAACTTTTGAAAATGTGGGTAAATCCCAATCTGTTTCACCACAATACGAATAATATACAGTGTGGTTTCAAATGTGCTATACTCAAAACTTTAAAAGAGAGAGGCAGAGCTTTCTATTTTCTCAAATCCTTAACTCATTTAAGTTAAATCTAGACTAGACCATATTCCTTGTTCATATTACACTCCCAATCTGAGGCACATGAGAACACTGTAGACATACTATTGACCACTTTGGTGAGGATATTCTTCTAGTAACACGTATTCTGCACAGTCTTCCCTCACTTCTTGCAGTATTGGTACAGTATCACTCCAGACTTGCAGCTAAAGGCAAAGCAGAAATGTAGCCCTCCATTTTCTTACTAGACAAGAAAACTCATTGATGGAAGCGGGTACCCTCTTTCACGCTACGCGCCAACGATATAAAATCTTCTGCATTCAGTATTCATTGCCATTCATGTAGGTGTCTATCGGTCAGTCTTCAAAAGCTACCCACTACTTAACCCCCAAGTCAATCATTTCATTCACTCACATTACACAAGAGCCCTACCATTGGTTTCCAGGGTCATTTGTTACGGCGACATAATTTGCCTTCAACAAGCTTCAGTCAAAAGCTTTGTGCCACAGGAAAAATGAAGCTCCAAAGAAACAGTGCTAATGGCAACCACTGTGCTGGGCAAGTTTCATGCCAAAATCCCAGACTCAAATCAGGTTCAAACACCATAACAAAGCTGAATATACTTCAGGCCACTCGGTCTGACCTCAGCCCTTTCGTCTGTTTGTCACCAAGCATCTCACTAACTTTAACAAGTTCATTACCTGACATTGAAATGAATAATAATGTGGTGACATTAAGGTCTCATTATGATTTTTCTGACTCACACAGACATAAGAGGAAAGGGCATTTCAGGCCAATTGGAGTTTTATACCACGGTCCACAAAAGAAAAAACCAAGAGGTTCTCAGTTGCATCCTGCAAGGTACTACATTTCCTCAAATCCTGGTGGGTTACATTCATCTCTGATTCTCTTTTAAGGCAATCAAGTCAATCTGCAGAGGTGTGGTCACTAGTTTCAGTAGGAGTTGAGATTAGTCTAGGAGCCAATTCATACAGAAATGAGTACCCAGGATGACCAAAAAAAAAAAAAAAAAAGACAAGCTTAGAAGAAATGAGTTGCATCTTTACAGCACATTGCTCCTCTTCAGTTATTTGTGTTCTTAAAAGTCAAGTACTCCGAATGGTGAGTTCAAGAACAAGAGTCTTACACACCCTTTTGCCAGAAAAAGAGAAAAATAAAAACATCTAGCAACACATATTTGCATTAATCTTTTCAGGAGAGGAAGGGATGATAAAGAGAAAAAACCACAGGATCAGCCACTTAAATGAGCCATTTACAGATAACTAGGTGACACTGTCACCCTATTCTGGTATAAAATTTGAGTGACCATAACAGACACAAAACACTGACAGAAGATATCACATATCTTTAAACTGAACTTCTAGTGAATGATATTTGGATTCTGAATGACATTGATGCAACTTTAACAGTTTATCACTTCAAGTCCATCACAAATGATTGATTTAGATTTATCAAATTTATCCTCAAGATAAAGGAAGGAAGTGCTACATACAAACTCCTCACTGTTTCACTGCTGAGTTGTCAGGCTCCATTTTCACATTATATGATCATAAAGCAGCCTTGAGAAATCTGCATACGAATGGCAACAATATACAGAGAATTCAGTGGCAGATTTCTCAGCTCACTGATTTAGTTTGGTTGACTATATTTCATTTGCTAAAATAACTTGGAACCAACTTCGTAAGCACTTGCTATTTCATCTTTCTACCATTGACCCCATATCTGGGAACCACTAGCATTTTACAAAAGATTATTATGCTCCTCAGAAAAGGTAGAAGAATAGTTAAGTTAAACACATCTGCTTACTTCCTCTGGCTCTGGCCAGCCCTTTAATGATACAGTAGTCTTTAGTTTGATTTCCTCCAGTTACTCAGCAGCTGCCTATTAGGCCAAAACCAGAGAGATTCACCCACCATCTAACACCAGAATATGAATTGTGTATAGATGCTAATTTGACCTTAAGAAAGAATAATAATTCAGCACCAAAGTAGAACATATACTTTTTTCATTAAATATTTAAGCAAGTTCTCATTTGTAGGGATGTGGTTTTAACCAGACACCTGACTAAAACTTACTACTGGAAAAAAATCAATACCAGTGTACCTGAGTGGATACTTCCAGAATTGTGTTATTTGGTGCTTTCCTACAGGGGCAGATGCAGCAAGCCCCAAGCTCAGAGAAAGCAGAGGGCATCATATATCACTAATATGAAGGTCGGTAATGTGGATATGGCAGAATTTTTCATGTTGAACACTTTATAACATTTGAGTCTTACAGAAAAGACAAGAAAGAACCACCAAAGGTTAGGCAAATTTGTTGTAGGCACTGCTCAGCAGGCAGGCCTTGTGGTGAAAGACAACACTTCACCCAGAAAAAAGGCTTTTAGGCAGATGAAGAGGTGTTTTTTATGTGCTCTATTTTATGTGCTTCAGTGTGCCAATCCACTCCAGTCCGCCAATCTACTCCAGTCTTTCAGAACGAATGGGGACAGGTAGAGCATGTAGCTTCTTGGGGTACAGTGTGGATTATTCACACAAAATAATGAACTGATATACACTGTTGCATTAGTAAAACATGTTTTCATCCAGGAGAGCTATCCCCCTGTTGTGAGGGTAACAGCTGGTCTTATGGCCTAGGCTTCCCTGGACATTATTCGACTGAAGGCCAGATTCTAAAGAAGTCTTCACAAGGTTGTTACAGAGATGAGTAGCATCACCTTTCCCGGAGGCTCGTTTTAATCGTTTGTAGTTTTATAAGTTTTCTTCAGCTAATTGATTTTGTTGTTGCATCATTACCACCAATCCAAAATAAGGCTACCAAGCAACCTCAAAGTTTTCTCCATGAAGAATTTCAAGGATTCGGGACATTTCTTGAGGATTCAGGGTTTCTGGCAACTCCAGGAGGATGCAAAATTCTGGATGGGGTCAATGCACATCTGTTGATACATTCTGGATACACCTGATTTACTACACACGAGCAGATCAATTCTATTGTATTCACGTAGTAGACCTGACACATCTGGACTTACTGAACATATTGTCTACCTCATAGCCTGCACATGCACAGGAATATCAGCGCACTCTCCAGACATTAGATTTAATCTATATTCTCAGACCACAGCACATACAAATCACAAATGGAAATATAACAGCCACATGCAGGCGCAATCCTTCTCTGACATTCAGCAAATGCTCTTTAGACATACGTAGTCCCTTGTTTATCTTCAAAAAAAGAGTTCTCTTTTTCAGGTCAGCTAAACCTCAGGAAAACAGACCTGCACAAGGCTGGATGCACTGTTGTTACAACCACGGTTCTGTAATAAGGTGATGTACTTCAGCAAGAGCGTGGAACCACCATGCCAATAACTACATAGTAAGAACAGACCTAGCTAAGCCGAAGGATGGAGGTAGAATAGAGCTAAAACACATGTCATGGCACACGGACAATAACTTTGGAGCTGCAACTGCAGGTCTGCCAAGCTAGCTCAAACTATGGTAGTCACTTGTTTGAAGGTACAAAGATTTACTCATACTAATATGCATTTGCTAGCCACCAAATTGGCCATAAGATTTGCACAGAGTAGATGAACACCCAGTTTAGACTGAGGAGAAAAAGTTAACGCAAAGCTATTAATCTAAGATTCTTGCTTTAAAACCCTTATACTTTAAGTCAGAACAGTTTCAACTAGTTAGCTTTCAGCAGTCCCAGCCTCAAAGATTAGATGTTTATTTCAGTAGGGCTCTGAAGTATCTGTTTCTTCCAAATAAGAAGTAGTTATGGAAATAGTGTGTAGAGCTATGCCTCATTAAAGTTTTCCTAATGAGACTCTTGAGGCTTTTCAGTGAGCTTCTCATATGCAGAATCCCGTTCCTGGTTTTCTACAGGAGCTGACCACCCCTAGATTTCACTGACAGCAACAGTGATCTTCAGAAGCCCTGAGCATTCTTAACAAGGCTGACAGTACAGTTCTGCATAAAGTATACTGCTGTACCATGGTTTACTGTTTGTTATTCCTAGCAATTCCCTTCCAGATCTCAGATTAAAAAAGGCCAGTTTTCAAATACTCTATGGAGCAGTTACCGTAATACTGCAGTTTGTTCTGACCCTTTGTTCTGGCCACTGTATGCTCAAGAATCCTAGACTGCTGGTCTCAAAATACATGGAGAGCAAAGTTTGTGCTCCAGACCCGTCAAGGAACTCAAGTCATCTGAACAACTCAGAGCTATCAATAGATGGCTTTGTTTCAGTCAAATGAGATGTTTATGTTAAATATTCAGCCTGGTGAAGGAGATATTAATATAAAACATGTTCACATGATGAGAAGGCCTCCTACTTGGGAATGTTGAGAAGTTCTTTCCTCTTACTGAAAAAAAAGCCTTAAGACATTTCAGGCCTGGATGCATTCTGTACAGCAAGATCTGAATGAAACTCCAACTCCATTCTTGATTAATGACTTTAAAAAGGAAAATACTCTAAGCCAAATCACTCAGGAAATTAAGTTATTTGTCACTGTTCTCTTCCTGGTGGAGGGGGAGTGGTTTTGTGCATTCTGGCAAAAATCCATGAGTTGTTTGTATTTTTGAACATGTCTGACAGTACTCATTCTGTATTTGCCTTCATTCAGACGGCACATGGAGAAACTAAGAGATTCCTCAAAAGAGCAGATCTTCCTAACAGAGGCACAGCTGATGAGATTAAATCCATTTCTTCTACAAATAGTTGAACAGAAGGATGCATACAAGTGTTCTGCTTTACACAGGCATAACTATGTCACCAAATACACTCAATAAGCATAAACTTAAGAATAAGCTAAGCTATTACTCCTTGATATCCTGATTAACGTAGCAAACCTGGAAAAACGTCTTACTTGTAGGCCATTCACTAATCTGCCTAATATTCCCAGAAAGGTGAATAAATTAGGGAGATCTTTTAAAAAGTAAATCAGAAGACAAAAAAATTTACAGGAAATGAAGGCAAAAGATTATCTGAAGCCAGCCAAGAACCAGATCCAGAAGATGACATAATGCTTTATGGATTTTTTTCACCACTGCATACAATGAAGACTCCCAAGGAGATTTCGGTGAGCAATTCTACTGAAGCATTCAGCAAAGCAACAGCTTGATTTTTCCAAAACTATTTTGGCTTTTTGTACTGAGTGTAATAAAGCAGTAATTTGCCAGTGAAGAAAGTAAATGCAACTTGAAAAAAAAATAAAGAGCTGATGTGTACAGTAACAATGAGCTTTTTATTGTGTCATTTCTCAGAACACAGAAATACTTCAAGGGGTCTAATCTCATTCACAATTAGTGCTCTAAAAAATGTAAAACAATTGGCATTTCATAGCAATCAGGCAATGTTAAAATTTGCTCACAAGCAATAGATCTTCAATTTATTGAAAACATTTACAGAGAACTCAGTGATAGTTGTTCAGAATAGTTTGATGCACTCTGGGAAGACAAAAAGGGCTAAGGACTGAAGTGTAATAAAATGTCACAAAGCATTAAAAATTATAAAATATGTAATAGTACTATACCGCAGAAGTTGAGGTCACATTCTTCATAACATTCTCGAAGACAATTTTCAATAGTGCATATTTTAGTTTTAGTTTGTCTTATTCAAGTTTTAGACCAAATGAGTTTAAGGAAAAGTACTAAAACTGTCAGCCTTGGGTTCAGATTCTTTGCTTGCTCAAAAGATTTACTCTCATTTTACTTCACTGGTGAATGTCTCTACCTTAGATTTTTCTGTGAACTCTTATCATGAATCCAGTTCTGTAATCTAAGTGAGTATCTGGACTGTGGTCTGATATCAGAACACAAAAAATCCCTAACAGTTAGCCGCAGGAATTAATGTAACTCCCCATTCTTAGAGTCCTCAAGAAATTCATGGTACAACACCCAACCTGCCTTATTGTCCATTTTGTGGAGACATTGCCTAAAAATGTGCATCAGCTGCAGCATTGACCATTTCAAAAGCTGAAAGCTTCACTACAAAATACACAATGAGCTTAGGCAGCAAGGAATTAAGTAGAAATCACTTTGAAAATTGACAGTCCACATCACATTTTTTTCTGTAGCCCTAAGGAGAACTTCTGCTAGGAGAATTTCCACTAGCATAACAAAGTTTGAGGCTTACTAGGAAGCTATGGTTTTATAAGCAGCACCTCTACAAACTTTAATTTGTAAAGTTACACTATTTCAGATTAAAAATAAAACTTCAGTACTGTGACAGACTATAAAAAACGATTCTCATGTCATTTCTTCTGTAGAAGACTACTTTGCTTTACTGTAGAGAAAAGCTGACTAATATCATATCAATCATGGAAATATTAGCTCAGGAATGACTTTGAGTTTATTTAATTCATTCTATGTTAAGTATATGAGCATACTAAGTGTGTCTACTCTGTTCTCATAAACTTCCAATGAGTGGTATCCCTCAAAATCCCCCACAAAGTGTAGGTGGTGCTTTATCACTTGAAAAAGATGCAAACTTTTTCTTAATCTTTGCTGCAAAGGTGACTCACTTCTGCTTGTCTTTTGTGATCTTCTTGATAACAGCTTTCCATTACCTGAAAGGCTGCTATCATGTCCCTTTTTCCTCTTTTCCCCATTAAAGAAACAATCCTTTCAATCTCTCCTCAGCCAGTTTGCTAAACCTCTTATCCTCCTCAATTCCTGGCAGTTTGCGTCTCCTCAACAGTGCGATTCCTCAGACCTCATCAGCACCAACTGGAGGAGAATAATTTCTTCAGTACTTATGACACTTTTGTTAATACCCCCCAGCACAGGATTTGCACTATAGTTCAGTTTGCACTCCAGGCTAAGGGCAAGATCGTTCCCAGCTGTACTGCTGTCTACCCAGTCACAAAAGGGACAAGTATGCTCCACAGCAGCCAGGGCCATGAGCTCAGGTTATCTGTAAAACAGATTACTTTGCTGTCATTCACTGAATGCTCTTAACCCTTTGCTTTTAGAACAAGCTGATTGCATAACTTTTGCATATCAAATCCAACACACGCCCCTGAAGAAGGAACATGAATGCATCACAGTAAATGTGACCAAACATACTTTGCTTGAACCCTGCAAGCTGCTAGAGCGCAAACAGCTACAGACCAAAGCCTGTCCCTTCCTCTGTTGAAACGACAAAGGGCTTTGCTGCCAAACATTTTCTTTGTTGCTTATGTGCATGCAGCAGAATTAATGAGAGCCTTAATGTATACGCAGCACTAGCAGCAACAAGCATTTAACTACTGTGGTCTGTCTGGGACTAGCTAATGTGCTAATTAACAACCAATGCTCAGAAATCAATTTGAAAGAAGTATAATATTGCAAATAAAGATGCATTCTCTCAAATTCAGGCTGGAAACAGAAAGACCACAAGTTTGTTTACTCACGAATGAATATCAGCTGTACTATTTTCCTCCACTAGTTTCCTTCACGTAGTTTCTAACAGTTAAAAAGCAGCCTAACGATCTGTATGTCTTCCTTCATATTCTCAAAAATCAGCATACAACCAGGCTGATGGTCAAAATGAAGCAAAGAATTTGAACAAGGAAGAATGTCTGTCAAAAAAAAAACTCAGAAAAGCCTGAACCCTAATAAAGTTTTATAGTCAAAAAATGTAAGAAGTATGGTCAACATAAAAGACAATATAACACTAAGGGTAGAAGAGGGAAGAATGCATTACACCTCAGTCAAGTCTTAACTGGAAGATGCTAGGTATCCCTTACGCAGTATAAGGGGATGGGGAGTTGAGGTTTGGGAACACCTGCACTCACTGGAAAACTTCCATGATGAGGAAAACCCAGACTTCCAGATCAAATATTTAGGAAAAAAAGGGGGGGGGGGAGGGGCAATGCTAACACATCTACACAAGAGACTGAAACTTGTCACCTGTTAGCTACAAAATCTATGACACAAAGTATAAGACATTTTCAATACCACAGACAGGTTATATAGTATAGTCTAAACGCTAATGCAAGAATCACATCCTTTAGACTATGAAGCCAAGTGCTAACAAGTTAGGAAATGCAAAATTTACCATGGCCCATCTTCCCTTATGAGTGTCTCTAAGCCTGAAAACCTAGAATGAGCTCATGCAGAGACCCTGTCATAATGCATATACACAAAACGGAAGTAGAGAGCATAAGGATGGAAAGACGTGGGTAAATTTGGCATTTAACTCTGGTTGTTTGATTATTTTAAAGGAGAGGGATAACTTTTGCACATTTAAGAAAAAGTGACATTAGATTCTATTTACCAGCCTCCATCATATCAATGTCCCATTGCATAATATTGAAGAAGTTTGAGCAACTGGCTTTCAGTACCATCGAGATATCCCTTTAAAGAGCTACCTCGTTTCCCAAAGTAGCGTTGGGCATATTTGACAGCCTTCTGCTGAAAACACTCAGCATTTTGAGAGAATAAAAAACACACTGGGAAATACAGTAAGTTTAATAACTTACATTGTAACCCAGTATGCTATTTCTAGCTTTATGGTTTGATCATTAACAAATTTCAAAGATCTGAGTCAAAAAATTGAAGTTTGAGTTCTTAGACATAAAAGAAGAATCAAAACTTATCACAGAAATTTCTCAGTAACTTCAATATTTGTATCAACTACCTGCTTTCCTTCAACCAAAAAAGATGCATTTGTGGACATGTTCAAGGAGAGATAATTGAAGGTATAATTTCACTTTACAAAAGAATCGTTGAGTACAGAAAAGTGGTACTGAAGGATGGGTGAGGATAAGCCAGTCGTCAAAAGATAAATACCATTAATGTTGCTGAAAACAGTAATTTCATATACGCAAATCTACTGTATCTACTGATGTCCAATTTTAGGTTAATGTTAGGAAAATAAATCATGTTTATAAAATAAACTGCAAGTATGCTATATTCCAAGGGAACCAGGTTCAGCTTTAAGAAAACCCAACAGCCTGCCAAACTGGTCTTCTGGCCAAGACCAGCTGTAAAGCTGATGGGTGCTGTACACAACCCAGAAAACTAATGTTGCTCACCCTGCGGGTAATTCACAGGCTCATCCAAGGCAGTGGGAAGTCTGATATTTCACTATCAGGCATTCCCGTCTCTCCCTCTCTGGTGCTGTTGCCTCAGCCTTGCAGCACAGGAGGAACTGAGGTACCTACTACCACCACGCGCAGATTCTTTCCTCTGTTCGTCTATGCAGGTGCTCAACTTCTCTGCTCTTCTTGCTAAACTTTTATAGGCAAATAAACAGTACATCACAGGGTGGGTAAGTGGCTGTACAATGAGGTGGGGTGTGGACATACCACTACCTGGTGTACCCCCGTAGTGTCCAGATTGGAACTAGTCTTCTCCAGTTATTTCAGGCTGTTTCCAGATATGGACAAGTTCTATGATGTGTGAAAGTATAACTGGAGACATTCTGTAATGTAGTTAGCAGGTATAAGAAAAGCTGCAAAAAAGTGGTCTGTAAGTAGCATTAATAGCTCAGCTAAGAGGAACTCTGAAATGCCACGCATATCTTTTGGGGATGTACGATAATTCAGGAACAAACTAAGGGGAAGTCTGAAGAAGGAAGAAAAGAGACAGCTAACTTCCGTAACAATAAAAAAGCATAACTGGAAAAAAGTTGCATAATTTGTGAGCGGGCTCTACATAATGAGCTTTCAAAGTATAATGAATATTCCTTTCCTCAAGTCATGTCTTGTAAGTATTGATTTTTGTATCATGTTGGCCTGTTGAAGAATCTGCCCAGAAACCCTGTCACAGCATTTACAAACAAGAAGAGCCAAAGGCTGACAGATGGGCAGTCTGCCAAGGAACAAGAAGACTGCTAGACCATGAAATTAGTTCTCTCTTGTCCACCAATAGCTTTTTTGACACATTGAGGAGCCTATATCTTTTGGTTGTTGGGTTTGGGTTTTGTTTGAGCATTATACTAGTTTTTTCCTGAAGGCACCTTAATCTTTGGAACAATTTTAACTCAAACCTGAGGTAAATATAACCCATACCTATTAAATATTTTAGCGTCTTGTCATTTTTCCCCTCATATTCAGCCTGAGCCAGAATGTTAGCCTAGATCAATATGACAATATTACAAGCAGTGCAACTGGCACATCAAAGATTAAGGACCTCAGTACCTATGACTACATCGATAGACAAAGGTTCACCTTGCATTTCTTTCTTAAAATCAACTTTCAACCTGAGCAACAGTCTTTGTTGTAAATGAACATCCCATCTGGGTTTAACTCTAATTATGTTTGTGTTCATAAATGTGCACCATTAGGCTTCACTTATTATAATGAATAGGAAGTTATGACTCAAATATCTATTAGCCTCTCTTGTGATTCTAAATTTACATTTATTCCTGACAAAGTCCAAGATACCTGAGCTTGAAATTAATTTCAGAGGTTTAGTGGTCCTGGTCATTTCTGTACTGTGACCCCATATCACAACAACAGCAGAGGGTCACCACTCCTTTCCCCATGTAAGCAGTGAAAGACTCCTTGAGGTAGCTGTAATCATAAACCAAATCTTACAGCATGTAGTACCACTGCAAAGAACTCTGAAGTGTATTTTTTACTGATTTCATACAAGTACATTATTCACCAGCATACATAAAAATGAAGTTCATACAGTGTATGTCATTTATCTAAGTGTACTATCTTAATATTTCAAAGTGCAGCTGCCTTAGAAGAAATTGTTTGCTATTTAAAGTAGAAGTTTTCCATTAATGAAGAAAAACTGCTTTAAGAGTTCACTTGGCACATCAGAACTACAAGCTCTCCCAGTTTAGAAATCCGTGTGTTTTTTCAGACATACGAGACAGGTTTCCATTCCAGCAGGCACAAAGCCATTATTGGGGCACACACAGTTCTGTATCGCTGCCAGATCTTCCAGGGTGGAAGGGAGGGCATTTCCTCCAGCCTCAATGGAGCTGAGAGGATTTGCAACTGTGTCACAGTTAAGACATGCATAACTTGATCATTTCCTTACCTCTACTGTCAAGACTTCACAGCTCAGATTAAAATGGTTAATTGGGTAACCATCTGCAGGGTTTTTTTCCAGTTATAACCAATTGTTCAGTGTGCTGTAGAGGTGGCATTCTGCTCTTGGTAGAAACTAAAACATATCCTGCTACTATTTTTCTAGGCATTTTACTTGAGGCAACCAAGAAAAATTGTAAATTTTTATACTGTTTATCTAAGTCTGCTGAGCACCAGACATGCAGGTTAACCAATAAACAGGGAGCATCTTTTTATCAATATTTTAAGTATAGAGATGCAAGTCACTTGTTGCACATTTTATGTTTGAGACTCTCACCAGTGCCAAACCTGTACTTCATTATGTTACAGTAAATGTCTTCATGAAAAATCAAAGGCATTTGTCTCCATGTAGAATAAATTCCTGAAAATGTAATTTTCAGGGCACAAAATTAGAGAGAAAAAAAGCAACTAATATTTCAAAGTAAAGAGAGTTCTCTTCCGCACTACCATCAATGCTCAGTAATTCAGCCAGCCACATGGAATTTTAATCAAGTATCCTGGAAGCATTTTGCCTTTGGCCCAGAAAGAATGATGCATTTCAGCCCAAATGATAATTTAAAAAAATTCTAACAGTCTGAACTTAAACTTTAACTTAAAATTCAGCAAAGCTAGTCTGACACTAGTAAAAATTGCAGAGTATATTTTGGACCCTACGTAGAAACAGCCCAAACTCTTCTGCTGACTTAATGTGAAAAATGAAATGCGTACACAAAAGTAGAGCTGCAGAGGGGGCATCAGATACTTTTCACATTGTCCTCAAGAACAGAGGAGATCAGGAGGGCTGCTCAGGTTTTAGAGAGAGATTGTATCATAGTGTAGTTCATAGTGTGGGGTACGTGGGTAGGGTAAATATCCTGATTTTTTTTTCCTGTCACTACACCACAGAGAAGCCTTCTTACCCTCTTTGCCTATCACTACAACAGGATTTTCAGCCTAGCAAAGACACTCAAAAATTGATTTTGCAGTTACCACTGTTAACTGTGGCAGTACAGCATTAGCACCTCTTTACTTCGAGTACCCGCAATAAAAATTTGAGCAACCTTGCACGTCACTGGAGGCAAGCAGCAGTGTGGGAACTTTTGCTCCACACCAAGATACACATTGAATATATTTATCCACCAGTAGTCATGATTTGTACATACTGCCATATTACTGCCTTCATGTCATATACTATTGCCCATCACCATTGAAAGATCTATCCTCCTTTAGCCATCACGCAATTCAGTTTGAAGTTCCCTGCCCATCCACATACATCTCCTTCTGACTGCTTGCAGAGAACAGCCTCTTCCACTTCACAAAAAATATTCTCTGTACTTTGCAAATCCATTTCTCCCAGTAGAAATTTTCCCATTAGAATACTACGAAATATGCCAGAAACTAAGCTGTCCCTTTTGAGACCACTCCGAAGCAGAGTGGTCATTCATCTGACCCTAGTGTTTGTACTCGCTGCACGCCTTTAGCAATGATAGACTTGTTCTGGAAGATGTTGGCAGACACACTGTAAACAAGATAAATTGTGATCAGGCTTGAAAGGATTTGAGTCCTGTAAGCCTTGACTTAAAACTCATGTTTACTTCTAACTGTCCATTTCAGTAACATGCTCACATTTTTGCATTAGCAAAAAAAAGTTTCTAAAATGCTTATCGACCTAGTGAAAAGGCTACTTACTGTTAACATTCAAAAATAAATTTTTAAGAACACCCAGTTTTATTCACAAACCATATAGTTCCAGATTCATGACAGACAGATTTGCTTTCTATTTGAATAAGTGTTTTTACCCTGTAAACGAGATATTTATCTAAGGACAATTCATCTAATTTGCATTTATGGGATAATTGAAATTCACATGCAAACTCTCCTGAAGTTAACTTGATCCCTCCCACTACCACCAAGATTTTTAACTCTGGCATATTATAAAGGGCATTTTCTGGTAATAAACTAATGTATTTTAGAGACTCTACAGGCTAAAGCAAATGAATGGATTCTTTGAAATTTCAACAGCATATATTCCACAAGCCTAATTTAAACCAGGGTTTCCACAGATCCTGACAATTCAAAGAGTCTTCTCTTCAGACTCCTGTTATCTAGCCTTTCTCAGCCAATAAAGTAGAAACGACCTAATCAGAGACATTAGCACACAGTCACAATCATTTACTGCATTCCCCTCTTACACCAGTGCGAGATATGAACAAAAGGGAGCACTATAAAAGCAAATATATTACATGAATGGCTGTCACATGGAGGATAAAACACATACTATACTATTCATATATTTGAACACAAAAGGTTTATAAAAGAAAACTAGATAAAGATCTAGTGGATTCTTTTCCACAGTTTTGCTAGTAGAGAAGTGCTCCCAGCACCTGGGTCTCTCACATCAGTAAAGCAACTGCCAGAAACAGAGTAGATATAATGTGATTAATTGGCTTTTCAAGCACAGGTCTCTTCTCAAATCACTCAAATACTTTTTGGCTAGATACTCCCTTCTGGATGACTCAGAAATAGCTTCAGGGAAGTCGACAAAGACTGTGCTTGCTACCCAAGGCCAGGAGGGCTGGCTGCGGTCAGACCCAAAAGCGGCTGGCTCTCCCAGGGCAGGGATGCCAGCACACCCATGCTCGGGGCCGCGCATCCCCGGGTGCCCAGCTCACCCCAGCTGCGGCCCTGAAGTTAGTCCTGGCTGACGCCGTGCAAGTGAAACGGAGAAAAGCTCAGACTGCTGCTCCAGTCGTTCCTGAAAGAGCAGCACTCCTCTGCAGCAAAAATGTGGAGAAGTGCCAATGGCTGCTATTTTCTTCCGGGCTCCCTCCCACGCAAACACTTCTTTACACGCTGCTTCTTTGATCAGCTGAGTCATGTTTGGTAACAGAAGGCAAAGCTGTCAGGGAATGCTTTCAGAAAACTGAATAAACTATCAATATGAACTGAGCATCAAGATCTGCAGTACTAACTCCTGTTTGCATTTATGCTCAGTAGTTGAAATCCAAGATCCGATAAAGTCAGTACAACTTATGCCACTGATTTCCAAAGAGCTAGGATTTTGCTGTTAAAGCATTAGTTAGGTCCATGAGAAAAAACATCCAAAAATCAAACCATGACTATAGAAGTTGTTTTGAATTATTCTATACAGGCACTGTATATAGAATACATACAGTATTCTACATACTGTAGTAGATACAATATACTATTCTATATACTACAGAATAGTATTCTGTATACTGTGTATAGTATGCTGGTTGTAGGTAAGAAAAATAACTATTGGAAAAAATGTTTTCTATAAGAAAAAACTTTGCAACTTATCAAACTTATATGTACAATATCAGGAGAACATTTTAAAGCTCTCTAACACCCTTCCTGTTCTGATCCTCCAAAACAGGATCCCCTTTCCTAAATTGCTCCCCACAATGGTCACTTATCTTGCCTCTCTCTCTCTAGTTTTGCGTAAAGTATTTGAAGCAGTGGGTTATTCAACCACTTCCTTTTACAGGGTTAAACCTTTATAAGAGTGCAAGTTACAGTACCCCTCATCCAGTCTTTATTTTTTTCTTAAAAAGCGACACATTGCTGCATTAGTGGTCCAGTAATCCCAAGCATACCCCTTACCTAACATTTAATTAAAGGATGCAGTGTTTTTTTTAATGCAGTACCAGTCTTGAAGTATGCAAAGTAATCACACATCACAACAGAAGACACAGTAAAGGAAAATGTTTTGGAACTCACTCCAAAAGGAGCTTACTGTTAAATGCCTTTGTTATAGAAAAACATTCCAGTATTAGACACTGAGTCACACCTCCTGGGTAGCAAAAAAGGGACTGGAAATTTTAAGCATATATAAAAATCTGTGTGTATATAACTGTGTACATATAAATACGTATGAGAACATGGATTTACAATACTTCATACTTTTCAATGTTTAAAGTATCACCTCTCCAGCTATTCACCATCTCTTGTCAGGGAATAAGTTTTCTGCATAACAGTTTAGATAATTAGTAAGTCTCCTGAAAAAGAATTCTTCTTCAGTCTTATGCAGAGAACTTACTCACTAGTGATCCCACTCCCATCCAAGAGTTTCTTTTGTTTGAAGAGCTGCAAATCTCCAACACATTTTTAAAAGTGGATCTAATTTATACAGGGTATCCCCCAGATCATTCCAAAAACCACTACTTTTCCAGCCTGCTATGAAAAGCAAGTATATGGCTAATGCCTAAATTCAGTGTGTGAAGACCTATTTGTCTCTGTTACAGTGGGTAAGTTGAATGCAGCCCACCAGGTTATCAAGAGGCTTACCACAAAAAAGAATCAAGACTAAAGCATCTAAATACTAACCTAACACTTGGTGAAGGTGCTTATGCTGTTAGTCACTTAGAAACTTTAAAACCTAAGACAACTCAAAGCATTTTTTAATTGAGCTTGATTTCATTCAACTCTAGAACGAAAGATTTTTTTACTCTATGGATTTGGGTATATTAACTAGAGAGACCTTTCCTACTGACTCCCTCCCACCAGACCAGTACAATTTCTGCTGCCTTTTTGCAGATAAAAGCTTATATAAACATGATAGAGGGGGCAGTGGACATGGGTCTATCTTCAAGGTCATTTTGGAGCAAAACAGCAGTAAAAATGCAGACAGAGCTGAGGTGAAAACATAGTTTGTATTTCAGGAAGACTGTTTCTTAAACAGCTTTTTAACCTTTATTCTCATGCGGGAACCAAGAGGAGGGCTGGATCTCACAGAACAATAAATGAGCTCAGAAGGAATTACATCATGCTTGCAAAACAGCTTTAAAATCTGAAACTTTAATTTAAAAGAATTGGTTAGGGAATATCTCTGATGGAGTCTTCACTGTTAAATAATGCTTTCCAAAAAAAGTCACTAGAAGCTAACAAGTTACAGCTAATAAAACAGATGGAACTGCTAAAGGCTCAAATCTACTCTGTCTACACAAAGAGGGAGCAGGATCTAAACGGGGCTGACTGGTAAGAAAAGCAGAGCAAAGACAAGACAAAACAACTCTGTCCATTAACCCACCTTAGAGAGTGCCTTAACATCACTTGCAAGCTTGGGCCACTAATGGAAGGGCCACATCAGGCCCAACAGTGGGTAAGACTGGCTGCTACAGATGCCCCTCTGGGATAGTCCGATGAACTCACGGCATTTTAAACAGAAGGAATTTTACAGAGAGAGTTAAAAAAAATCAGCTTCTTTGGTAAAAATCTATGTCTCCTCTTTTGTTCTGCCAGGAGCATGAAGTAAAACCTCCTGGGAGGAAGAACTGCCGATTCACATTGAGAGAAGAGGTTTAAACTACACACATCTACCTATTCTCAATATTTAAGGATATCACAGGCTTAGGTAGTAATAGTATTTTTATACCGCTATACACTTCTATGGCTTCAGTTTTTACAGTATTGTTTTCATCTACTGTAACCAACAAAATTAAATCTTCTAGTTTTCTCATAAGAATGTAGATACACGCAAGTTGTAACACCCAAAAATAACGTGAACAAAATAATGACTCCTATTTCAGGGCAAAAGCATCTTTTTTATGTCTGAAAGCACAGAATTATTGCAAAAGCATTAAAATGAAGTCCTTAATTAAAAACAATGCAAGAAACCAAGTTTAAACTAAGACAGATGTATCATCTGTCCTTTTTTTGCCTTGACTCACAACTCCACCAGCCAAAGCACTCACTCAAACCTCAAAGCCAGAGAGCAGTACCCATTACACAGTGCCTTGGGCACTAGGGTAAGCTAGACAGTTGCCCCAGATATCACTCAAGTACCTCAAAACATATAAATGAGAAATTAGATTGATACAGGTTTACACCAACTAACAAATTACAGTTCCTGCAAAATGACCTAACCAATCTCATCTTGCAAGACCTCTGCATTGTACTATTCCTCGGTTTTGCCAGGAGAAGACACCTCAGCAAGGCATGCCTAGGGGAGAGCTGCTGTTCAGCCCCCTGCAAAAAAATAAAGACTTAGGAGGGGGAGGCACACCCCATCTGAAGATCCTGTGCGAGAGTGCCGTAAATACCAGCAACTGATCAACATACACTGATAATCCTGACTTTCCAGAGATACATCTTCTAAGCCCTCAGGAGATGGGGAAAATATTTATGACTTTTTTTATCTTAATCTTTAGTCTACTTAGAATGCTTTCATGGGCTTTTTCTCCTTCACATACCTTTGCAGTCTGAGGAAAGAGCAACTAGTCTATGGCACTTCAGTACTGACTTTCTATTAAAAGAAGTGAAAAAGAAATTTGAAATTTAGGACTGTCTAATCATGACCAAGCACTTAATGTTTTCTCCACAAGTGGCATAAGAAATTGTATGCAGACCAGCAGAATAACTGAAATGTCTTTTGGCTCTTCCTTCCTCTCTCCCATTCTCACCTCAGACTTCAATGATCAAAACTTGTACATAGTCAAGATTCATTACCTTTCACATTATTCTTTCTACATTTCACATTCCTTCCAGTGTGATGGAGCCCAATTTCTGTTTAATACAACACTGATGCTCCAGTTGCTGGCCTTCAGTGCTCAGTCTGCTCAGTAACTGGCCAGGACAGACTGTGGTGGTAAGATGCAGGGCAGACGTACTGACCAGCAACCTGTTCTCACCTGACCAGCCCCTTTTATCCCCTTATCCCAGTATTTTCGCATACTTGTTCCTCCCAAGCCACCTTGATTCTTCCTTCCCTGAACATCCCAAAACAACTCTGGGAGGGGCAAGGGCTCCTTCCACCTTGTTCCTCCGTGCTCTTTCATGACTGTGGAGATAGGGATTTACCACAACTTAAATGCAGCACAGACAGTTAATACATATCCTGTGGCCCAGCCAGCTACCCACATGAAGACCTGTGAGGGGTATGCAGGTTCACTCTAACTGAGGCTCCTGACCAGAGAAGAAAGTGGGACTTGAGCCACATATACCATTCGGCCTAGTTTTGCCAAAACCAAGAAGTTTTTCAGCAAACCACAGCGCGTGCATTAAATGATTGTCTCAGACTCCTACCATCTTTTCAGCTCAGTCAATCTCCTGTCTCACAGGGCAAGTTGCAAACAGCACTACCTCTAAGTTTCCTGCACATCTCAAGGGACTTTAGATTTATTTTAGTGTTTTCTTGTCAGGAAAGAATATTTATACCAACATAAGCATAGCAGAGTTGTTAAAAGGAAATATTTAAAAGTGAACAAAAACATTGCATGAGGTAGAATCCTTCTAATTTCAGAAGATGTGTCAACTACTGACAGTTGTTATTCAGGCAGAAACTGCTCCTGCAGAGTATCACATAACTCTGTTGCAGGTCTCTTACCCCTTCCCTTGAAACATCTGGCATTTAGGATTGACAGAAAGAAGTACTATTCAAGCCATTAGCACACAAACTACAATACAGTACAGCGCTTCTGAAGTCCCTATGAAATGAAAAAGTTATGTCATACAGACAGCGTTTGCAGATGGAACATGTAGCTCATCCTGAAAGCTTAAGCAGATTTCATCTTAAAGCTTTATGGTCATTCAATTAAATTCTGAAAGTTTGGCTCTCAGTTTCAAACACTGTATCAACCCACAAGACACCTTTGAATGAATGAGGCTGTAGTCAGGTACTAGGAACATCAGGTTTACCTATCTGGGCTTGACTAACAGACCTAAAAAAAGGACTCGGATATCATGCTGCCAAGTGTTCCTGCACCTACAAATAAAGCACACCAACTCTGAAGTAGAATTCACCACCCTGAATTAGGCACCCAAATGCCCATCTGCACTGAATGAGATGCACAGCCACCCCACCAAGTGGTGCCAGGCTTGAGTGACCCAGTGAAAAACAAGGGATGAGTACAGTAAAAACTGTCTTTCGCTCCTGGATTAAGATGCCCAATTGCTGCTTGCAACAGAACAGGCAGAAAGCCTGCAGCTTGATTCTCCTCCCATCTTTGACTGCCCAAACTATCAAACTATAGCATCAGCTTTTTTCCTTGACCATTCCCTTTCTGCACGCTTTAAACTTGTGGCACAGTAGCTCTGTTTCAAACAGAGGTTTGATGAGATTTCCTGTGTTTCTCCTCCACCCCGCCTTACCTGTTGAAACTACCTGATAATAAGACACTATTCAAAAACTAGAGATGTGAGTTGAAGCCATCTCAAGCTAAGATTTGATCCAAATCTCCCACTTCCTGGGCAAATGCTCTAACCAGACTTATATGTAAACTTTACCACTTAACTTTCAGAAAAAAGTGATTGCTGAACATAATGTTATGATTTATGTGTTAGTCATAGCCTAAGCATGCTTACTAAACCAGGTTCTTGAAGCAAGGTAGGTTTGAAACCCAAATGATAAGCACGAGAAACCTCTGTGTTCAGTTCTGCCCAGACGGAGCATCCTCAGCACCTTTCTGGGGTCATTCATTCAATCTTTTCAGCATTAGCGTTTGAAGACTACTGATTCCCAAGCCCCTGATAGGAACAACAGAGTAGGCTACTACAGCACACTAGCTTACAAAAATAAGCTGATGCAAGAGGCAGCTGAGCAAAGAGTACATCCACAACTACAGTCTGAAAATGCAAACCCAACTTTTCAACATGAAGGGGATATTTTAACAAAGCACCTGCAATGAAAATACCAACTACATTTTACAGCTATGTAGATACTATTCTTTAGGCTGAAAGGACTGAATCATCCAAGTTGTTCAGTGCAGTGACTCTACTACTCTCTTTTGCTCTTTCTCGGACTGGACTTCAGCACTTTCCAACAGACCCTTGCATTCTCCAGTTTCCTGACTTGCTGACAGGACAAAAGCAGACATGAACCGAAAAACAGGAAATGCTGAAATAATTCTACAAAGGCACTTTCCATAGGCATGCCAAGATACCTTTCATCCCAACTTCTCCAAAGCCCTTGCAACGGTCTGAGGAATCTTTCCACCCTTACCACAAACCACATTTCATATCATTGTGATGTTTAAAGTTTGAGCTTGAGTTGTTTACTCTCTGCAAAAACATGGCCATTCCAATCTGCATCGCATTCTTCACATTGTTTTAGGATCAGCTATCTTGAATTCTGTTTTTTGTAAGGCAGTTTTCCACCAGGCGGTTTTGATACTCACTGCTTCCTCAGATGATCTGTGTCCTCGTGCTGAGAGGCAAAAAAAAGTCTAACAACTTAATCTAATAGAAAGAATAGTCTCCTGACCTGGACTTCTGGCTAGCAAAATATGCACATTGAAAGTAAAACATTCAAACAGTTGCAGAAGAGGTGGCTTAGGTGCAGTCACTGATGTGGAAATATGCATTTTATCGAAATGACTCTAGATGTGCACAGCTGTATAAAAGCTAGCCTATCAGGACTAAAATCTTTGCAAAAGCTGCAGTAGATTACTGCAGGGTGATCACTGCAAGTTTCTATGAAAAAAGGTAAGGGGTCCATCAGCTGTATTTTTCTATCTTTAGCAAAATTCCTTTTTCTAAAACTCTGTGCTAACATACATATTTAATAGCAGTTTACAGTGAAGTAAGATTATTTGATGTACTTTATGGAAAATGTAGTAATGAAATCTAAATTTTGCATCATATTGTCCATCTTTTCATTTGGTTCTGAAAGTAAACTTTTCATAACCAAGGCCACATGTATTTATTTACACACTGAAATATATGCATCAGCAATTTACCTGGGTTTGATTTTGTGTGCTTTACCTGGAGAATGAACTTTTGCTTGCATAATAATTGCAATTGTTAATAAACCCATTTGCTTTTATTGCATAGTGGGTAAGCCTCCAGATGCCAATCTCCCATACTATATCCATCTTAAACACCACACTTCACCTTCAAGAAAATTAAGTCATGCATCTGCACAACATATGCCTTCCAACCATTTTCCATTCTCGTTTTTTTAACAGAGACCTAATGTGGTTGGGAATTACTGTGCATGGAGTGGCGATCGGTAGAAGTTTTGCTGTTGAGTGCGCCAGGAGCTGAATCAAGGCACAGGTGAGGCGTGTGGCACCTCTCAGTGCTTCACCTCATACCCCAACATGCGACACAGTCAACTGCTGTTGACCCGGCAGCGAGGAGTGAACCGCTGCGCTCGCTAGCTCCGGCGAGGCTCACAAGAAAAACAGAAGCTATCCCACCCTGAACAAAGAGGAAGAGTATGTGAAATTACTCACAAAGCAAGAACTCGCCACAGAGCCGCCCAGCATCCCGATCACGGTGTGCTGAGCAACACGTGCAAGCAGGGTAAGACAACTTTTATAAGTTCTCTGCTGCATCCTTACGCTACATCGCTTTCGCGCCTGGAAAGTATTTTTGATCGTCCCTTACGGCTTGTAACAGAGCGGTAAGTTCGCACCGGCGACAGCACGAGGCATCCCTCGGGCCCGACTTGCCCCCCCCGCCAGGGCACACCCCGTCCCGTCCCGTCCCCCCCGGGGGCTCCGCCGCGGCGGGGCGGGCGGGGGCCCCGGCGGACCGGGCCGCCCCCGGGTTTCTCCGCTCTGCGCGGCGCTTCTCGCCTTCCACAAAGGCGGTGGGCGGCCCCGGCCGCCGCGGGGAGAGAAAAGGCTCCCGGAGGGGGAGGGCGGCCGTGGAGATGGTGGGGGGAGATGGGGGACTGCAGGGCTGGGCAAAGCAGCCGCGCGGGCCGCTCCGTCGCCCCCCCAGCCCGGGGCTCCCGGCCACCCGCAGCGGCTCCCCCGCAGGAGAAGGGGCACCCGAAGAAACCCTGCCCGGCACCCGGCGCGCGTTTGCAAGCAAGCACTGCAAGCACTGCACACACGCACACACACACACAAACCCGTGCGCGCACACACACGCACACACACACACAAACCCGTGCGCGCACACAAACCCGTGCACACACACAAACCCGTGCACACACACACACACACACACACACACACACGCAGCGAGCCGCGCACCCCCGCGGCGGGACACCCCCCGCCCTCACCTCGGGGCTGGCCCTGCCCCGGCGCCCAGAGCAGCGAGGCCACCAGCGCCACGAGCACCAGCCGCCCGCCGCTCCCCATCGCTGCCGCCGCCGGCTGCTGCCCGGCCCCCGAGCGCGCCCGCCTTATATGCTCCCCCCGGCCCGGCCCGCCCCTCCCCGCGCCGCGGTCCTCTGCCGCTCGCGCTGGGGAGTGCCCTCGACATGGAGCCGCTGGGTTTTCCCCGTAAATTTGTCCCCCACCCCCGCCAACTTCGGAAATTCGTGCCCTCGCCGGTGGTTTCCAAGCCCACCCTCCGCAGAAGCGCAGCGATCCAGCCATGTTTCTAAACCGAAAGAGTTAAAATTACCTGCTTTTGTCCTTCTGAAAGTCCTCGTGACCTTGCAGCGACCAGCAGCCTCTTGAAATTAGCATAAAATGCAAAAAAACGCGTGTAGAAATTCTCATTATTAGAAAAGTTTCAATGAAAGTTAGTTCGGATTTGGCTTTCCTGTTTTTACCCTTGTCAGTCACACAGCTCATGTCTCCAGTACGCCTTAATCGATATCCCAAATAAGTTGCAGCGAGCAATGAATTTTTCCTGGAACAAGAAGAACTGTGTAGATGCACAGTACAGTTGATTGGGGTGGGGGAATTTTAGTCAAAAGATACCGTGTCTCAAATGCAAATCCCCGCTGGCAACACATGGCTGGTTACTGAGATTTTAGGGAAGCATTATGTTGCACTGTATCATATTGCTTTTTAAACCACTTTTCAAAATGCAATAGTATCAATGAGTTGCATAAGCAGAGTTCGGCTGCAAGTGTGTTCTTGAAGTTGCGGGGAGCCACTGGTGGAGTTCAGACTTCAGTGTGGTCGACAGGTTGTTTTTATTGATAAGGGTGAAGAAATTCAGGAAAAGAGTAGTAGTTTATATCTTTTATATAAAATAAAGCTATTTATTACCACATAACTTAGAGTTATGATTTAGACTTCAGAATGCACAGCAATGTTTGCATGCAAAACCGGAAAACAAGCCGGAAAAATCTACAGGTCAAGGAGATAGATAAAAAATGAAAAAGTTCTGCCATAAAATGTTATCAAAGGCCTTCAAGCCTACAAATAAGTAATACTCAGCATCTGTCCTTCCAACAGATCAGTCCTTTGCTCACACCATGAACTTCTTAAATTTCAGGACAGGCAAGAAGGAGGAAAGGAAAACATCTGTGGAGAGAAAAGTCAACAAATCTCAAGAGCCAAAGTGTCATTAGTTCTAAAATCATAGAGGTCGGGTTAAGGAATCCTCTGTGCAGGATCGCAGATACCAGTTGGGAGCCAAGTACAAAGGAAAGGGAAAGAGGAGCATCTGTGCAACATAAAATCTTGCCAATTTTCAGCTTTATAATCAGTTTAACCATTTCTTCAAATTCCAGCGAGCTGAATATTGCTTTCTTGCATGCATGCAGTGAGGAAGTCCCAGTTCTTTTTCTACATGCAGTTATCCTCACCAGAGCATGCCAAAAGAACTAGAGAACGTGCACGGAAACACAGCTCTGGACTGTATCATTATACCGGATTATTGTAGTTTAACTAAACATCTATTTGCAGCTTTTAACTGAAAAGTGTACACTGCGTTATTCTGCAGGAGTGCATCTCTTTTGTTCAGTGTTTATTATAACCATTCACTGGGAAAAATGACTCTTTTCAAATTTCACTCGAGCATGTACTTCTGCTTAGATAAGAGAATTACTGTGTTTTCTATCATTTCCTTTGTCCATAGTTCATTGCTGTTATTATCAAGTACCAAACAGTCAGAATGATCCTTGGTTCAAGACATACCTCCATTAATATAATCCTTTCCTAACCTAGGTTTCTAAAGAGCGTTGAATGATTATACCTTTAGATGAGAATCTCAGTCTCTTAAGCAAGTGTAATGCCACTGCCCATTTACACTGCAGGCATCATGTATCGTAAATGAAAGATTAGAAATTTCTTAGTCTTTGGCAAACTAATCCAATGAGAAAAATGAAATGCTGTGGTACAGGTAAGATCTTGAGTGAGTCAAGAAGTGTGGGAGAGAATGAGAGCATTTTAGGGCACTGTGCTTTCATGCGTCTTTATACAGTCCCCATAGACCACGTGCATAAGCTGAAACTCTGAGCATTATTATAAAATATATGCTTAACATAAGTAGCAACACTGAAAATTAAAATAGCACAGCAGAGTTTTAGATTATAAAATTGAGTTGCTACTGCTCCAATTTTTCTTGGAAAAAAAGACAGAGATGGCACAATCTTTAGGAAAGTTATTTTCTCAGTCTCAAAATTGTTTGTTTGGCTAATTACAATTTACTCCAAATACTCCAAATAAAGCAAAAAAAAAAAAAATTGCTATGTAAAACAAGAAACAAGAAAAAAGTTAACTGTAAGACCTAGAAAATACTCAGAGATGTGATTACAGAGAATGTCTTAAACCCTTACTTTCTGTTTTTCATAAATTAGGGTTGCCTGGAGGACTAAGTATTTCAGTTGCAAGGGAATGGAAAATACTCGTATTTAGGATTATGTAGCACAAAGTGAATACGTTAATCTAGCCATCTGTGGATAACAACCTATTGATAAAAACATTGCCTTTGGCAAAAACTGAGGTTTGGGAGAATTCAGAGTGGAAAAAGATACAAAGCCTGGTGCAACTTTTCTGCTATCCTGCACCTAAGTAAACTAGAAGCGAACACCAAATATGTTTTTTCAGCTTTTGTCTGTGTTGCTGAGCTTAAGACAGAGCTATTATGCTATGGCAGGTTCCCTTTGGGCCCCTCAGGAGCCCAGTGTCACCTCCTGACCCTCCAGGGCAGTGGGGGCACTCATAGCTGTCAGCGAGGCTGTGTTTTTCCTCATCCCTAGCATTCACCAACTTGTGCATCCCACCATCCCACCTCACCAGCCATCCCATTCTCAGAGATCCTTCCCCTTCATGTCAGTGCATTCCTACTGTATGACCACCTTTGATGCAATACTTGATCAAAGTGGGGTAGGGAATTTTGAATAACTTTTATGAGGAGGTGCACTGATTTAACTAGTCAACTGTCCCACCGAAAATTATATTTAATGTTTGAGTAAGTTTTTTGTTAATAGGGATACGTTACAACAAAGGGCCTTTCCGATTGTTAGCTGTTTGGTTTTTTGTTGGGCTTTTTTGCACAAACCTGTAATCTATCCCGTCTCATTATCTCATAAGCACGACCCAAGTGTTCTGGAAAAAATTATCGCTTACAATCAGAGGAAAAAACAATACACTAAACTGCCCGTCTGCCTCCAATAAACATTCACTCACTACTAAAAGCTGCTTTAGATAAGCCTTCAGTTGTTCCCCAGAAACCCTTCAAGCGCTTTTCTCCCTCACTCAGAAAAGTACGTCCAGAAGGTTAATAAATCTGAGCTGTGACAGAGAAGAAGAGAGGGGTAAATTCAAAGGAAAAGGCTCTTCACAGCACAGCCTGCCTACATCTTCCTCTCGGCAGAGAAACCACCTCTAGGACTTGAGCTGCTGGAAGTGTGGTTGAAAGGTGGAGGCGTGGGCCGGGCCCACTCCGCTTCCCGCCTGGCACTCCTGTGCTGGCAGCGCCCCGCTGCACTTCGGGAGCAAACTTCTTTGCCCTTTGTGCTCTTGAAAGTGATTTCAAGCTGTAACTTGAAATCTTTGTTACAATAATTTGGCTCTGAGATGACAAAGGCTTCTGTGAGGATTAGAGAAAATCTGCTGCCTCGGAGGAAGGGGGGAGCAGCTGCTCCAGGAGGCAGCACCGTGCTGTTTCAGGCAAGTGGGAAAGGAGCAAGTGGATTGAAGGGCTCCAGCCTGGCCGGAAAAGGCACGGTGCAGGCCGGCTCGCGGACGCAAGGTCACTCAAGGGCTTGTCCACTCGCAGCGTGGCCTTCACTGGCCCCAGGGGTTGTCCAGATTTAAGTGCCTGTGCAAGAGGAAGACTGGCTTCGGAGAGAAGGCGGCACTCTAGGGCAGTCTGGATGCAGAAAGAGGAGAAGAATAAACAGGAAGAGAGAAAATGGGAAATTCTGCATAAATCCCTATGCCAGCCTCAGAATGACAGCTGTCATAACACAGAGGGATTTTAATGTCTGTGCTATCGCCCCAGCCTGGCACGTGCCCCTGCCCTCACGAGCCTCCAAGAGCTGCACGCTCCTCACACTGGGTATCCTTCAGCCCAGCCCCTCTGCAGGCTGTGAACCCCCAGTCATCTCTTTCTATCACCCCCCTTAAGGCCAGCCTGGGTGCTAAGGGCTGGGGCCGAGGGACAAAAAGAAGAGGCAGACAAAAGAAAAGGGAACAGACAGAGAAAGAAATGGCTCTTGGGTTAGAGAAGAAAGAAGCAAACTGAGTTTGGGAAAGAGAGGAGGGAGGAAAGCGCTATAGTTCAGTGACAGAAACTGGGAAGAAAGACTCAAAAGAGCAGAGAAGGAGGCAAGGAGCACAGTCATCCAGTACACCCTATTTTGAAATTAAAGAGGGAACTATCTCATTATACTGTGGCATATTTATATCACATGCTTGCAACTTGCCTAGGCACCAGACTTCAAAAGTAATTCTTGTAACTCCTGTCCCTTCATGGCTACCAAAGCATGAGTTATGGGGAGCAGAAGACATTGGGTAGCTGGAAGCCAACTTTTATGCCTGCAGAGGATGACAGGGTTTGGAAACAGGTTACAAGACCTGCACTAAGGTCACTGGTTCTACACTGCAAAATACACAGTAATGTTTTTCTGTTTATTTGTTTCTGCTGTTTTCCTATTAGAACTGACTGAAATGTGAGCGCTGAATAACATTGACGGCAAGACTCAACATGCTTTATGTGAATTAGCTCATAGGCTGGAAATTGTGATTATTACCCAGCAGGAAAGATTGGTTGGCATTTGTCATTGTATTATTGACATTTGGCATTGTATTATGGTGAATATATTCTCTCCCCAAATTACAGTGAATTCACATCATTTTTTCTTACTTCTGTTGGAAAAATGCAACACATAGACAATACAGAATACAATACCATTACCATTGGTGATCAGCAACAACTCTTCCATAATGCTGTTTTCAGCAGGGAAACCCCCCAGTAAACTGAAACTGGACATAGGGCTTTTCCTCGATTAAACTGCTTGTAAGCACCTCAGGGCTCCAGCAGTTCATGCAGGGGAAGGAATGGCCACAGGTAGGTTCATGACAGACATCTGTAACATCCTGAAGAACAAGTGTTAAGAAAAAGATAAGTTTTAAATCTCCCTGATCATCTCCAAGCTGATCCTGGGGTTTGGGGAAGAACTTGTAGGACTTGAAGGATCCAAACCTATCACTTGCGAATTTTGTATTAGGAAGGGGAGAGAATATAACTTTGCCCTCCCAGAGAAGTGCAATCTGAATGGCATTTAATTTAGGCTTCTACAACCTCAAGTATTTCTGAATGGATAGAGAGCTTCTATCATAAAATAATTCAGCTCCTACTCCTAAACCACAGTTGATTTATGAGAGCAGATTAAAGTTTGGGACTAATTTTCATTTCTTTGTTATTTTACCAAGTATATTAAATAGGAATTTATCAGCTAATCACATCTTCTGATCATTATTTCAGTGAGCTTGGATTTCTTTTCAAGTGTCACAGGGTATGCAATTTGGCAAAGATCTGAAGGTTGTCATTATTGTTCCAGTGGTTGAGTTTTTAACAGCAAGTGCCAAAATTTTGCTGCTCACAGATGTATACCTGCCTATGCAAAATCTGTGTTAAAAGAAATGTCTTGCTGTGAGATTAGCAAGGTTTCATCACCTTTTTATAAAATAGTATCTGGAGATAATGCATAAAACAAAACTTCTAGAAAGTAGAAGATGAAAGCCAAGTGATTAAATACGTGACTTCATACTCCAAATTGTGGAGCGCTGAATATCTTCTGTTGTCTTCAATAGCTTTTAAAATAAAGAAGTCATTTATTTATACACTTAAGCATGGATTTAATGACAAATTTACGCTTCTGTTACACAAACTTGCCATAGAATCTAAATTCAAGAGGAGAGGCAATGTAATTTCATTAATGTGAGAGGAAAATGGTAGCTATTTTTTATCTTAACTAGCATTACTGATATTTTGGAAAAGAATTGCCTTACACCTATCAGGGAAGCCAGTATTAACAAACCAACAGATTTACCACTTCCATTTTTCAAGAAATTAAGCCTGCCTTAGAGTGAAACCAGCAGCCAATTTTCTTAAAAGAAAAAAATCAAAAAAACTATGTCAGGTTCTTGACACACAGGAATATGAGGAACAGTAGAGGAGAAGATTGCCCAAATGGGGGGCTGAGGGAACATCATTTCAAAACCAGCACTAACTCGTTCCTCTTCATGAAAGCAGGAGAATGTGTCTTCCCATTGCCTCGTGGGTATCCTCTGATGGCTTAAGCATATCTCGACCGCATTTTCACAAATGGATAAAAAGCAGACAGTGTGGTCTTGAAGACTCTGTGCCCCACCTTTCTAATGCTATTTAGAGGTATTCTCTGCTTCCCAAACATTACTATTAATATATAGAATGGAGGCAGAGTTAAGGCTTATCTTTTATCTTTAAAATTAAAGCATTTATGCATTATTTTTTGCATTATTTAAAGCCTGTGGTTTTGGATTTGGATTTTGGATTAAATACACTCATGTTTTATTAAATACAGGCAGCTTGACCTTTAAGTTGTGTTGAAAGAATAGCTTGATTTGGAAAATGGGGGAAATCTGATGCCCTTTTACTTCTAAAAAAACAAAATCAAAATAAAAACGTGTAAAACAACAAAGCTTAGGAGGAAATCATCTGTTAACTGGTGACAAGTTAAATTGTGCTTACTGGAACTTATTTTCTGATTCCCTTTTTACATATGTAGTTATCTACTGTGCGAGGCTAGGGGTAAATTTTATTGAGTCTGATGGTAGCATTTTCTCTGTCTTTTGTACTGATGTAAACAAATGAATATTAGGGAAGACTCAGTCAAACATTTTTTAATATCCATTGAGGTATCAGCTCCACATGAAAAAGAGTTATAATTAAAAATTCACAAGATACTGGAAGTGTTTAGGATCTGGATTGCTTAGCAAGAAGAGACAACTGGGTCTACATAAATATTACACTACATGATGGATGGATTGTCAGGCTGTATTTACTAAGTAAATACAGTAAACTCAGTTGCTAATTAGAGGTTTGTTTTGGAGAAAGAGACAGACAAAGCCAATCAGTTTAATGAGGGGAGTGCTTAAGAGGTGAGCTCTCTAGCTGCCTGCTACTTCACTCAAGAAATGCCCATGCTTGAATAAATGGAAACATTATCAAGTTTTAGTCAATCGTTAACTGTAAAGACACTGTATTACCATTCCTTTAAATGTCCTCTTGAATTCCTCCTGCCCATTTCTGTTTCTTTTTGGAAATACCTCCTCATTCCTTACAGGGGAAGGACAGAGGTGCCATCCTCCAAGCAGCATTTAAAATTCTTCTCCTACAAAAACACACTGTTCTCTTTCCACTTTTCCCTCTATTGTCATGCAGGCTGACCTGACCTCCAGGAGAATATGTGCATTTCTGGCAAGACATTTTTTTTTCTTTTTCTTTCAAGACTTTTATAAATGCCAGCAAGAAACACGAGGAAAAAAGAGCTATTATTGCTGCATTTTTTCTGATAAAATATCAGGAACTGAAAAAAATTGAAAGTTGCTCTATGAAAGAGTGATTGAAAATGAGCCAATTACAAAAAGAACAAGTCAGCATATAAATTTTATTCAGTGATTCTTGGTGAATACTTTATGTTATAACGTTTCCAAAGTACTTTATAAACTTTGCAAGCTGGTCACACAAACAATACATATGAATCTATTAACTGGCATCACAATGAAGCAACAAACACAAGACCATACAAGAAAAAATTAAATTTTAAACCCATAACCAGATCATCAGCATATGGGTTAAGGATTTCCCAGTGAGAGTTTTTAGAGCCATTTCAATTTTCAGGTACTCTTAAGCTATTTGTGATGAGGCTGTGCTTTGGTTCGGCATACTGTGTTGTTGTTACAGGACATTTAGATTTGATTTCAGATTAAGTGATTGTTTAATACTAATTCAAATAATACCTTTTTATTTATTTTAAAAATAAAGAAGCACTTAAAGCACATTAAAAAGCACATTATAAAGCAAAATAATTATTAAAAATAAAAAAATGCACTTAATGCACTGAAAAAATGCACTAATTTAGTTTGATCTAATTTCACTTTTAAGGCCTATGTCCTGTTTCACTTCAGTCTGAAAGTATTGCTACATACATATTTATGGAAAATTTGAAATCTTAGTTGAGCAAGCTCAAAATTTTCCAGATTTTATTCTGCAGTCACTTAAAATATCCACTGGATGGCACTATAAAACTGCAAGTTAAAACCTTTAACTCCTTTCCGACTAAAATCCTTTTTTAACTGTGCTAATGAAATAAATGCAACCTGTGCTTTCAAAGCGGGGACCTCCAGCTTCGGCTTTACTGTTAAATTTTTGCATTTTTCACACTTTTCATAAAGCCAGGTAGAAAAAAGCAGATTCATCTTTGCTTAGCCCCTGCTAATTGCTGCCGTGCAGGCTGGCGCTTCGCGCTGACCATGCCTGCTGGCACGGTGGGCAGCTCTGGATGCTTCAGGCAGACAAAACAGTCACTCGGATGGAAAAAATGATGAGACAGGCTGTCTGTAGGGGAGTTTTCCTGCTCCTGAACAGTTTAGCATTAGCTGATTTCAGAAAGCAGGAGGCTTATGAATGCATTTTTCACCTGCCTAATGTAACTTATCAGCTGCATAAATGCCTTCATCACGCATATAATGAGTGAAGAGTCAGGGCACCAGGCTTATTTCATATACTGCTCTGCTAACGGCATTTCTGCAACAGAGTCCAGCAAAGGTTGCAGACCTGCAGGTGAAGGAGAGGGATATGGAGAGATGTAGTAGCTAACATGCAAGATTGAAAATTAATGTGATTACAATGAGTGCTTCTTGTCTGTAGTATTTTAACTACATTTAAGAAAATAATATCTATCTTTTACTTCATCAGAATGCCACACTGGCTTCATCTCTTTGAAAAACCAAGCAAAACGACTTTCATGGGGCTTTTGTTCCCTCAAAATTTCTGGTATATGTTTCTCCCTGTCCCCCTATTCAACCAACCTGTTAGCATTTAACACATGCAAAGTCTTCCTAGTTGATGGGTTTCATTGCTTTGCCAAGGTGACTGTATTTACTTTTATATGGTTTGTGTCATATTAACAGAAGAATAAATTCCACATCTCTTACTCAAGCAAATCTCTCATTAAAGTCAGTTTGAATTTTACCACAAAAAAAAAGTGAGTAACTGAACCTGGAATTTGGAATTAACCTGTGCCAGAGTTTGCAGCAGTGATTCCACTAAAGCCAGGAAAATCTGAATTGTGCTTGAGATCAAATCTTTTCATTCATGGTAAATAATTAATAGGCAATTCTTACTAAAAAAGACTGTCTATGTAAGCTAATAGCTATTCAGTTAAAATTCAAATGCCTCTTTTCTTTTTTTCCTCTAATACATATTTTAAAACACCTGACTTTAAAATAAAGTTCGTATCTGAAACAGAGCAGCTATCATGACAATTTTCAATAAATCATTCCTGGCTAGGACTCTCAGAGGAAGAGAAACCAAATAGTATTGATTTATCCTTTTATCTCCAAAAGCAATCTTTCTGAATGAGGGCTGAGGCACTGTGAGGAACTGGTTTTGGAGCACTTACATTTCTGCCACCACTATTCAACCTGTTCTCTGAAAAGAGAGTTTCCCAAATTTCTGCTCCATGTGTGAGATTTCACGGGACAGAGGCAGAAAATAGCCAGTGGCTTGAAGGAGGAGGGAGTTAATGTAGTGGTAGTAATACACCAGTTCAGCTCCTACTGCGGGAATGCGGGCTACGCAGAAAGGCACCCAGGTTATAACTGAAGTGGGATGCACTGGTGTGTCAGTAACACAGGGCATGGAAACCAGAGCAGCACAGCTAAACCAGGCATAACGCCCCCAACACAAAGTGCGGGGCTCCAGCCAGCCCGCCGCAGACGCACTGCCAGACAGCAGATCCCCACCTGTGTCCGCAGCACGGGGCAGCGTGGGCAGCGCGGCCCCACTGCCTGCTCACCCCGGCCCGGGCTCTGCTCCTCCTCACCTCCAGAGGCAGAGAAGGCAGTCTTGAATTCTGGGGGGAAGAGCTAGCTGTAAGAGGAAAATGGTTTAAACGCAGTGCAGACACTGCGGGGCGAGCTGGATGCGTTCCTCTGCTGGAGTGCTCTTGCTGAAAACCTTTCATTCACACGGAGTTGAATGTTTTCTTTCCATGTTTCCAAATAGCATCACTTGGTTTGCAAATTGCAAGCCTCGGTTACAGATAAAGTAACCAAGCCTATAGTGCCATAGCTTTTTAGCTTTTTGCAAGAAAAAATGCATGTGGTTCTGCTTGGTGGGCAGACTCATTCCAGCTGGAAGAGCAAAGGACACATGTCAGACTCAGTGATGGGTGATGCCCCGAGGCACTAAAGCCGCGGTGAGCCACGGTGAGAATCCAGGTTTCAATACTGCTCTGAATAAAAGCTATTATGGTAACGTGTCGGGGCATTTTAACTAGCTTGAAGTCTTTTTTTTTTTTTTTTTCCCCTAATCAGGATGCACACAGAATTTTAGTATTTCCTGAAAACACACATCGCTGCATGTTTTAATCATATCATCATAATTCTGAGTTCAAGTTAGTGAATAAAATACCAACTAGTGAACTGTGCATGTTTCTGTCTAAGTGCCCGTTCCCATATAATTAGTAATGTATTTCCCTGGCTCCTTTATGCTCTGCTAGGATGCTCAGTGGTGTAGAGAGAAGTCTCACAAACAACAGTGACGCCAAGCCTTGCGCCAAGCCTGGTCCTTATACGTTACTGTCATCTGCATTTTCCTTAAAATCTTTGAGTTAATACTTTAAATATTTATATTGTGACTCCTTTTTCTGTTTTTTTTGTCCAGAGTTAATGGGTTTTCCGTTAATAAATTATATCATGTACATTTAATAGCTTCAGCAGTGTGTGAAAATCTCTATTCAATAGAGCTGGAAAGACTCACACTTTTCTGTCTTCACTACCTTCACTGCCACAACAAGAAGCAAATTCAATGGATGTTGTATAGTTGTGTCCCAGCGAACATGTCAACACAGGGTTTGAATAAAAGGAAGTTAGCTGTACAGGCATAATTTTCTATTAATCAGTAGACGAAGCTCTAGCGTCCGAAGTAGGGAAGGGATGTAATGATGTGATGATAAGAATATGCAAGAAAGCTCCCCCCTTTTTAACTTTGAGATACATGTGAATGTTTTAAGAGGCAAAGCAAGAGGGTCACATTCCAAATGGGAATTAACAGGTGCAACTTCTAAAATAAACAACATTGACTGACATTGATTCTGAATTTGGCCTGTTGTTTAGAAAATATTTTTGGCTGGTTAATGCCACAGCGAGAATACAAAATACCTTCACAGAGTCACAGGTGTTCTCAGATTATTTAAATGCAATGGAATACATTAAAATGTTATTTGATTCTAGAAAAAAGTAATAATTTATATTTTAGTTATAAAGATTATGAAAAGACTTGGCAGTGAAATGAACGTATGCATTAGACTTTTATTGTCAAAGAAATTGGTTCAATCTCAGACAAAAGGGTGATAAAGAACATAGCTGTTTCACCTTGGAGGCAAATCTAGGCATGAGTTTAAGAAGAAAAGAAGAAGTTTTCATTTTCTGCAAAACAAAACAATTATAGTCTATAACAAAATCCATTTGGAGATAGTGTGAACCCAAATTAGGAATCTTTGAAAAGTCAGTGAAATACATTTTTTTATTAGAAGAATATGAATGTGGAATGAAGATCAGATTCACACAAATCTGTGGGGTGTATTTTCTTTAGGGGAAATAGAGAGGCTATTATTGAGAAATAAGATTTGTAACAGGCACTAACTTTCCCAGTTAACAAATGCCACCTGTAAACCACATAAACACTTGTTTCAGAGTTGGGGTTTCTTTTCCTTTTACAAGAGGGTTTATATGTTTCAGAAAAACAACTACCAATTCATTTTATGGGTTCTCATATTTACTACTCATTTGCTATATTTTTTTCCTTTTTGGGGACTTTTGCTTGTATCCATAAGCCTGCACAGATCAGTGATCATGCTGGAAATATACAGTGTAGCTGAGCTCCATACTTGTGACTCTTTTTGAAAACAGTGACCAGCTACAAGGAAACATAGCCAGAGGTCATACGTAGCACTAGGTTTATTTTCAAAAAACTTAATTTTTTTTCACGGTATCACTGTACTGTTCTTCATGTCTGAAAGACTAAACAAAGCCCCCCCATGTCAGCATTTGTGTTGGAAACCCCCAGATTCCTAAATGCATCTGGAAGCCTTCACCAGGGGCACTCTTGCCTTCAGTCAGCAGAGCTGAACTTGAGCTCTGCCTTAGCAAATACTGTGCTGCCACAATGTTTAGGTCTTAGCTGATGGAAATTATGGTCATCAGGGCTTGAGAAGAACCCATCATGCTGCACATCATGACTCCACTGGGGTTTATTGCTGCAATGTCTTGCCTAATTCTATTTCGACCCTCTTTTTTAAGCTGTAGTAGTAAAGATTAGAACTTCCTAGAAACCGTGTGTACAGTTGTGGAAGAAGTGCAGACCTGTTTGCTTCGGAGAATGCAGCCACATTTCAGGAGCCAGTTAGAAAAAACTAACTGCTTTCTGTAGCTCCTGTCCTCTGAAGCAGCTGGTTCTGTCCTTTCTTAAAAACTCACAGGGGATCTATGAGGCTTTCCTAACAAGAGGAAAACGGCAAAGAAGTTTGTGTGGGTGTGAAAAAGAGATTGATGGACTATTGCAGCTAACACTCTCACAAATCAACGGTGCAGAGTTGTGCTTATTATATAGCAACAAAATCTCCTACAAAACTAGTTACCGTTTTTGCAGCAGATGATATATACTTTGTGTAGACAAGTCAAATGACAGTCCATCTTCTAATGCTTTTCAGTGATTGTCTGAATACTTCAGTAAGTTAACCAGATATCCACCTCTGCAAGACCTTTTTATGGTTATAATGTGATGGAGAACTCCTCCTAATTTATGATTTCTACTTTTCCAAGACTCTTTTTATTCAGAGCATTTATCTAAAAACTAATACATTAACATTACCATAATAGATAAGATGCTTTTATGAGATATATTGGGGAGAGTTTGGGTGGACAGAAATAACATCTCCAAATAGTAAATTGCCTTCCCAGAAGACTGAGCTGGGAGAACATCAGAAATTATCATTATTAAAAGACAACAGTGGCATGTTCAGTGCTTTCGATCATACCCATGCCCATGCTTTTATGCATCATTTCACTGATTAGGACCAGAAACAGAAAAAACACATTTTGCACATAGGTCTTCCTCTGTGGGACCTGGCCAGTGTGTAGTCCTGCCTTCAGCAGAAAGATAGCAGCAGATCCCTCAAAGAAATGCAAACTAACCATCAGAGTCAGCAGGTCATCCTGCAGCCCTCCTACCTCCTCACCACCTGAGGATGGTATCCTAATCCTCAGCAGCTACCACCTGGCTCAGTCCTCACTGCCTGAGATATCCCCTGGAATCTTTGTTAGCACTGATTATTGAAATTCTCCAAATTAATCCACACCTATAGATCTTCAGTCTCTGTGTTGATCTGTCCAGATTTTTTTCCCCCACCACCCTCCCATTTTTCTGTTACTACCTACTGGCTACTTTCTTTCTGCTTCTTCTCAAGGAGTTAGCCATTTCTCACAGCTTTTAGAAGCACAAAACTTTTCCCTATTTAAATGCTGATTCAGAATAATTATTGCTCTTGAGTGAGGGTAATCTGCAAGATCATCCGTCAGCTTTCTATTGCTCGCATTCACCTTTTCCCTTTTGTTTCGGAGGCAGCCTTGCTCAGCACAAACATTCTGCAGCTCATCTAGGAGAGGGCATATCCTTGACTTACCATCATCTGTGATTTTTCACTTGACAGATTGAAAAATGTGTACACCAATTTCCTTTGATGGTTTCCTTATCAATGTGGGCCTTCCTGAGGTGAAGTCTACTCACCCATTCAATTTTGATTCTGGAAGGAATGCTAAGGCCATTAGCTTGGTGCACATAAGGATGGTCTTACAAAACTTGACACACCTATTAATCACAAATTCAGTAGATTCTACCTCCATCTTAGTAGGGTCTGCTGATGCTTCATTTATGATGTGAAATCAGGGTCTGGGGGGAAAGTGTTGTACTTCTGGATCTGTATTTATGTCAGGTAGCAGACAATGTTTAGTATTTCCATATCAGTTTCCAGTCAAGGAAGAGCACTTAGCTCTTTTCCATTTGTATTACATATAGTTTGCTCCAGAGTAAGACAGTGAAGAAGTGCAGTTATAGAAGTTCAAGAACAGATGGCTGCAGACAATGTTCACTCTTTCTTATCAGTGGCTGAATAATGCAGTTCCTCTCTCACCGTAGGAAGAAATATTAGTCCAGCATTATGACACCATCTTTGGGTGGGTAGGAAAAACAGAATTCTAAGAAATGTTTTTCTTGCTGGTCCGTTCCACCAGTGCCTTTTAAAGCAAAGCTGCCAATATCTGTATCCCTGAAATGCTACCTGTCTAAACCCATACAGTGCTGGTGGTTTCTAGGCTGCTGGTTAAATACACATCAGGAGGACCTGGACACAGGTTAAATACACATCAGGAGGACAGGATGTATGTATATTCTATCAGGACTGCCAAACTGGCTTAATTCAGGCATTTGTAATGCATTCTGTGTTCAGCCTGGGCTCACAAAATGGCCTAGCAAAGTTCATCAACACTTGAAAATCTGAATCCTCTTCTGAACAATACAACATTTCCAGAGTGGATGAGAGGGGGAAATGGACTGTAACCCTCTGTTAGCATCTGCCAGTGTGTTGCTCTCAGCCCACCAACACAAGTTATGTCTGCACCCATTCCTGGCTACAAATAAGATTTCTTATCATTTTGAAAACAACTCAGTGCAGCTCTGTTGTAATTGCATTTTCCTCTGATTGCTTACAATTGTTCAAATCCAATAAACTAAAAGTGAAATGCAGTGAGGCAGAAAACACATAGGTCAGCACCAAAGATAATGTGAATGCTGTGGCCTGTGAACCAAAGCTTCTGAATTTTGCACATGTAGGGGATGTGAAGACAACAGGAGAGGGGTCACATTTTGGACCATAGTATGGGAAGAGACAGTATGGGTCATCAGGTCTAGTCTCCAGATATCACAGGCAATCATATTGTACAATATGTTCCATTTATTGAGCTCTGTATCTAAAAAAATTTCATGAAAAATGCACAAGCTGGCACCTTTCTTCCAAATTCTCTGCAAATATTGCTTGTGATCTTGCTGGATCTAGGAAGATAAGATTAAAAAAAAATGCCCATAAAAATCCAACCTCCTGTTTTTATTTCATTCTTAAATTTCCATATTGCCATTTTGTGTTCCTTTCAAGACATGCATCATTTCCTCTTCTGGGAAAAAGCTCACCTAGTTCTTAGTTGGCCCAGCCACACAATACAGCATTAGCAGGAGCATTCCACTTTTTTCCAGGACTGTTGAATGCACCATTCCACCTCGGATGGAATCATTAACTACCGTATTCTGTCTTCCCCACAGTCCAATAAGTACTGAAACCCTGTGGTCATACATCACCATTAATCTTTTGTGATGTTCTGGTGCAGAACAGCTTCATATTTGATTCTGTCCATTGGGAAATTGCTCATTAGAGGTTGTAAAATAAGAGAGATAACTGCTTTGGGTGGGCCTTTCTTTTTCCTTCTTTTTTCTTTTTTTTTCCTTTTGCTTGTGCTTAAGCCTGAAGCTCTTATTTTCCCTCTGTTTTATTATTTTTAAGGTCATTTTTATGCAAGTTGATTTTCATCTGCTTCTTCTACCTGCCAGGCTGTATTTTCTGTCTCCAGGCTGTGCACTGTGAGATGCGCTTAGTTACCTTTAACTACAACTTGACTCAGATCTCACCAGTCTTTGTTTGACCATACAGTGACCCATGTAACTTCATGGGATTTGAAATATTGCTGTCATACTAATAATACCTAGACACATTGCTTTGCTGATTGCTCTAGAAGTTCTACTTGTTCATTCAAGCCCTTTGAAGCTAAGCATTCAATGTTTCCTTAAGTCAGAGCTCAGTAATTTTAAAGTCAAGCTATTAATTGTCAGCATTGAGTCTTCAAATGTCTAGAGAGATGCCTGCCCTTTCATTTGATAATGTCTCTGATAAATCTCAAACTGAGACACTGGTATCTGTTTTAGGGAGTTTTAATTAGATTCTGTTTTATCATTTATCAGGCATATCAAGGTAAATGCAGAGTTTCTTCTTATATCAGTAAAATTTGTGTAAGAGTCATGGATCCGGGATTAAGACTCCACAGCAGCTTTGATTGAATTATTTCTTAAATTCTTTTTTGCATTCATTATTGTAATGGACTCCGAATTGAACTACCTAAACCCCTTCACACTCGGTCACATTGATTTGCAGTTCAGATTTGCCAAATTTCATGAGGTCTAAGAAGAAAAGTTTTGTGCTTTCCGTCTGAGAAATACACATTTATTTTAAACACAAAATCAGTCATGAGAAACTGGATCATTTGGTGCTTGAATTTATTTCTAGCATAACCTTACAACTTCCTTCTGTTTTCGTCCCTTAAGACTTTCTGGTTCAACAACATTTTCAAACACTCTTAAGTGATTATGGACTAGAATAAAAAAGAGGGATATGGCCACAGCAGCACTGAGCATTGCAATACATAACATGCAGTCACCTGGTCCTTACTGTACCATGCAGAACTCCATGGAACCAGGACACAAACAAATTCACATTAACTATGCCTGGAGATGATTAGTTATTTCAAAAACAGTCCACCAAAATCAGCATATTGGCAGATTGAGCAGGGAGTTGTTTCTTTACGACTCTCATTGGACAATGCTGAATGAATGATCTAGCTTAAATACCATGTCTCTTTGAATTATAGATAATTAATGCACTTAGGACAGCATGGAAATACTTCTTTTTTCTTGGGATCCACAGAGTCATCTCTGCCTTTTGTTTCAAGAACAAAGCGTAGATTTTCCAGAGAAGTAGGTAACTACAGTGACTTGTTAAACGCAAAATGCTTAAACAGGCTTTGGAGGAGGGACTGGGATCCAAATGTCCTGACATTTGTTGTGACTGAGAGTTCTGCCAGGAGACCGTGGAGACATGCTTATTTTTGGACTATCTCTGCACCCATTGGCCTGCAGAAAACCCTGCAGACTTGAGCAACAGCTTTAGGAGACATGGAGAGTTCCCCCCCCCCCCCCCCCCCCGAGTAATTTGTAGCCTAGTGGTTGCAGCATTCTTCAGAGAGTGGGTGTTGTACACTGAATTGTGAACTGAATCTGCTCTAGGTACAGTGAAAAGGATGGGAGGAGATGTGGTCTAAAAGAAGAAAAGACAGAAAGAAAGGAAAGCATCAATGCATTGTGCACAAAGATCAAGCTGGTAGGCATGTGATGGGCACTTAAACGACCAAACTCTTTTCATGAGATAGACCGAGATACATTTCTTTCTAGATCAGATTGGATTTAGGTAGGACAATCCAAATTGTCCCTTCTACTTTCCATGAATTTCTGTTCTCTTGCTTCTGATGTAGCAGAATGTAACAAAATGCCCTTAAAAATCTGTATTAAAAAGAGCACCTGTGTTGGAGGTAATGTGGCAGCAGTTATACTAAGAATTACTTCATCCAGTTCGGAGACTCTATTCCAACTTTTCTTTCAATTTGATGGCATTAACACATCTGTTCTGAAAGCCACAAACCTCAAAGAATAACATTTAGCAAATGTCTGTATTTATTGCTAACAAGCAGGAATATGCTATTATTTGAGTGTTTATATATGTAGGGGTTGGGTAATGATGATGTATTATATATTTTATATGCTTTATACGTTGCAAAGGAATCCTCCATATAATGAGTTCAAATACTTTTATAAATGCTGTCAAATCTAACACCACGTTAGCCATTAAAGACTGAGGCAGAGAGGCTAGGCGTAGATTACCAAATAAAGCAGGACAGGGCCTGTTCTCTGGTCCTGCAGGAAGATGTGCGAACTAGTTTGTGTCCATACTCAAAATTCTCCTTTTCACCCAGAACAGCATGTGCCTAAAGCAGGCGGTTCCTGGCATTGTCTCATGGGCTCATGGGTGTGAGATAAACCTGTGGCACAGGGCACAGGAGTAATTCAAGAGTGCAGAGGCTGTGTGGTGTCTCTGTTTAATCGACTCATATAGATATAGTCAGACAAAACAGCTACTTGGCTTATGGCCACTCAGGGAAATTGCGGCAGACATAGAAGCTGACCAACTAGTCATTTATGCAATTTCTGGAAGTTCAATATACTACTGCAAGTTTGCAGGGAAGAAATAAAACTTCCTGTAATTCCACAGACTATGAGAGTCCCTGCTGGCAGCTGATTAGCTGCATGAATCATGCCTGTCATTTCTACTCTGCATACACACACACAAACAAATCTTCTCTCTGTTTTTATTCCCTACTACGGATAGTCTGAGCTTCACTTTTGTTATGGCAGAAAGACTTCATTTGTCTGCCAAAGTTCTTGTTAAATGAGCCCCTACAAAGGCAGTCATTCACCTCCAGGTCCAGTCCTTCATGGGTCAGATGGCCAGGCAACTCCACATGGGCTCTTAATAAAACATTCCAGGAAAGCTCCATGGACACACAGGTGTTAAAGGTTACACTATAATTAAAAACAAATTAACAGGAAATCTGAAATTGCCTTAAGAATTGTTCCTTCCTTGTGTCACATCTCATAAATCTCAAACTACCTTTGAAATTTGACTTGGTATTTCAGAAGAGCTGCAGGATCAACAAACCACTAGAAAGCAGTTAAAACTTAAAAAAAAATCACTTCTTAAGACCAGAGGGAATTTTTGACAGTTTGTATTGCACTGAAACTTTTAAAAACCTTTATTTACTTCAGAGGAAAGCAGCAGCACAGAGAAGATGGTTCAGCAGTTACAGTTGCATTCACAGTGAATATTTCTCCATTAAGAGAGAGACCTCAGAGTGTTCCTGGCATGAGCCTTTCTGCTGAACTTGAAACAAATTAACACTGTTTAGCTGAAGCATCCTTCCTGTCACAGAAAGGGTTAAGTAGTTTCTGCTACCTCATTGAGTCAGGTATTTGCTACAACACCAAGATAATGAATGAAAATGAAGATTTCTTCAGAAAGAGTGTGCTTGAACTTCCCAGAGTGAGAATTTTAGAAAATGCTATGCTTAAATATTGAACTGTTCCTTATTATACTAATACATTTTTAATAAGGCTAAGCCAGAGGAACTATATAAGATTTTGACTCCACAGAGGAAAAGAAATTGATTGCTTCAAAATCAATTATGATCTATAGATATATATCTATAAAACTATGGCTATCTGTTTTATGCTCACTAATTAAAAATTCAATGATAGAGTTTGGTTTTGCAGGAAAACACAGATTATCAGAAATCAAAAGGAAAGTAGGAGGCCTCACAGTTCAGTGTGGCAAGATGGTTATGCTTTCACTACAAGTGTGATGCTATCTGATATTTTATTAAAAACTCAAATCCTGCAGAAAAGAGATTACAAAGGGTCTGGGGTGATGTAAACAGAAGTAACCTTTTAATCAACAAAACAGGGCTGAAGTGGAGTAGCCCCAAACATATGCATGTAAATACAAAAATGCTTGCAGGACCACATCATGGGGAAAGCTCTCATGCCCCTTCTAGGAAGTCCACATGCCAAGGTCCCTCTCTGAAATGCCTGTTACACTAACACACAGCATGGTGAATAAACAGGAGGAATTAGAAGTCTATGTGCAGTTGCAGGGCTACGATTTCTTTGGGCTTATGGGATATCCCAACGCAGTGGGATAACTCAGATGACTGTAACGCTGTGATGGATGGGTACAGGCTCTTTAGCAAGGACAGGCTGGAGGGGTGAGGGGGGGGAGCTGCCTTTTATGTGAGAGAGCAGCAGGAATGCCTGGAGCTCTGCCTGGGGATGGGTGAGGGGCCAGAGCTCATGGGTCAGGATTAGCGGGAACACCAGCACAGGTGATATGGTAGTGGGTGTCTGCTATAGACCTCCTTGTTGGGAAGAAGTATACAAGGCCTTTCTCAGACAGTTGGAAGAAGCTTCACATTCACAGGCTCATGAGGGACTTTAAACACCCCAGTTTAAACACCCCAGCTGGAGGAACAAGCAAGCCGGGAGGTTTCTGGAGTGCATTGATGACAACTTCCTGACACTGGTGATCAAGGCACCAACAAGGAGAGGTGCTCTGCTGGACCTCATACGTACAAAAAAGGAAGAACTGGTTGGAGATGTGAAGGTCAGAGGCAGCCTTGGTTGCAGCTACCATGAGATGGTGGAGTTCAGAATCTTGCTGAGAGGGAGCAGGGCAAAAAGCAGGATCACAATCCTGGACTTCAGAAGAGCTGACTGCAGCCTGTTCAGGGATTTACTTGGAAGAATGCCATTGGATATGACCCCTGGAGGGAAGAGAGATCCAGCGGGCTGGCTGATATTCAGGATCACCTCCTCTGAGCTCAAAAACGGTCCATCCCAACAAACAGAAAATCAAGTAAAGGCAACAGGAGGCCTGCCTGGATGAAGAAAGAGCTGATTAAACTCAAACATGAAAAGGTGCAAGAACTGGAAGCAGGACAAGCAATCTAGGAGGAATATAGAGATACTGTCCACGCATGCAGGGATGGGGTTAGGAGAGCTAAAGTCCTCCAGGAGTTGATAATGGCAAGGCACGTGAAAGGGAACAAGAAAGGCTTCTGCAAGTGCATCAGCAGCACAAGGAAAGCTAGAAAAAATGTAGGCCCACTGCTAAATGGGCAGGGACCCTGGTGACAGAGGACACAGAAAAGATTGAGGTACTGAATGCCTTCTTCACCTCAGTCCTTACTGGCAAGACCAGCCTTCAGGCATCCCAAGCCTCTGAGACCAAAGGGGAGGTGTGGAGCAATGAAGACTTGCCCTCCATGAAAGAGAATCAGGTTAGGGAACACTTAAACTGGACACACACAAGTCCATGGACCCTGATGAGATGCAACCACATGTGCTGAGGGAGCTGGCTGATGTTACTGTGAAGCCCCTCTCAATCATCTTTGAAAGGCCATGGTGATCTGGAGAGGTTCCTGAGGGCCGGGAGAAAGCAAATGTCACCCCTGTCTTCAGTGAGGGCAAGAAGGAGGATCTAGGGAACTAGACACTGGTCAGCCCCACCTCAATCATAGGAAGGTGAAGGAGCAACTAAGCCAGAATACTATTTCCAGACATGTGAAGGACAGGAAGGAGATCAGCAGTAGTCATCATGGATTTACCAACCTGATAGCCTACTACGATGAGATGACAGGCTCAGTGACTTAGGGGAGAGCAGTGGATGCCATTTATCTTTACTTTAGTAAGGCTTTTGACAGTGTCTCCAGTAACATCCTTATAGATGTGCTGGTGAAGAATGAGCTGGAGAAGTAGTCAGTGAGTTGGACTGAAAACTGGCTGAACTACCAGGCTCAGAGGGTTGTGATCAGCAGTACAAAGTCCAGCTAAAGGCCAATCATCAAAGGGTTGATACAGGGGCCAATACTGTTTAACGCCTTCATTAATGACGGGGATGATGGGACAGAGTGCACCCTCAGCAAAATCTCAGATGATACAAAATGGGGAGGAGTGGCTGATACATCAGATGGTTCCTCAGAGGGACTTTAACAGACTAGAGAAATGGCCAAAGGGGAACCTCATGAAGTTCAACAAGGGAAATGCTAAGTCCTGCACATGGGAAGGAATAACTCTTTGTACCAGTACACACCGGGGGCCAATCAGCTTGAGAGCAGCTTTGCAAAGAAGGATCCGGTGGTGTCCTGGCCAACAAGTTGACCATGAGCCAGCAATGCGCCCTCGTGGCAAAAATGGCCAACAGCATCCTGGGCTGCATTAGACAGTGTCACCAGCAGGTTGAGGGAGGTGATTCTTCCCCTCTGCTCAGCACTGATGAGGGCATATCTTGAGTTCTGGGTCCAGTGCTAGGCTCTCCAGGACAGGAGAGACATGGATATACTAGAGGGAGTTTTTTGAAGGGCCAAGAAGATGAGTAAGGGACTGAAGCATCTTTCATATGAGGAGAACTTAAGAGAGCTGGGACTGTTCAGCCTGGAGAAGAGAAGACTGAGAGGGCATCTTATCAATGTGTAGAAATACCTGATTGGGGTGGGAGAGAGTAAAGAAGACTGAGCCGGACTCTTCTCTGGTGACAAGACAAGAGGCAATGGACACAGACTGAATCACAAGAAATTCTATTTGAACACAAGAAAATACTTCTTGACTGTGAGGGTGGCTGAACACTGGAACAGGTTGCCCAGAGAGGTTGTGGCGTCCTTGAATGTCCTAGCAGATATTCAAAACCCAACTGGACATGGCTCTGGTAACCTACTCTAGCTGACCCTGCTTCAGCAGGGAGTTTGGATCAGGTGATCTCCAGAGGTGCCTTCCAACCCCAACTATTCTGTGATTCTGTGAGTATGTGAAATTATGTGACAATCTCAACTTTTATTTAAAAACAATGCAATTGTCCAGCCCTCCTGGCTGCAGAGAAAAGCTTGAAAAGGTTTCCAAGCATATTCTAGAGACTCCAAATCTACAGGCAAATAAAAGATCCAATAGGTAATAGATTCCATGTCTTTGTGAACTTTTCTTACAGTTTTTTCAGGGTTGACAATCCTGCTTCCTTTACAAAGAAAACAATTTTGCATTGTCAAAGAACTTCAGAAAGTATAGTTTATCACTTTTGTCAGTTTGCCATTTTTTTCTCATTGCTAGTAGTGCACTTTCTTTTGTTATATTAATTGAGCTATGAAGTTCTTCAGTCTGGCAATTTTTTTTCCTCATACACTAAAATTTTTGTTGAAGCCATTAAACAGTTATCAATTATTCTCTATCACATAAATACCACTGTTTTTTGTTCCCCCCAAAATGTCTGCATGAAATTCATATCTGCTTATATAAGGCCAGGCTACATCAGCATGGTTCACTGGCTGAGACACGTAAGAGCATCAGAAAAATCAATATACCTCCACAGCACAGCAGGCAGCAGAAATGGTGGATCTGACCCTGGCAGCACTATTGCCACTAACATGGGGGCGCTGGTCTACATGGCTATCTCATCCCGGGTTAGTGCCGGTGGGAGGCAGTGCACAGCAGAGATGTATCCACAGACTCTGTTTTGAGAACTTAGCTGATACTTATGAGGTGAATTTTGCCTTAGGTAAGTTTTCTGTGCCTCCTCTGGTGAATATGTTCACCAGAACATGGTTGTCAAAAGTCAGAGGAATTAAATTTGATTCAGTCTTTCATTCTTTTGACAAGAACAGGAACTTGAAACCTCCCTGGAATTCTTTAGAGCAGGATACAATGACCTTTGCTTCCATTAGAGTTGCGTTTTTTTCAAGTGCTAGCCTAAAAATCCATAGCAGCTCAGAAAAAAAGGGAAGTGAATAGTATTTGAACAAAAACAGTCCAGAACACCAACAGCTAGGACTATTTGGTTCATAAATTTAGTTCCTGAGATGTCCAGATGAGGCCACTGTGGTTTTATTATCCTGATTTCAAGAAAGGAATTTAATTTGGTTACCTCGGAGTTTCCTGTCTCCATAACTGAAAGTGTGCTCAATAGCCTGTTTTTCTGTTGGAGAACAAAGAAAAGGAAATGGTTATTTTTCTCTCACGCTGGTAACGTTACTCACAGAAGCAGGAAGGGAACCGGACAATGGAAGCTGCAGATGTGGGATTTTTTTTTCAAGTCCCCACTGCTGATGCTGTTCCTGCCTAATAGACAGTGGAGGTACAGCAACATAATAGCAGGAGATGCTGCTGGATTGAAGCAGAGCATGATTTTCACTTTATAAGTGAAGCTTTACAGCAACAGCCTGACCCAGAATATACTATGTCATACCAACGGCTCAGCTTCAAACAGACAGTGTGATGTAAAACTGGGAAAGGGTAGTAGAGTGCTTTGGCTGAGTCACACTATTAGGAAATCTGGATTCTGTGGTGAGATGCTGAACTGAGCCCTGCCAAGTCCCCAGGCAGTTAACTCTAACTTATTTTGGAGAGCGAGATGGGGATGGCACTCTCATTCAAAAATATCTGGCAAGGGAGGGTGGAACTGTGGCTACAAGGAGACTGTGCTTCCCTTGTGTTTTGTTTTCGCATTACTAAAACTGAACTCGAGAAAGAAGAGCTCTGCAATTACAGTGGGTATGTGAGTACGTGGGCTGGCCAAGCCAGCGCAGGGTAGAAACACCCGCCAGAAGGCAGAATTGCAGCAGGTTGTTAGTTCCAGCAGTAGGATTAGAAGACAGAAAATCCGTAACTTTGTAAATGCTCTCTTAAAGCCTTTTTCTTCCATTTAAGTTTGCTGCTGTAGAAAGGAATGCCTTGTTTCGATTCATTCATGCGGTGTGATAATAGAAACTTCTTAAACAACAGCTGGGCAGACAACTCAGAGTCAGGACTCATGAGTGTCTCTCATTTTTGCTTCTCCACCTGCTAGGGCTAAAGGGACATGTTGTAGCCTTACCTCTCCGCTGTCTGGCAAGGCCAAATTTTGCCTGAGTTTGGCCTGTGGTTGAGTTTCCTCTCTTACACTGAGTGGTTTCTCTGTCACAGGGTTATCTCTGCCACTATGGGTAGTGCTTTTGGTTGATGTTTAAGAACACTGAGTCAGAGCTTATGACTATGATGGGATTTAATATAATGTTTGTTTATAAACTAGAAAATATTGGCAGAAAGAGCTTGCGAGGGAGGGATCTGTGGCTCTCAGTCAGGCTGCCAACCCACTCTAACCAAATAATAACAACTGGCCTCAGTCCTTTTCAGGCTCATCCAGAGACTCCAGGCAATGTAAAATTTCAACCTCGCACCTCTGAAAGGACCAGTTGTTTCTATGCCACGCAGACTTGTTAGGGTGCATGCTTTAATCATGAGCTTCGCTCAGCTGGCCACCATCTTGTGCTTTCTCGCTGTGGTCCTGGCTCCCTTCATGTTGTAGGACCCCTCATGCTAGACACAATCACATGGATGCCCCTTTCTCTTTCCACTCTCCTCCCAGCCAGATGCAGCTCTATGAGGGACTCAAAATTAAAGAGACCGAACAGTGCTTGGCAAAAAGAAGCAACTGTGGGGACTACGCTCAAAGCAGCTTACTGGAAGACCTTGGCACACAGCTGCAGCTTCATACACGGTCCTTTGTCATGCGAACTAATGCAGGGTTTTGAGGTGAAGCTTTCTGAAACAAGGTAGTGGGGAATGTACGTCTATCACCAGGTCTGTCAGGCAGATGCACAGCATCTTCATCATCAAGGATCCACTGGAGAGGAAAAGCCCTGATAAATCTTGTACTATTTGCTGCATTTCACCTACTTTAAATTGTGCCTAAAGTCTTTGCATATCCTTTTCATGGTCCTTTTGAGTTTAAGTTCACTGCATATTACTGTAGCATTGCAATTTCCTTTCATCAGCAGAGTTAGCTTCAGCTGTTGTTGGGTATTATTACACCTCACTGCTTCCTTCCTCTCCCATCAGTCCCTCTATCCTGGGGTTAAATGTCACTTGCAGTTTGAGCTATTTGACTGCTCATTCTCCTGTACCCCAGAATGTCCCAGAAAGACAGGAAAGTTCACTGGGAAAGAATCACTGAGTGGCTTCATTTTCTGCAGCACAAAAAAAAACCAGACCCCCAAACTCTCCCTGACAGATGTGAGATATCCCAGGGCATTTAGGACAGTGTGTTTGGGTAGAACTGTACAGTATGACTGCTCAACTCAGAGACGTGGGTAGTAAGCAATCATCTGAGTGGGTGCAGATACCATTGGAAAATGTCACTGCTGCAGTGAACATGGTACCCTTTCTGAAGAGAAAGAGGCCTATCCTCACCACTGAGCTGGTATGAAAGCTAACACTTTGCACAAGTGTTAACTGTTTTTTTTTTTTTAACTAAACTGAAAACAAGGACTCATGTGAAGATTCATTACCACTTCTTCGGATTCATTACCACTTCTGCAGAATACAAGGTCTTCTGGCAGATTGGTAACTAAGTGAAGTCAGGAACATGAAAATAAAAATGATTTTGAAAATGGCTTTTAATCTGACTTGAAATGATGGCTTGCTTGCTTCTGTAGCTTAGTTGTTGTTTGTTTTTTGAAGCCAGTCTTGTTAATTGTCCTGCAGCCACAGTATGCACCAGATGATAGCCAAGAAAGCTGACATGGTGAAGTTATATACGGCATCCTTGTGACCTTTTTGCAGTGAAGATACGTATCTGTCTAATAAAGCCCAGGCCAAATGACAGTGACAGCTGCCTGGTGGCATTCACTTTGAATTGAACAGGTTTGCTCAGAAGTCAGGAGCAAGTATTTCATTACAGACCACTCACGAAGAACAACATAAGCCCCCAAAAGTGAAGCTTTCCCTTAGGAACTACAGAAACTGCCCTGATGGACGGAGATGTACTTCACAGACTCCTCCTTATCTCCTTGCTTTGACTTTCCTGCCTTCTGCAAGCTGCCAGCTTCTGTCGGCATTTGCATATTAGTGTAGCTTTTGCAAGAGAAGAAGACCTAGCTTCATCTGTCAGGAGCAATCTAGTGTGTTATGGGAACTGAGCATTCGAAGAACGAGAGGCGAAGAAGCATGTTTTTTCTGAGGAAAGGCCAAAAGTTGCCTGCATGGGAAGATGCTCTTCTCTCAGGAAAAGAGCCCAAGTCACTGCTAAAACGTGGATTATGTTATGTCAGCTTAAGCCTGATAATGAAAGGGATGACCAGTGTGCCTGACTTCTTATGGGGATTGCCTGAGGTGCAGAAATTGAACCTTTCGCTCAACAGGCTGGTACTGATTCCTCCTTTGTTGGGAAAACTGGACAGACTGGCTGTGCTGAACTTGTGTGGCAATTGCCTCAAGTGTCTGCCTAAAGAGATCGGACTGCTCAGGAACCTGAAGGTTTTATTTGTCAATATGAATTGCCTGACAGAAGTACCAGCAGAGCTCAGCTTGTGCAGGAAGCTAGAAGTTTTGAGCCTCTCACATAACTGCATCTCACAACTGCCTTCAAGCTTCACCGATCTGACAAGTCTAAGGAAACTAAACCTCAGTAACAACCGCTTTGTTCAAATTCCGCTCTGCGTTTTTGCATTGAGGAGTTTAGACTTCTTGCACTTAGGGTCAAATAGGCTTGAAAACATTGCAGAGAGCGTCCAGTATCTAGTCAATTTGCAAATCTTGATTGTAGAGAATAATAATATACGTACTTTGCCACGGTCTCTCTGCTTCATCACTGCTCTTGAGTTACTAAATATAGATTACAATTCTATTCAGACTCTTCCAGAAGACCTCTACCTGCTGCACAGACTGCCAAAAATTGCATGGAATCCAATGGACAAAGGACTTCACCTTTCACACAACCCTCTGTCCCGACCCCTGCCAGAGATCGTGGAGGGAGGACTCGACGTCCTCTTCAACTACCTCAAAGAGAAAAAGGAGCACAGCTAAATGTTCACTGAGTTTGGGGTTAACCCTGCCATCAAGACTCAGTCGTATCAGTGCACTTCCCTGGTCAGTCATTTCTACTTCGTAACACTTGGATTTTGAAGACTATGGATGGTTTAGTGAAGGTTTGCTGAAAGCAAGTAAAATATGATGATCTTGTTTAGGTGTGTGAAGAGTAAACTTTCTGAAAATATCCATCTCTGTAACCCTCAGTGTTGGACTGTTTGTTTTTTCAGGAAAAAAAAAAAAGCTGTGATAAAATGTTTGGTCTTCATTTGACAGAAACAAATTAAGGTAGGCTGCAAGAACTGCAGAAATGTATATTTGCCAGCTATTAGGTTGGAGAAATATTAATATAAATTGGATTTACTGTATGTGGTGTGCAGTTGCACTGTAACTCCTGCTCACTTCTTCATACGCAGATAAACCACTACATAAACAAACACTACTATCTCAATGAATCTCAAGGAAAATGTTTAATTACTTACTTTCAGCAGTGAATATATTCTGAGCTATATTAGCCATCAGACAATATATTACTGGCCAGTTCAGTACTGCTTGTTGTTTCATCCCAAGCATTGAGCTAGCCAATATATGAATTATAGGTGAAGCTTGCAGGTGGTGAAGGAATTTCCCAGCTCTTTGGAAGAAGACCACAAACTTCCTCAAGGCAAATAGTTCCCTCTCTGAGACGTGTGGGCTTTGCCAAAGAGCCTGCCAGGGACTCTGTGAAAGTGTGCCATGCCAGCTGCGAGTGGCATCCACACAAAGCAGAGAAATGGCAGCAGGGCTTTCTTCCATCAAATGAAGACTGTCGGATGCAGTTGCTCATCACGCGATGAACAACAGTACTTGGGTCCCTTTTGCACTTCCCTGCAATTGGAGCCACCAAGTAACTTTACTTAGGAGGCAGGACACCTCCTAAAGGTGAAATGAGACCATGTTTCTTTCAGGAAAAGCAATATCAAACCAATCATCAGCTTAAGTAAGAGCTTCAGAAACAAATAGTTATTTCTGTGATTTTCAGTATCAGACAGTAGCATAGAAGTCAGGTGTTACGTGATTTCTCATATTGATCTTTAGTGCATGCCCTTCATCAAAGTTTTAGCTAGTAATAAGAAGCGGCAGTATGAAAGAGCTGTTAACAATTTATGCTCCCTGTTTTGTTTTGTTTTTTTCTCATACCAGTATAAAACAGGAACAACTCTGTTGAAATCAGTTGAGATAAATGCTAGTAATGGCAGCATAAAAGTGGAATGAGCCCATAATTTTTAAATTAATTAAAAATATTCAAAGCCACTTTTAAGATACTTCCTAGGCTATGTCAAATCACAGGAATCAATGCGTGCTTTCTAAAGCATAATTTGTTCAAAATTATGGAATATTGCACAAGACTGATCTTGCTTCTAATGAAATTAATGGACAACTCCCAACTGAGGGAAAACCACTTTCATCAGCAGTGATAGAAGCAGTAATAACAACAGACAGTTATGTAATTTGTAGGTACATGCAAGTAAACCCAGTACCTCTGACTATCCTAATGTTACCAGTGCAATACTGAACACAGCAATGAAGAATGTATGCTCACAGAATATTTCATTTGCAGGCTGATTACTCTGATTTTTTTTTTTTTATTATGTTAGATTGTCTTGCATATCATTTGTTATTTTAATAGAGAATTTCAGTGTTATGCAATTGCAGTTTCCAAGTGTGCAGTCAAGGGCAAATCTGATGTTTCTAGGAAAAGAAAACCTTTTTGAAGGCATGTTAGCTTGAGGATAAAGCAAGCAAATGAAAAAACAAAGCAAATAAACACAAAACTACAATTATTCTGTAGCTTTTTAATACATGTTTAAAATACAAAAGCATTCTGTATCTAGCTTTATATGTATTTATTTCACCCATGCAATGGGATTTATAGCAAGTTCCAAGTTTTTTAATGCACAATACATAGAATAAATTAATGTGTGATCCAATTAGCGACAAGAAATAATGCTGCAGTTATTTATAGAAATACCAACAGATAATTCTTGCAGAGGATTAGGCACAGGTTATTACCTTTTTAAAATGTCCATTTCATAACCCTAAGTCTTGCGTGCCACGTAAATGCTACAGTCCCCCAACAGTGCTTTGCAGGAAAATTAAATGCCTGTGATATTAATCACCTGAAAAGATTTTCCACGTATCAGTATCAGGATTATATGACACCAGATAGCCTCTGATGTGATCTGACTAGAAGAGGTATGCATGGTAATTTATACAGAAGATGTGAGACTGGACTGTGTGTATTCATTAGGATGCCACTACATAGAATAAGAAAGAGTGCATGATTCAAGAAAATGGCCTCCAGACAGTGGATTAAAGGCAAATTTGACATAATCAAATGCATCTGGAAAAGCAGTTATAATATGAAGTGGAACACCAATAATTTAAAATTCAATTATTCAATTGAATAATAACATTTTACTCAAGCTAATAAACCTTTGTAAGCATATGAAACACATAAAAGTCTCTGCCTTTTTAAACAGAATAATAAAATTCATTGCATAAATGGTACTTTAATGTATAATTCAGATTTTACCATTAAAAAGATCATTTCTACTGAATTACTATAGTCTTTCCTTCATTTCTGAATTAAGACCCTTATAAATAGTTTTCTTAGATGTACAGAAAATGGTCCCATTTGAGAAAAAGGAGTATTCTGAATTCTTACTATAAATAGAAAAGACTGCATATCACTGTTAGTGTACAGAAATATGCATAGGAGGCAAATACATGGGTACATATCTCTGCATCTGAGTGGGGGGAGAGAGAGAGAAAGAAAGCAAGAGGAGAGCAAGAGAGAGGTAGAAAACAGATGATGATGTCATGTGCTAACTCTGTTGGTATGAGGTTTGAATAGAGCATTAGCAAATACCAGTGGAACTCAACATTGTCATTTGATATTAGCTGTATATACTACAGGGAAAAAAGAAGCTGAAATGCTTCATGGAGTGCATTCATACCCCATAATATATGAAGACGGTATCAGTTCTATGTGTACATTAACTGATATGGTTTTGATTTATAATCTTTCAGAGAATCAGCTGAATGTGATGCCGGAAGCTGTTGTTTCTACTACTCACTGAAGTTTTCACCTCATAAGCCTCATAACAGTACAATTTTTGGTGCATCTATTGCTTATTTTTGTTGTTCTTATTCAAAGAAATGGAAAAAGTGGGAGCCAGTCATGGAAAAGGATACTCTGTTGGCAAGCTGACTATTTTTACGGTTATTGCTCAGAGAAGCTTTCAAAGATCTGAAGGTTAGAAAAATTCTTGATGTGGATGAAACAATGGGCAAAGCATAAGAACAAAGTAGAAAGCACATAGTCAGGAGTCAAATGTTTCAAGTAAATGCTATATACAACAGGGTTATTCAATTTGTTCCCTGGACTGCATCAAATGTACTGGCAGTATATTTGGTGAGATGGAACGTTTCAACCTATTTTTCTTTTTAAACCAAAAAGAAAGATGCATTCTGTGAAAATCTGAAAGGTTAGTAAACAAGCAAAATCTTTGAAAAGTGGAAGGCTTCAGGATTTTGGTCTAACCCACATTTTTGGCTTCAACCTTTGACTGAAATCCAAACATTTTAATCGGAAATGTTGCTGTCACACTTCACTGGAGGTTACCCTGAAATGTCTTGCACCTACTCCTCAACTGCTACTGACCAGACCTTCTACAACGACAAAATCTCTCACGACCCTTGTGACCAGTGAATTTCCAAAATACATTGCAATGTCTCAGCAGCCCTATAGTGCACCAACAAACTTGTAATCTAGCTAGGACTACCAGCTCATTATGTGAGTGAAGCAACAAAAACCTAGGAAGACCAAATTCCAAGACATGTTGAAGTGACCTTTCAAAACTGAATTTTTCAGATTCCAGCTGAAATTTCTTGAAATTCAGATTAAAGGTGTTATGATTACTATTTTAGTTGAAAAACATTTACAATTTATTTCCCATCTCACCAATATTTTCTATGTACTTTTTTTCATTGTCATCCAAATTCCTTAAATTTTTCATTGAAAAGCAGACAATGTTTCTCAACATTTTTATTATAAACATATACATTCTGTGGTTTCAATGACTTTAATATATTAGGGTTTAACTGAGTTCAGGTCCTATTATTACACTGTAATTTCAGGAAACAACATCTTTTAGTCAATATTTTCAAGAGCTTTACAACCATCATTCAGGTGGTTGAGGATGCACCAAAAAAGTATTACATTGATCCTTAAAAGATCTGAACACATTCTTTACTTTGCTAGACCAGCACTTTACTTGAAAAAATGGATCACAACATACAATTTCCATAATTAGAAAAATCATTGATACCTCAGCTTATTTTGCTAACCAAAGAAAGAAAGTTTTATATGATTTCAGGCTTTCCAGTATAAATACAGTAAAGATAAATAAAGAAATCAAAGAAAATAAGCTAATCATCTAATCAATACTGATTCACTGAATTCCAAGGGCAAATTTCCCACCAAACTTTCAGAAAGCAGTTCTTGAGTGACTCAAGGAATGCTTCAGACTGCCTTACAACTTATATTAAATATATAACTTTCTACAAGACAGGGTTTCTGCAGTCCACATGCATGGGAGCTAACCAACTGGACCAGCATGACCTGGACTAATTACAGCCATAGGAAAACTTCCATTGACTGTAGACAGGTCTGCATCTATATAAGAATATACATAATTCCCCTTCTATATACTGCAAAAACAAGATTTAAAAACTCAGGAGGTGTTTAAATGTGCATAAAGTTTTTGATATATTGGGACAGAGGTATACTCTAATACTCACATGTGGAGTAAGTCTGAAAATCCTTTTATAAAATTGCATAATCCTTCCTCTGTACAAGTAAGAGGCAGAATAATAATTATAAGAGATGAAGAAAGAGATACTGAAACAGTTCTCCTTAGAAATGTATTAGGTTATCTGAATACTCTGAATATCCCAAGAGGAAATCAAATTCATATAAAGATTTCAAAAAAGTGGAAATTACCTAAGAAATATTTTTTCTCCCTCCAAGCAATCCAGAGAAAAGCAGGCTCCTGACATTATTAGTTTGAAATTCTTTTCTCATTTTCCCCTGCTGATTGAGATTCCCTTCATTTGCCTATCTTGAACAACGGCCCCCCAGCCTTCAGAGGCAATCCCTTAGCAGAGTTTTCTGCCGAGTTCAGCCACAGGTACTGCGGTGTAACGTGCTGCACCGGCACAGCGGCCTCTGACACCGGGCTACTGTGAAAGATTTGGTGACAAAGCCTGAAATTTATACTCAAATGTATCTGGAATCAAGTCATGCATGGTTAAAAAGGTAGTTTCCAGTGAAGCAGGAAGTGTAGCAACAGATTTAGCAAAGGTCACTGCAAATTATACTGCCTCATAAACTGAGCTTACCAAGGCAGACTGGAAAGAAGACCAAAGGGCACAGCTTTATGTTTTCCTAAGGCTCAGAGGAGTTTCAGATACCATAAATTTATTGATGGATATCCTATTTTTAATTTCCACTTCCCAGACATTTTAAAAATCATTTCTCTTTTCTGTTTTGATACCAGTCCTTGAGGGAAACTTATGTTCCTTCTTTTTCTTCCTTATCTTCATCCTTTGCGTCATGGACATTTTTACAAGTAACAAATTCCTTCTCCCCTCCTGCAAAGCCAGCGTGGCCGGCTGTCGGTGGGTGTGAAAGCATTGCCTCCCGCGTACGGAGTGGGAGGACGGGCAGACCGGCAGGCTCCCTGGCCAAGGGTCATGAGCTGGGTAACCGATCCGAAACAGGAGGCATGCTTGCAACGCCAGCTTTTTGCACCTACCGTAGTGGTTTAAGACAGCTAGCTAGTCCTCCTACTCGGTTTCTGTAGTGGATAGAGAGAGACGAGTGCCTCTAGGGAGGGAGCCAGTTAAGGAGCCTGCCAAAGTGCTGTGTGTTGCCCTCTGGGATCGCTCCCCACTGCCCAGTGACAGCGCCCAGGGACATCTCCAGCCTAATTTAGTCATCTAAAGTAAAGCCCCTGAGGTTGTGCGGCACGAATACCTCCCCCCGTGTCCTTTTGGCTCTGCAGCATGTGCACACACAACACGGAGCAACGTCTTTCAATATGATATAGTGGTTGGAGTTGCTGAGAAGGGTTGGAAGATACGTCAGAAAAACGCCAGGGCACCTGCAATGCCCCGCACCAAATCTTTCCAATGACAACTGAGAATCACAAAAACTCCTTCTGTCCTTGAAGTTGCTTTATACAGAAGATTGTCTTCTCCCTAGCTGTTAAAATGCTCCACCTAACAAAAGGGTGAATAAGGTGCATTTAAAGAAGCCTCTGCAGTCTTTAGGAACAGCATTCCAAAATGAGTCAAAAAAAATATTAATTGCGGTGGCAAACCTTTAGAGAAAGAATTCCTTCCACCTAGAAAGCAAAGTTATTTTCATTATACCTTCTTTTCTTTTTTTTTGCCCTTCCTTTTTGTTTTTAAAAACATAATTGAAGTCTCTGTGTGCATATGTGTATACCCACTTTTGTTTCTGAATATCTGTGCATGTATACATATATTCCCTATAGGGCACAACAGAGGCTATTAGTAGTTCCTAAATTGTTTGTCTGTGTAAACAGACAAGCCTCACTGGAGCAGACTGATGTCTTGCCCTGTGAATAGTACCAGGCCTCCCTGATGAGAGAGCTGAAGAATCCAGAAGAATACCCTTAGTTTTGAAAATTCATTCAATTAAGTGTGATTTGGTTAAGATAATGCCTTTCCAGAGGCATTTCTATGCATAACAGTCCTGTGCATCTTTCAGTGCATTCAGCCCCTCTTTCCAGTTGGGAAATAAAACTGCAAAGAATAGATTCTAATGTGGTGTTTGTGTGCTCTGTCCACATACAAATCAAGTTACAAAGATACTAAGGAACCTTGAAATCAATTCGTTAGAAAAAAATCCCTCTGAGCATGTGTGTGTATGGTTGTGTATGTGTGTATGTTTGGAAGCATTTGGGAGGTTTTCACAGTGCTTTGCAATATAATATCTGAGGAATATGTATGAGCTGACTGAATAATAGCATATTTCACTGCAAATAAAATGCTGGTAGCTTGGTATCAAAGCAGGACTTAAAATACATACAGCAGAGAATTCTGTTCCTTTTGAGTTTTTTGTGCATTCGTTTTTCTGAATGTCTTTTACTTCCATTCAGATATCAAGAAGTTCATTAGGACCTTTTATTAAGAAATGTAGGAATTTAAAAAATACAGAGGAATTCCAAATTGTATTCTTTCTTTTTTTTTTACTAATCAATAATCACAGAAGCAGAAATGTTCGTTTTCTGTTTCATAGGCACTAGAAGTTTAGTAGCACTAACAGTGAACTATTCAAAATTCATTCTTTAGCCCATCAAAATGGAAAAGGTGTTAAATTCCACATAACCTGATCTAAGAACATTTATAGATCTGATACCAAACTGCATACTTTGGAGTTTAATTTAGCCTGCATGTCTGTACGAGGCTCAAATGAAAAAGTTTAGAGAATTTTCCCGTCTCATTCCCTCAGCTATCCCTAGAGGCAGGTGAAATGCACTTGGTACAAAACTTAGTTTAAGTTCAGAAGAACTTTAATAATAACTGGTTGTTTATCAAAAGCTGATGCATATGTTTTATCCCTCCCCTTCAACTTCCATATGGAAAGTCAACATAACAGTCTTTATTGCAAGACTTGTTCTTCTTCTTGCACTGTATGGAGATATAAAGCCAGTGTCTCACAGACTTCAGGTACTTCATTTTCTAGTCCTACTTGGAGGGCAAACATAAACATGGTGTTCACATTGCTCTGCTTTAAATGATATCCCAGGGCTTTCAGGGCAGACACCAAATAAACGCTTGTAGTTAGACTTGGAAACACTTTGGTTTTGCAAACCCCAGATCAGGGATAGATTTCATTTATGTCTCATTTTTTCTCAAAAATTCAGTTGTGTATGAATTAACAGTACCTAATGTTTCATCTTCCCTAGCCAGGCACACAGAAATTAGAGTGCATGGGTGAGAAAATTAATCCAGCATGTCCAAATCCTCATAAGGACTAGCCTTAGCGGAAGATGTGGAAATTCGCCAGGGACTCAGGATTTTTTCTGGTGTATAAAGTATCCATTAGAGAGGACATTTAATGTGCTTTATGTAGGCTAATGTATTACAAAGCTGTGACATTTCAAGACCTACCTGTGAAGCTGATGGGTCTTCTGGGCAAGTCATTTTCACATTTACATCAGCTTAGTGTAGTCTAGATTTGGATAAAGACAAGCATGGCTTTTCTCTTGCCATTCTTCCCAAGGGATGAGTCACCACGCTGGGATTTCTGCAACAATTTCCCTCTGTTGTCTGCTCCCCAGAACAGCGATTTGCTGTTCTGGGTTTGACCTGGGCTTGTCTGCAGTACTCCAACAACAAATACTCAGCAGAAATGCTCTCCATTTGCCAGGCCCTGTCCATACTGGCAATAGTCAGTCTGTCAGATAAATGAGAAACACAAGGGAAAAAAAGAATTGCCAGCTTAGAGGATATTGCCAGACATCCAGTTACTTTAGTAGGAGCTCAAGACAGCTTATGTACAGTTTCTTTTATGCTAGTTATCTGTATTTTCCCATTAGTTCTGCTGTCTTTTTCTTTTCCTCTGCTCTTCCTTGTTTTATCACATTGTCTCTTTTCTGTTGCTACCCATTCTCCTTCCTTTTTTTTGTTTTTCTTCTTTGTTTCTTATTAACAAGTTTTGACATTTTTAATTAATGTTGATTGCCTGACTGATGACAGTTCAACCCTTTCTTTTCTGAATTTGGTCTCCAAAACAAGTTAATCATTAATAGAGACCTGTCTTGGTCAACTGCACTGCAGTTCACTGGCGGATAACAACAGCAACAACAACAAAGACAAAGTAAAACAGCAAGTAGAATAAGTAAAAAGTGGCTAACAAACTTCAGGAAACAGTAACTAGCCTAAAGAGCAGAATATGCTTTCCACTTAGTGGTCCATGTAACTCATAAATCCTCAGTCTCCAATACAATTCTAGGTAGATATCTAAGTTAGCCAGATACTGAAGGGCTATTGCAAATGGTAAAGACATAGGAAAGTCTCCTGTGGGCTCCCAGTGCAGCTATGAACAAACAAGAAGCCTTCACTTGACTTACTCACTAGAGGCCCCTTCCTATTCCCAGTGAATCCTCTGTTACCTCTGTTTTAGAAATGAGGAATATCAGTCCCCCTGGTGTCATGTGGCTACAGAATGATTTAGAAACATAGAAAAGCAGGAATAGACTCTCTTGACCAGTCGCAGGTTTTACCATGTGCTGTAGAAGGTGAGATTTGTGTGCAATTCTCTATTTCTGCTGTAAAAGTATACCCACCTCACTGCCTTTCACCTGTGTGTAATACACTTCTAGTCTTCAGTGTCAGCCCTTTAAAAAGGAAGGTGCATTTCTGAGGTTGGAGCAATGATGTGTAGATACAATTACACAGAGCAGTAATGATCGCGCTGTTCACAGAGAGATATTCACTCTAACTTCAGGACAAGAGGAAAAAAGGTAGGATAAAAGAAGGGAAGGCAGCAGCACCCAGTCCAGAAGCATAAATTCACCCGCCTCATTTGGAGGGACTTAGCTGATGTGAACGTGTGGTCTGAAGCTCGGCAGTGCCACGTCACGTCTTTCCGGAGATTTTTGAGCTCTGCTCACATGGAGTGCTCACCGTGATGGGACAAGGCCAAATCCAGCCCACTCGGCAGGAGACTGCTCCCATTGAATTCAGTGGGGATTTTAGGCATGCAGAGATGAAGGCGGCTGGGCCCAGGGTAGACACGGCAGCATGTTATAAGATATGTTGACATTGGAATTTATCTGCTAGGGCAGCTTACTAGTTCTGGCATCCAATGGGGCTGGAAACAACATTCCGGCAGGCTGCTGGGTGCCTGCAGGTGCCGCCCACTCCGCAGAAGGCGACTGTGCATCAGTTTTGTGCTTTGGGGGCTGAGACAGAAACTTCTCTTCTTCCTCCAGGAGGAACTGCTGTTTCAGGAGCCTTCAAAAATCACAAATAGATGTGAACTGACTAGCCACAATCAGCTTAATATCCCTTCTCAGCCCAACACTGAAAAATACAAATGAAATCACTGTACGGTATCACAGAACAAATGCAGTTAGAGCCTCATTACATAAAACTGGTCAAATGATATGACTAGAAGGGTATTTTAATACATTATAATGCTTAGTTGGTAGTTTGATGTCAAATATATGAAATATTAAGCAAGATATAATAATCCCTCTAGTAATGTAAAAACGTTCACATTTTTAATCTAGAGATCTCACTGATGAGGCATGATTGTTCAACATCCTAGAAGGTAGCTTTCTAAATTATGCGATTCCCCATGGCAAGCAAAGGACAGATCAGAGACTTAATAGAAGGAGCATTTTTGTTTTCCCTGGTGGACAATGGGATTTACATTTTGGCCCTCCAGCAAACTGAGTTACTCACGATACCGTTTAAATTAGTACCACCTCATGAGTTTCACCCAGCGTACCTCCTAAATTAACGAGTAATACATTTAGGAATCCCTGAAAGGCTTATTATCTCCTGTCTAATATATCATTAGCACCGTACATAATTTCTGACATAATGTGCCCAGCCTTTCTTCTTGAGAAAGACTCCCATAGGTTAAATATGGCGTTGTAGATGTCCATTTCTGGCTTCCCATTATACTTCAGTATCTGCGCAGATATTAAGGCTAATTAAGGCCATTCCCCCCGGCCTTTCAGTTTATGCACTTTCATAGCTGCAGAATCACAGCAGAATTGTTGGTCCATTACGTAATCATTTCTGTTGGAAGGTATAACAGTAAATGCTCTATTCATAACCCCATCTTCAGATGAAAGAAAGCTGTCATTCCAAGGTTAGGATATTTGCTTCTGTTTCTCAAGTCCTCCAGGCTGTTTTAGATACCTTCACTGCTACAATCATCTTCAAGCTGTTCATGCACCTCTGTGTCACCACTCAGGATAGCAACAGGAAACAAAACAAAGAGAAGAAATGCTGATATAACAGTTCCCATTGGGAAGTAGCTGCTCATTAATATGCTGTCAGACTGTTTTTACTTCGAGATGCTGGTCAAAGGTTTTTGTAAAGCTGGAAATCAAGAACTGTTCACCACTTCAGCTTTGTCTGTCTTAGGAATTTAACTCATTACTGACAAAAAAACATCAGCAACTGGAGTAGCTGGAACAGTGCTTGCAAAGGTTTAGCCAAAGCAGGGAGGTATTGCTAACAGATACTGCTATACATCCCCTTCGCACTCCTGCCTAAGCTTCTTTACTATTTGCTTCTAACACAGAGCCTGCCTTTGGCACCACGATTCAATTGCTACGGAAGGCTTGGTTCACTTAACATCAGTGTCGGATGCCTTAATCCCAAGTGGAGGGCTGCTGGCAGCAGAAAGCTGTTTCTAGGCAGACTGGATCCCCACAGGCATTTGCTGTGATAAAGACACCTGAGAACGGGCATGGGCATTGCTGGCAGGGAGTACAGCAATCCTCACATCCCTTGGGGAGTTCCCATGACTGCCGTTTTCAGTGGAGGCCTTGCTGAAGGTGCAGTTGCTTTCCCTCAGCAGAGGTAAGGCAGTGCAAATGATGAATATTCTGACTTCAGAGGAAATATGCTTACCTTTGCTTATTTACTTATTTATTGCACCAGCTGGAATGACTTGCATCTATGAGCTCTTAATAATATTATTAACTGTACCTAATAAGTGCTGCAAAAAGATGCCCATCATCTTCTTGGAAGTGGGCAGCCAATAGCTTACACAATAGGAGGGTGAGCTTTTTTTCGGACTTGCAAGAAGCCATATATTGTATTTCTTTCTGGAGATACCTTCCAGCTGCTGATTGAGGTGACAAACAAACAAATCCAGCTACAGACTCTGTTACTTCCTTTGTGAATAGCCACCATTTGCATTATAAACATTTTAACAAAGACACATTGAGCTAAATTTATCCCTATGACTTTGATGAGTTTAGTCCATTGACTTTGTGGAGGAAAATACAGAGCTGAGTCTTGTTTTTGATTAAACTCTTGAGTACAAAGAACTCTCTCAAAAATTCCCACTGTGGGACCTCAGCCAGCAGAGGGCTATAACCAAATAATGGGAACTTGTTATCACACTTTGATTATAAGTATCTGTTGGCTAAATTTGCCCCAAATGAGTATGTCTTATTTTTAACAGATAATCTTGTTAAATCTATTTTTAAAGAACAAAGACTCCACTCTCCATTTTGAAAGTCCTGCTAACTAGCTAAAATGTGGTAGGTTGAATTCCATAATGAATACATTTGATTTGTAATGAGAATCAGATCAACAGATTTTTCTTATCTCAATGCAAATGTCCCTCATCTTTGTGAATTAGGAGTCTCAGTCAACTCTGAGTTGACTCTAAATAACTCCCAGAATACAATTTTGTGAGTAGGAAACTGTATAGATTATTTTGATTTATAATAAACTCAAACCTCCCAAGGTACCCTCTACCAACGGTGTCTTCTCTTTCAGAGCTGTTAGATCTTAAAATGGAAGAGTCAGATACTCAGGTTAATAATTACTGTGCAGCTCCAAATCTTATAACCATTCCAATAAAGCAATTATGTAAGTTCCAAAGAGCCAAAAAAAAAAAAAAAAAAAAAAAAAAAAAAGACAGAGAAGTTACTAGCCAAAAGAAAGCCACAAGAGATACATCCTTGTGTATCCCCATGTACACCCATGCTATAGGGGCTGCATACTTAGGCACAGATTTAGGCACCTTAGTGACAGGCTGAGTTTGTTCCTTACCAATAGAGCTCTGGATTCAGGTTTTGAACACAAGCAGGAGCTGATCAGTTCTTCGAGCTCAGTTCTCTGCATCACAAAAATCTCCAGCACAAGTTGACTCTCTTTCTCAAATTCAGATTTAAGACCCTGGACTGCAAAGATGAGATCTACAATATGAAGTCTCTCTGAGTCATCTTGGAGCATCTGTTGCCCCAGAATCCCACACTCTGTAGTTCCAAAAACCCAGCCTCCAGACTTTGTTAATGAGTCTAGCAACGGTAGCAGAGGACATAGAGGACAGCTTGGAAGTCTGCAGATTAGCAGAAAACTGAAGATTTTAACAGCAGACAAATCATAGGGATTCTGTATGTCATGGATTTTTGCACGTGCAAAAAGAATAGGTGCCTGAGCAACTACCTAACAAGAAAAATGAGTAGTTTCTGGAGGATGCCAAGAATGGTTTCCCCTATAAACATTTTTAAAAAGTGATGTCCTAGTAATGAGGATTTTTTAACAGGACTGTTAAGGTAATACAATTTGAGCTAAGGCTGTTAGACTATCCACCCTACAAAATGTCCTTATGGTGTAAGTGAATTGAGCATCTGGAAGGAGGTCATAGGACAGGGAATCACATTATCAAAGTGATGTTCCTACTCTGTCCTGGACATGTTTTTTGGAAAACTCTTTAAAAAGGTAAAGAAAGGTGTTGGTCTAAAGGCTAAAAATATTAGATGAGTAAACATGGATATGTGGACTAGAGGTTTAAATCTGCTAGGATTTTGTGCAGAGAGATTACAACTGAATTTTATGAGTTTTGTCAGGGTCAATCTTTATAAATGAGTTTTGAGAGCTTCTGATGAAAGGCATTATAAAAATTCATAATATTGATTAGACTTTTCTGTTATAATTGCTTCAGATAATATAATGTATAAAGGCATCCAGAGATGTAATGAACACTTTGAAAAGGATTGTGCATAAAAGCATGGATTGAAATAGGCACCACATTTCTACAAGTAGCAGGAAGCCCTTTTGCAAGGTAGCAGGAATATAGCTTAGAAAAGAGATTGGACAGCAGCTGTTCAGTTGCTTTCACATTCACAATGCATGTCTCACTGAAGGACAACTTCAGAGCAGACTGATCCTTCACCAGGTGTCTGAGCGTGGGGTCCTGTTACGCCCAGAGAAAGAAAACCAGTTTTTTTTAACAGGCATCATCTTTAATAAAGACACTCCAGAAATGTTTTTTTTTCTTTTTTATTTGCTTTGTTAGGCATGTCCACCACATATGGGTACAATGGCTGGGCCAGAGGAAGAGCTGGGTTTGATCCTGCCCTCCTAAGCTCAGTGTTACATGGGGGCTTATCAGATTTGCTGTCTTTGCTGCACCAGGCTAGGAGCAAGCTAAAATCAGCTTTCTACCACAACAGAATACGCGGCAGATGGCACTGTTGCTTTAGGAGTCCTGCATCAGCATCCTTTTCCCTTTGTAGGAAGTTCCAGGTACATTTTTCCTGCCTAGCCTCCCTCCCTTCCACAGGATTTTACACCATTTCTGGTAATCAGGTTCATTTCCACCCAACCATGATGCTGCAGTGTTGGGGTATCGGGGCTCTCTGTGTGAGTGCCACCTCCTCAGGCAGTGGGAGGACAGAGATTCACGCCACTCTTTGCTTAATACCACTTCAATGCCTAACAGTTGCTTTGTGTAGCAAAAACCTTGTATTTGCATAATAATTTATTCCCATTGGTTCCCTTGTATGCCCAGTTTAATTAGTTTGTAACATTTCAGTAGTGTTTTTCTTAGACGTTAATAGCATGTTGGGGAAGCTGAGCACGTTCCTGCCATGTCTTTTTACTTACAATACACCCAGACTTTTATCTCCTTCCATAACTTTGTCTCAGCAATTTTTTTCCTTTGGATTCTCATGCTAGATAACTTGATGCTTATCTCCATTCAATTTACAATTCTCAGGCCAAATAATTTTTTAAAGGGCTAATATTTCTGGTTTTCCTTTACTCCTTTATCATCAGTCATTTAGATGTTAAATTAGTTTAGACTTTCCTAGATGTGTTTTAATTAGACAGATACTTGTTTATTTACCACTAGCTGCATATGCATGAGCTCGCTTTTTAATGCAGTTCTACCCTGAAAGCTGCTGAAAGCTTTCACACAAATCAACCAGCATCAGGGCAATCGAAAACTTACTAGAGATTCAGTCATTAAAAACATAACTAAGGAATTGCTTTATGTCTATCTTGGAAAATACCTACCCAAATAGGGCTATGTCCTTAAAGAGCATAGGCTTGGTACCATAATGTCTAATCTTGGGGTGCCTGGACACCTACATGGAAACCAAACCATCCTTATATAGTGCAAAAAGAGAGTTCAGAGCTGCTAATCAGGGAGGTATGTGTCCCATGAGGGCAACAGGAGCTGCCCATCACCAGTTTATAGGAAACCCCAGGCACAGAGAGGCCTCTGGATCCCACTCCCAGCTCAGGCCCTGTTGTCTGAACCAAAGTTACCAGCAAGATCTGGCACCTCTCTGGATCCCACGTCCCATGTCCCTTCTCTAAGAGTAGGGATGCCATTTCTTTTTGGAGGGAGGTGGACACAGATCACAATGTTTTTTGAATATGGCAGGAAAATGAGGTGTGGATGCTGACACATACTTAAGTGTTTGTCTGAGAAGGAGGAAACCTTCCCCCCAGGCTGAGATTGTTCATACCTATTTTTACCTCTTCAGGTGGAAATGGTGGAATAGTACAGAAAGGAACGTAACATTCATGGAAGATATAATATCAAAGCAAGCCTGACCTCATATCCTAGAAGTTGGGGTCCCCTCAGGTGGCCTCGGTGCTGTTCTTCTGTGGACCTCAGCTTCTCAGTAGCTTCTTCTGTGGACCTCAGCTTCTCTAGGGCAAAGAGGAGGTACTTAGTGAAGGTGCCTCCAGGATTAAGTGACACTGGAGTGCTGAGTTCATGGTCACAGTTTTGGAATTGGGTGCTAAATTCTGTTTTAGTAGCTGAAGCTATGGCTGTACTACTTGGGACGTCTTCACAGCTTCTGGTGTTGGGGAAATTCACGGTCACATACTGCTGCCTTTTTGAGACAAACCGAAATGTCAATCATCCTTTCTCATAGTCCCTTTGTACCCACAGCTCCTTGCAGAGGGGTGCAGTGGGAGGGGGGAGGGGCAGGCTGACTGGGAGTATTGCCTTCCTCATCACTTTTGGCTTGTAGCTTTGAGCTAGAAGCACATTTGGGCCCCACCAGTGTAGGGCAGGCAGATTTTTGTGTTCACCTGAAGCTCTCCTATTTTCCAGAACTGCAAATCTAAATGAAGCTGAAGGCAAGAACCACAGAATGTAATTCTCAGGGACCCGAATGGGAGCGATGGACTGGCTGAATTAGGAACGCCCGTGATTGTGGGTATGGGGCCTCCTGGCTGCCAGGACAATGAGAAGGACAGTAGCGATTAATCAGGTGTTAAATGTTACGAGTCTGGTGCCCTTTTGGCATCCCGTAAATGTTCAATCCTTTTGTTCACTATAGGAGTTAATTGATATAAACGAATTCAGAGGATGGAAGACCTATCATTAGGTCATCCTTTCTGTTTTTCTAGAAGTGCGGGATTGTTCCTTATAGCCCAGAAATTGCCACCATCTTTAGGAAAGAAATGCTGCTCTTTTGATTTGTTTCTGTCTGCTTTGAGCATCAAAATGAATCTTATTATGAAAAGAACCTCAAAAAAATTGTGTGTGAGTTGTGGGTGAATGAACACAAAAGAAAAATAAGGCAGAACAAAGAAAAATTAAATGACTGTGGATCGAATTTTGTAGTCTTGACTCACATGAACAAAAACATTAACTAGAACTACTCACATGAGTAGATGTTGCAAAAGCAAGGCCAGCATCTCCTAGGCTTGCTCTTGTTTGAAGACAGCTGGAAACAATATATTCTTTAATGACATATGCATGTTAATATAAATTGTGTACTCTCCACTAATCTAATACTTATGAAATGAGCACATCCATCATGCAAATTAAACAATAACTCCTTACTTGAACAAATTCTGCAATGAATATATTACAAAAATAATTAAGAGATAATGTCAATTGGCTAGAACTTTATCATGAGAGAATGGCCTCAATTTCTGAGATTAAAAAAGCCCCAAACAAATCATGGACAGTTATAAAATAAAGTCACAAACATGTTTTTTCAAACTATGAGACAAGTATCCTTTAACAATATCTTATTATAATGACACTGTTTCTATTAAACCAAGTGATTGATGGATGCTTTAGGCAGCTGACTGACAATTGTTCTCTGTAACACTTTGAAAAAACTAGATCCTGTTTAAATTCAAGAACAAAATTGTTTTTTTCCTCCTAGCCAATCAAAAGTCAGGTCTATTAATAAAATAATTTATTACTTATGTGCTATATATTTTTGAAGAAGGAGGCTATTTGCTTTCTTTATATAGCCAATTAGACAGGATGAGACATGCTTTGAATACATCACCACCCACTCATTTCTTTAGCAATGTCCATGAGAAAGGAATAAAAGAGTTATTTTCAAGCATCAAAAAAAAAATGTTTGCTAATGTTTGGTTTCAGAGACAAGAAAAAGTCAGTTTGGTTCTTACTTAATCTCGAGCTTTTTCTTGTGGCAGGAAACATTGACATTTTCATTCCTCTTAGGTATACTGGATTTTGCCAGACTTTCTTTATATTGGCTGAATAGACTGCCCCATCTCCTGCACTGCAAAGACAGGCAATGTTCTGCAAAAATACAAAATGCCTAACAGCCTCTGGGAATCTGCACAGAGCTGGAAACCAGCATTTACCTCCCAATTCTGCCAGCTCTTGTTTGCTTCCTTCCTAGGAAGCTAGCAAGTTTTAGCAGCCAGTTTTACAAATAATTTAAGAGAAGAGTTGTACAGGTTTACTTCACACAGAGATGGAGCCAGAAACCCATATTCAAATCGTCAAAAGCCCTGATGTGATCAGAAAATGTAACACCATGCAGAAGTCAGAGTATAGGCTCTGGGAAACACAAGTTCATTCCTCTGTTACAGCCTGGGAAAAATGAAACTTAACTTTCCACCTCCCAGAAACCCCCTGTATACTCTTGGTTTAAGCTGATTTAAGCAGCTGCTAAGGCTGTTGGTGAAGCCATTTATCTTGAACAAGAGTTTCATGCACCCCTGAGAGTCACTGGCTAAAATACATAAGAAACCTCCAGAAGATGACCTGCATCTCCTCTTGCCTTGCTTGCAGATGATGACCCAGGTGCTTTTGCATGCACATGTGGTCTCCTCTGTGCCTACCTTGGGTCTTCTTGGTTCTTTTTCCATGTGACAATATTGCTTCCACAGCAAGCAGAGAGGGAGTTTCCACCTCAGGTTAGCTTACTAGCTAGGCCAGTCCATCCTTCATCTGGCGCATCATAGCGAAGGAGTGTATTGAACCTCAGCTTCTGAGATCCAAGGTGAGATCTTTCATCCTTAGGTATTTTAGAAATGGAAAAGGAGCAGCATAGTATCTATTTTTAAGGAGAACAAGTGAGTACTCCTTGTTTAGTAGGCAGCCTGCTCTGGCAAATGAGAACCAGTATTTTCAGGGCCCATCTACCACATCAAGCTCTGCACATGTAGCGGGCTTGTAGGCACAAGTCCCCAGCAGCCTGCAGATTTTTACCATCTCTGAGGTCTGAGGAAGGTGAGCCCCTATTAACTACAATTTAGATTTAAATCCAGGTTGAATTTTAGATCCAAGATGAAGTAATTTTTACCTTTTCTAGATATTCTAAATGTCCCAGAATTGGTGATAAGTCACTAGTGATGAAGTTTTTTGTTTTGATGGGGGTTTTTTTTGAAATGGCATGGCGAGTGTACACAATAAATGATCTGAGCCATTATTTTTACCTTAACATTGTCATTAACTATAGCTACATAAATGCATTTGCCTCTTTTAGAATACAGGCCTAACCTTGCTTTCATTTAAGTTGATGGCTAAATTGCTATTGCCTGCAGTGGGAACAGCTCTATAACACTACCTTTTTAACTCCTGTAATGTAATTGCCTCGCTGTATGGATCAGTGTTTGTGGGACATGATTTAAGTTAGTAATACTCTTTATGTAGACATACGTGTGTGTGTGTATATATATATACACATGAAATAAAAACTTATAATATAGAAATAATATGGATAATGTTGACAATTTGAAAGACTGAATCATACAACTTACATGTTCCATAACAAACTTCCAGATTCTAATAAGAACTTAAGTGAGTACTGTCTATAGATTTATCTTAGCTCAAAAGGATTATCTTTTGCTTTATAATGTAAATGTAGCTTTTATAAATTGAAAAAAAACCTACAAACTTTCAGGTTGATTGAAGTTCTCACAGTAACCAGGACAAGCTAGAAATTGATGCCCAGTGGTGAAGCTAGTTTTAAAGACATAGTCTTGTTTATCTTAATTCACATTTTGCCTCTTTTGATAGGCCCAGGCCTTTACTTCTGTGAAGGAAAAGATGGTATATCATGTTTTGAAGAACATAAGCAGATTTGACAAAAGTCAGGAGGTAAGGACATACTTCCATGAAAACACGAATTTCAGACTGCATGGGTGTCACTTCCATGTCTTAAGCAACCATCTTGGATCATCTTTTGGAAGAGACACCCATTGTTAACATTTTGGATTCTGAGTTTTCTTGAATACATAAATATTTCTGAATTTCTAACAAGCATATAGAATATTTGATAACAATGACCTCTTGCAGAAGGACAAGTCAGTTTACGTTGAATTATTTGTGTAGTCAAAGCAAGCATACATTTGGCATCATAAATCTTAAATAACTTATTACTAAGGCCACAGGGCACTAGTAAATCAAGTGTCTGGTAACACAGAGCGTATTTCTCCATTCGGTTTTCTGCACAAGTAAATATGCTGTATAGTAGATAAAGTGGAATCAAAATATATTTTAGTCTACATGAAAAACTAAGAAACGCACTGGATCTAGTTATCAGAGACTTCCATAGCTAAATCTGTCACCTTATGAAAAGAAAGCAGCTCTGGCTTACGCCACCACTGCCAAAATAGGGGACAACAATGCAGCATTGAATTACTCAGTAGCACAGGCAGCAGTTTACCAGCACAAACCAGTACTCAAGCACATATTTACTTGGGAACATAAGGAGCTACTACTCGCACTGCTTTTCAGTAGCACAGACACTATTCATGTTTCCAAACAGACTGTAGCTTCTCTTGCACCCTGCACTGGGGAATGCACCTGAAGAAGCACTCCTAAAGAAAAAGATTGGCTATACCTATGAAATGAATGAGCTCTTTCTCTTGCCTCGCATAAAAATACAGAAGGTAAGGGTGCCACGGGACATGCTTGAATGAGGCTGCTGGGCCTGTACTTGCTGCCGCTGTACTTGAGCTTGGCTGTGCAGGTTTCTGTGAACATGTTTCTTAAAACACATCTCTAATGCTCTCTGGCTTGTATGCATGTCTTTGCATAAGTAACTACCCAGTGGAAAACTGGTAAGGACCACAGAGTCAGCCTTTATTGAAATGTATATGTCTACTTGCAGAACATAAGCCTTCAAGATAGACCAAACCTAACCTTCTCCCTCCCTTTCCCTTTCCAGAAGAAACCTGGGTTATTTTCTGAGCAGTAGAGCAACTCTCTCATCAGAGCTGGGAATGTTTCCCTTTCTATCCCTCCCTTGACAGCCTGTCGTCTGGCAATTAGGGCACTTCCTGAGACATGAGATGCTCCTCAGGCTTCGGGGAGGTTGTTACTGAGGAAGCATTTTTTTCTTCCACAGTGAGCTCGCTAACCTCTGTGCTAAAGTATAAAGAGGGACTGAGGAGAGTGTCCTCCACCTTGCCTACCTGTTTCTGAAAGAGAGGTTGTACATGCCCGCTTTCAGGAGATGGTGGCAGGTTGCAAACCCTGGGTGAAGAGAGGGATATATGAACTCTCACTGTCCGCGTTATCTCTGCCAACGGCTCAAGACCTAAGACACAGCTCTGCTCACAAAGCTCTGCTCTATATTCTGGCATACACCATTCTTTTCTGAGTGACCAGATCTCTGCATTTATTTCACCAAGAGCCCTGAGGCAGATCCCCACCATATTCCGAAGATTAGGCTGGAATTAGGGCTCAAATTCTCCCCCTAGCCAAACTGTCAGGATGCAAACCTGCGCTCAGACATAGCACTTAATCAATCTCCAGAGAGTGGTGGGGCAGAAATTGTAGGTCTCTCCTGTCTTCTGGTGTCTGGACCCATATCCTTACATAATGCTCTGTATTATTGCATTAGACTTCTTTTTTAGTCTAGAGCTTTACCTATTAGTCCTTGGGATTGCTTGCTTTAGCAAAGTAGGTATATGGATAAAAGTCAAGAGTTCAGAGTAGTGATACAGAAATAGCTTTCCAATTCAAATTAGTTCTGCTCAGTTTTACAGGATTTTGTAAACTTTTGCTTTTCTTTCACTCTAGAGAGTTAGACTTCCCATGTGAATAAATCATTTCAAAGAATCATACTATCATAGAAAGATTAGATTGGAAGGGACTTTTGGAGGCCACTTAGTCCTACATCCTGCTCAAAGCAGAGGTGATTTCAAAGTCAGATAAGGATTGCTCAAGGCTTTTACCTCTGAAGTTTTGAAAATCTCCAGTGATGGAAATTCCACATACTTTCTGGGCACCTACTCCAGATTTAGTCACTTTCACTGATTTTTTTTTTTATATCCAGTCCAAATTTCCCTTGATGCAAGTTATCATTGCCTCTTGTCTTTTCACTGTGTGCTTCTGAGAAGAGTTTGGCTTCCATTCTCTATAACGCCTCCTTAGGTAGTGGAAGATAGCACTTAAATTTCCCTTTGACTTTCTCTTCAGGCAAAACCATGCCAGCTCCCTCTCCTCACCACCTCAGTGACCCCCTGCTGAACTCACTGTAGTTTTTTTTCTCCCAGACTGAATGGCCCTAAATGAAACACAATATTGCAGATACAGCCTCTCCAGTGCCAAGTAGAGGGGAATAATCCCTTTCCCTGTCCTGCTGGCTCTGATTTTGCTAAAACAGCCCAACATGTGGTCGATCTGCATTGCTGCAAGGGTGCACTGCTGACTTCTGTGCAATGTGTTGTTTACCAAGACCCTGGGTCCTTTTTTGCAGAGCCGCAGCCAGTGCTGCACTGTGGGGTTACTCCATCTCGGGGGCAGGACTTTGCATGTGCCTTTGGACTTCATGACATTCCCCTCAGCCCATTTCTTCTGCATGTTGCGCTTCCTCTGAATGGCAGCCTTGCCCTCTGGTGCACTGATGGCTCTCCCTAATTTGGCATGAGGCGTGAGCCAGCCGGGAGTGCTCATCAATGAGGATATTGATGGATGTCTTTCAGGACATTTTAAAAGATATCAGCCCAGTACTGCCAGTTTACTTCAAATTATTTTTCTTACATGCCAGCACAATGCAGCAAAATCTGAATTTCTGTGGGCTCTTTTATTCTTAGGTTCGTCTTTGTTTTATCTCTACAGTTCTAACAGGAATTCCGTGGAAGTGTTTCCACTGGCTTTATGATTTATAAAAAGCAAGATTACTTCTGCATTACATTTGACCAAAAACATCTGTTTAACAGAAACGTAATAATAAAAGTAGTAGTGTTAATGCTTTTGAATGAGCTAATAATTATTTCTTTAAGCTCTAAGTCTTAAATAAACAGTGTATGACTAAGTCCATTTCAATGCTTTCCAAGAAAATAAGCAACAAAGTTCCCTTTTACTAAAATGGAGAATGAGGTATTTGTGGATGGAAAGGCTAATTTAGCAAAGGCAGGTAAAATGTTTCCAAAGGGTAACGTTGGACCATGGGAAACATTTTTCCCATAATATCTCGCAACTCTTGTTCAGCTGGCCTTACCTATCAAAATCACAGCAGCTTCAGGGTCAATTGTATCTTGCATTTTTTATGTATTCCTGATTTCTCTCTCTCTTTCTCTCTCTCTCACACACATGCACACACACCCACATACACTCTCTCTCTCTGTGTATTTTTTGTTTCCTGCAATTGCGTTATATTTGCTGTATTGTAAAATGATTAGGTTTTTTTCTATTTTAGTGCAAAACTACTTACCACATAATCTTACTACTGCATTCAAACCTTGGATTTTGGATATAGAGGGATTTTAAGTTTAGTTGGGTTTTTCAGGTTTTTGTTATTTTGTTCAAAAAAAAATCTCTTTTCAGATTATTATTTTCAGCTTTTAACTGTATAATAAGGCCTAGACTTTCACTTACTTTTTTAAAAATCAAAAGCCTAAAGCTTTCTTCTGATTTTGCATAAAATAAACTCTTTCTCTCTACTTTCTTCTCCCTCACAAAGGATAAGGATTGTAGAACTACAAAAGTATCTTCAGCCAATATTGTTTTTGTTTTCAGTTTCCTTTATTCAAAACCATTTACATCTGCAGACTTCAGCATCTTTATCCCCCACATTTCAGAAGCTCTTACTGCTGTCCCTGGAGGTTGTCCCCAGACTCACCGTGGGAGAGTTAAAAGGTATGAGAAATCATATACCATTAGCAACAATGCAAACTTTTGTTTGCTGAACACTTAAGAGGGAGATCGTTGAGGAGGAGGATGCTCTCAGCCACTTCTTCAGGCACCCCAGAAGAACAACAGAATTGCTCAGCTCAGGCTGGAGCTTTGTGCTCTGATTGCATTGAGAGTGCCAGGAAAGTAAGCAAGGCTTTATTTTTGTTTTTTGCAGTCTGTGGGCACAAATGGTTTAAGATATCTTCAGAAGTAGCTTTGAGATCTGTGCCAAACTGGTAGGTCCAATAACATTTCCAGTCAAAGATTTCCAGCAGCATCTCTTGAGTGCTAATCACTGACTGACCACCTGAAAGCCCCTTGGTAGTTGCCTTTTTCCCGCGAGGACTATATGCTCCCGGAGCTGTGGCATGGCAGCCTGCAGCCAGAGCTTTTGCAATACTGAATGAACAAACCTCCCCCCAGTCCTTTCCCCTGGTTTATGGGCGTTTCAGAATCTGTGATATTTAAAAGCTGAACAACATGCTCTTAACCCTAATGAATGGATTTTCAGAAGGCTTTAGTCTTGCAGATTGCTTTTGCAAAGGAGAAGACTGATGCTATTTTAGATGGAAGGATGAGACCTTCCGTTGTTCCTTCAAACCGGCTGTGCATAGTGCAGCCAGCAGGGTTACAGTCCTCAGGAACGCCGGCAGTAAAGAGATGGCATGCAGCAACGAGGTCCTGATAACCTCAGAAGTCCTACCTTCTCTTCTGATTTACCCTCAGTTTACTAAGAACCCTCCCGTCTGTCTGCCTGTGTCAAGCATGTGAAAATATTATTAATGTTCTAGTAAATGCACATCCTTCAAACCAGAAGGGCAGCACACCATCAGGTCACAATATATCCTATTAAAAAAGTAAAGAATGGCACTATCCTGAAGTCATAACGGAAGTTGTGCTTTTAAAAAAGAAGCCAGCAATGTCCAAGCAAGTTTATTGTTACAGCTGCTGCAGATACATGTGTTAGTGCTCTGTTTGACTTACATGTGGGACTGCAGCAAATTGAAAGGAAAATCGGATCAGGTTATGCCAAGTCAACCAGAGAAATGTATTGTGTCTCCTTAAATGCATCCTTTCTCCCTGTTTCAGCTCAATAGTACCACAGCCGCTCTTATGCTATTGGCAGTGCTGTGTATGTGTTATGCATTATGACTTCCGTGAAGTGAGTTACCTCTAAAGGAGTTGCCATTAGAAATGCTGATCAGCTCCTAAATACTGAGCCGCTGCAGGGCACTTCTAAATGGTTGCCCTGAAGGTGGGAGATCAAAACGTAATAAATCCTTCTGGAAATTCAGGGTAAGCATGCCACTATCAAACGAGAGAGATTCAGCCAATTTAAAAGTATTAACCTGCTTGGTGTATATTTTGTGAGTATATAAAACAGTATTATTAGCACTAATAAAGCTGTCATGGTTACAACATTTGTGATTATCTACTATATGTTTTATTCATCTATGTACATTATGGAGAGGTGTGGGAGTGTTTACAAAAGGATTAGTGTATTACCAGCAGTGACATATACGCTGAAAATTGTCTGTTATCAAATCCAGGTTTTCAGTTGCCTTTAACTTTGCCATTTTCAATCTTTCCGTGTTTTTCATGCCTGAAGCTTGATCTTTGTGAGTTGGGGAGGAAATGTTTCTGTTAACAAGCTCAGTCATTAACAAAGAAATTACAGGGAAAATGTGTTTCTTTGCCCAAGTTAAAGCAATTTTTTAAAAAAAGTTAGCCTATATAGAAAGTGATAATTCTATGTAGTATTCAAGGTTCAGATGATGCAACACATAGGACTATCCACTGAATGGCTGGATAAGAAAGATGCACTGAATATCTATCCACTGGGTGAGCACCATCCCTCAAATGTCTTGACCGAGACAAGGAACATAAGGAAAAAGTCTGACACAGACTTTAAAAATATGTTGTAATGTTCAAGTGCAAGGACAGTGGTGGGAAAGTAAGACTGGAAAGGCAACTACATCTATTCTTTTTTAAGGTAGGCCTGCCAATTTGCCATCACAATGTTTGTTGACTGATACTACCTTGTAGACACTGTGGGAATGCATTGGTTTTGTCAAAACTGTCATTAAAAAGGCATCTCGGGGCTGAGGCTAAATTTTTCCATTACTAACCAACCAGAGCTGAAAACCACCAAATATACATTTCCTAATGACCCATAGCAAGACAGAATAGAGTTTTGCTAAGTGGTGGGTGGGTCAGAGGGTATCACATAGAGGGGAACTTGGAACTTCGCTTCCCATTTTCCACGAATATACAGTAACCAACCGACAGTATTGCAGCAATAGCAAACAAGGCTGATCCTGAAGTTAGGTGGTTAATACACAGTGAAATTCTCCAACACTTTCAGAGACAGTTACATGCAGAGAAGAGTCCTGAGTCCCTGAAATACCTTGGTCTGTGATGTACCTGATGATTGCTGCTTTCTGGCACTCTACTGTTCTAAGAGGGAGAAATTGGAAATTGTGCATTCTCTAAAATATGGTATCCCTTGTTATTTGTCTCTTGCAGCTTTCAGTGCTTTCTCTCATTATACTCCTTTCAATCTGTTGCTTGACTAATAGTATTTCAGACTTCTGAACACCGTTGAAATATGACCAGCTTAATGTCAGTGTTTTCTGTAGTGCCCTAAATGCCATGTGTCCTTTTGTTGTTTTCTGATTGCAAGAGGTTAAGTTGTAGCCAAATAACTATGCCTTTGTAACATCTCCATCCTGCTCCTTTTGTTTCCCCCGAGCCTGCACTGCAGTCGTGAGAGTCATCTGAAATCTTTTCTTAGCTCCATTAACTGGTGAGTGATAAAGAGCTATACTCTGAAATATAATTTGTTACTTTATGAATGCTAAGCTCTTTCAGAAACAGATGGAGGTTAGCTCTCTGGGAAAAAAACAGCAATTTTGTGATGCTCAATATAACAATTCTTGGAAGAAGCCTCCTTTCATATTTAAAATCATTTGCTGTTTAAACAATTTGGTACATTTAGAACCACCCAGCTGACGACTAACCACTTCTCTGGAGGTACCGACTGCTTCTCAGACTGTCTGCTCCCTAAGTACATGTAGCAAGTCCTTGGCAAAATTTGTTAATATAATTTTACCTCTTTGCCAGGAAAATGCTAGTCTAGTCCTAGGAGTTCTGTTGAACTTTTGCTTCAGCTATAATATTGTCAATTTAAAAGGTGATGGATCTGGGATCGCTGAAGAAATCACACTGGATGAAGTGTGAAATTTGAAAATCCAAGGATTTACAAGATATTGGTTAGATAAAATTCTTTCTGTTTTTTCTGGTAGATGTTAGTCTTCTGAGCAGCTGACATGAGCAAAAAGCACCACAAAAATGGCGTGAAAGGGTAAAACTGTGAGTTAAGTGGTAATGCTACGTTTCCCGCACCAGGCACCTGTAACTGTTGGTAATAAATGCAGATTTGCAATATGTTTTCTAATTTCATTTAGCCCAGTGTAACTGCAGAGTAAATTTGTTATGAGCGTGATTATTTTGGATTTGTCCCAATGTAACCGAACAAAGGATTTATCCTGCTGTCTATTTTGCTCTATAATAACAACAAGGATTACTTTAACAAATTGATAGAGTGCAATGTTTCTGATTATGCTAATAGTAAAACCAAAAGAAATCCTTCAATCTTACACGTACATAAGCAGCAGAACAAATTTTCTTGCACGCATGTCAAACAGCAGTTTATTCACTTTCTCTTTCAGACAGGTTTAGAAGGTAAGCTGATACAACAAAATGACAGCTGAAGCTGTAATGTCTGTCTCTGTTATCCATATCTGCCATGATGCTCATCTGCTACAGTGAAAGGTACCTAGGACATATTGTTATGTCCTTAATATTGTTGGGTTTTACTACTTACCCAGCTTAACACTCTCGTAAAAACAAAACAGGATATGATTCTGCTGAAAATGTAAATAATGTCAAACTACATGCTATAACTGAGCAAAATGCTGCTTTCGTGTTCACTTTCTGCCAGTGTTTGAACAGAGAAGCTGTTCTTGCACAAGCATCAATGAATGTGCTTTAAGCTTGTCTGCTCAAATACTTTTAACTAGCAATAGTCTGTTTTATACTGGATAGAGCACAGTTTGCCACTGCTGGGATGTAGCATTCCCCAACGCCCTCACCAGAGTCTTTGCACAGATAATTACAAACACGTCAAACAAGGCTCTGATCATACCTTTTGCAGGAAGGACTAGTTACTCATATACTATATTTACCATGTACAAATGTGATAAAACAAAATTCAGTCTAACCCAGCAGTTAAATCTTAATGCAGCCTGTTTTTTTTCTCTAGGAATGATGCCCCAGGCAAGGCAAGTGTGTATCAGTAAGGAAAAGGATTAGCATCTTCTAAAATTTCCAGGCTTTTTATCTGCTACCTTTTCTTAAATGGCTGATGCTTCTTCAACTATTAAAGCTGCAATGGCTTCTGTAAATCTACTTTCTGATTATGAGTTAAGCTATGCATTTGAGACCCAAAATAAAAAAAAAGTGCTGAGCGAGATATGTCACAAATTGCCTTTAGTGTTTCAAATCTAGACTATGAAATACACAGGCACATTGTTCATGATTGTTCCGGCATAAAAAAATAGTATTATGAGGCTTTTACAGAAGTAAATGAATTACTGTCTTTTCGCAGGAAAGATAAGGTGTGTAGGTGGAAGTAGCATATTTTACTAGATCAACCAATATAGTTGGAAAAAATAGACAGGAAGGGCTCGTATGCCAGGAAGATTATCTACATTTTCCTGCTATATCAGTTGTTCCAGTAAAGGCCTGCAGATTTTAGTTTGTCTACGTCCTTCGACCATCACAGTTACAACCGTAGTAACAGAAGCCTTTCAGAAAGCAAGCTGCAACCTAAAAATGAAATGAAAAGCAAGAGGAGATCTTCAGCCTGCCATGTCTTTGAGCTTTCTCCACTTTGGAGAGTCCATTGAGGTTATAGCAGGACTATACAGAATAAGTCTTTACAAATTAAGGCCTGGATACTCCACTGCTGTATGCTGAGAATACAAAAGCCACTTTTTTCCAGGTCCAATTTCTAGTAACATCAGAGGACAGGAGGGGAGACCACTGGACTCCACAGAGCATGCTCCTGTGAGGCTGTCCGCATAATGTTGCCCTGACTGGCTGGATCTCTTCAGGAAAGGAGATGTCAGCAGACATTTCCATAGCCTTCATGCTTCTGTACAGGATTTAGCATTTACTGTTCATACATATTACGCACAGTATTTGACAATAATGTTTTTCTTTCACGAGTTAAGAAGCTGTACTGTGTACTTCATTTCTTCCATATTGCTCTGCTCTTCCTTTCATTCTATTTCATCTCTTTCTAGCCTCTGTCTCCTTTCCCATGAGCAAGCATGTCTCCTTCTCCATGGGCGAAGTTACTAGTATATTGGTTAATATGTCTTTAAAAATGTCAGGGATTTTTCTCTCCCAGACTATCTTCTTATTCCTCCTGAATCTTTCTTGCTTCTTGTCCCAGAAGCATAGAAAGTAAAACAAAATTCAAGTGAGGTGGTGTAATTAGGCCACAATTTTATTAATAAAAATCACTGGGGAACTACTTTTAATAACTTACGCAGGATAGGTCACAATTTCTTCCCTAATTGTTTTCACCTACTGGAGAGTTGTCTTCCTCCCTCTCTGCCCTCACTTCTTTCTGTAGCTATTCCCCAGGCTAATGTGGGGGCTCTTCTATCATCCAAGGATTAAAGAGAAGGAGAAAAGGAGATGGTTTCCCTACAGTTATATAGCAGGAGCTCTGCTTTCCACTACGGTCTCACATGATGTGGTTTCATCAAGCAAAGTGTCAGGTTGCTCATCAGGCAAGTGTGTGAAGTGGCCTTCTGCGGCTTGCTAAGACGGGCCCATCTGAACTTACCCTTTCTAGTGATCCAGCCGGGTTCTTGGGCAAGGCGGAGAAATTCACCCTGTCTCAATCAGTCCAGTGACAAAGGGGGAAATTGTCTGAGTCCTCAAAATGTGGCAATGACTACAGCAGGCTAAAAACCTGTCTGGATACAAATCCCAGAATGAAGGGGCTTTTATGTCTTTTCTGTTTTCTACCTTGCATATAATTCTTCTACCAAGTTCGTGTTTGACCATGTCTGGGTCGTGTTTCTTTTTTTTAAGTCGGGTGAAGGGAATCCCCTCTCAGGCCATGGTGAAGCCACTCCACAAGGGAAGAAGTAGACCAAGGAGGAGAAGGCACTGGTGGTCACCAGCCGCCATTCCCATTGGCCTCTGATGGGGGGGGGGGACAAGTGTCCCTTTCCCTGCATACCTTGCTGTGCCTTCAGCTCAGCAGGGAGGAAGGAGTGGGATCGAAATTGAGAAAATTATTTTCTCCCCAAAACAAAAAGATACAATTTCAGTAGCTGACACTCCAAACCCTCATCCCTCTAAAAAAGAAAAAAAAAAAGCAAAACACCACACAACCATGACAACAGGAGACTGTCAAAGTTAATGAGAGAGAAAGACTGCCCAGTTTTGTAAATGTGCCCTTGCTTAGATGGAATTGTACTGTCCTACTCTCTGTGCAAACAAATGCTAAAAGCTTACAATTGAAGCAGACAAAAGAGAGGAAGGGAAACATGAGAGAGAAAGCAGTTTGGCCAAGGTCATGCAGGCAGCCGGTGGCAGAGCAAGAACTAATACCCTCAGTCTCCTAATTCCCAGTCCTTTTCTTCGGTCATCTGAAAGTGCTTTATTTCAGGCGCTCACTATTTGCTGGTCTCTATGGGTCAAATTGGACCAGAACATTTCAATGAAAAGCAATCATTTTTATGTTCCAAGAATCACACTGAACAGTCCTGCAGCTGAGGTTTCTTAGGTAATACGCAGCTGTTAGATGGAATGAAAGTTTGCTGTAAGTGCCTGCTGCTGAAATGTAAGAGTGAAAGATGACTTTGGAGAGCCTCAGGAGTAGCTCAGGCAATGTGTGTCCTCCCACAGATAGAACAAGGAAATTACATAGTCAGGGACAAGGCAAAAATCATAACTGTTTTTTGTAAGGCTCTGTCGTCTATTTGTTAGGATTATTGCCTTCACTGTCATCAAACTGTAAATCTGTTTTTCCTCTTTAGTCTGTAATTACGATCTTGTTGTGGGGAAGTAATATAACTGGGACTGAAAAAACACCCCAAAACCCTCCCAGGACCACTCACTTATAGGGAAGAGATGTCTTCTTTAAATAAGCCTAATAATATATTTTGCTCCTAATAATATAGTGCAGCAGAACAATCTAAAATGTGTGGTGGTGTCCTTTCAGGAATGAAAATAGGAGATTTAATTGAACAGCTATCCTGGAACATACATGCTTTCTCTGATATCACACTGCATGTAAAAATACCAACACGCTATTTCAACAACAAGATGATGTTTCATTCAGTTGGTGGGTTTTTTCCTTACTGTATGTATTCCAAGGTCTGCACAAACCAGCACAGTTGTAAAGCTATCATAATGATGAATGGATTGTGTTAATTGGTATTAGAGAATATTTATGCTGGATTGACTAAGTTAAAAACTTTAATTGGCCAGAGACACTTTGGTGATGATATCCAGTGAGTCCTATTAGCAGTGAATTGATGTAGAAGCTTATCCTTGCAGCTGATGACAATACCACAGAGAGAAGAAAGTTGCAACATTACTCACTAGGAGTAAAATTCCAAGCTTAGATTTATGATAGAGTGGTGCAAACCACATTGCCTTCTGCATGGTCTGAATTACAGATCTCTATTTAGACGGACAACATAGACCTGCTGTTACAATTATGCCTACAATTACAATGCTCTAGAGTGTGCACTGCACTGTAATGCAATTGTTTGCTTTGCTTTATCCTGCACCTTTTTGCTTACGACAATAATAGATCAGTACATATATGAAAGTCTAAGGAAATTGTTGTGCATCATTTCTTGAAAGAACTGTCCTTAAATAGATACTAATGAAACTCAGAGAAATTTAAGTTTCTCCCTACAAACATTCAATGGTAACTTGCATAGCAATCTTCAGAGAAGTCCTTCTTTCAACAGAACTCGTTATTTCTGTAGCAAAGAGTTCTGTGCTGCTTTTTTCAGCCAAGTTTAGGAGCACACAGCTCTCTCAACCGCGCAGAGCAGCAACGAGAATTGCACATCTCTCTTTACAGAGACTGGGCTGTGAAGCTGACTGGAACACTACTGACTTTGCTTGTACCCATTTAATCTGAGTTTCGACAGACAGGGTTTCTCAATAAAACTGCAAGTGCCCTAAAACACTGTGAAATCAATTAAGAGCCTTTTGCTTCTGTCCTTCCCTTAGATCTGCCCAGTTGCAATGCTGCAGTCATGACGTGGTCAGAAAGCAATAGAATTTCCGATATGTTTCTGTGACCACTCAAGGGGAGATTTTTCAAAAGCAGACAATGTGCCCCACACTTCTGGAAAAGAAAGCTAAAAGGCATCTGACTCCTCTCTTTGTCATAGAAAATTTCCCATAAAAGTTCACTTGCCCTGCTGCAGCACTGCATAGTTTTCTTTAAAAATGACCTCTAGCACTCCAAGCCAGGTGATACTAAAAGGTAAAGGTCTCTAAGACACATGCTCAGCCTCCATTTACTTCTGTGTTTCCCATAACACCTCAGCATTTGCAAGCCACTAATTTGACATGATGGTTGCTAGAATTATTTGTTGAGCCTTGGTTGTGCTGACTTTACTTTTGCTGGGAAATACTCTAGACTTCCTGGGGATATTACCCTAATATCTACCATTGGCAGCCACGCCAAAGTGCAGAAAGATGCCAAGGTTGCACCACCCAAAGCTAGATGGAAATTTGCTTCACATGAGTAAGCCCTACTTGTGATACCTTAGATAGGGAAGCAGCATATACACTATATAGGCTTGCCAAATTCCCCTGCAAGGGCACTCCATCTCTGTCACTAAAGGAAAACTGTTTGGAAATATTTTGTTAAAATAAAATAAGGAAGTTTTGTTTTAAAGTAGCTTTATTTATTGTTAATTTATTGTCTTATTAACATTCTTCAAAAGCAATTGTACAGTTGTTTCCTTAATATTACCTATATTTGACAGAAAGCAGCTGCAGGATACTTCCTCAAGTCCAGCCATGCTTGTCATCACTGTTAGGACTATTAATTCACCGCAGTATCCTTTAATGTACTATAACATTTAGAAATGGCATTTGGATGTGCAGTAATATTATTTTGCACAATTAACCTCTGGTTCCCTCCCATATAAGCATGTTCTAAAGTAATATCAGTTATGCTGTGTTATTTTAAATTACATTGGTTTTTGTGCCTTTTGCTAATAGGTTGCCCTTTCTTCAGAGAGTAGTAACACACATTGAATTGTAATAACACTTTATTGTCCTTGTAACAAAATGCTATAAATCACAGAGATAAAGGGAGATGAACCCATTCCCAAACCGTGGATCAGACAGCTCCTAACCACAGTTTTTAACATCCAGTTCTATATCCATGTGTTAATTTTGCAGAAAACAAAATGAAATAAAATAAAAAAGGAAGTCTTTCTCCTTGAAAATGAAAACAAAACAAATTAAGTAATTCCACCTTAAAATCTATGTCAAAGACCAAGTTGTTCAGTTTAGGACTTTCCTAAGAAGGAACTATGTAATTCATTTTATTGCTCATGAAAATGGGAACTGGAAGAATTTGTTCGAGTGCAATGCAGAAGAAAGGTATGCAAGATGACTTTTTAAATAAATTTCATCTTGAACTCTTCTACTCATTTTCTGGAGCTGGTACCTTTCCAGAGACTTAGAGAATTACAGAAGTATGGGAAGGTTCTAAACATGTTTTTTTTTTTTTTCATTTCATGAGATACAGATGTGTCACTAGAATAGCAAGCTCCATAACAGAGTTGACAGTAAAATGAGGCCAGCACTAAAATTTAAGAACATTTCAGACAAGCAATATATCATTTTAGCTTATTCAGGCTATGCTGGGTAAAATTTCTAATCTCACTTACTCATGTCACTAGTGAGGCAAGTCACACACCACAGTAGTTGATGTCAAAGATTTGCCCTTTGGTGGAGGGAATGGGAAAAAATTGTTGTTTATGAGATCTCTTTGGTGACTAAATGTTTTGCTGTTCTATTCTATCAACATGCACAAATATAGCTGGAATTTCAATTTTTTAACAGAGGTTTTAGAGTGTCTTTTTGAAGATCCAGCATCTGGTCAAGCAGGAAGACCTTTCTATAAGACTTTACAACAGAAGAGCTATAATTCTGTTCTTTTCTGTCAGCATACTTTTAAATGACAGTAGCTTAGCTGACTGTGTTGTTATCTCAATTATAATAATGTGTCTGAGATCAGAATTTAACCCAACTTATTTTTCTGGTGTTTCAGGCTAGTAAAAGGAGTGGATTTCTGTCACTCAAATTATGTCTTCTGTTCATGCATAACTTCAGTAGAAGACTGTCAGAGCTCTATGTGTGCATTTTATACCAGAATTTGGCTGAAGGGTTTAGAGTTCCTAATATTTACAAACATGTTATGTACAATTTGCTGACACAAATATATAGCTTTAATACTGCAAGGCTTTAAAAATTTATATTCATGCATAGATATAGGATAACAGTGAAAGTGAAGTAAAGTCTTCCTTCTGACTCTGCTTATTTTGTAGAACAGTGATACAACTCAGCAAACTACTCTCATCTGGATACCTCATTGCATTGACTTTCATTTAAAGTTATGAAAGTTTTCACAAGAGCATGTTCTTAATCTTTCCACTTCTTGCTAGATTTTCTAATCTTGGACTACTATGATCAATCACATGTGAACACATTTTTCTGGCATTTGAGCTGTACAAAATCTTTTGTGTGTGGTTTCTAAGTAAGCTTTAATGTGATGCCAAGCTTGTTCACTTTATTCAGTTTTTCCAAGAGGGGAAAAAATAAGTTCACAAAGGAAAAGCAGGGAAAGACTGTTCCAAGGCCAGTGTTTATATCAAAGAAAGAGGTTCCCAAACATCATCATCAAAGTTTCCCCCCCAGCCACACCTGGGAGAACATTTGGGTTTGCCTCAAGTAACCAGGGGAAGAATTTGGGCTAATGAATTCAACCATGATTAAGAAAGCCATCTAAGGATTTGATTTTACACAGCACAGATGTGAAATATCGCACAAAGGCAAGGTTAAAAGAGACAAGTAGGATGGGCAATGCAGGAGGACTCAAACCAGCAGGAGGGGAGTACTGCTGGAGGGCTGCCAAGCCTCCCACGTCTAGCAGGAAAGCTAAGGGCCGCTCAAATATCCGTTAATATACTGATGAGCATGGTGGAGTTCATATGGCATCATACATGCCCATCTCTTGCCCATTCATATGTTTTAAACCCTCAGCACTTGTGCATAAAAGGGACCCTAGATGGCAAGATTTACTTTGACTCCCTGTGGGGGATTTTGCTCAGCCTTTATCTTCAGTCCGGCACGCAAGCTGGGACATGGGACCTTGGTGCGCCACACGACTATGGGAGGGGAGGGTCAGACCTGAGGTTCAGACACAAAGGTGGGGCTCAGCTGATTTGATCACGGACTTGCTGGATGAATTTGGACAGGAGGATGCTGATGGCATCAAGTGTTGCTTTATGCAGAGATCTACTCTAGCACAAAGCAGATGTTAACTGCTGCTGCTGAATCCCAAAGATAGTGCTTCACTCTGATGCAAATGATGACATGCAGTGCAAGACATCCTTCTGCAGCAAGGGGAAACCCCAACTCTTTCTGGGGTTCAGTACCTGCTTTCTAAAATAGGGTCATAAATCACACAGCCATCAAGGTGCAATGAGGGTAAATTTAATAGCTAAATAATGTGAATTTCAGAACAGTGCCATGCATGCAACATATATACATTTTCCTCTGGACTCATCCACAGATAAAATAATAAATAAGCAAGACTGACTGACATCTTTGGATTTCCTAAAATCCTCTGTGCATGAGATTTTTCTCAAGGTTCATTAGCACTACTTCTCTCTTTCATTTCCCTCCCCCCCCCCACTATCCCTTTTATCACCCAGTTTATCCACCTATCTCACTTTTCACATTGCTCTTCCATTTTCATGCTTCTCCTCTTCCCATCACTTTGGCTATCGCTTTTGAAGAGCCTGTCTCATATCCCTTGGGCTGGGTTTTGGACAGTGAGTTCTAGTGCTTTAGGAAGGTGACCTACTAGTAGTTTTAGATTTGACTGAAAAATCAGCAGATAACATAAACATGGTAAGGTCTGCTCTTTGCACCCCTACACACACAGTTTGGGACTCAAATCCTTAGCAGTAATGTAGCATAGAGATCTGTGTATGGGCAAGGTGGGGAGAGAGAATTTATCCTTAGATACATTAATCCACATGCAAGAGAAAAACCCATATCTTTCACACTTTTATGACCTCCCCCCACATAGATGAGTTAGGCACAGAAAATAATCTGTGGAGTCTGTTGCAAACATGGAGCTCTGCTGGCTTACTGGAAAGAGAGCGGGAAAAAAATAGAATTTGTGCAGTCACAGAGGAGTCTCTCATGCTGCCAATTCTGTGGCCATATTTGCTATTGTGATCTGATGGTTTAGTTCTGCCAGCTCTTGTAATTATCTCTATTCCCATTCTCCATTAGTGGCCTTTTCAAAGGATATGAGTATTCACAGTGTCAGATTATGCCATGCAGTGAATACCACACCATCAATGCTTTACAAACATAATACAGCATAAATGCTTTACAAAGCCTCTTACGACAGTAGGTTAAAACACAACACTTACCTGTTTGTAGAGCTCAGGGTTACGGCTTCCTAACAGGTGACCTTCCCTCCTTTCACATCCTTTTCCTCACAGATTATGGTGTGGCAGCTCCATGCTCTCTCATTAGCTGTGGGAAAATTAGAGCATATGAAAAGATAAGCTGTAATTCAGACATCTACAGCCGACAGGTAGCATAACAGTGCTGGAATAGCCAGAGGACTCTGGGAGATCACTCACTCTGCTTACCATTCCCTAAAACATCGTTTTGCAAGGCACTATTTCAACAAATGGCATAACATCAGCCCACAAGCGTATCCCAGTCTTTACTACAGTTCTGAGAAGTGCTCTCACATAGGAGCAATATTTTCAGATATAAATAAAATTTACAGAACCCACATGACACAGCTGTTGAAAGACCTGCTGTAGCTGTGAGTGGGCAGGTGGTATTATGATTGAAGGCACAATGAAATATCTACTTTGATTAAAGGGATATGTGCTGTTTTCCCAGGAACTAAAATATGGCTCAGGGACCTTTTTAGCACATGCACACATGCCTAGCACAGTGTTTAAGAAATGCAACATCACATACAATATTTAAGAAATGAAACATAACATTTGGGAAAATGAGAAACACCACGCTAAAAATTCAAAGCAACTATTTTATTTTAAACTGAACAACCAGATGATTCCCAAGAGAATCTGATGATTAACTGGCTAAATCAGGACATCTGCAGGATGTAAGAATAATAGAAGGAAGCGGGAGTTTTGGCTACCACTTTTATAATTAGCAATTGTAATGATCTTAGCGGTGTCCTCCTGAAAGAACTTGAATATTCATGTTGAGGCACAGCATTATGTTTCAGTGCTTTTGGTAACTGTAGCCACTTGCAGAGAGTCAAGCACACACTCAAATCAGGAAGTCAAAAAGAGTGTTCCAAATACTTTCTGTCGGAAATTGTAAGGAAAGCTGTTATTTGCATGCAGTAAGATGGGGAAGAGAAGCAAAGCATCCAAGAGCTCATTTGGCATTTTCAGTTTCCTAAATAATTGTCCTGCTTCCACCTCTTTTTTCATTGTGGATTAGATTCAGAATTGACCCAAGCAGATGCAAAATACATCTGAATCACTAAAGTTACATTTCATAATGCCAATTACACCGCAAACTCTAGCCAAAGACAGCCAAAATAACAGTTACTATCTAAAGAAAAATGGGTGTCCATCCATTCTTCTTGACTGAATACTAAAATTTCATAATTCAACCTAAGTTGAGCCTGGAGGTCAATTGGAGTCATACTTGATTAGTAGTTTACTGGAGAACCTGACTTTTTTTCTCAGTTCTATCACCTTTACAAATAAATAGGAGGCGTATTTGGCCAATCTCTACCCCTTCTCTACGTTTGTCATACAAAGGAACAAAGATATGTGACATGCATCATCATCTTTGCAGAGAAACACTTAGACCAAATAAGAGGCACCAGTCATTCCTCTGAGTAGTAGAAAGAGTAAGCCCTATTTGCCTTCTGGTAGATCCAGCACTCTAAAAAAAAGCTGTATATGGCCAGGCAAAAACAGGCAAATATGGGATGATCTGAGGGATGGGATGATAATAGGATGATCTCAGGAGAGTGCAATTATTTCCTTTGCTCTATTTAATTGCTGGAAGAAGAAAATCCAAACTGACTCCTGTCAACCTGAGAATGCATATGTGTGTTTTGGCTGTGGACACTAGACAAAAGGTACAACAGCCCAGTTCACGACTGACACAAACTAGTAAATGCAGTTATGCTTGTGAATTGTCTGGGGCAACTAAATACTGATTTCTAACCAGAGCAGGACAGATTTTATTAGCAGAGTGCGGAAAGGCAGGGATCCAGGTACACCTGCTGTACAGAGGAGCAGCCTGGCAGCTGCAGTGTGGTGTCTGTTGCAGAACAAAATTGCTTAGGTTATGCCTAGAGAGCATGACAGGCACCTAACAGGCTAGTCAAGGTCAGATCCACCCTTTCTATGAATCAAGAATCTGACCAATTCTGTGTCCTGTGCTCGAGCAATGAAGAGGTTACCCACAGAAGGACTCTTATTATCACTGAAGTCCTACACTGACAACAAATACTTCCTCTTACCACTGCCTTCTTTTCCCCTCTTAACGTGAAACCAAACAGGCTTAAAACTGCATCAACATCTTGCCTATGCTTTTAAATATCACTGCTTGCACACTGACTTCTGTGTGCTGAACAAGATAGCATTATGCCCTGTGAAGTGTGTTTTGGGGAGACAGGTCTGCTTTCAAGCACTGAGGATATTTCTGTGTATTGATCTTTCTTCCCCAAGCATCCATCTGCCAAAAGGGAAGTGGAACTGCTGTTGGTTTTTCCCTTCAAAGGCTGGCATTGCCTTCACAAGCAATCTGAGTTGTGATGCAGCTGACTCAAGTGATGCTCTATACTTTGGATAGCCATTGCATTAGCTTAACTGCTCTTCTCCACCCCAGTTTTCAGTCTAGGGTTCATTTCCACCACTGTCAAGATGTTCCTTAAGCCCCATCAGGGTGAAGTTCAAGTGCCTACAGGTCCCACTCTCACCCTGGGCTAGCCTCCAAATCTACCAGGTGGTGAGATATTTTTAACATTAGTACACAAAATATCTTTTCTAAATTCCTCTATCCAGCTCAAGGGAGTGCTTTAGTAGCACAAGTAAGTATCACTCATGGCCTTCCTCTGCCATTTGTACACCAGCATATTACGCCAAGTTCAATTAGGACGTAAAATCATCTTGATACAGCAAAATACACTTGAAGTGAGGGAAACTCACCATATGTAAAAAAGGTAATATAAAATCAAGAGAATATAATATTCAGCAACTGTGAAAAAAATAATGCTTTATTGAAGGACTTCATGTCACAAGCCATTGCACAGCATTCTTCATATCAGGCCCAGATCCTTCGGGGCACTGCTGTGTATACCCATATGCATGAAGTTTAACATGTGCTAAGGTGCCTTGCCAGGCAGGGGAAGGAGGGGAAAGAGCTCAGACTTAGCTTTAGTTGCATAATTTTCAGCCTCAACACTGTAGAATTTTGGCCACAGCCTTTAAAAACGTTGACTGAAGTAACTGCTAATGCCACAGCTTGAAAAAGACAGAGCCTCCAAGGTCTACTTTTGTAAGTCCAGACAGATCTATGGAGAGGAAATGTATGTGAAAGCAGGCAAATGTCAGGGACAGAAACTGTAAGAAAATTCTTTTTCCTAGCATATTTAAATCAGATATTTATATTTGTTCAAATTTGCAGATGCACACTTTTCACTTGTTGTTTGTTCAAGACTTACCTTTAATTCTACAGCAAATAGTGTTTAATGTTTCAGTCCACTTCTACATTTTGGACTGCATTCATCTACACAGCTTTGCAAATGGAAACAGTTGGACTCCTGAATACTGATGTGCTGATACTGGATAGAGCTAGCTCAGGGACTGCATTGCCTGTTCCAGTATTACATGAAAGTCAATAAGTAAACAAATTAGCAAGGGGGGTTTTGTTTTTCTGTTTTTTGGGGTTTTTTTTTCTTTGTAGCTGCAATAATATTTCTATAAAGGGAGAAATAATTCAGAATTTACACAGATGGCAGCACCTATGAAATATCAGACTTGCCCTTACACAGCCTGTGAAGCCCAGCCAAACAGCAATGACAATAGTCCGGGTGGCCCCTCATCCTCAGACAGCTGCTGGCTTGGAGGTCACTGAGAAGGAAAAGGAAGAGCATCCTGTCTGCACATATTTTCCCAGCAGGAAAGCTTTGCTAGCAAAGCCAGGAAGGATGCTTTTCAGTGATAGCTCCAATGTTTATTGTTTCGTACAATATGGCCAGGGCTTTGGAAGGCAGTATCTATGTAGAAAAGTATTGTCTTATAGGAAAGGATAATTAATTGATCTGAGCTGATAAATGGATTCGCTTTTGTGTAAGAAGATGAAATAAGTCCCAGAATATTCCTCCCAATAACATCTTTCTGCACTGAATACTTGCAAGCAGGTTGTGTTAAAAAGCTGCAGTGAACTGTCACCAGTTCCTTGCATTACTTCACTTGGGAATAATGGGGGTGTTCACAATTCTACACATGTAAAGACCGCAGCAAGAAAAGATTGCTGTTTGAAAGGTCTCTCTCCAAATAAAAGGGTACTACATGTTTTCAGTATAGGGGTTCGTTGCCAGCTTGGTTTGTACTGCTATTTGTCTGCTCTCCTGTTAGCTCAGATATGGGGAGACAGAAAAAGCAAGAGAAGTGGCATAAAAGCCAGAGTTTTGCAAGTGTCTCAAAATGATTCTGATATCATGCAGCTCATGGGCCAGAAAGGTAAGGGCAACATGGACATTTGACCTGAATTTAAATGGAAGTCTACAACTAATTTTAAGGCATGGATAAGGTAACAACAGCTATAACAGGATGTCCTATACTCATGCATTGCACAGGTCTCTTGAAAGGATACTGGATGAACCAAAAGCATACAAAAATTCACTAGTCCACTTACGGCTCATGTTGGGAAAAAAATGTAGCAGATTGGATCCACTAGACCATTTCTTTCACCTGTCTTTCTTGAAGCTCAGGGCCTATCTCCTACTTGGATGGCTCTTGGCTTATGCTGCATCCTGTGATGCCAGGTGGTGTACTACGGTCCTTCAAAGTATTATTCCTGTCCCACAATATGGGATTTTTTTTTTTTAACATACTCCAACCAGACTTCTAAACCCTCCGATGTCTTTTGGGTACTATTCCCTTTACTTTGAACAGTTCCTCGAACACACAGTATCTTCCACTGTGAGTCATCTTACCTCTCTTCATGCCTGCTGCTGTTTTGACCTTCGTCAGATTCAGCTTTCCTGCTGCCTTCATTATGCTTCCTGTCGGCTACTCCTGCTTTGGCAGCGCTGCTGGCTACATGAGGCACGTGGCCTGCCTGAGCAGCCAGAGCAGCCTGGCATCGCTTCCATATTCTCGCTAACAGGGCTGCCGCATTGCTTCCATCACATCTTTTTCTCTCAGGTGAGTTACTGGGACATGTATGCCCTGAGGTGACCGAGCACGAGCTGGCGCTGCTCCAGCCTTCCCATTGCAGTGTATGGACAGACGCTCCCGAGGAACCCCAGCAGTGTGCCCCAGTTCATTACTGCCTCCTTGCACCAACCTGCCTCATTAAACAATGTCCATAAATGCATATTAACAACCCAACCTGACTGACCAAGATGCTCAAAGATCTGCAAGGGTTCCTCTGCTTTCTCTTCTGTTCCTCTGACTTTCTCCTTCTCTTTCAATAGAGATAGGAAGCAGTGCTGGCTCACCTGGGGATCATCCTGTTGTCTCGGTGAGTCAGAATATTTTGCAAAGATGCCTTCTGCACAAAAAGACTGTATTTCCTCTTACTGGTGACCACTCTAGCACATACTGTTGCTTTCTTGAAATGCAAAGGGTATTTTTTCATTCTTCTAATGAAAAAAGGTATTTTAGCCCAGGGAGGGCTCATTTACTAGAGCAGAAACTCCAATAAGGCATCACCTTAGCAAATGGTCACAATAACACGGGTCAGCGGGAGAAACAAAAATACTCATAGACAATTTAACTCCCTATATAGGTACACTTTGGCCAGAGATTGAAAGAGTACTTTAAATGAGGAAAACCCATTGACTGAGAGGTAGTATTCTGCAAAGATAAGCAGAAGATTGGCATGCCAGGGTCAAAGCACAATCTTTTGCTCCTTGGATTGGCATGATATAAGAGGGAGAGGGAGAACACAAAGGGAAAGCACTGTTCTGGATTTTTAGACAGCAACTTATCTAAGAGCTCAGCTGGGAGAATATTTCAGGGTAAATACTTTTTTAATGCATTTGCCTCTTTTTCCATTTGAAAATTGTCTACAAACTTGTTTTTGCAAGTCTGTTTGTCATTCAGAATCATTTACAGTGAGTGAAACTCAAGTTTAGGCCCATTCACAGGCAGTTTATTGCAGGTTTTTAAAAAAAGAAATTCAGATTGATCCAATTTAACACAGAGATCACATGACATGTCTTCTTTCCTCAGCTGGATAATTTTTTGATTCAGGTTTTTGTTGTGAATATCAGTTAATCATTTGAATTTCAACTTTCCAGAACTTTCTGATGTGATTCTATAGTATATGCTATTTTAGTTTTAATATTTTTTTACAGATACTACCTGTCAGAAAATTTACAGCATGAAAGTTAAAAACAAGGAAATGCAGAGCTCTTTTCAAAATACAAATGGATATTCATGAAAATGTTAGTGTTTGCCTCTCTCTGATGTCCAGTGTTGTTCATTCATCCAAAGCTAAAAGGATATAAGCTGAGTCATGATACTTCAAGGGAGGGGTTACATGAAGTTATAAGGTATATGATGACTGTAAAACTCCTGGACTTTTAGGGGCTGCAAAGCCTTTAGCCAAGAGGAGTGGAAATTCTGTGGGGTAGAATGTAGGCACAATGTAGGAAACTGCACAGGAAACAGGATGTTTGAATCAAAAATCCTGCAAGAGCCCACTCCACCAGCACCTTGTGAATGGGAGTATATGGAGCATACTCAGATGTGCCTGGGCCTATGCAGAATGATTATTTGCTGTTTGATGATACTATAGTCTGATGTATAGTTTGATAACTTTGTATGCGTCAGTGAGACTGTATTTCCCAACATGGTTGAAATCTACCCAATAGCTAAATAAGATATTGTAACACTAACAGAAGTTCTGGTAAATTAATTCTTTGTCAACTTCAAGGACCCACTTCTGAGGTGCCAATACTACAAAGTCTATATAGGAGTCTGATATAACAATGGATAGGTTAAATACTTTATAGAAAAGAATTTTGGGGAGAGAACGAGATGGCCAAATCTCTCAGTAGGTTTATATCACAAGAAGTGACTAAATTGTCCAAACAGGACTGCACTTCCAATTGCAAAACTATGTATTGACTTCAGTGCCTTAAATTATTTGGGTTTCTCTTTTTTTGTTGTTTTGTTTTCTTTCACTTTGTTTTCTTCTGTCTAGGATAACGTGTGTGAGAAAGAGTCTCCCAAATACAAAGGAGTCAAGTGCATCGCATAGAAAATTCACAGGTTTGACAAAGTCAAATTCAAATAAGACTTTACTAGTCACTGCACTCTGGAATTGCTGTGAATATTTTGTGCCCCTACTGGCAAAGGTGAAATAGCTGTGTAATTACACACTAGGTTAAACCTCTTAGAAATCAGCAGCTGGGGAAATGTCGCAGTTTCTCACTTCAGGATAGCTGTAAGAAACCAAGCAAGTGGCTCTGATTTCCTTTACATATGGGAGAGCTGATACCATAGTGGCTTCTCCTCCACACCCCTACAGAGAGCATGTGCACCCAGGAGCAGGACTGTCTCACCAGTTCTTGTTCTGCTGGAAATCTTCTGTAGCCACAGGAGAAACTGCTGTAAGGAGAGAGAAGCTGAAAAAAGTAGGAAGCGAACAACAAATTAACAAAGAAATAAAGAGAACATCGGCTGGAGAAGAACAGGTACAACAGCTCCAGAGAAAAAGCCTGGAGAGCTTTTGGGCTGGATACTAGTTCAAAGAGCTTTTTCGCTCAGTTCTCTGTGCCTTTTTTGTAGTGGTTGTTGTTTGATTCTTGTTGTAATCAGGGCAAGTAAATCAGAATGCATAATAGATGCCTCCTTTTGGCATGAAGTTCTCCTCCTACCAGACAGCACTTCAGTTAACGGTTCAGATCAGCATGCAAGGTAACCTCTTTGGAAACCGCAGGAAACATAACCACTGTCCTCCACAGAAGAGAGCCACAAGGAGCCATTAATCTCTCTTATGTAACCAGGCCAGTGATATGAATGTCCAGATAGTGTGTTTAGACCTCATTCTGCCCTGAACTCAGGATGAAGTTTATGAAGCTGCCCCAGGCCTCACCTTCATTTGGTGTTTCAGCAGCTGACATTTTGAAAGCTGCTTTTTCACCACACTGAGTTCAATTTGCAACAAACCAGTCATTCTTCAGCAGATAGCCATGTTCAAATTAAAAATAAGAGTCTTTTGAGATACAAAGGTGTGACAACTTACTGATTTGGACCCATATCTCTTTTCTATACTTTCTCTAAAAGATTAAAGATTTTGAATCTTAGGTTCTAGCTTCAGCTTGTCACTAAGTCTGAGGGGTGCAGGGAAGGCTTTGCCTTCATCTTGTCCCTTTGCACAATAAACACTGGATGAAGTTCATGCCGCAAGGATTGGCAGTAGGATCGCTCGCTTACCAGCAAAAAGATTAAAAGTGTCTCCTGACACATCCCATCAGGGGACTTCTTTTATCCCTTGCATCAACAGAAGCTTTGGATCAACAAAAAGAGCTGAAGCAGGTGTCTCTTTTACCTCACGCCAATCTATCCTTCTCTCCATCTTCAGAAAATTGTTCTTTAGCTCTCTGAAGAATACTCAGCACTTGGGTAACCATTTGTTTCATCTTTATCTTGACAGTACAAACCACAATAGCAACAGCCCCAGATTACAGAAGGACTCAAAATCATCTGCACTTGTATTATTATTATTATTATTATTATTATCATCATCATCATGATATACATGATATATTGTATTAAAAAATCCACAAACTATGTCATGTTATCAGATACATAGCTGTACTCCTCTTCAAGGTTATGCTTAGGTTATGCTTAATGCAGCTTTTAATCACAAATTCCTGGCTGTCCAGAAAAAAGTACCTCTCAGGCTGTGATCCTTTGATCTTTACAAAAGGCCTGTCTTGGGTCATAGTTTCACGTACACTTTAAGACTCTGAAAGAGCGGGTGAATCTTCTGTCCCTTCCCCCAGCCACTCACTTGCAGTGGTTGCACTTTAAAGCCTATATTGGCATGGCTGTTTAGGGGTTTTGCATTGAACTAGAGTGGGGATATTGGTGAGCACACAATAGGGAACAGCTTTTTTTCAGTGGTAACTACCTAATTCAGCTAATTGCTCCAAGTATATATGGAATTACAGCTACAGGATATGTTTTCTTGAGTTGATATATAGAGGCAAAATTGTAGCTTGCTCCTGCCATCTTTCAGTCTTACCTGATAAGAACAGACATGGGTCCAAAGCCATACTGTGCTCCAGCATTAACAGTACCCTGTTGAAAGACTCCTGCTCCAGAGCGGGAGTATGTATTCACTGCTTTTTAATTTTGTGAAACACAACAGCCGTTTCCTGCCCTGCTCTCCCACTGGAGAGGCTTTAGAAGCAGCAAAAAACAGATCATTCTCCTGGATTTGTGCTCTCTCTTTATCATGTTTCCATTTTGCTTATGTATTTTCTTCCTCTTCCCTAACCTACCATTGACGGAGAGCTAAGGCACGGACTCCTGATGCGGGTGAATCGGAAGACCCTTTATTGAGGTTTTACATGTATACTTATACCCATATAGATTTTTCATACGTAATCTTTCTTAATTGTGATTCGCTAAAGATCATTGTCCATACGTCTAGCTCTAGCCTACAGTTGGGTTAAGCTACAGGGACACGCGGCACATGGGCTGGATTAGTAGGACGCTGACTTTGTCTTTCTCTGCTTCTTACTTCCCCATTTTCACCTTGCGCAAACACCCTTCTTCCTCTTTTCTCATCGTTCAAGGTCCTTCAGGAACTTTACAGCAGTTCTGTCAAACTGCCTGCTAGCTCCTCCACATACCATAACCTAGTTCCATCCTTCTGCAATTGCTTAAGAGAAAGCATTTTGCCTCCCACTCATTTCCCCTGCCTACCTCACCAACTTGTTGCTGGAATCTCAAATCTTCAAGCACTAAAAGAGAAGAGGCTTCTTTTCTCAGCTAAATTAACTCCAATCTGCTCTTGCTAGCTTGCTGTTCTCCTGAGAATAGCCTTACAACCTCTTCATTTCATTTCCCCCTCTCTTGCTGCTTAAGAAGTAGCACATCCTCACACCAGAGACACTTGCATGAATCAATTTGCAGTGACCAGCTTAAATCTCTCATGGGCCACTCTGCCTTCTTTCATATGGAGCCTTACAATGAAGAGATGACTTTAAAGGAAACCTGACAAGAGACAGAGATGAAGAGCTCATGTTGGCATACTTTGCTTGTTCCTCAAGTTAGTTCCTATACCATCAGTGGGAGCATCATCAGGCCTGCTAAGCACGTCTGAAAGATTAGTCTTTTTTATCACCCTTGTAGTTTTATTCATACATATTGGACATTTGGACATCTGTATAGAAAAGCAGTCAGATTTCTTCCCTTAGGATCACTTTCATGCCAGCAATCCCTGCCAAACTTGACACAGGCAACGGGTGAAATCCTGGCCCAATTAAAGTCAATAGCGAAGCTTCCATGAGAGCCAGAGTCCAGACCATATTGTCAGCTGTTTCCATAAGAACCAGCACTTTCATTTTTGCTTTTTTGGGGGGCTTTCTGTCAAAAGAGATATGCCTTCCTCATGAAGGAAGAAGGGCTGGAAGGCAGACAAAATAAGCCTGGTGAGGAGAGGATTTTAAATGTCATGATAGGGCTTTTAAGGATAGCCTTTCTTTTTCTTTGAAATGTGTTTTTTTGCTACTTTTAAACATAGCTGCCAGGTGCAAAGCTCCCCTAGGGCATCCTCATCACTTCTAGAATGAAATTTTGAGATAACACAGTGTGAGAAACATTGCATACATTTTCTCCCTCTGCCTCTCTCTAGTGAGAGGAGATTTCTGTGAGAGGAAATAATCTTAAAGAAACTCAGAAATGTATGTTCTGCAAGTCACTCCTCGAGGGGAGGAGCCACCTAACCTTCTGGCTGATAACTCTTTAAAAACAAATTGGGGAGGGGGGGGGGAGGGTTTCACTGTAGCCTTCATGGGTAAAGCAGCTTCTGCCTGACCTATCAACGTGCTGCACCAGCATATATCCAATTACTGACTAAATGTCTGTGAATTATGTGGTGTCCTGGAGATGATTTGCAGTAGATTGTGGACCCCAAGTTAGTATGTCTTGCTTGAGAAATTAAAGTCTTTGCTGCCATAGTTTTGTTCATTCTTTTTTGCCATTGTATTTTGTCATTTTACTACACCTCAAAGATGCAAGTAAAATACAAAATAACATCTAGGATTTTTGTATCATCCTGGCTATAAGAAATCTTGAGGGTGGGGGGAAAGGGGAGTCTCAATATGCTCATGATAGCGCTTGCAGGAGAGAAACTACAGAGGTTTTAATAACAATAAAAGGTCAATACCATTAGTAACACTCATTTCCTTTAGATGCAGTTTTGGATGAGGTAAAGACAGAGCTTGTCCTATGTCTGGACAAGCCACTAAATTCCAAGCAAAGTTAATTGGGACCATGAGATTTTCATGCCCAGTCCTCACTCTTTGGGAGAAATAAATAGCAATAGCTATTTCCTCATTCTTTATCTAGACTATGCAATCATATACAAATAGCTGACACAATGCATGCATACAATAATTTAAGCTTTTGGGGCTGTTGGTTTTGTTTGAGGCCACAATATAATTCCCACTAACTGTAATCAGAATTATACCTGCCATCAAAGACAGAATATTCCCCTCCCTGTCCAGCAGACTGGTTTACTGCATGAAAACTACATACACAAGCAAATCTCCCAAACATGTCAGACTTCTAACAGAGCTATGAATTCTCTTAACAGTCAGAGATACAACATGAATAACCACTACCATAAAACAAATCCAAAAACTGCAGAATAATAATAAAAAAAGATATTTATAGAGGCAACGCATGAAGTGCAATAGTAAAAGAGCCTCCCTTCGGACCATCAATTCATGAGTTCTGTGATCCTGAATAATGGGCATGCTTCCAAACTATAAAATAAAACATCATCTATTCAAAATCACTAACTTTCGTCTTGCGTTCCTTAAAGGTAAATTGCAGTGAATGTATAAATTTTAGTGTGTTTTAACTTGTGTGTCCTTTACTACCATAGGAAGTGAATTTCACAGTATTTATTGGAAATCATTATCTTCCTGTTTTTTTTTTTTAATTTAATTTAAAATTTGTCAGAGCAACAGCAAAACGGCCACAGTCTAATACTGGTAATAGAGTGATGCTCTCAGAAAGAGCTCCACAGGAAGATCAGCCATCATTTGCCAATGACAGCATCTGTAATTATACCATATCAGTAGAGCTTCCAAAATAAAATGTTTGCATCTAATACGGAGTCACAGAGAAAGACCTGTAAGAGCAGAGCATTTAGTGATCTAAACAGCAGCATCAAAAAATCAATACTTCATGGAAACAAAATACTCTTCCCTATCTCCGGTTCTCACCAGCTAATTTATTCTTTAATTCTTTTTAATAACATCATTTGGGACTCTAAGACCAGATGTAACCACTTGCTCAGTCACAGAGTGTTTCACACCTGCTCTACACAGACTAAAGAGGCAAGCAGGTGAAGATCAGGCTCCTGCCTATTCTAATCAAGGCACTTTTGAGAGAACAAGCATTTTTGGTGGTCCAAAAATCCCCATGCATGAAAAACTCTCTTGAAGTTTGTCATCACATTCAGTAACACATATGTAAGTCAACATGGGGA